>NC_136465.1:85580910-86325910 GCF_902686455.1 Sciurus vulgaris
AAAGTCATCCTGTGAAGACAGGCATTATAAACATGCATGGGTATGCCACACGTGAAACGTTTTCAGGATAAGTTGATCCATGAACGATGGCTTACAAATGTTGAGACTGGCCCAGTGCTTCCTAGGACTCTGCCCTTCACATCTGCTAGACTTGGATCATACACAACCTCAATCCTTTCTTCCACTTCAGTTGGATTTCCTAAATGTTTTGTTAACATCTATCCAATTCCATTTTAAAACATACTCAAGAGAAAGGTCATTTTTAATATTATATAACAGGTAGAATGCTTCCTTGCTGTTTTTAGTTTCTCATATTTTGTTTTTGCATGGAATAAATGTGGACATGTGTGCAGATATACTAATACTTCACTTTTAACTGCTGAGAATGAAACCAGAGATTATTTTTCACTAAAATAAAAGTTGTACTGATCACCAAATGAAAATTTCTAAAATTTAATAATGCTGTTGTATTATAAAATAAATATTTTTATGTAGCAAGGCTGCTATTTCCTTAAAAAGTACATTCTAATTGTAAGAATTAAATTTTAGTTAGTATATAATTTTGATGTCATCTTTCATACTTACTGCTTTCTACTTCATAGTACATTTCAATATATTAGCTGTGCATTTGTTTTTCTATGACCTTCTAATAATGTGAGTTATAAGCAAAAATGTTAATGTTTGCTTTTAGATAAAGGTATCATTTAGAAATTTATTTGTGGAAGAAAATTTGATAAAATGAGAGATGAAATCTTTGTTTTCTATTTCATGAGTTTAGAATAATTTAATTCAAACTCTATTGGATGGAATCCACTCACTAATTCTACCTTATGGCTGAGTAATCAACATTTTGCTGTCTCTCAATATATGGAAGACACAGGAAATGCCTTATTGTTTTCAGACCTTACATTCATCAGTTGATGATAACACTGCAGACAAAGCAGACAAATGTCTTGGTCCCTAAAATATTCTTCTGAGTTCCTTCCTTAGCAGGTTTTTATGCCATATATATTCCCTAATCTCTAAAAGAGATTAAAAGGATACCATTAAAAAGTAAATTGTAACAGATGGAAAACACTAAACACTAAAACAGAAAGCAAGATCACTCAAAAACCTTGAAAACTGTCTTATAATATTTAGGAATAAGATTTGATAAGATCTTTATTTTTAACAACACTAGACCAACTACCTGAGGTCTATAATTCTCTTATCAGGTTTACCACCAGCAGGAGACACAGGGAAAACTCAAAGAAACCAAGAAAACTTCCTTAAAGCCCATGTGGTGTCCTGAGAGTGCTGGAAAGGAGAAAAACAAAGCATGTGTGGGCATGTGGTAGTCAGATCTGACTCAGGGCTGGCTGAATGGTCTGCTGGTGACAGGGGTCATGACCTTGTATGACATGTTACTCAACTGACCTGTTCCTATATTTTATTTTTATCGTACGTTGTCTAAAATGACTGTTGCCTTAGAAAAATCATTTGAAATTGGTTACTTACATAGTTTTTGCAAGGTTTACATGAACTTAGATAAAAAATATAACACGTAAATTCCTGCTACCCATAATAAAATAGGGTATTTGGTTAGCTGTTACTACACCATATTATTTTCTCTGATTTCAAAGAAAACAAAATTAATTAGCAAAGGGCTTTATTGAATCTTAAAATATTATTTTATGTATTACTGAGAAGGAAAAAAATGCTGCTTGTTAATCACATCAATTATTAATACACATTCTAATATAAAAGATGCTAGAATCTGAAAAATGTATCCTTTAGTTTTCCTGAAATAAGCTAGTATAATAACATAGTCTTGACATAAAAGGCCTTTTGGTCATCTTTAATGCATTAAAGTCAGCATTATCACCCCCCAAATTATTGCAAAATTCATTTTTAAAAGATACACACATGTACAAATAAAAGTAAAATTGTCTTAGTCATATTTCTTATCTCAAATTATAAGCTATATTTTTCTTACTGCCATTGGATAACTGAACATTACAAACACACATACACATTCTCAAACCCTTTTATACACATATATGCAATAAGAATACATATGGGCAAATATATGTATGCATACATCGTCACAGATTTTAGACATAAGTTTTAAGTGATGAACCAAGAATTGGAAGTTATTTTAATAAACCTCTACTGATAAATGCATTGTAGAAATGAGAATAGAAAGTTACTGATACACATAATGATTAGGAGTTTAAATATCTACTCAAAATAATCTTAGTCTTTTTTTCCCCTTACAATATATCCTTCTTTGGTATTTTCCTCCTCTGTTTTCAACACTCCTTCCCCTTGTAGTAATCTCAAATAGGGCCAATTTGTTCTTATTTATATCAATATTATATTTCTAGTCCTGTCAATGAAGAAACATTTTAAGGCCGGGAGTGTAATATTTAAAAAGTTAAAAATAAATAAAATCACATAGAGTATTGCTGTACAATTGAGCATTAAAATATCAACCAGTGGTTGAGGAAACACGTACTGATACAATCAAATGGTTACTACCTAACCCTTTCCCTAATCTTTTAAGGGCTGAAGAAATGCATATATAGAAAAAGTTATTAAGAAAAAATAGGTAGGATAGATGGGATTTTAAAGCATTTGTCAGGAGCTAAACTGCAGTGAATTGTGTATGATAGGAAATGTTTGGAGAGCTCTCCGCATTATTTAAAGATATCATAAAACATTTTCTTTCTAAAAACTCATTTTTCAATATATTAGTCATAAAATTGAAGGAATAATTAAGAGGATTGGTCTAGTTGGTTTTCAATTCCTTTTTAAATGCGTGTGTATTACAGGTTGTCCAGCTAAGAAATTTTTAAAGGGATCCAAGGATAGAATCAAAAACAGAATGTTGATGCATAAAGAAAACTGGTCTGTGGGGGTCCTCTCTGCCATGTCCCATGTGGATGAGAAAAGGGTTAACTGCCAGAGGATGATGTTGGCGGTTTTTCTATTTATTCCTCTAAGAACTTTTCTACTCAATAAACACACAAGAGCCAATACTCTTCTTAAATGAAAGGGGGCTTGGTGGGTCTGGCCGTACCAGCTCTGGCCTCTAACAACAAGAAGTTGCCTAACTCTCTATTATTTATAATACACAGGTAAAGGGGGCCAGGACCAGGAGGAGCTTCTTCTGTGATGGGCAGGATAGGGTGGAGTTAGGGGAGCCATTCTCTTAGGGGGAATATTCCAGAAGGAGACAGGGAACCACTCCCACTCAGCGCCACATGCTTCCCGGCAGTTCCTAGAATCCAGGCATCTGTGTCCCATGGCTCAACCTAGTCTGATTCTGCTAAATAAGGATGGCTTTCCACAGTGGCCTTTCCTCTCCTCAGTCCTGGTTTTACTTCTTCTGACCCTTTGCCCAGTTTTTCTGCTTCCCTTTTCCTCCACTTGTACAGGCCCAGGCTCTCTGCTTTGGTATGCTGCCATGTCCATGATGTCTGGTGGCATCTCATGTTCCTCACCTTTTTCCTGTACATGTCTTACTCTGTGTCCTAGATCCTGTGTTTTTAAAACCTTTGGTAAATGACTGGAGCCTATTAGTATGATAGTTCAAGATAACAGGGCATGCCAATCAATTAATATGTTACTCTTAGCACAGTTTTTTACTTTGATAGGGAATCTTTAAGAACATGCGCTTCATCTCAAAAAAATCAGTCGTCATTGCCCTATATACATGTATGTTTACACGAATGGTATGAATCTACATTGTGTACAACCATAGAAACGAAATTGTGTACCCCATTTGTGTACAATGAATCAAAATGCAGTTCTGTAAAAAATTAAAATCTAAATAAAAATAATTTAAAAAAGAAAAAAAAAATCAGTACTTAATACTAAGCATTTCAGAAACAAAGACAAACTACTTGTCGGTCATTTGTCCTGAAGGTGATTCAGAGTATTTCTCAATGTGTGGATATGTTTCCTCATTCTTGTTTCTACCTCAAGCTCTACTCTATGTTCCCAATTGTATTCTGGACAGTTATCTTGATTGTTTGGGCACTTCCAATTCAACATATCCCCAAATAATCTCATACTCTTGCTCTCATAATCTTTTATTAACTTTTGTGGGAGGTTAATTTCTTAATAGCACCATTGGCTGCTTCATCAACTTTGTTCTATTCTCATATTCCTCTCCTCTAACTCCTACCAACTCTCAGCTCAGTCTTGTTGATTCACCTCAGAAATATCTCTTGAATCTGGCTGTTTGATCTGCTCCCACAGGCACTGAGTTTAGTTTCAACAAATAATTTGCCTTAATAAATTATTGCAATTGTCTTCTAAATTTTGCCATTAACAAGTTTTTTTCCTTACCGTGTGTCATGATTTCATCCTTTAATCTGTCATTACAAATACTTTTTTTATAAATACATATCCAATATATATCTTCCTTGTTTGAAAATTAGGCTTTTCAGTGCTTTTATTAGGAACTCTAATCATTCAAGCATGAAGATAAAAAAAATGAAACAAGAAGAAGAAACTTCACATCTAGTATTAAGTTTTCTTTGCAGCATAACTTTCAGCAAATAGCTCATCTAATCCTTTTTTCAACTTTATGGAATGCTGGCCATTCTTCAAATGTTCTTCTTTTTATTCTAGCCTTCGTACATGCCTAGACTATCCCATTTATTGAAAATTTCTTTCTCATCTTGTGAGATTTATTTCCAATGTCATTTCCTCATCAAAGGCTTTTCTGACTCTAACAGGCAGTTGACACCCTAACTTGAACATTAATCTCATTGTGTCTTGCTATCAGAGTGTGTTCTACCACAGCCAAGTCACACCCACCCCTACAGACACTAAGCTTACCCTTTTAAACCACAAGGACACCACCAGGTGTATTTAACTCTCACTTCAGGTGTCAGAGTTATGAAATTTTGAATCTTTGAAACACTGAGGGTATCCAAGCAAAATTGGTTAGCTGGGGCTTGGTTCACTCAAGTTGTAGAATGTGATTAGGAACAAGATAAACAGCATGTTCTTTTCCTGGAGAAATGGTGAGTGACATACAAGATATTATTGATGAAAGCCTTTACTTGTATCTATGACAAGTGCAGCTAAGATCCTGAGTTACCATTGGATTTGTCTGGAGAGCAGTCAAATAAGAATGATATTCACCAGGACTTGGTGATCAATAAGATGTGAGGTAATGAAAAGAACAAAATCTAGGGTGATTCCTATGTTTGGGGTTTTACTAAGTATAGGTTACCAATAAGAAAAAAAAGAAGTGAAGAAAGAATGGGTTGAATATCTGGATTTAGCTATTTTCAGTGTATCAAAGTCTATGTTTCCTTCAGATAATTTGGCAGATTAAACGGAAAGTGTCATCTTAAGGTCTAGATAAGAAGTTGGTAATTTTAAAAAATATAAAGAACCAGACAAATATTTTCAGCTTTTAGGGACATGTGTTCTTTACTGTGACTGCTCAACTCTACTTTGTAATATGAATACAGTCATAGACGAATGAATTGGTATGGCTGTTTTGTAATAAAAGTTTAATTAGAGAAACAAGTGGCAAATCAGATTCAACCTATGCACCATAGCTAGATTCTTGATGATCTAGGAGTATGATAGTACATGAGACTACTTAAACACACACACACACACACACACACACACACACACACGGAGGGAGGAGATCAATGTGCCATTGGATTAGGAAGAGTAAACTACATGGAGAAAGCTAGACAAAATGGTCAGAGATTCTATAGAGTTGTCATGGAAATAAGGAAATGTAAATTTTCCACAAGATTGATTGTGTTAAATGTAATAGAAAAGTTTAGTAAGTATGGACAAAAATAAATAGAAAGATCACTGATTAGGTTTTGCAATGAGGCAGTTATTAGTGACCTCAGAGTGAGAAATTTCAATAGAATATGAGGGAGATGTCATTATGCAATGGATTGAAGGTCAATGTAAATATAAATGTGAAAGCAACAACTGCTAATTACTCCATTAAGAAGTTTGGCTCAAGTAAAAGACTGGTAGGCAGCTCAGTTCAAAGGAGGACATTTATATTTATACAAATTTGCATTTTCTTTGACTTTCTTACAGACTGAAGAAAGCAATGAGATATTAATAATTATATATTTTTGCTATGAAAAACTTTAAATTTTGTGACTAATGTCTATTTTACCTGGCAAGCTGGCAAATTGAGTATTTTGGAATTTTAAGAATATAGGTGAAGAATTCCGTGTCAAAGCCTGTTCACTGCCTTGTCTTCACTTCTCTTTCAGTTGCCCTGACTCAGTGGGCCTTTCCCTTTCTTAAGCCTTTCCTTTTCTATTCTCCAGAACTGACATGGCTTCTTCCTTCCTTGACATATTCTTTATGATCTACTTATCCTCTATTTGATCAATTTTGTTTTTCTATGTATTTTTTAAATTATGTTAATAAGGAGCCATGAAGGTATCCTACCTATAATGCCAGCATCTTTAATTTTGGATCTTGAAAAAAAAGAGCTGTACTTACCTAAGGAGTTAGGCCATATGCAGAGAATCAATATAAGTGTAAATTTATATGTGCAATAATTGTAAAAAACAGCATTAAAATATTGTGAAGAAAGACTCAAAATATTGAAATAATCAGGAAGAAAATGATTATAAGTTTAATCTTCAAAATATAGTTCTGAAATGAGTGCTTCCACCATTCTGTCTTGTTCAAATATGAATTGAGGTTCAGAGAATATGTACACAGGGAATGGTAGTACCAACATTTATCCTGTCTTGGTTTGTTGTCTGTGGACACAATAGGATGACTGAGACTGGATAATTGACAAAGAAAAGAGATTTTGTTGGCTCATAGTTCTGAAATTTGGAAGTTCAGTAATGGTTATCAGTATCTGCTCAACTTCTGGTGAGTGTCTCATGGTAGGAAGGCAAATGGGCATATATTTGCAAGAAGAGACAAAGGGGGCAAATACTACATAACAACCTACCCTTGGAAATAAATACTAATCCATTCTTGTAAGAAAGACATTAATCTGTTTTTTTAGGTCCACTTCCCAACACCACTATATTAGCAAACAAATTCAACATGAGTTCTGACAGGGATATACTACATCTAAACCATAGAAGCCCATTTATCAAAATACTTTTACATAGAAAATATTATAATCTATACTATATTTATAAATACACATACATAAGTACAGTAAGCCCTTCATATCTATGGGTCCTACATACATAGATTTAAGCAACTGTAGTTGGAAAGTATTAGTTCTGTGCTGAACATGTATGGAAGTTATTTTTTGTCATCATTCCATAAGCAATGAAGTTTAACAACTGTTTACATAATATTGATATTACACTAGGTATTGTTAGCAATCTAGAGATGATTTAAAGTACATGGAAGACTGTGCATACATTATTCACAAATATTACAACATTTTATGTAAAAGACTTGAGTAAGCACAAATATTGGTACAATTGGTACCTTTGGAGGGATCCTGAAACCAGTCTCCCAACCCAGTGAGGAGAAATAATGGTGTGTGTGTATGTGTGTATGTGTGTGTGCATGACAGAGAGAGAGAGAGAGATTCAGAGAGAGAGAGCGAGAGCACTAGTATGTATATACTACTTAGGACAGTTTTTTGAAGTATTATCATCTCATGTTATGAAGCAAATACCAGGTCAAATAATGCTGAAAAGTCTTGAATGAACTTGATTAAAATATATTTCTAGCTTATTGATGTCTTCAAACTCCTTTTTCTTTTTCTTTTTTCTCCTTTTTTTTTTTTTTTTTTTTTTTTTTTTGTACCAGGGATTAAAACTAAGGGAGCTCAACCACTAAGCCACATCCCCAACCCTTTTCAAAAATTTTTTATTATGAGCCAGGGGTTTTCACTAAGTTGCTTAAAGTTGCTTAGGATCTTTCTAAGTTGCTGAGGCTGGCTTTGAACCTGTGATCCTCCTGCCCCAGCCTACCAAGCTACTGGGATTATAGGCATACACCACTATGCCTGGCTTAAACCCATTTTTCTGAACTTAATCACTCATCATTTGAAAAAAAATATTTGACTATTATTTAAAGCAATGGTTTAATGATATTTAATGGACAGAAGAAAGAGAACCAAAACATGTAATTGCTTAAGGTAAAAATCTGAGGAAATGACCAGAAATGGGGAGTATTGACCACAGTGTTCCTATGACTGGGAGCTAATAGTGAAAGAAGAATTTGGATAATCATAGGAGCTAAATTTATTATTTGCTTCTAATTTGGTAAAGTGTTGAACCAACATTCACATTAGTGAAGAAAATTGTAATGAACCTTTATTGAATGTGTAATTCTGTGCCAGGCCCTATTATAAGTGTTTATATATATTAACTTTTTAAATATCAGAATAGATTGAGGAGGAAGTTACTATCATTATTCCCATTACATAAAGGAAGAAATTGAAGCCCAGAGAAGTAGTCATTGGCTCAAGGCGACAGCTAGAGCATAGTGGAGCCAGGACTTGAATCAGGAAGATGGTCCCAGACCTCTAAGATGGTCTGGTGAAGTGCTAACCTGCAAGCAATGGGGATCAATTCCCAATGGAATCTTAATTCATTAGAGATAAAGAATAAAAAGGGACTTTAGATTCCTTTTATATTAACAGATAATATTCTTATAGGAGTATAGGTCCAGGCTATTCACCCATTTGGTCTAAGTTTTCCAGACTCTATCCATATGGGCCTTGTTTGTACTTCTTACCACATTACTAAACTAGCAAGAGGTTTCAAGATTTCTGCATCACACCGAATTAGAATTCTTGTTAGAAAGTACACATAATGCTCCAGGACAATGTCATCCCAGTGGGAATGTTCTGCTTCTCAAACTTCAAAATGAATTGATTTCATTTCAAAATAACAGAGAAAGTAGGAAAAAGGAACCTCACTGCAATTCCCACTCTAACTAGTTTTCACACACCACTTCAATTCATCCAATTTCCATAGATGTTTTAATTTTATTTAGTTCTTTAAATTGTGTCACTTAGAGTCCAGAGAATTGGGAATATGTTTAAAGAAAACTCTAACCAGCAGCTGTTAGGGTTGAGAAATGACCAAGTATCAAGATGATTCAGGTAAGAGGTCCATCAGAAGTGGGTGGGTGGTAGGGGCCTGTTATGGTTTGGATGTGGACTATCCCCCAAAGGTTCATATGTTGAAAGCATGGTCCCCAATACAGCAAGGTTCAGAGGTGGGCTTTTAGGCAATGGCTGAATCATGAGGGCCCTGACTTTATCAGTGGATTAATATTGATAGATGAATGGAATACAGTGAGGCAGGACTCTACTTGAACTGCAGAAGTAAGCCATTAGGGGTGTGCCCAGGGAGGGTTTATCTTCTCCCTGCCTCACTCCTCTCTCTACTTCTGACTGCCATGAGCTGAGCTGCTTTCCTCCACCCTAGTCTTCTACCATGATGTTTCTGCCTGGAATCAGGCAAACATGAAGTGAATCTTCTGAAACTCTGAGCCAAAATGATTCTTTCCTCTTCTAAGTTGTTCTTGTCGTGTATTTTGGTCTTGATGACAAAATGCTGACTGACAGAGACCATTTGTCTATTGCCTGTAGGGTATATCTGCTAGTCTCCATCTTGTTGCCTCTTGTTCCAGGAAGCAAATAAAGCAGCGATGTCATTTAATATCTCTTCCAAGTATGTTGTCTAGCCTATCCACCAGTATACATATAAACATAGATTATAAAATGTTCTTTTGAGATTTCCCTTCAGTTTACACCCTCAGTGTTACAATTGATTAACTCACCCAGTGATTTTTTTAGAAGTGATAACTTTGTCAAAAACACATCTAAATTACTCATCTAATGACACTCATGTCCTAATTGTTTAGAATACTGCCTTTTCAGGATATTTTTCTTTCCACCATCAAAGAAATATTTGTTGCATAAAACCAAGCATTATAACTCATAACATTATAGGAAGAGGCTTAATTAACAAAAAAATCAAAATAACATATAATTAACATTAAGCAATCAGGCAGTCAATGATACTGAGAGTTCCTGGGGAAATATCAATCTCTAAACATCATGCTCACCTCATTTATGTCACTTATGATGGGGAGAATACTCCTCATTACCTTAATAACAATCTTAGCTACGTTTGCTATTTCCTGGAGTTTAGACATGCATCTCCCAACTTTGCTATCACTCTGCTAAATAAGTGACAATAATGGAGTCCCAGGGTGAGATGTGAGGTATGTAGGTGGATTGCCCAGCTGGATGCACAATCTGTTGTATGTGTTCACTCACTTCTATGGTCTTTTCTGTCATGAAGTATACATAATGTAAAATAGAGAGAACTTGCTTGTAGACCCACCTCAGTGATTTTTTCTCTATATTTCTCTCTCTCTCTCTCTCTCTCTCTCTTTCTCTCTCTCACCTTCCCTCCCTCTCTCCCTTTCTCTCTGCCTACTGTGCTCCTCCTTCCCCTCTCTCCCTTCCTTGCTTTTTTCCCTATTTCTATTGCTTTTCCTTTTCCTTTTATTTTTGTTGCATGGAAGTCTTCATTATGTAAGAAGAAAAATTCATTCTGTAAATCATTCTCTCCAAGAAAAAGTTCTAAAGTACATGCATTTCTTTTCCATTGCTGCAAAAAGCAGCATGATAAAACATGTTTATCTCCTCTATATTCTAACATAAGATTATATGGTATTGTATTTTAGCTAAAGATTGCAGGAAACTGGTGGAGAAAAGCAGAAAGTCCTGTTATAAGAAATGGACAAGAAAAAAACAAAACACTGTATGGTGAATGAAAAGTCAACAAGAAAGATGGAAGAGACAAGATACTTAGTGGTAAGTTGGGTGGCTGTGACAGGGGGAAGGATGGAAATCAATAAGGGCTTTATTGATAACAAATATATCATACTACATTCTCAATATTAATGAGCTCAAGACCCAAAGCAAATGCCAAACAAGGGTATTTGTGTATATCAATATTAAAGCAGAATTATCAGAATGAATACTCATATTTATGTGCTTAAAATCCATAAAATTTAAAGTATCAATGAAACTGTTTACATAAATTTTAATTAAAAATATGTGAATCCATTACAAAGCCTCAAGAAACAACATATGGCTACAAAAACAAAACTTAGGTGCTACCAATATGCTATAAACTTTGGCAAATACTAGTTGAATATCCCTAATCCTAGAATCTGAAGTGTGAAATGGTCTGAAATTCAAGATCAGAGCATTTGTGATTTTTGATTTTTAAATTAAGAAAGCTGAACTGGTAAAGTCTAAGTAAATAATCCAAAATCTGAAAAATTCTGAAATCTGAAACATTTTTTGTCTCCAGTGTCAAACAAGAGATACTCATCCTGTACTGAACATGCCTGGCCTCTTGCCTTCCATTCCCTTCATGGAGCAATGTGCTTAGAATGGCCATCCTGATATTTCCGGTCAGCTCCAGTGGAAGTTTTGCCTCCTGTGTAGCTTCTTGGTTAGAGAATGCTAGCCCACTGCCTATGGACAGCTTCATCCCATGGTCCCTGACTTAGAGCTGGTTGATCCTGAGTTCCATTTTTGCTGTGATTTCTCCCCTCTTGCTGAAGAGCATCAGAGGATTTTCCCAGCCTGGACCAAGCTCAGCTTTAATTGAATGAAGAAAAGGGAATAAAATGAGGATTGAGTTGTGGGCACAGGGGGAACTAGAGAGAACCAAGTTGTTAGGAGGACTCAGGGAGAGGACACTTTGAGAATGGGGTGGGTGATAACACAGAGAAGGGATGCACAGACAGGAAACTGATGCAAGAAAGATGAAAAAGCTATTACCTAATGGCTCCATATCTGGAATAACATATTTCAAGCACATATACACATATTGGTATTTTCATACTTAAAAAATGGCCCATTATTTGTGAATATTGAAAGTCAATAACTCAATCATTAGCTCCAATGTATTAGGTCAGAAAACTTAAAAATGTCAAAGATTATCAGATTTTAGATTTTAAGAACTATGTAAGAGTTGATGATCTTGAGGCTGGAGAGGATTTCATGCTTTAGGTCAGCATATTGAAAATTTTCCTTCCAATCAAAGGAGAGTTTCACATAACAGTGACTCTTTGCAAGTAATAATGATCTCTTAAAAATTTGTCCATAATGAGAAAGAGCGAGAGACACTGTATAAGAATAGACACACATAGTTAATTGACATTTATATTCCTGAGCAAACTTGTAAATAGTACTGTTCTCACAGGAATTAAATCAGTTGCACTGTGGGTAACTTTAGAATTCAAAGGTGCCACAGTTCCTCACTCTGTGTTGATGGAACTGAACGGCATTAACCTTTTCACTTGCAGTAACAAAGACAAGTGAAGACAAGATGTGCTATGACTCCCGCACATCTATGTTTTGTTTTTTGCCCAAGGCCCTCTACAATTATCCCACACTTCAGAACTAATTTTTTCTACACGTTTACCTACATTGTTTTAGCACTACTCCTGCAATACCACAATCTCATTAACTCATCTTTTTTTTTTTTTCAAAAGGAGGATTTATAAGAACACAGGAAAAATAATTATTCAGTGATATAATATTGAGCAAATCTTTGTAGCTTTTGCAAATATGTTGGCCCTCATCCAAAGTAAATGCCTTTTCTCCCTTTGGTCTTGTAAATAGGATAACACTCTCCTGTATAAAGCAGCATCACTGACTATTGTTTTCCTGGCCCTGAATTTTTAAAAAATGTTTTATTTAAGTGGGTACAAGAGGGAAAGAGAAACCCAATTGAAACATAGAAATTGAATTTTTTAGTAATAGCAATCCTATTGGTAAAATGTTTATTCACTCCTCTTTTTAATTAAAAATATAAGTACATATAATACATACTGAGTGTACATATAGGTTGAGTTGTTTTGCTTTGTAAGTATAAAGTAGAGCAATAATTGACTATTGTAAATAGAAACACATGCCTATCTTTTTGCAGCTAACAAATAATCTGATCATTGCAGAGGGCAGAAATTTGTATTTTAAGGTAAACTATGGTGTGGAATTCTCCTGACTGCAATGAGAAAGGATTACTGATGTAATTAAACTGAAAAAAAATGTGTAAATATACATGGAGAAACTTTGGCTACAGTTGTCATTTTCCTTGACCATAACCAAATTTGATAACAGTAGAAAATATGCTTTGTGAAAAGGTAACACAGTCTAAACAAGAATTAATATCAGAAAGTATGCAAAGTTCAGTGGAAAAGAGTTGAATAATTATGTTCAGTCAAATAAGGCATTTTAAGAGGGACATTGTCTGACTCTTGTGCACACAGGAAAAGACAGCTGATATGATGAGGAGCTTGATAACATTTCATATGCAGAGTGTTAGCAAGAATGGGATATATTTACCTAGAGAAAGGATCTAGTAAAATTCATGTAAGCTGTGTTCAAATATTTGGAGGATTGTGATGTAGAAGAGGGAGGACACAGAACTAGGACCAATGAGTTACATGGGGACTTAATAAGTGGAAGAAATGCTTAAGAATAGAAAGGATTCACATAGAATGTAGTATTATGAAATAGATTTAAAACATGGGTGACCATCTTTCATAAGTGCTGCTGAAATAACTTTCTACATGGAGGTTGTACTGAATGGCTTCTAGGATGACTTCTAACTCTGAATCTTATGAGTACATTTTGGCTGACTATCATTCTAATCATGAGAATTGTACTAAAGAATGTGCAGAGTTTTTCTAAACCATGTTTTCTAGAACACTAGTTCTGGTGGATGTTAATAGGTGCTTTGTGGGAAAAAAAATGACTCTGTGGTCAAATTAGTTTGGGGAACATTGCGTACCATGCCCTCTTCTTGGAGAATAAAAATGTACATTTGCATAGTAAAAGTTCTGAGCAGTCTTGCATTAAAAATCTTGTTTAACTTGGAATAACCCAACACCTTCTGAACTTAATTGAATATAGAACACTTTTACGGTACACCTATTTGCACCCTGAAGAACTGTGTTCCTTGGAATATTAGGTTTTGAAAGAGCAATTAATATACAATAAGAGTAAGACCTTAAATTGATGCATAATGCATTTTGAACACATTTACAAATACTAAATATACAAAGGAGAAAATTTACATGTCGAAGATTCTTCTCATAAAAAGTTTAAAACTTATTATTGAGACCTCCAGATACCTACCTTACAAATACAAATCAATGCTGTATCTCAAATACTTTCTATACATTTAAATTTTGTATGTGCTTTGCATAAAATTAAATATTCAATTATTGGGTTTAATTTCTGAGAGATTCTGGGGCTAGAGAATTGCCACTTCTGATTATATCTTTTGATTTTTATCTTTAAAAATTACTTTCATTAAATGTGTAGGCTTATTCTTCTTTAAACTTGAATCATTAGTTTTACTTTCTCTTTGTGAACTAATTTTTATGATAGAATAACTATTAAGGGTCTACAATGTTCAAATAATTACATGAGCACAGTTTAAGGATGAAAATGGTGACAGGATTGACACTGAGCTGTTGTCTGGAAGACAGTGCCCCCAAGTGATCACTCAAAATTCCCATTCATTAAACATGTGAAGCATCCAAATTTGGTGTATGAGTGTTTTGGAGCTGTCAATACAAAATAAGTAAATCTTAAATAAATTGTTTTACCAGTACACCATTAGAATCATATT
The DNA here is from genome assembly GCF_902686455.1 of Sciurus vulgaris. NCBI lineage: Eukaryota > Metazoa > Chordata > Mammalia > Rodentia > Sciuridae > Sciurus > Sciurus vulgaris. The sequence continues at coordinate 85,595,568 of NC_136465.1, forward strand.
GAATTAATTACCTCAATTATAAACATAAATTCAAAGCTGTTCATATCAGTCTCAATGTAGATTAAAGGAATTTATTGCTTCACTTATAATTTACATACTTCTTTCCCTCTGGTCTGTCATTCTTTGCATACATTCTCAGAGCTTATAAACGTACTTTGGTTATCTCATCTTTAAAAAAATAAATTCCTTCAATAATTCTACTCACATAATCCCATAATTCTATAGATATTCTTTTTCATCACATTTGAATTCCAAAGGGAATTTTTAAAACTTGTCATTCTTTGAAAAATTAATTACTTCTTTCATTATGCTCCATGGCATTTTCTATGTGCCATTATTCAAGCATTTGTGTCGAATAATAATTTTATCCACTGGTCTGCCTTACTATGAGAATGGAAACTCCACTGAGATAAGAATCATTTTTTATTTATCTCTTGTTTCTCCAGTTTCTAGTGATAGGGATGTTTGTTGAATGAGTGCAAGTGTGATTGAAGAGACAGCCATGTTTTCCACTGGATCCTCAGTGCCTCACTTAGACTATGAAGCGTTATTGGGCATTTGTGTCTTTAATTTCTTTTTTCAAGGTGGGAATCCAACTATGATTCATTTTTACATACCATCTCAGTCTTATTATTCTGTCATTCAATAACATTTGTTGAACAAAAGATTGAGGAAGTTAATACTGCACTCTATATTTGGTATTCCCCGTCTTCATTATCTAAGCCAGGCTGGATCCCTGGTAACTGTTCTCTTCCCACCTTATTCCCCGTTTAAAAGTCACAATGTCCTCTTAGTTCTCAAAGCCATTGATGCAGTGTTTATAACAATGTCAAGTATACCATTCTTGCAATTCCTTATGACTTCCATGAAAGTAGACCCTCTTAGATATGTTAATTTTCTGATCATACAAGTTTCTTTTTAATAGTTCATCTTCCTTATTCTGTTGCCTAAATGCAGCTATCTTTTAGGGCTTATGTACTTGTTTCTTTCTACACACTTTAGGAAATTTTATTAAACCCTGGATTTAAATGAGAATTTTTATCACCCCCCTTTAACACTTCATTCCCGCAATATCATCTACTTACTCCATATCTGTCTATAATATAATAAGGTAAAATCTTAAAGTTTCTAAAGGCAAAATTTCAAAAATAAATTCATTATGTTCTTCCCTTAAAGTTATTTGTTTAATATGACGTGTGGCAACATTATTTTAATCACTATGAATCTTTGATTTCTCCCTGAATTTATTAATTCAACTGATATTTCATAAGTGCTTAACTGTGTTCTGGACTCTGTGCTAGGCGCTGGAAATGTACAAAATGAACAAAACAAGTCCTTGTCCTCATGGAGATGATATGCTAATGAGGGAATTAGACAAGTGACATGTAAAGTAAATATAATAAGTGAGATAAGAATAAGTGCTATGGAGAAAATAAAGCTAAATTGGGGGAGTAGAGCAGGTGCTGAGGATCACCAATTTAGTTGGGCAGTCAGGAAAGATCTCTGTGCTAAGAAGAATTTGAGAAGATACTTAAATGAATAAGGGAGGAAAATATAGTTGTAGATAACCAGGAAATTTTTTCCAACGGGAAGGGCAAGTGCAAACTCTCTATGAAAAGCATGTGTGGCATGTTCAGGTGGAGCAAGAAGGAATAGCAAGGAGGCAGAGTAGGGGAAAGTGGAAAGTAGAAAAAAGTAAAACATGGTTTGAACCGTAGAATCACCAAGTTATGTAAGTTTTTTTAGGCTATTGTGAAGACTTTGGATTTCAGTTTGAATGAGATGGGATGTTCCTTAGAGGATTTTAAGAAAAGCTGAGATTCAATGGTTTTAGCTGCTGGGATGAAAGTAGATAAGGTGAAGATAATAGTAAAAGTGGCTTAGGCATTACAGTGATAAACCAGGAAAGGTGTGATAGGGACTTGGATGAGGGAGGTCTCTGGAGATGACAAGTGACTGGCTTCTGAATTTCCTTGGAACACTGACTGAAAGAATTTCATTATCAAGTCTGATATGCAGTGTGAGAGAAAAGGTAAATTCAAGACTAATTTTACTCACCCACAGCTGAAGAATGTAGTTAATGTTTACTGAACTGAAGGCAGAGCAGGCACAGCAGGCTTAGTGGTGGCTGTACACAGTAGTGACTCGCCAGCCCCTAGTGGACACACAGAGGTGGCTGTTGGACACAGGAGACCATAGTTCAGCACAAAACTATGCAGTTGGAAGGAAGGTGTTTTCAAAATCATGAGATGGAATGAATCTTCTCTCCTTTGCTTGCCTCAATCCTAAATCTTGTCCTCTCTTGTCAATTTTCACTTCTTCATCAACTGCCATTATCAGAAGCCAAGATCTCATACATTCCTTTTTGAACTCTTGCAAAAACTTCAATTAGTCTTTCTTCTCTGGCTTCTTCCCACCTCAAATCTAACTTACTTATTTTTATTGTCTCCTTTCTTTCTAAAATATAGTTAAATCTTCATTGGTTCCTACACTGAGTAACATCCCCAAATCTTACTCTTCCATCATCTGTAACCAGCCATATTATATCTTTGTTTCCTTCCGTATACTATATGTTTTGTCCAAGATAACTTATTCATTGTTTTCTAACACAATCTGAAGCAGCTGTCCTCAAGTACCTTATTTTTACATGTATAAATCCTACATGACCAGTATATTTTCCTGGAAACTTAGATAAATCTTTTCCTGATGATCTCCTGAAAGAAATGTCTCTCTCATGATCTCTGGTAGTACATTTCCTAGAATAATATAAATTTTCTTCCTTTTCTTATTCTTATATGTACATGTTATATATTTGTATTCCAGTATGTGTTTTATCCATCCTAACAGATACAGTATATTTCTAAATTTTATTTTACCTATTAATGCCTTATATGCCTCTAAATAGATACTAACTTATCAAAACAAACCCCAGATCTGTAGCATTGAATTTTGTATATAGTGAATATTCTTTAAATAATTTTTGAATGAATGTGTTTTTTAGATGACTCAATTATGAAATACTTTCTAAAGAAAAATACTTGAAGTATGGTTCATTTTTTTATTTGTTCTAATTAGTTATACATGACAGTAGAATGCATTTTCACACATTGTACAAAAATGGAGAATAATTTCTCATTCCTCTGGCTGTACATGTGCTGAGTCACACCAGTAGTGTAATTATACATGTATAATTGGTAATAATGTCTATCTCATTCTACTGTCTTTCTTATCCCCACCATCCCACCCCTTCATTCTTCTCTACCCATGCCCCACTATGGATCAGCATCCAATTATCAGAGAAAACATTTGGCTTTTGTTTTTTGGGGATTGACTTATTACTAAGTTTTATAAATTTACCTGCAAATGCCATAATTTCATTCTTGTGGAAGCTAAGTAATATTCCACTATGTATACGTATCCCATTTTCTTTATCCGTTTATCTGGTGAAGGGCATCTAGGTTGGTTACACAGTTTAGCTATTGTGAATTGAGCTGCTATAAACATTGATGTGACTGCATAACTGTAGTATGCTGATTTTAAGTCCTGTGGGTATAAACCAAGGTGTGGGATAGCTGGTTCAAATGGTGGTCCATTCCTAGTTTTCTGAGGAATATCCATATCACTTTCCATAATGGTTGCACCAATTTACATTACCAACAGAAATGTATGAGTGAATCTTTTTCCCCACATCCTGGTCAATTCTTATTGTTGCTTGTATTCTTGATAATTGCCATTCTGATTGGAGGGAAATGAAATCTGAGGGTAGTTTTCATTTGCATTTCTGTAATTGAAAGAGATGATGAACATTTTTCCTTAAGTTTGTTGATCTATTGTATTTCTTCTGTGAAGTGTTCAGTTCCTTAGCCCATTTATTGATTGCATTTTTTTGTTTGTTTGTTTTGGTGTTAAGTTTTTTGAGTTCTTTATGTATCCTGGAGATTAGTGCTTTATCTGAGGTGCATGTGGTAAAGATATTCTCATCATCTGTAGGCTCTCTATTTACATTATTGATTGTTTCCTTTGCTGAGAAGAAACGTTTTAGTTTGAGTCTGTCCCATTTATTGGTTCTTTAATTTTGCTTCTTGCACTTTAGGAGTCTTGTTAAGGAAGTCAGGTCCTAAGTGGACATAATGAAGATTTGGGCCTTGAAGTAGGGTTCTTAGTAAAATAAAGTACATAAAATAGTAGAAATAAGGAGTAAGACATTCTTGGGAGAGAAGCTGCATATTCAGAATGTACTTTCTTGAAGACACGTATAATCTGTGGTGGTATTAGGCAGGATTTTTAAACACTATGTGGTTAGTGGCATAGGTTTAGCTGATGAAAGTTTTAAAAGATAAATCAAAATAGCAGAACTTCATGAGATTGGTAATAGGTACTGGAGCATAATATGGGTTGGGTTGATGAAACTAGAAATTGAGGAAGAGTACTTTTAACCTGAATATTTTAAGATATTTATTTCATGATGATTATCATTCATGACCTAAAAGAAAAAAAATGTATTATTTTATTTATGCTTAAATTACTACTAGGTACTCACTTGACACTGAACAACTGATGACAATTTTATATCTCCTTCTCTCTCTCTCTCTCTCTCTCTCACACACACACACACACACACACACACACACACACACACAATTTCTGCACATAGTAAAAAACTCAATGTAATTTTATTAGTGGATGAAATTTAAATGTTTGGTTCCATGGTCATACCATCTGGAATCCCCTTCTGCATGCATACTTTAAGGACTGCTGCTAAAATTTCCTGGGAGCCACAGGTGAAGAAGGCGGAAGGAAGGCATCTGTGTCACTCCCTGCCAGCAGATGCTTTTGTGAGCTGTTTCCTTAATATGCAGTGATTTTAGAGAGTTTGGCTAAGGGGTAGAGAAAACCCCAAACAAACAAAAGCAAGCCACTCAGGATTTGAAAGACAGAAGAGTTAAGTGCCTGAACCATGGGTGAGATCCAAGATGGTGGACTAGAGGGAGACTGTGTTCCTTGTTGCTATGTAACTCTGGTTTCAAGCAGAGGGTATCTGTTTCTTGGTGAGGCAGTTTTTGCTGCTTATCGATCCCCTGCTGTTTATCCCATTTGTCTACCATGATCACCTGCAGTCTGCCAGCATATCGATGCCTTTTTTAAGTGCAGATTGCTCGCTGTCAGGCGCCTATCATCCGCCATTTGCCTGCCTCTTGCCTGTCCATCTCCTGACTTTCACTTACCCATCACCCCCGCTTGAGGTTCACCTCCCAATCATCTGACAGCAGTCAGCAAACAGATGGCAGACCACCAGTGGAGCACCAGCAGGTTTGGTTACACGTGGCTGCTGCCATTTTGAGACAACAGCCAGGCCTCATAGGACCCCTGGCTGGACTGACTGAGTCTTTTCTCCAGGTTCCCTCAGCCCAACTGATCATGCCCTGCCTCTGTGGCCCTCACATCGACTAACTGCTCCCTGCCACTAGGACACCCAGACTGACTGCACCCTGACTCTAGGATCCTGCAACCAGACTGACCACACCCCTACCTCCAGGACCTCTGCCTGACCAACTGCACCCCACATCCAGGATCTCCAGCCAACCACGCCCACACCCTAAGCTGCAGCTCCCCATTTGCCAACACATTTGGAAGCCAAAGCAGCCATCTTGGATAATCCTGGATGCCATAGCTCTGATCTTTAGGTGGGGCAAATCCCATCCTGAGATGCCTGCTGGAGACTGGAAGCTCATTGTCAGGTATCTCTCATACATCAGGCTACTGAAGACTGGGAGGTTTGAATACTATATGACTGTTATAGTATAGATTTTCTTTTTTCTCCTTATTGAAAAATTTTAAGTTTTTATTTCTTTACTTTTCTCGCTCTCTTTTCCTTTGGTTTATCTGTTCCCTCAGAGTCTCTTTCTCCCTTTTTGCATGCTAACAACTAACTTCTTTTGATTACACTCTCACACTTTCTATTATCTAGAACTTCTATATTTTCTTTTCTTATCCCATTAACAGCTACATCCTACACCCCTCTGCATCCTCTTTGTCCTCCATTAGAAACTGCAGACATTATTGCAAATCTATTTGTTATACTGAAGATAATCATTGAACTCATTATTATTATGGCAATATTGTTAGTGCCCTCATAGGGGCTATTTGGTCTAGGGTTGCATACTGTCTGAACTGAGCACTGTTAATATTGATCTCCCCCTTAAAGAAAAGGTTTTGGAAACCTATGGGGTCACTATAAGCCTAGAGGGGGGAAACTGCAATACCCAAGATCTGCACTGCTAGAGGGGAAGACACATGGACAACATGAAAAAAACAAGGGAACAACAAATCTAGATTCCATATTAATAGAATCCAGTGACAGTATGGTAGAAGAAATGTCAGAAAAGGACTTTAGATTATACATGATTAAGATGATTCTGAAGCAAAGGATGAGCTAGGAGAGCAAATGCAGGTAATGAATGATCACACCAATAAGCAGTTGAAAGAGCAACTGCAGGAAGCAAAAGATCATTTCAACAAAGAGATAGAGATTCTCAAAAAAGAAAAAAAAAAAAAAAACAGAAATCCTTGAAATGAAGGAAACAGTAAACCAAATAAAAAACTCAATGGAAAACATCACCAACAGACTAGATCACTTGGAAGACAGAACCTCAGACAATGAAGACAAAATATTTAATCTTGAAAATAAAGTCAGCCAAACAGAGAAGATGGTAAGAAATCATGAACAGAATATCCAAGAACTATGGGACATCATGAAGAGACAAAATTTAAGAATTATCAGGATTGAGGAAGTCACAGAGATACAAACCAAAGGAATGAACAAACTATTCAGTGAAATAATATCAGAAAATTTCCCAAGCCTGAAGAAAGAAATGGTAAATCAAATACAAGAGGCTTACAGAACACCAAATGCACAAAATCACAACCAATCCTCAACAAGGCACATTATAATGAAAATGCCTAACATACAAAATAAAGATAGGATTTTGAAGACTGTGAGAGAAAAGCATCAGATTACATATAGTGGGAGACCAATACAGATATCAGCAGATTTCTCAGCCCAGGCTCTAAAAGCTAGAAGGGCCTGGAACAACATATTTCAAGCTCTGAAAGAACATGGTTGCCAACCAAGAATCCGATACCCAGCAAAACTAACCTTCAGATTTGAAGATGAAATAAAATCCTTCCATGATAAACAAAAGTTAAATAATTTACAAATAGAAAGTTTGCACTACAAAATATTCTCAACAACATATTCCATGAGGAGGAAATGAAAAACAACAACATAAGTCAGCAAAGGGAGGAACTACCTTAAAGGAAAATCCTTTTGAAGGAGAAACCAAGCCAAGTTAAAAACCAAAAATAAGCCCAAATGACTGGGAATACAAATCATATCTCAATAATAAACTTGAACATTAATGGCCTAAACTCATCAATCAAAAGACATAGACAGGCAGAATGGATTAAAAAGAAAGACCCAACAATATGCTGCTGTCAAGAGACTCATCTCATAGAAAAAGACATCCAGAGACTAAAGGTGAAAGGATGGGAAAAAACCTACCATGCACACAGACTCAGTAAAAAAGTGAGGATTTCCATCCTTATTTCAGATAAAGTGGATTTCAAGCCAAAGTTAGTCAGAAGGGATAACGAAGGACATTTCATAAATCAGGAAGACAACGATCATAAATATTTATGCCCCAAACAACAGTGCATCCATGTACATCAAACAAATCCTTCTCAATTCCAGGAATCAAATAGACCACAACACAATAATTCTGGGTGACTTTAACACACAGCAATCACCACTGGATAGATCTTCCAAAAAAAAAAAAAAAAAAAAAACTGAACAAAGAAACCATAGAACTCAATAACACAATCAATAACCTAGACTTAACAGACATATATAGAATATGCATTCATCAACAAGCAAATTCACTTTCTTCTCAGCAGCACATGGAACCTTCTCAAAAATAGACCATATGCTATGCCACAAAGCAGCCCTTAGGAAATGCAAAAAAATAGAGATACTGCCTTGTATTCTATCAGATCATAATGAAATGAAATAAGAAATCAATGAAAAAATAAAAAACAGAAATTACTCCAACACCTGGAGACTAAATAATATGCTATTAATGAAATATGGATACAGAAAACATCAAGGAGGAGATAAAAAAAATTCTTAGAGGTCAAACAGAATGAAAATACAACATATCAAAATCTCTTGGACACTATGAAAGCAGTACTAAGAGGAAAATTCATTGCATGGAGTGCATTCAAGAAAAGAATAAAAAGTCAACAACTAAATGACCTAACATTACAGCTCAAAGCCCCAGTAAAAGAAGAACAGAATAACAGCAAAAGTAGTAGAAGACAGGAAATAGTTAAAATCAGAGCTGTAATCAATGAAATTGAAACAAAAGAAACAACTGAAAAAAATGACAAAACAAAAAGTTGGTTCTTTGAAAAAATAAACAAAATAGACAAGCCATTAGCCACAGTAACAAAGAGAAGGAGAGAGAAAACTCAAATTACTAAAATCTGTAATGAAGAAGGAAATATCACGACACACACCACTGAAATACATTACATAATGAGAAGCTACTTTGAAAATCTATATTCCAACAAAACAGAAAATACAAAAGACTTCGACAAATGTCTAGAGACATATGCTCCTCCCAAACTGAACCAGGAGGACATACACAATTTTAACAGATCAATATCAAGCAATGAAATAGAAGAAACCATCAAAAGCCTACCATCCAAGAAAAGCCCAGGACCAGATGGATTCTCAGCCAAGTTCTACAACACCTTTACAAAAGAACTCATTCCAATACTTCTCAAAGTATTCCAGGAAATAGAAAAGGAGGGAACCCTACCAAACTCATTCTATGAAGCTAATATCACCCTCATACCCAAACCAGGAAAAGACACATCAAGGAGAGAAAATTTTAGATCAATATCCTTGATGAATATAGATGCAAAGATCCTTAACAAAATACTGGCAAACCATATCCAAAGATGTATTAAGAAAATTGTGCACCACGATCAAGTGGGGTACATCCTAAGAATGCAAGGTTGGTTCAACATCCATAAATCAATAAACATAATCCATCATATCAATAGACTTAAGGATAAGAATCATATGGTTATTTCAATTGACACAGAAAAAGCATTCGACAAAATATACAACATCTTCATGCTCAAAACACTAGAAAAAATAGGGATAGTAGGAAGATACGTGAACATTGTAAAGGCTATTTATGCTAAGCCCATGACCAACATCATTCTTAATGGAGAAAAACTGAAACCATTCCCTTTAAAAACGGGAACAAAACAGGGATATTCTCTTCCGCCACTTCTATTCAACATTGTCCTTGAAACTCTAGCCAGAGCAATTAGACAGACCAAAGAAATTAAAGGGATATGAATAGGAAAAGAGGAACTTAAGCTGTCACTATTTGTGGATGATATGATTCTATATTTAGAGGATCCAAAAACCTCCTCCAGAAAACTTCTAGACCTCATCAATGAATTCAGCAAAATAGCAGGCTATAAAATCAACATGCATAAATGTAAAGCATTTTTATACATAAGCAATGAAACATCTGAAGGGAAAGGAGGAAAACAACTCCATTCACAATAGCCTCAAAAAAAAAAAAAAATGCTTGGGATCAATCTAACCAAAGAGGTAAAAGATCTCTACAATGAGAACCACCAAACATTGAAGAAAGAAATTGAGGAAGACCTTAGAAGGTAGAAAGCTCTCCCATGTTCTTGGATAGGCAGAATTAATATTATCAAGATGGCCATACTTCCAAAGGTGCTATACAGACTAAATGCAATTCCAATTAAAATTTCTATGACATTTCTCATAGAAACAGAAAAAGCAATCATGAAATTCATCTGGAAAAATGAAAGACGCAGAATAGCCAAAGCAATCCTGGGCAGGAAGAGTGATGCAGGAGGTATCACAATACCAGACCTTAAACTATACTACAGAGCAATAGTAACAAAACCAGCATGTTACTGGCACCAAAATAGACAGGTAAATTAATGGTACAGGATAGAAGACATGGAGACATACCCACATAAGTACAGTAACTTCATACTAGACAAGGGTGCCAAAAACTTACAATGGAGAATAGATAGCCTCTTCAAAAAATGGTGCTGGCAAAACAGGAAATCCATATGTAGTAAAATGAAATTAAACCCCTATCTCTCACCCTGTACAAAACTCAACTCAAAATAGATCAAGGATCTAGGAATTAGACCTGAGACCCTTCACCAAAGAGAAGAAAAAATAGGCCGAAATCTCCATCATGTTGGCTTAGGACCAGACTTCCTTAACAAGACCCCCATAGCACAAGAAATAAAAGCAAGAATCAATAAATGGGATAGATTCAAACTAAAAAGTTTTTTTCTCAGCACAGGAAACAATCAATAATGTGAAAATAGAGCCTACAGAGTGAGAGAAAATCTTTTCCACACACTTCAGACAGAACATTTATCTCCAAAGTTTATAAAGAACTTAAAAAACTTTACACCAAAAATACAAAGAACCCAATCAATAAATGGGCTAAGGAACTGGGCAGATACTTCACAAAAGAAGAGATAGAGGTGATCAACAAATATATGAAAAAGTGCTCATCATCCCTAGTAATTAGAGAAATGTAAATTAAAACCACCCTTAGATTTCATCTAACTCCAATTAGAATGGCTGTTATCAAGAATACAAGCAATAATTAGTGTTGGTGTGGAAGTGGATTAAAAGGCTCACTCATACATTGCTGGTGGACTTGCAAATTGGTACAGCCACTCTGGAAAGCAGTATGGAGATTCCTCAGAAAGCTTGGAATGAACCCACCATTTGACCCAACTATCCGACTCCCCAGTTTATACCCAAAGTACTTAAAATCAGCATACTACATTGATACAGCCATATCAATATTCATAGCAGCTCAATTCAGGATAGCTAGATTGTGAAACTAATCTAGATGGCCTTCAGCTGATGAATGGATAAAGAAACTGTGGCATATATGTACAATGGAATATTACTCAGCCATAAAGAAGAGAAAAATTATGGCATTTGCTGGTAAATGAATGAAGTTGGAAAATTTCATGCTAAGTGAAATAGGCCAAGTTCAAAAAGCCAAAGGCTGAATGTTTTCTCTGATAAGTCCATGACAATATATAACAATGGGGAGTGGTAGGGGGAAGAGAAGAATAAAGGAACTTTGGATGGTGTAGAGGAAAAAGGGGTGGGAGGGGTGGGAATGGAAAAACAGGAGAACGAAACAGACAGTATTACCCTATGTATATGTATGATGACATGAATGGTGTGAATACACATTGTGTACAACCACAGAAATGAAATGTTGTACCCCATTTGTGTACCATGAATCAAAAAAATAAAAAGAAAGAAATTTAACTATTTATTATTTGTAGTTACAGATTTTCTTTCCTGGTAATGCTGTATTTTTATGTATGTATGGGTTCACATTCCCAAGATACAACTGATATCAAGGAAGTGCTTCACAACTGGATTTAATGGAAGTTGGAGACCAATATACATGTTAACTTTAAATCATAAAGGCCCCAAATATTTGACTTTTCTGTATTTTTTCTCCCACTGTTAAAATAAAGTCATCCACCATAAAAAAAACAAGAGTTGATTGTAGAGCAGAGCATCTTGATAGGGCAAGAAGTGATGAAAAACTCCATGGGAACTGAATTCTTGTGGGTAATACGGCCTCAAATAGGAACATTTTAAGAAAATGGACTTTGTGGTCCTGGATCAGTTTTCTCTGAAGCACTTGCTGAGGAACAGCATGCCTCTGAAAGACATGAAGTATGTACTGTAAGGGTACTGAGTGACTCCGAGGGGAGCAAGCATCTGTCACTCATATTTGCTCAACTTTCAAATTGTATCTAAAAGGCTCCAAACATTTCTTAATACTTGTCATCTCTCTCCCTCATAGGTCATAGGCAGGATTAATGAAATCATGTCCTAACAGAGATGAGCTCCTTGGCAGAAAGAAGCGTAATATAGAACAATTTTTTTATTATAAATTTTGTAAAAAGGAGCATGAAAGAGGTTTTGTGATTTAACTTATTTGAAGAACAATCACTAAATAGAGCTTGATTTTTGTTGAAATTTTTATATTGGTGTGATTACCTCAAAAAACAACATGTTGCATTTAATTTCCCTATATTTTGAAAGAGTTTAATTACTCACTGTGGTAGCAGGGGTCAGCATACTATAGCATTTGGGTCACATTTGACTAGTCCTGAAATATTTGGTCATTTGCCAGTTTTTGTAAATACAACTTTATTGGAAAACAACCACACCCACTCATTCACCTACCATCTGTGTTTGCTTTCATGGTACATAGTGAGTCCTTTAGGTAGTGGTGACAAAAATAGTATGAACCCCAAAACTTAAGATATTTAAAATCCTGCCCCCTACAGAAAAAAAAAAAAAAAAAAAAAAAAAAAAAACTTTGCAGAACGCTGGCTTAGAATAGGGGTTTGAATATGGCAGCCATGAGTTATGTATTCATGTGTTCCCTGAGTATGACTTTTTGCAAATTCCTTAGCATCTCTAAGATTCAGTTTATTCCTCTATAACAGTACCTGCCTGAGAAGTTTTTCAGTAAGAAAGAAACTACAAGTGTTTGTAATAACTCTTAGTAGATTGTCTAACAAACAATGAGAGATGGAGGAGAAGTAGATATTGTTGTTATCCTTTAATATTACTTAATAAACAGATTGAGCACTGACATTCCTATTTCTGTTCTTAAAATAGTTTTTCATGTGTGCTCAGATACTGGTGTCCTTAAGCTCATTGTTTGGTAGTCCCCATGTTCATGTAGGCTTCCAGTTTTAAAGTGTGTCCTGAATAAAAGAGCTTTCTTTGTCAGTCAAGCAGGGATGATGGCTGACCAGGTTTGTTAAACTTGTTAGTGATAGTGAACCTCTACTGTAGAAGAGGACAGAATTGTAGAAGAGGTAGAATTGGGGGAAAAAACAACAACCAACAATCAAACATTTAATGGCAGCAAGAAATCACTTTTTCTTATAACAACTTCAAATAAGTACAAAGATTGAATTTTTGATGAAAATAGTTAATACAAAAATTCTGAGACATCTTGAAAACACTGACAAGTGTATATAGATTGAGTGGTATATGTGGAAAGCCTGAGAGATCAGAGTTTGGGTGAGTGAGCAACAAGGCAGAGTTCATGGTTCACAAAATAAACTTTCAAAGATACCAGGAATTTAGATTTGGAGTGGACTTATCAACTATGTAACAATTGCAAAGTTATGACTCCACTATATTCCAGGCAACATTATCACTGAGTGTACTTCCTTGAGTGTCTGTCAGCATTATGATTTGAAGGAGTAATGAACTGAGCTGATGTGGGGCTTTGTATTATTGGGGATTGCTTTGCTTATGAAAGAACTAATAGCTGTTGTCCAAAAAATAAATGGTTGTTGTTTTTTGACACACTTAATTCATACTGTTTAAAAGTCAGGAAGATATGCTAGATTGTTCAAAATAGATTCATTTATGTTCCAATGTAGAATTTATGCCAGTAGACATTCTCCCTGTTACATTTTCATTATGAGAGGAAGGACTGCTTTTATATTATTCATTTCCATAATCCTAGTGCCTAGCAGATAGATGTAGATGCATTCAACAAATGTCTATTGAATAAGTGAATGAATTAATGCATGAAATGAAGGGAAACCATTGAGAACCATCAAGTTCCAGAGATGGTATCTAGAGGAATCTCACCAAGGAGGGATTAAGTAATCAAAATATTAATGTATTATTTGTTTTTGTGGCAGTGGCTTTGATATAAAAGTGAGCTCTTTCTGACATACTTGCCGTTTCTTGCCATGTGTTTCTCTTTGCCATGCTGTAATGAAGTCCTTCACCATATGCAGCCCCTTGATTTGGGACTTCTTCGTTTTTAGAACTGTAAGAAATAAATTTATTTTCTTATAAATTACTAAGTATCAGGGATTCTGTTACAGCAATAGAATATGGACTAGGACAGATGGTTTCTACCAAATATTTAAACCTGAATTAGTATCAATTATTCACAAGCTCTTTCAGAAAATAGAGCATACAAGACTTATCAACACATTTTATAAAGCCAATATTAGTCTGGCATCAAAATCAGATAAGCCATTTTCTCTTTACTTTAAAAGAAACTCAAAGGTCAATACCCTATAGAATATGGACAAAAAATTCCTCCAATTAAACATTAACAAACCAAATCCTGTAATATATAAAGAGGAATATGTAGCAAAACTCAGTAAGATCTGTTCCGGAGATGTAATGTTAATTTACCATCCAATTTTTAATATATTATCAGTATTATAAAGTGGTAGGCCACAAGATAATTTCTCTTTCTTTTTATTTTGTCACCTTGTCTTATATTTGACCAATTCTAAAATCTTTTCTTGAGGAAACTCCTTAACAAACTAGATTCCGAAGAGAACTTCCTGATCTTATTAGAGAAATTCTATAAAAAAAAAAACCACAACCGCCTTCATACTTAATGAGAGATAATGCTTTATTCCAAAGATCAGAAAACAGAGAAGGCCATCAGGTGTTAGCAATTCTATTCGGCGTTCTACTGACACAATCGAAGCAATTAGGATAAATAAATAAATAGTATTTATATTGGAAAACGGGTCATGCTGATTTTATTTGCAGATGACATGCTTTTGTGTACAAAAAATTCTAAGACTTCTAGTAAAAATTAGAGTTAATTATAAATGTTAGAACTAATAATTGAACAAAGTAAAGCTGAAGTACATAAGATAAACATACAAGAGTCAGTTCTATTCATATATAGAAGCGATGAACAATTTGAAAATTAAGAAAATTATTTCACTTATAGAAACATAAAAAAGAATGAAATACTATGTAATATTGAATTTAAGAAAAAAGATGAAAGATTTATAATTGAAAAATACAAAGTATTATTACTAGAAATATTTAAAAACAAATTAATGAACAGATATAACATTTGTGGATTGAAAGATAGCATTTTGGAGATGAAAATACTCTTCAAATTGGTTTATACATTTTTATCAAAATCCAGGGTGACTCTTAATCAGAAATTGACAAGAGATCGTATAATAAATATGGAAAATGTAAAAGACCCAGAATAAACAATGTAAAGAAAGTGTTAGAAGATGGTGAATTTGCTGAGTTCATAGCTTCTATAATCAAAACATTATGGCATTTTCAGAAGGTCAGCAATGTAGACTGATGGCAAAGATCTCAGAGTATTGAAATAAACCCTGGCATTTATAATCAATTGATTTTTAATAAGGATGTGAAATCAACTCAAGGAGAAAAATGCCTTTTAAAGGTTTAATTGATACTGGGAAAATGAGATATCTGTATCAAAAAGAATTAATTTAGAGCCCCTATCTCACACCATATATAAAAATCAACTCAAAATTGATAAGAGACTTGTCTGTAAAAGATTAAACTAACGTTCTTAGAAGCAAACCAAAGCTCATCTCATCAGCCTTATAGGAGGCGATCGTTTCTTGGATATGACGCCCAAAGCATGAAATCAGCCCAGTAAGTTGTGCTTCATCAAACAAAGGACTTAGGGGCTTCAGAAGACGTACTCAATATCTGGACAGAAAATCCACCAAATGGGAGGAAATATTTGCAAATTGTACATTTGATAATGAACGAAGTCAGGAAAATAAAGAAATCTGGAAACTCCACATTAGGAAGAAATAAAAAGTAATTAAACACCAGACAAAGGATGCAGAGAGATGTTTCTTTAAAGAATATATAGAAATAATCATTAAGCCTATGAAAGTATGTTCAATGTTGTTAGTCATTATTGAAATACAAAGTAAAGCCATGAGGTGCTATTTTGTATACAGTAGGAGGGCTATAATAAAAATATCACAGTCAGGTGGGAGAGTGGTACATACGTGTAATCCCTATGACTTTGGAGGCTGAGTCAGGAGGATCGCAAGCTAAAAGATAGCCTCAGCAATTTAGCAAGGCCCAAAGCAACTTAGGCAGATCCTGTCTCAAAATAAACTATAAAAAAAGGGCTTGGGATGTGACTCAGTGTTTAAGTCTCTGGGTTCAATTCCTGGTACCTAAATAAATTGATCAATAACATGTCAGATGACAGCAATTTTTTTTATAGGAATGTGGAGAAATTTGAACCTCAAGTTCAAATTTGCTGGTGTGAAGCTAAAATAGTGCAGATATTATGGAAAACAGTCTGGGAATTCCACAAAAGCATCAGGTTACCATGACTGAATAATTCAACTTCTACTTATATAGTTAAAATAAAGATTTATGGCTACACAAAAACTTACACATAAATCTTTACACAACATCATTCATGATAACCAAATAGTGGAAGTCACCCAAATGTCCATTAACTGATTAATAGATAAAGAAATTGGATACATTCATACCAATGGAATTATACAGCAATAAAAAATAAAGTACTGATGCATGTTACAACATGAATGGACCTTGAAAGTATTACAGTAAGTGAAAAAAGCAGTCAAGAAAACTATGTATTGTGTCTCTTCCTTTATGCAAAATAGGCAAATCTACAGATGCATAAAATAGGTTAGTGGCTATCTAGGGTTAAATGGGGGTGTGGAATGGGGAGTGACTAATGGACACTGTATTTCTTTTTATGTTAATTGAATTATTTTAAAGTTGATCATAATGATGGCTGTACAAATATGTAAATATACTACAAACCATAGTGTATTACAGTTTAGCTGGATGAATTGTATAATATGAATTAAAACAATAAATCTGTTGTAAAACATAATCTGAAAAATTTCCAAAAATTGAAATTCTAGAACTAAGAAGTAGTTAACATTAATAATAATAGATTTGGGAGCATATTAGACACGGCTAAATAAATAGTGAATTGGAAGGTCACAATCTATGAAAGGTATACTGTACAGGTTCAATAATCACTGAGAATCTTAAGAGAAATAAAAGGAAAACATAACCTAGCACATCATATTAAAACCACTGAAAAACCAAAGATAAAGAAAAAGAAAGTTTCTGTCTCTTAGGTGTCCTTCAACACATGCATGGACAGAGAAAATGTCATATATATATATATATATATATATATATGTATATATATATAGTATATGATGGAATATTACTCAGCTTTAAAGAAGAATGAAATCATGGCATTTGCTGGTAAATGGATGGAGTTGGAGAATATCATGCTAAGAGAAATAAGCCAATCCCAAAGACCTGAAGTCCAAACATTTTCTCAGATATGTGGATGCTAATTCACAATAAGGGGGTGTGGTTAGGGAAGAATAGAGTTGCTTTAGATTAGGTAGAGGGGACTGAAGGGAGGGGAAGGGGTAAGGGGATAGGAATGCCAGTAGAGTGAAACAGACATTATTCCCTCATGTACATGTATGACTACATGACTGATATGATCCTACAATATGTACAATCAGAAAAATGAGAAATTATACTCCATTTATGTATGATTTATCAAAATGTACAAATGCATTCTACTGTCATGTACAACTAATTAGAACAAACAAAAAAATTAAATAAAACAAGAAAAAGGAAGTTGCAACAGCTCCCGGAGTTCAAAGAAGATTACTTGTAAAATGCCCACTGTAAGATGGACAGCCGACTTCTCATCAGAGATGATGAGTGCAGGTGACTAGGCGATGCCAGCTTTCAGGTGCTAAACAAAACAATTAACCCAGATTTCTATATCCCATGACAAAGTCTCACCAAAACCAAGGTTCAGGTGGCTTTTCAATGATCTCATATCTAAAACATGTAAGTACAGGAGGGCAAGCTGCATGTGAATATGACTCTCGGAACACAGAGAACAGAGCAGTAAATTATGCATGAAAGTATAGCCAGCAGCCACACAATAATAGTGAAACATAAAGAGAATCTGAAAAAGGTCTACATATTCAAGACGCTCAGAAATGATAGAAAGATGTGTGTGAATCTGTGTGTGTGTTGGTGCGTGTGCGTGTGTGTGTGTGTTAGAGAGCGTATGAGAGAGGATTGGTATGCACATCTTGGTGTATGAAAATGACTGAGGATAATTTCAACAGTGTTGTCATGGTGGAAATATGAGATGTTCCTCAAAAGCTCATGTGTGAGGCAATACAAGAAAGTTCAAGGTGAAATGATAGGGTTATGAGAGCTTTACCCTAATCAGTGCATTAATCTGCTGATAGGGATTAACAGGGTGGTGACTCTAGGTAGGAAGGGTGTGGCTGGAGGAGGAGGTGGGTCACAGGGGTGTGCCTTTGGGATATTTTTCATCCCTGGTGAGCAGAACACTCTTTCCTTGTTGTTATGTTTTGAACTGCTTTCCTCTTCACCCATCTTGCCCTGCCATCTTGGGCCCTGATAGCATTTGCTGTGCTGGTATTGTTTCTAGAGCAGATTGCCATAGACTCGGGTACACGACATATGACTTTTGCTGCTGTTTTTTTGTTCTTTTCTATTCTGTCAGGATAGAGATCAAAGCAATTTACTTTCACATAGGATATGCAACAATACATATTTACAGTTTTACTCTGGGGCTGTGTAATTTCACTGTTGTCTGTCACGATGAAAAAAATATGAAGAAAAAAAGTTCTCCTCCTTATTAGCTTCATTTGTGGATCTCAGAGTCTAGTTTGAGTCCTAGTGACAAATGTCTCTGTCATGTCTTAATCTTCCAAACACTGCCAACCACACTTATGGAATTCTTTGATTTCTTTTGGTACTGGGGATTAAACTCAGGGGTGCTTTACCACTTAGTTACATCCCCAGTCCTTTTTATTTTCAGAGACAGCCTTGATAAGTTGCTGAGGGTTTCACTGAATTGCTGAGACTGACCTTGAACTTGTGATCTTCCTGCCTCAGTCTTCCAGTGTCACTGTGATGACAGGCAGTCCATCTGATTAAGTCAGTTTAATTATAATTAACATCTTCCCCTGTTTTTATGTGTCACACATACATGCACACACACGCACATGTACACACATAACATGCACACAGTCCCACACCTCTGACATCCTATGATGCATTTATTTATGATGTGTCATGTTTTTAATGCAATTCCATGTATTTCCTCCTGTGGACAACCTTGAATATGGGATAACTTACCTCATTTTTGTATATTTAGAGGATAAGGCTTAGAGAAAGTTGTAATTTGCAAAGGTTACATCATCATAAACCATTACTTCAGCATTGCTAAATAAATAACAAATCCTATGCTTTTCTCATTTTGTTAACATAGGGCATTTATGCACATCTTGAAGGTTCCAGATATTTAACTCTACCTGGACATATAGACCTGAATATAGCCATAATATGTGAGCAAGTTACAGATTATACTGGAAAAATAAAATAGGGGGAACATCCCTACTGCTTTGTATAACTGAAAGATGAAAAAATTGAAATTTCATCTCATTATCTGAAAAGAAGAATGAATAGGTATGTGCATGAATAAGTCCTGTATTTCCCCTAAATAAGATTCTATTCATAATCCCTGCCCCGACCCCTTACTGAGGCTGCTATTAACATCTCTGAGAGGTGTCTTACCCTAAACGAGGGATTTTAATTATGGACATACTCAACCAATATCCCACTCTGATGTTCAGGGAAGAGTGGAGAATATTATGCTTTCCTTACTCATGTTCATCTTCTAGTGTTTAAGGGTGATATTTGTTTTCCTTAAACTCTTCACTTGTTTCCAATCAATGTGCCCCTGTTTTTGCAGTTAGATAGGATAATATTAATTTTTCCATTTCATAAACATGGAATAGCTTTCTATTTATTTGGGTCATCTTTAGTTCATTTCATTGATGTTTTATAACTTCTTTAATATTTTTAATTATAGAAGCAGAGAATACCTTTATCTTACTTATTTTTATGTGGTGCTGAGGATCGAACACAGTGCCTAAAATATGCTAGACAAGTGCTCTACCACCAAGACACAACTCCCAGCCCTTTTTTATACTTTTCAGTATACAGATCTTTCACCTTTTTGATTAAAGTTACTCTTAAATATTTCATTATTTTTGTTGTCATGGTAAATGATAATATTTCCTTATTTTTCAGATAGTTCAGATTATAATTATAATATATAAAAATTATTATAATTATAATGTCCATGCTTCCCCAAATGATCTACAGATTTAATGCAATATTATCAAATTTCCAAAGACATCTTTCACAGAAATAGAAAACAATTTTGAAATTGAAATGAAACCAAAGAATGTTTGAATAGCAAAGGCGGTTTTGAGTGAAAAGAAAAAATCTGGAGATATCACACTAACTGATTTAAAAATATATTAAAAGCTATAGTAATCAAAACCACATAGTAAGGGCATAAAAGCAGACACAGCAACAAATGGAACAAGATAGAAAGTCCAGATAGAAATCATTTATATTAGCTATAGTTTGGATCAGAAGTGTGCACTAAAGGCTTATGTCTTAAAAACTTGGTCACTGCTATGGTTCAGATGTGAGGGGTCCCCCAAAAGCTTGTGTACAAGTCAGTGCAAGGACATTCAGTGATAAATGTTTGGGCTATGAGAGCCTTAACTTAATCAGTGCATTAATCCACTTAAATAGATTAGCTGACAGTAGGGTGTGGCTACAGGAAGTGCATCCTGGGGGCGTGCCTTTGGGGTACATATTTTGCCCCTGGTGAGCAGAATGCCCTCTCTGCTTCCTCTGTACTGTCCTGAGCCGCTTTTCTTCACTTCACCCTTCTGCTAAGATGTTCTGCCTCACCTTGCACCTAGAGCAATGGAGTTGGTCATCTATGGACTAAGACCTCTGAAACTATGAGCCCCAGATACAGTTTTCCTCCTCTAAAATTGTTCTTGTCAGATTTTTTTGGTCAAAGTTGTGAAAAAACTGACTAAAAACAGTAGCACCATATGGCACTATTGGAAATTACAGAACCCTTAGGAGTTTGGCTCTAGAGAAGGAAGTTGGGTCATTTGGGGTGTACTCTTCCACACATGCCCTACTGTGATATTCTGCTGTGCCACGGGCCCAAAACAACGGAGCCCACTGACCATGGGCTGAAACCTTTGAAACTTTGAACCAAAATAAATGTTTCCTCCTTATAAATTATTTATCTCAAGTATTTTTTTTAAGCAATGGAAAGCTGACAACACAATATTAAAATGGTATCTGACAAGTTTCCAAGAACACATATCAGGGAGAGGAGACGTATTTTAGTGGTGTCATGTTCCCTGACTACTGATGATTCTTGTGTCTTTGCACTGGTATCTGAATATTTGAAGAAGTGTGTTCCTGTTCCAGTCTTTACATCTGATTTGCTAGGGAGAGCTCTTTCCAAATCAGTTTACCCACAGATCCAGTGGTTCACCTTGGAGGTTCTGTAGGCAGGCTTGCTACTAACGTCCCCAGACAAGCTAGACTGCTGCCTGGGTCAGCCAGTGGGCAGAACTGGCATCTGGATCCACAGGGATCAGAAAGGTGCCTGAGTCCCTAGAATCATGCTTAAAACTGGGTTCATGGGGGCAGGTTTAAATGCTGGTTACCCACGATGGGTAAAAATTAAGGTGTACTGGGAGAAGCCTGTCAACTAGCTTTGTGGGGGAAGATCTGGAGCTGCATTTGTGGGCCCTGACGTTAAGCCTAGGTCCACAGTGGTCAATCTCATGCTAGGATTGACCTGGAGTCTGATTGTGTGGGGGCTAATCTGACACTAGGACAGATCTAGTGTCTGGATCTATAGGAACAAATTTGGAGTCTGAATTTATTTTGAGGATGTAAACATTTT
This sequence comes from Sciurus vulgaris, assembly GCF_902686455.1. NCBI lineage: Eukaryota > Metazoa > Chordata > Mammalia > Rodentia > Sciuridae > Sciurus > Sciurus vulgaris. The sequence goes on from NC_136465.1 coordinate 85,617,407, forward strand.
CTTAAAAATTATGGAATCTGATCAAGATGTTATTAAGGGATCTCCTACCCAGTGGGAAAGGGAATTAGGCATAATGTAATCCAAGCAATGGTTATCATTAAATAATAAAACCATTCCAAGTTTATTCTCCAGTGAATTTAACAATAAACTGGTAAATGAAGAATCTATTAGAAGTTATTTTGTATCTTGCTGCACTGATGGAGGCAGAACTAGACATTGAGTTAGGATGGGAACAGAACAGTCATACACTGACTTTCATAACATCAGCATGGAAATGAGTGGTCAATTTTTTATTGCTTTCTCATGTGATTTAGTTCAGTATTCAAGTACTGGGAAGGCTATTTGGCTGAATATAGGTCACAGACCTATCTATTGACCTTACGTTAGAAAGACTTCACTAGAATCTCTGAGTTCCATTCAACTATTCATCTATATGGCAGAAGAATGTGAATGGTGTTTGCATTTACTGACCTGCTCAATGGCAAAGAGTTAATTTTCTAAAATGGCATTAGAAAGGAGAAAGTGTGTATACATATATACATATAAAGGTATATATGTGTGTATATACGCATGCATTTATATATGTAAATGAATATATATGTATATGTATATATGTGTCCATTGTGTTGAATTAGAACTGGACACTCAAAAGGAACCAGACTTTAGCAAAAATTCTGATGACAAGATCCTCAATATAATGGAGACCTCTGGGTCTAGAGTGTTTACAGACATACATGTGGTGACTGTAGTGCAGGGCAAACAAGAATAGAAGGATGACAGAACATATTGGCACACCCAAGATACTGAGATCAAACACTAGGTGACAGCTAACTTATGTTAATTTGTTGATTTTTCTCATAGTCTAAATCTGCTCTCCATCCTCAGGTGTATACATAATTTACTTCACTTCATTTACACACAAATTTATACTCAAGGGAGATTTTAGTAGAGTATGAAATATGGGTCATATTTTATAATGCATTCAGTTTGGTGCAAACTTTCTTCTCTTTGAAAGTTTCCTTATGTGGAGACGCCACTGCTGCAGAGTCCCGGGGTCTTTTCTTCAGGTGCCACTACCCTTTATATTGCTACTGCCAACATCGCTGCCACCAATGCTACTGCTGCTGATGCCATTACCAGTGCTGCTGTGGTCTGGAGGTCACCTGGAGGTCTTCTCTCTGGGTGCTGCTGCAGCCACTGCTGACCCTCCCACCCACTGCCAACTCCACCAACCCACTGCAGCTGCTGCTGACCTGCCACCTGCTGCCATCAACACCTGCCACTATGGTTTCCACCACCACCCAGAGTTCCACTATCAGGGAGACTTCAGGATTGGTTGTACACAGAGGCATCCATCTTGGAACATCAGCTAGGGCCTGGGGGGTCAGTGTTCTAGCAGGTTTCCTGACACCGCCATCTTGGGGTGGACCCTGGCTTGGAGATGTCTGCCAGGACCAGGAGATCCAGTGTCAGGGTGCCTACCAATTATCTGCGCCTGGATCTTCCTGCTGGGAGTGCTGGTGGCTGCCATATTACTGTTGCTTCTCAGGATCACTCATTCCTGGTAGTCTCTCTGCAAATTCTAGTGGCATTGAGATCTTGGGAAAGCATTGTGGCAGAACCTGGGGTACCTGAAGCCCAGATTGGTGGGATAGTGACTGGGTCTGCCAGGACTGGTCTGGGTCAGGCAATCCCAAGAGAAGTCAGAGATAGGGATGAGAATCTTTTTAATGCTGACAGACAGTTGTTCAATTTTCTATCGAGATTTATTTTATTTTTATTTTTTTTCTTGTCTGCATCTCTCTCCACCATATTTGGAACAAGGTATTTTTAATGCATAAGTCTGTTGAGAATGGTGATATATGAATGGTGTTTTGCAGTTTTGTTGTATATTCTTATATTTTTACTTTTTTTTTTCTCTTTGTACATATTCTTCCTCTCACTTATTTTCTTGGATTCTTTCTACCTTTTCTCCACCTAGAAGTCAATCTCTGTTGGTTCCGCTTCTACACTTCCTGTGGATTTTTATTTCTAGCTTCACTCTTCTTCCCTCGTGAACATCACCTCCTATGCTATTTCTGTTCTCTCTTTGTCCACTATTTGAAATTATAATTCCTTCTAGAAAATTTTCTGTTTATATTGTAGACAAGGATTGAATTCATCATTTTTTTTTAATTGCAAGAAAGCAGTAGACACCATAGTGGGACCTATCAGTTTTATGGCTATATACTGTTTACGCTGGGTACTATTGATATTAGTCTTCCCATTAAAGGCAAAGTACTGGAATGCAGGGTAGAATCTGAACTGCCTCAAATCCATACAACTAGATGGGAAAACACACAAACAACATGAAAAAAACAAGGGAACAAAGTGAACCAAACAAACCAAGGTGCTCCAATAACAGATCCACTGACAACACAGTAGAGGAAATGTCCAAGAAGGAGTTTAGAATGTACAAATTAAAATGATCTGCAAATTAAAGGATGGTAGAAAGAGTGAAATCCAAGAGAAAACACAGGAAGTGAAAGATCACTTCAGTAAAGAGTTAGAGATCCTGAAAAAGAAAACAAGCAGAAATCCTTGAAATGAAGGAATAAACCAAATTACAAATTCAATGGAAGGCATCACCAACAGACTAGGCCATTGGCAAGACAGAACTTCAGGCAATGAAGACAAAATACATGATCTTAAAAATAAAGTTGAACATGCAGAGAAGATGGTAAGAATCCATGGACAGAACTTTCAAAAATTGTGGGATAAATGAAAAGACCAAATTTAAGTGTTATCAGGATAGATGATGGAGTGGAGATCTAAACCAAAGGAATGCACTATCTTTTCAATGACATAATATCAGATATTTTCCCAAACCTAAACAACGGAATGGCAAATCAAATCTAAGAGTCTTTCAGGACCCCAAATGTAAAAATTACAGCAGACCCACACCTAGACACATTATAATGAGAATTACTAAAATACAGAATAAAAACGAAATCATAAAGGCTGTGAAGAGAAAAAAAAGCTAATTACATATAGAGGAAAACCAATTCAGATCTCAACTAATTTCTCAACACAGATTCTCAAAGCTTGAGGCCATGGAACAACATATTTCAAGCTCTGAATGAAAATGATTGCCAACCACAAATTTTATATCCAGCAAAATTAATTTTCAGATTCGAAGATGAAACAAAAACCTGTCATGATAAGCAAAAGTTAAAAGAATTCACAAGTAGAAGCCTGCACTACAGAACGTTCTCAACAAAATATTCCATGAAGATGAATTGGGGAAAAAAAAAAAGGTAAAACCTATAAAGTGAGGAACTACACTAAAAGAATAGTCAATCAAAGGAGAAACAAAATCAAACAAACAAACAAACAAACAAAAAACCAGAATAAACCAAAATGCCCGGGAATACAAATCATCTCAATAATAACCTTGAATGTTAACTGCCTTAACTTATCAATCAAAAGACATAGACTGGCAGATTAGATTAAAAAACAAGACCCAACGAAGAGACTCACCTCATAGATGACCTCTACAGACTGAAGGTGAAGGGATGGAAAAAAATATATCACTCATATGGATTGTGTAAACAAACAGGATCTCCATCATCATATTGGATAAAGCAGACTTCAAGTCAAAGTCAAAGTTAATCAGAAGGGACAAAGAAGGACATTTCATACTGCTTAAGGGAATTATACATCAGCAAGACATAACAATTATAAATATTTATGCCCCAAACAATGGAGCATCTATGTACATCAAATAAACCCTTCTCAATTTCAGCAATCAAATGGACCACAACACAATAATACTGGGTGACTTTACACAGCTCACCACTGGACAGATCTTTCAAACGAAAAGTAAACAAAGAAACTAAAGAAATAAATCATACAATCAATAAGTTAGACTTAACAGATATATATATATATATATATAATATTTTATCCATCAATAAGCAAATACATTTTTCTGGCAGCACATGGATCCTTTTCTAAAATAGACCATATCTTATGCCACAAAGTAATTCTTAGTAAATACAAAAAAAATGGAAATAATACCCTGCATTCTCTCAGAACATCATGGAATAAAATTAGAAATCAGTAAAAAAAAAAATAGAAAATAGAAGCTACACTAACGTATGGAGACTAAATATTACATTATTGAATGATGGATGGATAGTGAAAGAGATCAAGGACAAATAAAAATTACTTAGATGTAAATGAGAGTAGCAACACAACTTATCAAAATCTCTGGGACACTATGAAGGCAGTACTAAGAGGAAAATTTATTGCATTGAGCTCATTTATTAAAAGACTAACAAGTCAACAAATAAATGACCAAACAGTATATCTCAAAGTCCTAGAAAAAGAAGAACAAATCAACACTCAAAACAGTAGAAAACAGGAAATAATTAAAATCAGAGAGGAAATCAATGAAATTGAAACAAAAGAAGCAATTGAAAAAATTGACAAAACAAAAAGTTGGTTCTTTGCAAAAGCAATAAAATTGATAAACCCCTAGCCACATTAACAAAAAGATAGAAAACCCAAAGTACTAAAATACATGATGAAAAAGGAATTATCACAATGGATATGACTGAAATACAGAAGATAGAAACTATTTTGAATATTTATACTCCAATAAAATAGAAAATATTGAAGACATTGACAAATTTCTAGAGACATATGACCAATCCAAAATGAATCAGTATGTCACATGATTTAAACAGAACAATTTCAAGCAATAAATTAGAAAATGCCAACAAAAGCCTACCGATTAAGGAAAGCCCAGAACCAGACAGATTATCAGCCGAGTTCTACAAGACCTTCAAAGAAGAATTAACACCAATACTCCTCAAAGTATTCCATGAAATAGAAAAGGAGGGAACAGCTCCGAACTCATACTATGAGGCTAGTATCACCCTGATACCAAAACCAAAGACACATCAACAAAATTAAACTTCAGACTGATAGCCCTGAAGAACATAGATGTTAAAGTTCTTTATAAAATTCTGGCAAATCTCATACAAAAACATATTTAACCCCACAATCAAGTGGAGTTCATTCCAGGAAAGCAGGGCTGGTTCAACATATGGAAATAAATAAACATAATTCATCACATCATTAGATTTAAGAATCATATGATCATCTCAAGAGATGCGGAAAAAGCTTTTGACAAAACACAGTGCCTCTCCATGTTCAAAACACCAGAAAAACCAGGGATAGTAGAAAAAAGCACCAAAAATATTCACTGGAGAAAAGATAACCTATTCAACAAATGATACTGTGAACAATGGAAAGCCACATGTAACAAAATGAAATTAAAACTCTATCTCTCACCCCGAATGAAATTCAACTCAAAATGGACCAAAGATTTAGTTACTAGAACAGAGACTCTGTGCCTAATAGAAGAAAAAGTAGGACCAAATCTTTACCATGTTGGCCTAGGATCTTATTTCTTTAACAAGACTCCTAAAGCACAAGAAGTAAAATTAAGAATCAGTAGATGGCATGGATTGAAACTTAAAATCTTCTCAGCAAAAGAAATAATAATGTGAAGAGGGAGTCTACAGAATGGGAGAAAATTCTTACCACGTGAACTTCAGATTAATCTCTAGGATATATAAAGAACTAAAAATCTTAAGAACAACAACAACAACAAAAACAACCCAATCAATAAATGGGCAAAGGAACTGAATAGACACTTCCCAGAAGAAGATATACAATCAATGAACAAATATATTAAAGAATGTCTAACATTTCTAACAATTAGAGAAATGCAAATCAAAACTAAGATTCCATCTCACTCCAGTCAGAATGGCAATTATCAAGAATACAAGCAACAATGTGTTGGTGAGGATGTAGGGAAAAAGGTACACTCATCCATTGCTGGATGGAATGCAGATGGTGCAACCCCTTTGGAAAGGAGCGTTGAAATTCCTGAGAAAACCTGGAATGGAACCACCAGTTGACTCAGGTATCCCACTCCTCAGTTTATACCCAAAGGACTTAAAATCAGCATATTACAGTGATACAGCCACATCAATGTTTATGGTAGCTCAATTCACAATAGCTAAACTATGGAACCAACCTAAATGCACTTCAACAGATGAATGGATAAAGAAAATTACATATATATATATATATTTATACACACACATATAATGATTTATATATATATATACACACATATATATATAAAGGTGAAATGTTACTCACCTTTTGAGGAGAATAAAATTATGGCATTTACTGGTAAATGGATGGAGTATATCATTCAAAGCGAAATAAGCTGATATGTGGTGATAATTCAGAATAAAGCCAGGGGAGGGGTGCTAGGGATGAATAGAGTTACTTTATATTAGGTAGAGGGGAGTGAAGGGAGGGGAGGGGTTATGGGTGTAGAAAGGATTGAAACAGACTTTAATTATTAACCTTATGACTTAACATATGACTTCATGACTTCATGATTAATGTGATCCTACAACATGTACAAAACTACTACTGTCATGTAAAAAACTATACCTCATTTATGTATGATTTATCAAAATGCACAAATGCATTCTACTATCATGTAGAACTAATGAGAACAAATAAAGAATTTTTAAGAAGTTAAAAAATTAAAAATAAAAAAAAAGAAATTTTCCTCATGTGAAGATAGCCCATGGGATTCTTTTGGATTTGAAACCCATCATAGTTGCTTATTTAAGTAGATTCAGGGATGTATTCATGGATAACTGAAATTTCAGCCAAGAGTGAGTAGATTATGAAAAACCCATGTAGTGAATTCCAAAAGGCATTTGATTTTTATATTGGGTTGACTAATTCTTGCATTTCAAAGGATACTTACAATTTTCTTACCTTATGTTACACAAATCAACTTTAAGTAGATATTTAATGATTTCATTTTTATCATCTATTAACACTGGGGCATTTCCTGGTGTTATATGTATACATATGGTAACTCAGTATGTGACAACCTATGAATGGTAATGTGAATTACCTCATGTGGATTTAAGTAGGTAGTAAGGTGATTAGAAAAAGCATTCAGTGTGCTTTGGTATGGCATAAGGACTGTGTTGTTCTGGGTTCTCCAGAAAAAATAGAACCTAAATTCAGTCACTGCTTATAAAAACAAACAAAAAAAAATTAAAAACTGTGTCTGTACTAAACATGTACAGACATTTGTTTTCACCATGATTCACTAAGCAATAGAATATGAAATGACTTTGCATTGTATTAGGTATTACAACTAGTCTAGAGATGCTTAAAAGAATACAGTAGCATGTATATAGGTCATATAAAACAGTAAACTATTTTATATAGGGCCCTTGAGCATCTGTGAAATTTTTTATCCCTGGGAATGCTGTGATCAATCCTCTGTGGATACTGAGGGATGAGTGTTTGCATGTTTGTGTGTGTATAACCTATATGTATGGGTATGTGTGAATATAATACATGTGTATGCATACATGTATTTAATTTATTTTAAGGAATTAAAGAAATTGATTCATGCAATTGTGAAAGTCAACAAGTGATCCAGCAGACTGGAAATCCAAGGAAGAATTAATGTTGAAACGACTGCCAAAGGTGGACACAGATTTCCCTCTTCTTTGAGGAAATCAGTCTTTTTTGCATAGGCCTTAAACTGATGAGACATGGCCCACCATGTTACTGATGTTCATATGCTTTACTCAAAGCTTCTGAATTCAGTGTTAATCTCATATGACAAATGCCTTCCCAACAACACTGACACTAGTATCTGATTGACTATCTTGTTGTGGTCTTGCCAAGCTGACACACAACCTTTATCACCACAGGGACCCTTATCCAGAGAGATCCTAACTGACACCTGGCAATAGAGAACTGGGAGAGGCTTCATTCAGAATCTCAACTTTTCCACTTTCTGGAAGATCTTGATAAAACTTCTTTTCTAGGATTCTTTTCATATATAAACTATTTAAGAATTCATTCTTTGAGAAGTTGTTTTGTAAAAAGATTTTTTATATATAAATATATATTATAAATGTATTTTATGTATATTTAAAAGTATTTGGTACCTATGGAAAGTATTCTAGAACAGATGACATCCTTGACTCCGCAGTCATCATTACTCCTCATGATGAGCTGTATGACAAAGCGATCAAAATGATCCATTCAAGCAATTTTACCTCATACAGTAGTCTCCTCCTAACACTTTGGAAATCACCAATAAAACATTTTGAAGGATATAAAATTTTGCATTAAGAATATGTGACTTTGCATTCAAACTGTTATGAAAGGAGTAAGTAAAAGCATTTTTCTAAGACAAATAAATATATTATTTTATAAAGTGATTATGTTTTTATGTTCTAAACTCATTTGAAATATTTTTCTTCCAAAAAATTACAGTGTAACATATTTATACATAGCAAAAGATGTTAATGGTATTTTTATAATAGCTTAACTGTCCCTGTAAATGTCCTAAATAGTATTTTACACAGATAAATTCTCTTTCTTCCAAAAATGTATTGAAATAGGACTATACATCTATTCTATGGACCTTGCGATCTGGCTTTTTATCCCTTCAACATCTAGTTTCAACATTGGTGCTGAGTGTGTTTTCCAATTCATTCTTGTTTTCTATCTTGTTTCTGCTGGGATCCATGATTTTTTAACTTTGAAAATGTACGAGGTGGGTGTAATTTGACTAGTGAAATACCTGTTGCATTTAACAGAAAACTTCAAATCTGCTCCAGGGACTGCTCTAAATCGGAGAAGCATATTTGAGATTCCCCAGGATGTGTTCTGCAATGACTTCTGAGATGCCAGCATTGCCCATGCCCAGTGGAATCCTGTCTTGATGAACATAACAGGCATTAAGGCATCATCGGAAAACAAAATTGTGGAAAACACCCACACCTTGATCTTCCTTTCCAGGCTCTGCAGTGCTGTAAGTTTAGGTAAGTAAAATTTTAAAACAGTTAAATTAATTTGTAATTTTTAAATTTGATAATCTGTAAAAGGAGTGGGTGGACGTGTTAGTATTGTTTGGAAAGTAATCTTATTGTTAAAGGATTATACTGTTTTCAATTATAACATATAAAGTTAACGTTAGCCATTTCTAACTTTGATCACCACAGGAAAGTTTTGACTTCAGGGCCTATGTTTAGAAAATCTTACATTCATGAGAAATATTTTGTTGTTAGAATTTTAATATGAATATAGCTACATTAGTGTTTAAGGAAGTTATATTTTCCACATGAAATATTGGTTTTCTGTAATTTTCTAGTACCAGAAGTTTGAGGCCACAAATGAAACGTTATTCCCTTTCTCTCCCTTTATTTGAACATATATAACAAGCTTGATTGATCTGTTGGTTTGTTATTGACATTGACTTATACCTGAAACTTCTCTGTCCTGTTCCATTACACACAATTGCACACACATTCACTAAGACCTGAGTGTGACTCCGGTGTATGACCACCTCAAAAATGCAAACATTCATTGCCTTCTAATTATGGAATGAACCCTGTCGCTCCTACACAGGTTACATACTCTCAATTATCCAAATTCATCCCTAAGTTCATTCCTTCATTTATTTAGGGTCATATATTTTCAAGAATAACATGCAGGTTAAACAATAACTCTTATACAGAGGTATTAAAGTAGATGTAAAACTGTCAATTTTAAGGATGAATCCCAAGTAGGGATGGAAATTGGATTTCTCAACAAGATTTTTAATCAAATTGGGTAATTGGTTTTAATGAGACATATCAACATGACATAAATTGACCTATATTAAACTACTAACTGGATTTTGATGAGTGATGTTTAGTCAATGAGATCTTGATACAGACCATCAACATTTCTTTGAAGGCTCATCTGGCTCCTCTGGGATTGATCTGCCCTTTTTGTGTGATGAAAGTTGTACAAAGGTCCTTTTATCTTCTTAGTTTGTACAGATTTTAAAACATATGGATGGATATTGAATTTTTTTATTTTTTATTTTTACAGACTACATTTTGATTCATTGTACACAAATGGGGTACAACTTTTCGTTTCTATGGTTGTACATGATATAGATTCACACCATTCATGTAATCATATGTGTACAAAGGGTAGTGATGTCTGTCTCAGTCCATCATCTTTCATACCCCCACCCCTTCCCCTTCTCATTTCCCTCTATGTAATCTAAAGTTCCTCCATTCTTCTTTTACCACCTACCCCCCACCCCCATTATGTATCATCATTCACTTATCAGAGAAAACATTCGGCCTTTGATTTTTTGGGATTGGCCTATTTCACTTAGCTTGATAGTCTCCAATTTCATCCATTTATCTGCAAATGCCATAATTTTATTCTTCTTCATGGCTGAGTAATATTCCATTATGTATATATACCACAGTTTCTTTATCCATTCATCTATTGAAGGGCATCTAGGTTGGTTCCACAATCTAACTATTGTGAATTGAGCTGCTATAAACTTTGATGTGGTTGCATTACTGTAGAATATCAAATGTAAGTCCTTTGGGTATAAACTAAGGAGAGGGATAACTGGATAAAAAGTTGGATCCATTCCATGTTTTCTGAGGAATCTCCATACTGCTATCACTATTTGCCAACAACATGATTCTATATTAGAGGATCCAAAAAACTGCACCAGAAAACATCTAGAACTAATAAATGGATGTTGAATTTTAACAAATGATATTTCTGCATCTATTCTGAATCATTTAGGATAGTCTTATACCTTTTATTCTTAGTATATGAATAAAGTAAATTATAACAACTGATTTATGAATGCCAAACCATCCTTGAACTCAACTTGGATAAACTCAACTTAGATAAACTCAACTTGGCAATGATGTAAGAATTTTTTATATATGACTGAACTCATGCCAAATTTAGGATAAAAGTATTTTAAAATTTATTTTCAGAGATTTTTCCTATAATTTTATTGCAATAACTTCTACTTTTATATCAAATTAATGCTCCTTCCAACAATGAGTAGGGATAAATATCCTTTTCTTTATTTCCTAGAATTGTTTGCCTAGAACTGTTACTCTTTAAACAGTGGAAATCACCAGCATGGTGCTAAATACTTAGAACTTCTTCTAGAAAGTTTTCACTGAAAATTCAGTTGCTTTAAAAAATAGGAATATTTAGGCTACGCTTTTATTTTTTTTTTCTTTTTCCCACAAGTGAGCTTTGTTAGTTGGGTTATTCTGTGGTATTTCCCTCCTGTTTATCTGTTATTAAATGGCATAAATTGTTCATAATATATCCTTGTTTTCATTTCATGTTATTTTAATTTTTGTTTTGTTTTTATTCTTAGTAAGTACACATCAATTTCATTTGAGAACAGGAAAAATGTGAACATTTCAGAGTAATCTTAGTAAAGTAATATGTGGCATTAAAATTTTTTTTCATTATCTTTTTTTTGACAGTGATAAAAAATTTAGGGGGCGATCAAAGATGGCAGACTAGAGGGTGACTGCATCTCCAGTCGCTCCAGAACGCAGGATTCAGGAAGGGGAGGCATTGAGAGACTCAGACTAAAATAGAACCACGGGGTGAGTCTCCCCCACCTGCTGAAGCTCGGCCTGGGTGGCAGGCCCGGATTGGGATGGCTTATCAGAATAGGGCAGGGCAGCTAGAGTGTCCCCCAGGCAGCCCTGAGCACACTGGTGGTGGGCTCCTTCCACAGGGCTAGATTCTCCAGCTTCTCAGAGCAGGCCCCCCAGTGAGAGCCTTTCTGCACACAACGAGCTCCAAGTCCCTGAGCGAGCACACGGTCCACACACTGCTTCAGAGACCAGGACAGGGCAGCAAGGGACTTCCCCAAGCAGCCTGGCTCCCTTTGGCAGGAAGCGCCTTTCTAGGCTAGCTTCTTGGAGCAGACTGCCCTGTGAGAGCCTTTCTACACAGAGCCAGCCACAAGTCCCCAAGTCAGCGGAGACCTCCAACCCACAAGCAGCCTCTGGGACCAGAGCAGGGCAGCCAGAGACCTCGCCAGACGGCCCTGCTCCAAGAAGCAGCCGTGTGGGAGGAGCACACCACTGGAGTGCCCAGGCTTTGTCAAAGGGGTGATCCAAGATGGCGGACTAGAGGGTGACTGCATCTCCAGTCGCTCCAGAACCCAGGATTCAAAAAGGGAGGCATTGAGAGACTCGGACTAAAATAGAGCCATGGGGGTAAGTCTCCCCAACCCGGTGAAGCTCGGCCTGGGTGGCAGGCCCAGATTGGGGTGGCTATTAAGAGTAGGGCAGGGCAGCTAGAGTCTTCTCCAGGCAGCCCTGGGCACTCCAGTGGTGGGCTCCTCCCACACGGCCGCTTCTCGGAGCAGGCCCCCCAGTGAGAGCCTTTCCACACAGAGCCAGCTCCAAGCCCTGGAACCAGTAGTGGGCTAGGGACAGCTTTCCTCGGAAGCACTGCATTATCAAGTTACTCCAAGACTTCAGGCTACTGAAGGCAGGAAGGTGATACACTGGAAATCTACAGGGACAATATAAGCCAATAGAGGAAATCTGCAATATCACAGAGTCCCACTGACATCTGACCAATATGAGAAAACAAGGGAAGAAAATGCCCCAAACAAACCTAGATACTATATCAATAAAACCAAATCACAGCACAGCAGAAGAAATGTCAGAAAGGGAGTTCAGAATGTACAAAATTAAAACAATCAGGGAAGCAAACGAGGAGATGAAAGAGCAAATGCAGGCATTGAAGGAAGAGATGAAAGAGCAAATGCAGGCATTAAATGATCGCACCAATCAACAGTTAAAAGAGCAAATACGGGAAGCAAGAGAACATTTCAATAAAGAGTTAGAGATACTGAAAAAAAACCAAACAGAAATCATTGAATTGAAGGAAACAATAAACCAAGTTAAAAACTCCATAGAAAGCATAACCCATAGGATAGAACACCTGGAAGATAGAACCTCAGCTATTGAAGACAAAATATTTAATCTTGAAAACAAGGTTGACCAAACAGAAAAGATGGTAAGAAATCATGAACAGAATCTACAAGAATTATGGGATATCATGAAAGGCCAAATTTAAGAATTATTGGAATTGAGGAAGGCTTAGAGAAACAGACCAAAGGAATGAACAATCTATTCAATGAAATAATATCAGAAAATTTCCCAAATCTGAAGAATGAAATGGAAAACCAAGTACAAGAGGCTTATAGGACTCCAAATATACAAAATTACAACAGACCCACAACAAGGCACATTATTATGAAAATACCTAACATACAAAATAAAGACAGAATTTTGAAGGCCGCGAGAGAAAAGAATCAAATTACATTCAGGGGGAAACCACTAAGAATATCAGCAGATTTTTCAATTCAGACCCTAAAAGCTAGAAGGGCCTGGAACAACATTTTCCAAGCCCTGAAAGAAAATGATGCCAACCAAGAATCTTATACCCAGCAAAACTTACTTTCAGATTTGACAATGAAATAAGATCATGCCACGATAAACAAAAGCTAAAGGAATTTACAAAAAGAAAGCCAGCATTACAGAACATTCTCTGCAAAATATTCCATGAGGAAGAGATGAAAAACAATGATGCAAATCAGCAACGGGAGGAACTAGCCTAAAGGAATAGCCAAATAAAGGAGAAACCAAATCATGTCAAAAAAACAAAAATGAGTCAAATGACTGGCAATACAAATCATATCATAATAACAACTCTGAATGTTAATGGCCTGAACTCATCAATCAAAAGACATAGACTGGCAGATTGGATTAAAAAGAAAAATCCAACAATATGCTGCCTCCAAGAGACTCATCTCGTAGAAAGAGATACCCATAGACTAAAGGTGAAAGGATGGGAAAAACATACTATGCACACAGACACAGCAGAAAAGCTGGAGTATCCATCCTCATTTCAGACTTCAAACCAAAAATAGTCAGAAGGGATAAAGAAGGACATTACATACTGCTTAAGAGAAGCATAAATAAGCAAGACATAGCATTCATAAATACCTATGCCCCAAACATTGGTTCATTCATGTACGTCAAACAAATCCTTCTCAATTCCAGAAATCAAATAGACCACAACACAATAATACTAGGCGATTTTAACACACCTCTCTCACCACTGGAAATATATTCCAAACAAAAATTGAATAAAGAAACCATAGATCTCAATAACACAATCAACAATTTAGACTTAACTGACTTATAGAATATACCATCCAACAAAGAACGCATACACTTTCTTCTCAGCAGCACATGGATCCTTCTCTAAAACAGAGCATGTTTTATGCCACAAAGCTACTGTTAACAAATACAAGAAGACAGAGATAGTACCTTGTACTGTATCAGATCATAATGGAATGAAATTATAAATAAATGACAAAATAAAAAACAGAAACTTCTCCAATACCTGGAGATTAAATAATACACTATTATATGATGAATGGACAACAGAAGACATCAGGCGGCAAATTAAAAAATTCTTAGAAGTAAACGAGAACAAAGACACATCATATCAAAACATCTGGGACACTATGAAAGTAGTACTTAGAGGAAGATTTATTTCATAGGGCGCATTTAACAAAAGAAGTAGAAATCAATAAATAAACGACCTAACACTACAGCTCAAAGTCCTAGAAAAAGAAGAACAGACCAACACCAAAAGTAGTAGAAGACAGGAAATAGTTAAAATCAGAGCTGAAATCAACGAAATAGAAACAAAAGAAACAATCGGAAAAATTAACAAAATAAAGAGTTGGTTCTTTGAAAAAATGAACAAAATTGATAAACCCTTAGCTACACTAACAAAGGGAAAGAGGGAGAAAACCCGAATTCGGAATGAACAAGGAAATATCACAACAGATACAAATGAAATACAAAACATAATTAGAAGCTATTTTTAAAATCTATACTCCCACAAAACAGAAAACCTCGAAGACATCAACAAGTTTCTAGAGACATATGAATTACCTAAACTGAACCAGGAGGACATACACAACTTAAATAAATCAATTTCAAGCAATGAAATAGAAGAGGTCATCAAAAGACTACCAACAAAGAAAAGTCCGATACCAGATGGGTTCTCAGCCGAGTTCTACAAAACCTTTAAAGAAGAGTTCATTCCAATACTTCTCAAAGTACCCCATGAAATAGAAGAGGAGGGAACCCTCCCAAACTCGTTCTATGAAGCCAATATCACCCTGATACCTAAACCACACAGAGACATATCAAGGAAAGAAAATTTCAGACCAATATCCTTAATGAACATCGATGCAAAAATTCTCAACTAAATTTTAGCAAATCGCATACAAAAATATATTAAAAAGATAGTGCACCACGATCAAGTGGGTTTTATCCCAAGGATGCAAGGTTGGTTCAATATCCGGAAATCAATTAATGTCATTCACCATATCAACAGACTAAAAGTTAAGAATCACATGATTATTTCAATAGATGCAGAAAGAGCATTTGATAAAATACAACATCACTTCATGCTCAAAATACTAGAGAAAATTGGATAGGGGTAGTGGGAACATTCCTTAATGTTGTAAAGGCCTTCTACGCTAAGCCCATGGCCAATATCATTCTAAATGGTGAAAAACTGAAAGCATTCCCCCTAAAAACTGGAACAAGGCAGGGATGCCCTCCTTTACTACTTCTATTCAACATTGTCCTTGAAACTCTAGCCAGAGCAATTAGACAAACCAAAGAAATTAAAGGGAAACGAATTGGAAAAGAAGAACTCAAACTATCCCTGTTTGCTGATGACATGATTATATATTTAGAGGAAAATGGAAATTCCACCAGAAAACTCTTAGAACTCATAAGTGAATTCAGTGAAGTAGCAGGTTACAATATCAATGCTCATAAATCCAATGCATTTTTATACATAAGTGATGAATCTTCAGAAAGAGAAGTTAGGAAAACTACCACATTCACAATAGCATCGAAAAAAATAAAATACTTGGGAATCAATCTCACAAAAGAGGTGAAAGACCTCTACAATGAGAACTACAGAACACTAAGGAAAGAAATTAAAGAAAACCTTAGGAGATGGAAAGATCTCCCATGTTCTTGGATAGGCAGAATTAATATTGTCAAAATGGCCATACTACCTAAAGTGCTATACAGATTCAATGCAATTCCAATTAAAATCCCAATGATGTACCTTACAGAAATAGAGCAAGCAGTTATGAAATTCATCTGGAAGAATAAGAAACCCAGAATAGCTGAAGGAATCCTCAGTAGAAAGAGCGAAGGAGGGGGTATCGCAATACCAGATCTTCAACTCTTATACAAAGCAATAGTAACAAAAACGGCATGGTATTGATACCAAAATAGACAGATAGGTCAATGATACAGAATAGAGGACATGGACATAAACCCAAATAAATACAATTTTCTCATACTAGACAAAGGTGCCAAAAATATGCAATGGAGAAATGATAGCCTCTTCAACAAATGGTGCTGGGAAAACTGGAAAACCATATGCAACAAAATGAAATTAAACCCCTATCTCTACCCTGCACAAAACTCAACTCAAAATGGATCAAGGACCTTGGAATCAGACCAGAGACCCTGCATCTTATAGAAGAAAAAGTAGGTCCAAATGTTCAACTTGTTGGCTTAGGATCAGACTTCCTTAACAGGACTCCCATAGCCCAAAAATAAAAGCAAGAATAAACAACTGGGATTGATTCAAACTAAAAAACTTTCTCTCAGCAAAGGAAACTATCAGTAATGTGAAGAGAGAGCCTACAGAGTGGGAGAATATCTTTGCCACTCATACTTCAGATAGAGTGCTAATTTCCAGAATCTATAAAGAACTCAAAAAACTCTACACCAAGAATACAAATAATTCAACCATCAAATGGGCTAAGGAAATGAGCAGACACTTCACAGAAGAAGATGTACAAGCAATCAACAGATATATGAAAAAATGTTCAACATCTCTAGTAATAAGAGAAATGCAAATCAAAACTACCCTAAGATTTCATCTCACCCCAATTAGAATGGCGATTATCAAGAATATGAGCAACAACAGGTGTTGGCGAGGATGTGGGGAAAAAGGTACACTTATACATTGGTGGTGGGGTTGCAAATTAGTGCAGCCACTCTGGAAAGCAGTATGGAGATTATTCCTCAGAAAGCTTGGAATGGAACCCCATTTGACCCAGCTATCCCACTCCTTGGCCTATACCCAAAGGACTTAAAATCAGCATACCACAGAGATACAGCCACATCAATGTTCATAGCTGCTCAATTCACCATAGCCAGATTGTGGAACCAACCTAGATGCCCTTCAGTTGATGAATGGATAAAGGAACTGTGGCATATACATACAATGGAATATTATTCTGCCATGATGAATGATAAAATTATGGCATTTGCAGGCAAATGGATGAAACTGGAGAATATCATGCTAAATGAGATAAGCCTATCTCAAAAAACTAAAGGACGAATGATCTCGCTGATAATCGGATGAGGACATATAATGGGGGGTGGGAGGTGTTAGGGTTTAGGGTTAGGGATAAGGAGGGTGGTAAGAATGGAGGAAGGAAGGACTGTATAGCGGGAAAAGAGGGGTGGGAGGGGTGGGGGGAAGGGAAAAAAAGAATGTAATGAATCAAACTACATTGCTCTATGTAAATTTATGATTTTTAATGAAAAAAATTTTTTTTAAATTTTTCACACATGTATATACGGCAATAATGTCTGTCTCATTCTACTGTCCTTCCCATCCCCACAGCCCTACCTTCTCACCTGATTCCCCTCTGCATAATCCAAAGTTTCTCCATTCTTCCCTACCCACCCCCACTATGGATCAGCATCTACTTTTCAGAGAAAACATTCAGCCTTTGGTTTTTTGGAATTAGCGTATTTCACTTAGCATGCTATTCTCCCGTTTCATCCATTTACCTGCAAATTCCATATTTTTATTCTTCTTTAAAACTGAGTAATTCCATCACAGACACACACACACACACACACACACGCACACACACACACACACATATGTATATGGGGGCGGGCAGGGAGCACATTTTCTTTATCCATTCATCTGTTGAAGGACACCTAGGTTGGTTCCGTAGTTTTGCTATTGAGAATTGTGCTGCTATAAACATTGATGTGACTGTGTCACTGTAATATACTGATTTTAATCCTTTAGTATAAACTGAGGAGTGGGATAGCTGGGTCAAATGGTAGTTGCATTCCAAGTTTTCTGAGGAATTCCCGTACTGCTTTCCAGAGTGGTTGCACCAATCTGTAGACCCACCCATAAAGTATGAATGTACCTTTTTCCCCACATCCTCACCAACACTTATTGTTGCTTGTATTCTTAGAGTAGTTTTGATTTGCATTTCTCTAATTGCCAAAGATGTTGAACATTTTTTTCATATATTTGTTGATCTATAGTATTTCTTCTTCTGTGAAGTGTCCAGTTCCTTAGCCCATTTATTGATTTTTTTTTTTTTTTTTTTGGTGCTAAGTGTTTTAGTTCTTTATATATCCTAGAGATTAGTGCCCTACCTGAAGTGTGTGAGGTAAGGATTTTCTCCCATTCTGTAGTCTCTCTCTTCACATTAGTGATTGTTTCCTTTGCTGAGAAGAAGTGTTTTAGCTTGAGTCCATGCCATTTATTGATTCTGAATTTTACTTCTTGTGCTTTAGGAACCTTGTTAAGGAAGTCAGGTCCTAAGCCAACATGATTAATATTTGGGTCTACTTTTTCTTCTACTAGTTGCAGGGTCTCTGTTCTAGTGCCTATGTGTTTGATCCACTTTGAGTTGATTTTTGTGCAGGATGAGAGATAGAAATTTAATTTCTTTTTTTTTTTTAACATATGGATTTCCAAGTTTCACAGCACCACTTGTTGAAGAGTCTATCTTTTCTCTAATGTATGTTTATGGCACCTTTGTCTAATATGAGATAAATGTATATATACATGGGTGTGTCCCTGTGGTTTCTATTCTGTTCCATTGGTCTTCATGTCTGTTTTGGTGCTGATACAATCTCATTTTTGTTACTATGGCTGCGTAGTATGATTTAAGGTCTGGTATTGTGATGCCTCCTGTATCACTTTTCTCACCAAGGATTGTTTTGGCTATTCTGGGCTTATTATTTTTCCAAATAAATCTTACGATTGCTTTTTCTTTTCTCTTTATTTGTCCTAATTAGTTATACTTGACAGTCAGAATGCATTTTGATGCATTAAACACAAATGGAGCACAACTTCTCATTCCTCTGACTGTACATGATGCAGATTCACACCAGTCGTGCAATCATACATATATATATATATAGGGTAATAATGTCCATCTCATTCCACCTTTCTTCCCACTCCCCATGATTGCTTTTTCTATTTCTATGAAGAATGTCATTGCAATCTTAGTAGTAATTGCATTTAATCTGTCTAGCATTTTTGGTAGTATAGTCATTTTGATAATACCTATTCTGCCTATCCGGGAACATGGGAAATCTTTTCATTTTCCGATGTCTTTTTCAATTTCTCTCTTTAGGGTTGTGTAGTTTTCATTATAGAGGTCTGTCACCTCTTTTGTTAGGTTGATTTCTAACTTGGAATGGAACCACCATTTGACCCAGTTATTCCACTGCTTGGTCTATACCCAAAGGACTGAAAAACAGCATACTATAGTGACAAAGCCACATCAATGTTTATAGCAGTTCAGCCCACAATAGTCAAGCGATGGAAACAATGTAGATGTCCTTCAATGAATGAATGGATAAATAAAATATGGTTTATATACGCAGTATAATATTACTCAGCCATAAAGAAAAATGAAATAATGCCTTTTGCTGGTAAATAGATGAAGAATATCCTGCTAAATGAAATAAGCCAGTCCCCCAAACCAAAGGCTGAATATTCTCTCTGATTTGTGAATACTAACTCAAAACAAGGGTGGTTGGGGAGGGGAATAATAGAAATCCATTGGATTAGACAAAGGGAAATGAAGGGAGGGGAGAAAGGGAAACAGGGAAGACAGTAGAATTAATCAGACATAACTTTCCTAGCCTTGTATTTGGATACACAACCAAGGCAACTCCACATCATGTACAACCACCAGAGTGGAATCCTAAACAGAATAAGTTATAGTGTATGTATGTATAATTTGCCAAAATACATTCTGCTGTCATGTATAACTAAAAAGAACAAATAAAAATTTCCAATTTTATTGAGGTATAATTCACAAATAAAATTGTAAGAATTTTAAGATGTCAAATATGATCATATATACATATATATTTTGTGAAGTTTTTATCACAATCAAACTAGTTAACATATCTATCACCTCACCTAGTTTTTTTTGTTGTTGTTGTTATGTTCTGTTTTATTTTGAAAATGTTTAAGGTAATTTTCAATATACAGTTCAGTAGAAATTTTAAGTTTTTTAATAAATGAGACAATGTAGATTTTATGTTGCTCAGTATTAGATTGTGTTGTAATCCTTTAAATAGCATTGGATTTGTTGTAGAATGAGGATTTGGTTGCATTCTTTGGAGACTAGCCCTTTGTTAGGGCAAATGCTGATCACTCTTTAACCTAGGACTAATTTAATCTCATTACCTACACATTACCTTTTTAAGGTCTTTTCTGATGCCTTTTATATTATTAGGTCTTTCTACTTTGGATTGATAGGAAAACAATCATTCATACCTTTCCAAGAACTCAAAGCTCTTCAGCCTGCTGTTTTCCAGTATTTTTTCAAAGACCCTGATAAATTCATGATTCTTCTAATAAATGTTGAGAGAATATTATGTTAAAGATTAAAGAATACCCTCCCTCACATATTTGGAGTGTGCTCTGCCTCTGTGTGTCTTTGTGCTTGTGTCTGTATCTGTCTGTCAGTCTCTCTCTCTCTCTCTCTCTCTCTCTCTCTCACTCTTTCTCTCACTTTCTCTCTCTCCATATTATTCAGAGATATGGTACCAAGCACAGGTCTGAGGAGTACGGTTCAGTGGTAGAGCACTTACTTGCTAAGAATACAGAAGGCCCTGAGCTCCATCCCAGCACCCCAAGAACAAAACAAAACAATGAAGTACAGATACCTTGGCCTTCCCAAATTTCAATCTCCCTGTTATTCAAAAAGGACTTTGGGTTCTGTCTAGAATCCCCTTTGGTGCTTTGTAGATTGGAAATTGCCTTCAGGTAATAAGCTGGCAAAACCAGAAGGCTCACCTGCTTCCTTTCCATTTCTTTTCTCTGGGGGATTGCAGTCTCATGATATCCCTTTCCAGTGTCTGAAGAGTCATTTGAAATTTTGTTTCACTTTCTGTTAGTTGAAGATGGGAAGGTAAATCGTGTCTGAGATTACTCCATCATAGCTAGGAGCAAGAAGTCTCAAATAATTTTGGACGTGTTTTTTCTTACATTCTTTGCAGGCTTATTTTTCTGATGCATCAATACAAAGTAAAAATAAATTACTGTACATTTACCTTAGAAATAACATTTTTTAGACCATGTTAGCATGACCAAATTTATCCAGGAAATGTAGCGTTTGTTCAAATAATTGCATATCACTTTTGTTATTTCCACTTACACTCACAATTTCATTTGAGTCATTTCATATCTTGTGCATTCCATTTTTTCTATTGTGAAGTCCAGTTTATGTGATCAATTAGTTTTGGAAGAATAGAAAATAGTCTTATCCTGATTTAAAAAAAATGTTTTTCATTCATTCTTCAACCACTGTATTTTTGTTTACTATATAGTAGTACACAGTTCTAAAGAAAATATAAAAATAGTTTAATTTCTATGATTTTAAATTTTATCACATCATTCTTTTTTCATTTTAAATCCATTGACATCATCAATGACCATGGTGTCCCTATAGTTTGGTAAATAGTGAAAAGAATATAAAAATCCAGTTCTCTCTCTTCTGTCTATATGGTTGCCTCTGATTCTGCCTCTATTAACTTCAGAGTACGCTGCAAGTTTTGAGGATTTGAACAACAAGAGGATGGAAGGGGCCATATTAAATTGATTCTTCAACTTTAATTTCTAATCTGTGGCTGTAGAATATAGAAAATTAATTTGTCACTTGCCTCTAATTAGCATTTCACATCTCTTGGTTGTTCTCCAGAGTTATTTCTTGAATCTATGAGAGAATCTTTTCTCTGCAATTAATCCTGCCTCTATCCTCAGCATCTTCTCATGTCTATGAATTCTTCCTGACCACTATTCCTTGATATCCTTTACCATTTATCTGGATTGCACCTTATATTATTATTCATATACAATAAACTTAATTATATGTAATTTTTTTCTACATGAAGCTCTATGTCAATAACATGATAATAGACATTTTCATTCAATGTATGACAAATATATATGCTCATTGTCCATTTACATGTGTCATAAGTGATAAATTTCTATTAGAATTCAAGAGGAACAATATGAAATTTGAGCTTTATTAAGTTCAATTTTTGTGCCATTATTTATTAATAGTACCCCAAATTTTAATCTGTGTTTGACACGTTTATTGTGTTCTTTCTCCAGGAATTGTGCACAATTTTGCAAATACAGTAGTGAACAAACTACATACAATTAGGTAGGCATTTGAAAGAGGAATATTTAGTAGATATTGAGTCTAAGAAAATAAGAAATGAATAAATAAATACAGAATTTAGAGTTTAGAATATTTATCAAGACTTTTTTTGGTGGGGCAATGGAGTTTCAATTCTGTCACACATAAACACACTTTACTAATAACCCAGAGAAATAGAATAAAATATTTAAATTTGAAAATAATGTCACTGTATAGTTTAACTGATATATAGTGTTTGTTAGAGTTGGAGCATTTTTTCCTATATTAATACTTTTATCAATATGAGACTAATAAAATTTCAGAATTAAAAATTATAGCCACAAACCTTTAAACAACTGTTAAATTTGGCATCATAAAATGATTTTTGGCCTGGGCTTAGCAGGATCAATGATGTGGTTGGGAAAGCATCTTGCTGTACCTCAGTTAAGTGCAATAGTGTAAAGGTCCCTGGAACAAAATTGATGTATCTGAGATGTTATCCAGGATGTACTCTTATGCTATTTTTGCAAGCTGCTTTCATCATACTCTGAAGGATTTGTCAAGATGCTTACCTGTTGTGAAATTCAACATGATTTCTTGAGGGTGCAATCTAAGGCTGAGTTATATCATCTCCTCTTAGCTCTGCTATATCAGGGCCTATGTGATTGTAATTCTTTCTGGCCTCCTCTTTATTCAGTGGATGCTGTACAGAATGGGGGACAAAACAAATATATGTCATGCTGCAAGTCTACTGTATGTCATATG
The DNA here is from genome assembly GCF_902686455.1 of Sciurus vulgaris. NCBI lineage: Eukaryota > Metazoa > Chordata > Mammalia > Rodentia > Sciuridae > Sciurus > Sciurus vulgaris. The sequence continues at coordinate 85,640,688 of NC_136465.1, forward strand.
TATTTACCTAGAGTTAAAAAAAGGAAAACGTACAGAATCCTCTATATGTATACATTTTTCTATCAAAAGTCTTAAATACAATTTTCATTTTTGTCATGTTTAAATTGGGTCAGGTAAATCTGACTCCTAGAAAATGACACTTGAAAATGGGAAAACATTTAGTTTACCCATTAGATCACCTACAAGTCACCTGTGTATCACTCTTTTTAATATTGTTTTATAAATATGTCCTTGGTATATAAATATATGCCAGGGAAAAATGTTTAAATACACATGTAGCTAACTCATAAATATACAAGTATGTACAACTTATTAGTCAGGCAAAGAGGGATGGCATTTTTTAAAAATCTAGCTATTGTGAAGGTATTGAAATTTTGCATGGATTGGATTTTGCAGCATATCCTCATGTTAATCAGGAAATCAATTATAAAATTCTTATTTTTATTTTGGTTTTGTAGAGGATTAGACAATAAGAGGCTGTTCTAAAGAATTGAGAATTTTGATTGTCTGTTTTTCAAGGAAGTTTTGAATTTCTAAAAGTGATTGTTCTTTAATAAAATAAATTTTATATCTGAAAAAGGTATGAGAAAATTGTTACATGCCAGCATTTATTGCTAGTCAGTACATACAGTTCGATATCATAACTATGTGCCTTTCTCTTTCATTGATAAAATAGAAAACATTTGACATATGCTGTTTTCTGCATGTAAGCAAGTACCCACTAGCATCAATTCATTAATTTGTGAATCTAATGGATTAATGGAAATAAGGTTAGTGTTTGAATACAAGACTTTAGATGATATAAAACATTTAAATACACTATCCCCATCTCTACTTCCTATCAAATGCATTCTGCTCCTTTCATTCTCTTTATTCTCTCCTTCTCCATCCCTACTGGCTCTCTTTACTTCTTTCTTCCCTTATCTCCCCCACTCTCTCCCTCTGCATTGAACTGCACCACTTTGAAACATACCTTGTTCTTATCTTATCTTTTATCTTTTCTTTCTCACAGCTCTTTTCTATTACATTTTGACTAAGTTTCATGGGAATCTTTATTTGTTACAGGACTCTAAATACACCTGACTATGCTATGCAATCTTACAGTGCAAGCATATGTACAGTAGAAGATATGAATGCCCAGTCCAGCAGTGTAGGGTGGGATTGGTAACATTGAAGATATTGGTCAGTGGTTTTGTGAGCTGGCACAATGAATTGTTTACTCACAATGAGATTTCTTATGGAATAAATTCACTGCAATGGCTTTCTCCTGTTGTTGCATTCCATTTAAAACCCCACCTCGCTGTGTGATGTCTGCCTTCATTCCATTGCTTTCTTTTTCTTATGCATGGCTACAGACTTTTTCATTCGTCTGTGCCTGAGGTCAGTGACCCAGATATTCTTCTTCTTGCTTCTGGCCATGTGTACTTTTTCAAATATGCTGTTATCGATTTTATTTCCTTATTGTTTTCCTATCTCCATTGTTGACATTAGTGTTTTATAAGAATGACTATATTAATCATACTTCTAAAAATTTAATATCCCACATGGCAACCCAAACATATTAATTTAACCTCTTTGTTCACTCTTGACTTCCATATCAAACCCTGACATTAGGAACGAACAGTGGAATCCAAAATGTGAAAGTATAATATTATTAACTTTGTGGTATCAACCATCTCATTATTTATTGCCATTTATTTTGTAATTATTACTTAGGGAAAAAATCTGTCATTGCTCCATGCTAGCTTTAACTGCAGCAGCGGATTTAAAGACGTATTCAGATTTCAGCCTTCCCCTGAGGCTGATGGACTTCTCCTTTCAAAGTAGGACACTTCTATCTGATGGCATTAACCATAAAATCCCCCATTTCAAGTCTATGATATCCTGAAGGACAACGGCTCATTTCATTTCTTATCAAGAAATCGGGCAGATCAGTCATATTTCCCGAATCAAATGACATTTGAGAAAATTCATTTGAACCAAAAATGAGGTTTTTTTCTCTGCAGATTCCAATTAGTTTAAAAGTGGTTTTTGATGAAAATTTTCAAAATAACTCAGTATTCATAAAAAATCCCTATTTGTATGTATATGGCTCTATCAACTCATATTTTATACGCATACACCCATCCAAGCACGTATGCACACCCCCACATTCACCCCCCCACACACACAGGTTCCCCAAGAGCAACAGTGAGCCACCCCATCAAGCAGTATAAATCTTTAATTTTAGTGATCAGCATTAATAGAAAAATGCTTAAGATCTTTCCTCCCTCCTTTTATTCTCATTCCATTACCCTAGGTATTCCAGCGGGAGTGTACTCGCTCGTTCGCTCCCTAAGTACACAAAATTAGCTGCTTATCAGTTGATCTTCTTACATGATCCTTTAAAAACCCTTTGTGTGTGTATACAGGCACCTATGCAGCGTCCAAGGCCGCTTTTGCCTTTAGAGGAAGCCTAGACAAGCCACCCCCAGCCTTTTTCTTACCCACTCACAGGGGGCTCAGGCCTAATTAAATTGCTCTCAAAGACAAGAAGGGATGAGTTTTCTTCTTTCCATCTCCCTTGTCACCCATTTAACTCAGCTGACATTCACTGACTCCTTTTTACTCATGTTCAAAAAAAAAAAAAAAAAAAATCCACACACTCACACACACACACACACACCCATACCCCATAAAGACAGGAGTTTGGAGAGCAGGCAGGCGTAAAGAGGGGCAGTGTTCGTGGACAAACTCTTAATCTGGGTACTCAGTGTGACATATAATTTCAGAAACAAACAATGGAAACAAAATAGAAAGTGCCAGAGGAATGGTTTGATTTCTCTGGCTGGCTTTGATTTTATTCCGTTAAACCAACACTATAGAAGAACTGGAACATATACACACAAACACACACACCTGTGCTTGTGGTCAAATCTATACTCCTGGTTTTGGGCTTTGTTTTGTTTTGTCTTTTCCTGGGTTCAGATTAATGAGGGAGGTTTCCGAAACTAGTATGAGCAGAGCCTGTTAATGTAGTTCTGCCTAAAAGGGGCAGAGAGGAGCGCAGCCACTTTGGCCAGCCTGCTATTGATTGGGCTGGGGGTCGCTGGGGAGCTGCGGCCGGCGCAGCATTTCTGAGGCTGGGGTTCCAGGAGGGGGCTGGAGAGCTTTGGCTAGACCAGACAACAGGAGCCTGTGCAAGTCAAGCTCCAGTAAGAGCCTAGGAAGAACCAGGCAATTAGCCTTTGAAGGTCATGGAAAGTTCCCTCCGTCGCTTCTCTCTTTTCACCACAGCATCCAGCCTTCCTTCCCTCCTCCTCCTTTCTTCATCACCCATACTCCAAACACATCTGAGGAATCCATTCAATTAAATCTCTCACGGCTCCAGCTGGCTCCTGAGTGAAAGGTCAGAAGAGTCCAGGAGGGAGAAAAAGACACAAGGAGGAGCTAGGGCTGTGGCTGCCTCTGAGCCAGCTTCCCCTTCTACCTCTCTGCCCCATCCCTTGTCTATCCTCTGCACTCCCCACTTCCTCTACCAACCATCTCTAATGATACCTGGTGGTCAGTCACTCCCCAGCAGTCAGAGGCATGCCCTGAAGCATCATTGTGGTAGGGAGAGATCGATCAGATTTTTTTTAAAAAGATGATAATGATAACCTGTGGACATAATGTCAGCTTGTTTGCTGTGCTTCTCCAAGGCCTATCACTGTTTGCCTGGGCCAGCCATGCTGCTTGGAGGGACTGTGTGAGTCCTTCACTCTTTCCCTCCTGCATTTTGTCTAGCTTTAAAGAAAATTAGATAGAGGGATACTCTGCTGGTTTGCCCATTTACTGGCCTGCTTGGCTCCATAAACAGAAGAGAGGAAATAAAGATGATTGATCTTATTTTTGCAAAGCATATGCTTCAGGTTAACCACGAATCAGCATACTTAAGGATCTGTGCTAACATAAAATACTTTAGGAGATTTTGTTTGAAGAATTCTACTAGGTGTACATAGATTTTAAATTTTTGTATTATAAATCTGTTTAAACTATAGGCATTAAAATAACAGTAAAAGGATTCATTAAATGCAAGTTGCCCAGAATGAGAAAGTTTGCAGAAATTTTACAAACATATGAACACACATAATCATGCACACACCAAGATACATCTATTTTTTAGGGAAAACAATGACCTTAGATTAATTTTTTCCTTGCATTATCTGCCAGTATTTATTTAAAATCTATGGAAATAATATGAACATGGGATTATGTGAGGAGCTATTATTAATATCAGTTTCATCAAGGGATAGTTTTCTTCTCACACAGCATAGCTTCTTGTAGGCCTAAATCTTTAATATTATGTTATCATCTTGTTACTTTAAAAAAAAAATGGTGGTATTATTATGTCCACACCCTTCTAGACTATTAATATTCTCAAGGCTCTGTACTTCCATTTTTGCCTGAAGTGTAAGGATACAGATTTTAGTAAAACTAATATCTTACTTGCAATCAGAATTTTTGGTTGTCACATTATTTTCTGCACCATTTGATGAACCACACTACATTTTCCTATATTCCTACTAAACTATTTGATGATGCTTTTTATTCTGTTGTATAATTGGGTGAGCAATCATGTGATAAACATAAGTTTGATATGAAATCAAAGAAAGCAATGTTAAAAACAATAAATATATTTTCAGGAAAGTTTTTAAGATGTTAAGTCTTTTAGAGAGAAAGATTGCAGAAACAATATTACTTCTTTATAGATTTTATGACCATGAAGCAAATGCTTTAAAATATATACAGTAAAGTCAATCTATGATAGTTTTCTCTTATAAACTAACATTATGACTTTTGAAATGTGTGTTAGAGGTAGATGATCATGTGTTTACCAAATCAAAAACAAGGATAATCTGAATTGGGGTTTTGTGATTGTTTTTGTTGGGCAAAGATTAGAAAAGACACATAGGAGGAAATGACTTATGCAATAACTTACTTTTAAATGTCTCAAATGTAGGATTTTGCTATAAAATAGCAAAAGACAATACTTAGTGCCATTTGGTATTTTGTAAACAATCTGTCTACAACGCTCCCATTTCAATGTAAACAAAATAGGCTGCAGCTACATCATGAATATGTGTATGTGTATGTATTCATGTATATGAGCATGCATGCCTCTGCCTCTACAGAACCAGCTGATCCTGCCAACCTAGAAATGTGACTTTTCATTCACTATACAACTCTGCTGATTTTCTTAGGAAATCTTTCAACAGTGATAGGAATTCTTAAGTCACTCATCAAACAAGTATTCATAAAGTACTTATTATGTGTCAGACATTATGCTAGTTGCTGAAACCACAGAGACGAAAAAATACACAGGTACCCTACCCTCATAGAGTCAAAGTCAAATGAAAAAGGTCATTGCATAAATATTTATAAGAGTACTAAATCAATAGAGAAGGTTGAGGTTTTATTGGAGCATATAACCAAATCTAGTTTTAAAAATATCATTTCTGCATTAGCAGTCCTTGGTTACAGGCCCAGAGTTACTCCCAGGCAACTCCCCTCATGTTAAGCAAAACGTCATTCGTGACCCAAAGACAGTTGTAATTCTCAAAAGAAAAGTCCGAATAAGAAAATATAGCAAGGTTGCCTGATACAAAGTTAAAACACGAAAATAATCTGCCTAATTAGATGCCAGCAATAAAGGAGTAGAATTTCAAATTAAAAAACACAACAGAAGCCACAATACTATTAAATTAACACCCTCCCAATTATTTCTAAATACTTATCTATAAATCTAACAAAATATGTTTATGTTCCATATGAGAAAAGCTGTAGAACTCTGATGAAAAGAATCAAGAAGTAAAGGAAATAAATAGGAGATATTCTATGTTCATGAAAAGGAATACTTAATGCTGTCAAGATGCAAATTCTTCTTAACTTAATCTCTGGATCCTAATCAAAATCCCAAGTTATTTTGTGGACACTGATAAAATGATTCTAAAGTTTATGTGGGCAGGCCAAAGAGTAGAACAAAGTAGAGTACAGACACAACAAGACTTCAAGACTTAGAAAGCTACAGTAATCAAGGCAGTATGGCCTTGGTCAAAGAATTGACAAATAGATCAGTGGAACAGAATGGAGAGTCTGAAAATAGATCTGCATAAATCCACATAAATTCAGTTGACTGATCGTTGACAAAGAAACGAAGGTAACACAATGGAGAAGAGCTAGGTCTTTAAAAACACAGTGGTGGAGCTAGAACTGGACAACCACATGCAAAGAAAAGAAGGAAGAAGTAAAGACAAAAGAAGCTAATTATAGGCTGTAGAACTCACATACTTTACAAAAATTAATTCAAAATCAATTACAGACAAATATAAAACACAAAACTATAAAATTCTTAGATCACATAGGAAAAAACTTAGATAAACCTCATCAATGACTTTTCAGATATGACACCAAAAGCATAATTTATCAAAGAAGAATTGATCAAGTTGACTTCTTTAAAATAACAAGGGTAATGAAAAGTTTGCCAAGGAGATATTTGATAAAGTAATAAAGCAAGTAATAAACCCAATAATAAAGCAACCGGAATTAAATGTGAGATAAATACTTCCTAGTATACATAATCAGGGAAATGTAAATTAAAACAAAAATGAGATACCACAACATGCCTACAAGAACATCCAGGATCTGGTACACTGACACTACCAAATGTTGGTGAAAATAACAGCAACAGGTACATTCATTCACTGCTGGTAGGAATGCAAAATGGAACTTTGGAGGACAATTTGGCATTTTTTTTACCAAAGCAAATAGACTTTTATCTTGTTATCTATTAATAACACTACTTGGTATTAATCAGAATAGTTCAAAACTGATGTCCACCCAAACCCCTGCACATGGAGTCTTAGCTTTATTCGTAATTGCCAAGACTTGGAAGAAACTACATTGTTCTTCAGTAGGTGAATGGATAAACTGTGGTAAGTTAAGACCAATGGAATATCATTTAGCACTTAAAAGAATTTGCTCATCAAAAAGACGTGGAAGAAATTGAAAGACATCTTACTAAGTGAAAGAAAAAAATCAGGAAAGACTATGTTGGGATTCAGAAAACAGTACTGCAAAGTAAGGACTTGTAAAGCAGTCTTGAAAGCAAAGTTTCTCTCTGACCTTCCCCCACCCTTTTGTCTCTCATCCATCATTTTCCTGGAGGTGAGTCAAAGAAACTGACTCTATTTAATTTCATTTTCCCCAAAGTGGGTCATAGAAAGCATAATCTCTTTGCCCAAAGCATAAAACCTAAAAGTGTGATTCTAACTTTTTCCATCTTTTTGTGTAAGAGCTTTCCATAAAGAAATTTCTTGCCCTACCTTTTTTGATTCTCTGTCATAAAACCCTCATTGCAGAAGGAGGTCTCTCCTTTACCTGGAAGGAAAAAACACTGCACAGAGAGGGTCTAAACAGACTGGCCTTTGGGTCTACTACCACCAGTTCATGGTCTTTTTGTGAAATTACATTTCTACAAAGTTGTCAGTGTTTCACTGAACCAAGCATAAAGATGGACAGTTTTCCCTGGATCTTGGGTCTTTGTTGCAAAGACTTCAGTGTTACATGTGATTATGATTAAATAAATTTGTGAGCCTTATTTTCCCTGTTAATTAGCCTAATTTTGGTTTATGTTAGTGGACTTAAAGATTTGAACCTTCAGGGGAAAGTTGAAACTTCTCTATAATGACATACTGTGTAAATTATATGACGTTTTAGAGAAACCAAAAATATGGAAGCAGGAAAAAGATTAGTGAGTTCAAGGGTTAATTCGGACCTAGGTTGGGTAAATAGAGCACAGAAGATTTTCAGGGAAGTGAAACTATTCTGTATGATACTATTTTAGTGATACTATTATGATACTATTTTAATACATGGTATTATACATTTGCACAAACCAATAAAATGTATAGCACCAAGAGTGAACCTTAATGTAAACTATGAGTCAGAAATCACACTGTATTAATATATGTTTGTAGATTGTAAAAAAAATGTAATACTTTGGTGGGAGATATTGATAATGGAGGAGGCTATGTATGTGTTGGTGGAATGGATAAATGAGAATTCTCTGTTCCTTCTATTTGATTTTGCTGTCAATCTAAAACTGCTGTAGAAGGTAAAGTATGTTGAGAGGAGGAAAAAATTTAATGTAGAGATACAAATTTGGGAGGTAAACTATAAAGATAGTCATTGAAAACTGGGGCATGAATAAAATTTTCTAGTGGAATTGAGGCAGATGAAGTAAGAAGCAGCCCTATCCCCAAGTAATCCCAGCATTCGCATTCGATGGTGAGGTAGGGGTAAAATAAATTGCAAAGACAATGAGAAGGAGTAGTAGAGTAGGAGAACCACAGGTGTCTGGTTGCTGAGAAAGTTAGTACACAGAACATAAGTGATCTGGAAGTTCAAATAAAATATTGATTTTAAATTGCTGATTGGATTTAGTGAACAGTATCTCATTTTGGACCATGTTGAGCATAATTTTGGTGGAGAAGTGATAATATTTAGAGAAAGGTAATGAGTGGAAAGTAAAACAAATAGTCAGTTATAGATTGAATGAGTTAAGAAAATGAAAAGGAAAACCCCATATTCTGAAATAAATAATATACAGTTTGAAAATAAGTACCTCAAGGACCAATAATTGCAACAATTGGTGAAATGAATTAAATATTTGGGTCGTTAGATTGCATTGCATTGTCTCTATAAGATTGAACCAGCTGTCTTTCTCTTTCTGGAAAGAATATTGGTTAAATAATAACAATAATCATAATAACAAAGTCAGTAATTATTCATGTGCCAATTTCCATGTGCCAATAATTATTCTAAGATCTTTTATAAATTTTCTTATTAAGTATGTACATATCCCACACATGTTTATGCAAAGGTTTTTTTCTCTTCAAATAAAAAATATACATAGTAAAATTTCTTCTAAGTAGATAATGGATATGTCTATAAATTTCTAACGTTTGTACTCTTTACTCAAGAGAAAGGAAAATACAATTTCATTGATTAGGCTTAAGGTCTTATTTATCCATTTCAAAATATTATAACTCTACTCAGGTTTCCCTGTGGCAGAGTTTAAGGATAGTTTCAGCATCAGATACTTGTTTTAAGTATTCATTTATTTAATATAACAGTAAATAGTGAAGGACAGATTAAAAAATTCCATTCTTGTATTTAACACTGAAACATTGTGTTACAGTGTTACCCATGTTACCTTGATATACTTGTCAATATCTTAAAAGTATGAAAGAGTCTCAAAGAATGCTATTGGGAACTAACATAAAGATTACTTAAATAGTAAGATAAGAGATAAGGATTCCAGTTATATCTTGGTTGTACTATACTTTGCTATGAAATTAATTTAATATGGAAGTATAAATATGGAAGTATGGAAGTATGGAATATGGAAGTATAATCCTCCTAGGAAATAAACTTCATTTTTTTGTGATTTAGCATGCAATATTCTTGTGTTTTATTTAGTATATTGAGAAGTTTAGTATTTGAATTCTTTCCTAAAAATTGAATCAATGATTCTCTTCAAGAAACATTGCCCGTGAACACTGTACCCTTACTCAGAAATGATAAAAGCTGGTAAGGTTAAAGGTGATGCTTTGTGGACAGATAAGTAAGAGCAGTTCTTCCACTGGATTTAAAAATACCAAGATGTGATGTTTGGAGCTTCACCATGTAGGAACCAGCCCAGTAATAAAGCTAACATGGAAGAAGACAGCTAAAAGACTCAGTGGAAACAAACAAATCAAAAATGAAAAATCTTAAGGTCTTTTCTGAGATTCTGGACTGTCATGATTGAAGTTGGAACTATTTTGAAGAAATGTGAGCAAATAAATGTCATTAAAAATTATAACTTTAACACCTGAAACTGAAAGAATCTTAATTTATACATCAAAAATTTCCAAGTTCTAAGATAAACATGAAATTGTTAGTTAATATTTCCTTATTGATGTCTGAACTTCTGAGAAAAATTGATATACATTAACATATTTATTATCTCTAATAATTTTTAAAATAATTTTGTGCATATAATAAAGATCTCCTCAAAAGTCTACTATATATTCTTCTCATTTTTTCACATCAAACTGAGTGGAAAACATGGACAATTCTTCACTACTTATGTACAAGAGGGGTAATTAGCAAAATTAGAACTTATTGTCCCCAAATTATAATTAATTTCTGTATTTAAATTTCTATTGCATTATATAACTTCTGATTTTTCACTCTAAAACTATGGTGTTAGCTGGGAATATTTAAAGCTCTTAAAATTTAAAACAATATTCATATTTTCATATTTTTACATCTGGAATAGAATAACTAGATCCAAACTGCACCTGTAGTTCGCCTAAATTGACTATTTTCAGATACACATACATTTGTTGAACCTTTGATTTAATGGTGATTTCTACAGTTCTCGGCACTGTTGTCTAAAACTTCCCTATAGTTAGTTTCTCATCCAATCCAATTCCAGATCCAAATGTGTATTCTCTCTGATATACCTAATAAATCTACTATGAACCACTTAAAAATTAAACATCATACAATCACTACAGGCTTTCATAGATTTTTTTTACTATTTTTCCCCTTCCCCCCAAATTGAATCATATATTTAAAACTCTGTTGACCTTGATGTCTCTAATTGACAATAACAGAATTTGGAAACATCGAATTACACATAAAATGGGACCAGTGGTGAAATCGTGATTACAAAATTTTCTGACATACTGTTGTCTCCATTTACAACATAAGGTTCATTGAATAAACGTTCTGAATGTTTACCATAATATTTGCATCTTGCTTATAACAAATTGCTAACCGGTAAGTTTATGGGGTAACATATGGGTCTCAGTTCTTTAGTTGGCGGCAGTTAAACAAATCCTACATTTTGCACACAAATAAATGCTTGAGAAAGAAACTATCCATTTTATGTAATCATATGTCCATTTGGATGTAGGTCAGGAAGGGCTTACTAGTGAGTTCGTCACCGTAAAAACCTGCCCCATGTTAATTTCTATTTAGTTGCAGAGGTTGGTTCAGCTAGTTATGCATATGTTACAGCCCATATGTACAAACCTTCCCATTTGTGGAGAGGCCAGATGGACCCTCCCTAAGCATGAACTTTTCCTGCAACATGGATTGTGCAACATGGATTGCTTCTGAAAGCGTTAAAAATCTTGCCTTTTTTTTTTTTTAATAAAATAATTCACTCTAGTACCCATTTGTTTTGTAGTTATTGGGTACTTTTAATTCAGAAGGTGAGAGCAAATCCTATTTGTTTATGCAGAAGTTCTGCAAATGGACCATCACCTTTCACTTTGAATTACACACAAAGCCATCATTTTTGGCCAGGTGTGGTGACACATGCCTGTACTCCCAATAACTTGGGAGGCTGAGGCAGAATAATCACAAGTTCAAGGCCAGCCTGGGCAATTAGGTGAGCCTCTGCCTCAAAATAAAAATTAAAAAGGACTGGGAATGTTGCTCAGTGGTAGAATTCTCCTGGGTTCAATCCCCAGTACCAAAAACACAAGAAACCAAACCATAATTCTGGTTGTTTCACAGATCTTGTTTTCAGATTGTAGATAGGCTTGTTAGAAATGGATCTATGAAAGGAAGTTATATATATCGTCTATAACTTTTTTACTGTATCAAGAAGGATATATACATATAGAATTTCATCTCACTCAAAGCACAATTTCTGTGGAAATTAATTCATTAATTTCTCAAAATATTGACATTCCTATAAAAATGATTCATAAAGTAATTATTGTTGGAGATGAGATGACTTACCTTTGGAAATATTTAAGGCAAAAATTTAGATAAATAATTTTATCCATTTTTGAAGTAAATATCATGCTCATTAAATCATTTTTTGACAAAATCAGCATGAAGAATATACTTTTGGCTAAGTTCTTGTTACATCTGAATATGATAAAATTTCATGTATCCTAAATTAATACTTTTCAAATATTTATATCAACATATTAGTCCTAATTAGTATACAGTGAATTATAGATTTGATAGTGTTTCTTGAATTTATGGCTTATTTTTTACTGAATCTGAATTCCTATAGTTAAAATAAAATAATTTGCAAAGATGTCTTTTAATATATAATTATTGATTGTCAGCATCCTCAGAATCTTTCACATTGTATATTCAAATTTAGTAGAAAGCATATATAAATTTTAAAAATTTCTACAGGAGAAACAGCAAAGTAATTCAATTATTCTATCTAAAGAATATCAGCAAACTAAAAAAATAAAACTCTCAATATAAAATTTTTGTTAAAATGCATGCTATTAAACTTCTGTCATCAAGATTCAAAGTCATCAGATATGATAGTCCACTATTACTAAATATATTCATATATAATTCAGGCCATTAAAAATAAAAGTGAAAAATTTCAGACATCAGTTATAGAAAATTCTAAGTGCATAAAAATACTTCTTTTCTGTAATATTATGAAAATCCCCTTATTGAGATTGTGTCTGCAGTTTAGCAGAACCTTCAGATCATGAAGTTATCATTGTAAATTCCATATTTGTTACTCCTTTTGGTAAAGAAAAAATTACCCCTTCCATACACATCATAATTTTGATTAAATAAACAATGAAATCTTTAATAATTTCTGGTACATACATATTTAGAATGGTTATATATTGCAATACACTGACCCTTATCAATATAAGGACTGACCTTTATCCTGATAATATCCGTTTCTCTGAATATATGTTGGTGTTCACGTAATTATCCCAATTTTCTTTGTGAGCAAGAGCTGCATAATAGAATATTTTCCTCCTTTTAAAGCTTTTAACTTATTTATGTCTTTAGTATTCAAACTGGTTCTTATAGACTACTTATAATTGGGTCTTGCTTTTTGTTTAGTTTAAGCATTTCTGCTAATTTTCAAGTTTAGTTAATTTACATAATGTAATTATCTATGTTTGAAATGTATTATCTTTTGCTATTTCTCATCTACTGTCCCATCTTTTCTGGTAAGTTTTTTTCATTTCCTTACTTTCTTCAGATTATTAGTATGTTGAAGCATTTAATCTTATCTCCTATTTGGCTTTGTTGCTAGATTTCTCTTTATTGTTGTCTTGTTGTCATTCTTTTAAGTATACCCTTGGGATTATAATATGTACCTTTAACTTATGACTGTTAATCTTCAATTATTATTTAATTTCATCTATCACTTTATATTATACTTCAATTTCCTATATAATCAAGTCTAATACTTATTACAGTTTCCTTTGTTATAAATTCTGCAATATAATATGCTATTTTATTTTTCTTTACATATTTACATATTTAAATTATGTTTACACTCCTTTTTCTGGCTAGAAATTGAACTTAGGCTCTTGCACTTGCTAGGCAAGAACTCTATCATTGAGCAACATCGATTGCTCATTATCTTTTAAATCATTTAAAATATACTACATTTGCTTTATCATTACCATTTTTAGTAATCTTTTTGTGTGAAGATTCAACTTCCCATTAGAATTAATTTTCTTCCACCTGAAGAAATTATTTTAGCTTTTCTTATGTGTATGCATGACTAATTCTACCAATCTTTTCACAAAAAGTTTTTATTTGCCTTCATTTTTGAAGGACATTTTGGATATATGATAATATTTTCTTTCAGCACTTTGATATGTTTTATCTTTTCATTTGCATATTTCTGATGAGAAGATTGTTGCCATTCATATATTTCCTTTACTTTTATTTTTTTCAATTTTTTCAATTAAACATTGGTTTACAATAATTTATTTATGATGTATTTTGGTATAGTTTTCTTTTTGTTTATCCTGCTTTGAGTTTGTTCAATATATATATATATACGTATAATTAATTATATATATAATTACATATATAATTTGCAGTAATTTTCATCATTATGTGTTCAAATGATAGTCTCCTCTGACTCTTTTCTGGAGTATACATCAAAAATTGGTGCAATGACTTAAAATTGCACAAATGTTGCAGAAACTTTAGTTTTTGTTTGTTTATTTTCCCCCTACTTTTTTTTTTTTTTGTTTTTTTTACTGGTTTCAGTTTAGTTTCCAGTATTAACTCTCAAACTACACTCTTGAAATATCTAATTTTTTTCTAAGTCTATCCGGTGAATCATTCACTTCAGATTCTTTGGTATTACATCTCTTTGGGTTTAATATTTTTGCCTTCAACTTCTCTTTTTATATTTTGTTTTCTTTAAAATATTGATGATCATTATAATTACCAGAAAGTGTGAAAGAGCAGTTAACCAGAGGGGTGGGAGACAGAGTTAAGTACTCCAAAACTCAATATTGGACAGCTTGTGACTTGGGCTGACTTGGAATTTGGTTACTGGAACAAATAATAATAATAATAATAATAATAATAACAACAACAACAGCAACAACAACGATAATGACAAATTTATATGTCCCCAAATCCTGATGAGGGTGGGTGAGGGAAAAAGGTACCAAAGAAAAAGGAGGAGGAAAAGCCCATACAGTTTATTTCCCTAACAACAGTTGGAAAGAAAACCACTCCAAGATAAAATGGGACAGAACAGCAAAGACACTGAAGGGATCACATAGTTCAACCCAAATTGCAGGCTGAAAACTGTGCTGGTCAGAGCAGCTATTTTATGGAGACCACAGCTATCTAGCCTCCCTAGAAGAAATGAAGTAAATAACTTCTCCCCACCTTTAGATAATAACACATAAAACCCAGAGGGAGCACCTCTAAAATGGGTTGTCTTAGTAGTACATCTAGAAGGAATTTGTAGAGGGATCACTGCTAGATGAAGGCTACCAAACCTCCTCCCCATCACCACAGACCAGAGGAGTGGAATGGAACCAACCCAAGAACTAATGACTCCTGGACACCGTTAACCTCAACCCAATATTCCACATAGCCTCCACAGGAGGTCAGGCAAAGACAAGTCGACTGAGACCCTACCCACATTATGGTGACATCAAGACTCCAGTGGTCTGCACTAGCAAGGGTTGAGCTTCTATGCCACAGACAGTTCACAGCCAGCATCCACAGGCTCCAAGTACAAAGAATCCCCAGTAAAGGGGAATAGATGCTCACTGATTTACAACTGCCAGCATAGCAGCTCAGATGGTTTACCAATTGATATTCTAACCCAGTCACACAGTGGCACTGGTCAGCTACATCAGCCAGAGTGGAGGCTTCTTCTGTACCAGAGACTGCCCAGAGTGCTTGCATTTGCAGGATCCATGATGGCAGGCAGTCACCAAGCTCTCTGCTTCTATGAAGAAGTCACTGCAGAGGGGTGCAGGTGCCCAGCATCCCGTAGCAGTCAGCAACAGCCCTGAGCCCTGCCCCTGTGCCCCACACCCATCAGAAACAGTCTTCAGACACAGCAGTCTCCAAGCACAGACTCAGACCTTTGGACTGAAGAAAAGGCACTGAACAGTGAGAAAACAATAATAACCAGGGAAGTAGGTTCTGTGCCACAGTACGTCCAGGAGAGTCCAGAGCTGCAAATACCAGTTAAAAGTTAACTCGATTATCAATCAGACACATGAGTCCCAATTCCTGAGGATAACCCAAAGAAGCCAGTGGAAGTTCTCATGTATACACATGCATTCAAAACAGCAATATACCTCACAGAGGAGGAGCATCCTATACACACCAGCCACCATCCAATGCACTCGGATAAAAGCACACCAACCCATGAACAGTGCACTCAAAAAGGGGCAGTTACCCTACACTGCCTCACAGGTGGGACACCCAATGACACATCAGATTATAATATCTCTACCTTAGACTGCCACACCTCACACATTCCAAATGGAACTTTTCTTCATGAGGGTACACAGGATTGCTTTCATGAGGGTACAGATGGAACAGGGAATAATCTAGCTGTCAAATCACAGACCACCAGAAAGCTCTTAGGTACCTGGATCCACCAAAGAAGGGAGGAGGCCTCCTAGAATTGTATCAGAGGTAAGCTGGTGTGATCACTACCTCTACACTCAGGGAAACTTAGAGGCAAAACCGAGGAGTGGTGGGCATCTTCTAAAGGCCCCCAATTCTGATGAAATCTCAATCCAAAAGGCTCAATAAGAAATTTTGCTACCTTGGCACAGGTAATCATAAATAACTTTAACAAATTTTATCTACAGATAATTACTTTTTGAATTGAATTCATAAATGTTCCTTATTTAACATTTCATTCCTCAACCAATTTTATTGTATGTCTTCTGTTTTAAAGCATTAACTAATATCCTTTTCTTTCTAGCTCAATTTTATACTTGTTCTTCTTAGTCTTTCTTTCATTTCTTGCATTTTCCTTCTCTCATTTCCTTCAGCTCTTGCCACAAATGCCCCTCCATGTTTTCTTCTTTTTAAATTAGTTACTATTTTTCCTATCTTTTCATTTCTCTTTCTTTTTCCTTTGTCATTTTTTCTTTTCTTCCACTTCCAACTCTTACATAGTGTAATATTACTTTTATAATTTTCAATACTAATTTCTCAACGCCCTCAAAAACATTTTATAAATTTATATGTGGATCAGAGGAACTGTAAGGAACAGTTCAGTAAGTCTTTTCCTTCTAAAATTTATGAGGACATTGCTTTACTCTGAAGCTATTGAAGTTAATAGGGTTTAATACCTTTTCTCCAAGTGGTGCTGATACTGAGTATAGCAGAAAATACAAATGAAGTGAGAGGATAAATACTTGGATATTTTCCCAGTCTGGGACACTTAAGAGGACAAAGCTCACTAAATAGTCCTTTGCATAAAAATAAAACAGATAATCAACAAATGGGTAGAAATATTAAAAAAAAATGTAAAAGCAAGGGAACAAGTCACTCCAAAAAGTTCACAATACTTCAACAACTTATCGCAATTACATCACAGTGAATGAAATGTCAGATAAAGTATTTATAAAATTCTTTAGAACTATTTAAAAATGTAGACGTTCTTAAAAATAGTAAAACATTCAACAAGATAAAAGAAGATCTAAAGAATGAACTAAGAGAGAAAATATAGAAAGTGAATGATCTTTTCTATAAAGAGATAGAGATCCTGAAAAAGAACTAAACAGAAATCCTAAAAATGAAAAACTTAATAAATCAAATTAAATATTCATTTGAAAGCATCACACAATGGATGACACTTATAGAAGACAGATTCTCATAGCTTAAAAAGTATATATATAAATTTGAAAATAGTTTCCAATAAAAAAGATGTTAAGAGGCCATAACCAAAATATACAAGAAATGTGGGATTACTCTGATCACCAAGAGATCATATTTAAGAATCATTGGCATAAAATAAGGTATACTTTGTTTTCAAGTTCTGAGAATCTGTCTTCTATGTCTCATCCACTGGTGATGCTTTCAACTGAATTTTGAATTTGATTTGTTAAGTCTTTCATTTTGGAATGCAAAAAAAACTTTTCAATGAAATAATACTAGAGAAAATTCCAAAAATTAGGAATCAGATGGAAATTCAAATACAAGATGTATATATAACCCCAAATAGGCAAAGTTAAAAAAAAAACCTCTTCAAGACACATTATACTAAAAAAGTCTAATAGAAAGAATAGTATAGAATTTTAAAAGCCACAAAAAAATGACTTGTCAAATATAGAGATGTAAGCTAATTAGAATGTCTATTGGTCTATCAGTCTAGAACCTTAAAGGAGGAGGACTTGGAATAATATGTGCCAAGGGATAAAATATAACAGGGCCAACCAACATTGCTATATCTAGCAAAACAATACTTTTGAACTGAATATGAAATAAAAACCTTCCATGATAAAAGAATTCATAACTACTAAGTCAGTACTACTAATATACTCAAAGAAATATTTCATGCAAAAGAAATGAAAAATAAATATTAAGTGTATGGATAAATCCAACCATAAGAATATTAAATTCATATATTTATTAATTGCCTGTGTGTCTTCTTCTGTAAAGTGTCTGTCCAGTTCCTCAGCCCACTTATTGATTGGGTTCTTTGTATTTTTGGTGTAAAGTTTTGTAAGGTGTTTATAAATTTTGGAGATAAGTGCTCTACCTGAAGTGCATGTGGAAAAAATTTTCTCCCACTCTGTAGGTTCTCTCTTTACATTCTTGATTGTATCCTTTGCTGATAAAAAGCTTTTTAGTTTGAGTCCATCCCATTTATTGATTCTCGCTTTGATTTCTAGTGCTTTGGGAGTCTTGTTGAGGAAGTCTGATCCTAAGCCAACATGATGAAGATTCAGGCCTACTTTGTCTTCTATTAGGTGCAGGGTCTCTGGTCTAATTCCTATGTCTTTTATCCATTTTGAGTTGAGATTTGTACAGGGTGAGAGATAGGGGTTTAATTTCATTTTACTGCATATGGATTTCCAGTTTTGCCAGCACCATTTGTTGAACAGGCTATCTTTTCTCCATTGTATGTTTTTGGCTCCTTTGTCTAGTATGAGGTGACTGAATTTATGTGGTTCTGTTTCTGTGTCTTTTATTCTGTACCATTGGTCTGCCTGTCTATTTTGGTGCAATACCATGCTGTTTTTGTTACTATTGCTCTGTAGTATAGTTTAAGGTTTGGTGTTGTGATACCTCCTGTTTCACTTTTTCTATTCAGGATTGTTTTGGCTATTCAAGGTCTCTTGTTCTTTCAGATGAAGTTCACAGGCAATTAATAAATATATGAAAAAGTGTTCAACATCTCTAGTAATTAGAGAAATGCAAATTAAAATAACTCTAAGATTTCATCTTACTCCAATTAGAATAGCTTTTATCAAGAACACAAACAATAATAGATGTTGGTGTGATTGTGGGGAAAAAGGC
This sequence comes from Sciurus vulgaris, assembly GCF_902686455.1. Classification (NCBI taxonomy): domain Eukaryota; kingdom Metazoa; phylum Chordata; class Mammalia; order Rodentia; family Sciuridae; genus Sciurus; species Sciurus vulgaris. Next base: position 85,659,525 of record NC_136465.1, read on the forward strand.
ACACTTTTACATTGCTGGTGGAGTTGCAAATTGGTGCAGTCACTCTAGAAAGAGTATGGAGAATCCTCAGAAAACATGGAATGGACCCACCTTTTGACCCAGTTATACCACTTCTCGGTTTATACCCAAAGGACCTAAAATCAGCAAACTACAGTAACACAGCCACATAAATATTTATACCAGTTCAGTTCACAATAGCTAGATTGTGGAACCAACCTAGATGCCCTTCAAAAGATGAATGGATAAAGAAACTGTGGTATACATACACAATGGAATACTATTCAGCCATAAAGAAGAATAATATTATGGCATTTGCAAATAAATGGATGGAATTGGAGAATATTATGCTAAGTGAAATAAGCCAAGCCCAAAAAAACCAAAGGCCAATTTTTTTTCCCTGATAAGTGGAGAATGATATATAATGGGGGTCGGAGTGTGGGGAATGAGAGAAGAATGGGGGAACTTTAGAATATTCAGAAGGAAATGAGAGGGAGGGGATATGAAAAATGGTGGATGAGACAGACCTCATAATCCTATGTACACATATGATTACACGAATGGTATGAATCTACATTGTGTACAACCATAGAAACGAAATGATGTACCACATTTGTGCACAATGAATCAAAATGCAGTCTGTAAAAAATTAAAATCTAAATAAAAAAATAATTTAAAGAAAGAAGAGTAAATTCAAGGATAATCAATCAAGACTGAATTAACCATTAGTAATGAATCAAAATGACAGGATATAAAAATCATCTCTCTACAGTAATGCTGAATGTAAATTATCTAAATTCTCCAATCAAAAGACATAGATTGATAAAATGAATCAAAAATCAAAACCCAACTATAAATTCTTTACAGGAGAATCACCTAACAGGCAAAGAGGTCCACAGGCTGAAGGCGAAAAATGGAAAAATATATACCATGTAAATGGAGACCAAAAATAAGCAGGAGTAGCTACTCTCATATCTAACAAAGTACTCTTGAAGCCAAATTAACAAGAAGTATCCTTTCACACTGATTAATAAAATGATCCAAAAATAAGATATAATGATGGTAATATTTATTTCCTAAATGTTAGTGCAACTATGTATATATAAAAAAAACACTACTCAGTATAAAGTATTAAAGAGAACCTAATACTGAGTGATTTCAGCACACCTTTCATGGATAGATAGGTCATACAGAAGTAAACTAAGTAAAGATGCTTCAAAACAAAACAAAACTATAAATCAAATGAGTGTAGCAGATATCTATTTTTATCCATCAAAAACTGAATTCCAGAAGGGCAAGATGTCAGATTAGAGTGAGGCAGCATTTCTCCTAGCTTGGCTACCCAGCACACTAGCAGTGGGAATATTATATCTCCCTGAGATTTAGAGTGAAAGATCCCGAGACTGGAGGGACAGCCTCTTAACTGGAGTTTATCATTCATTGCAGAAACCAATCCAAGAGCCATCTTGGTACTGCAGTGCAGTTGAGCCTACAGAAAGTGAAAATCCAGGTCTGTAAATTTGCAGCTAGGTCTGTGTGAGCCTATCTGAGCCTAGAAAACCTGTGGAAAGTCAGAAACTGGGAGCATTTCACCCAGGGGAACACAGGTTAGAGAGGCTCAAGGAAGTCCTGCTCTCCCCAGCTCCATGAGTCCTGAAGCTAGCGGGGACTGACGGGGCTGGCTACAGTGGGTCAGAAGATTGGAATTGAGGGTATAAGGCAATTTTTCTCTTGGCTCACGCAGCCAACCAATCTGGTACCCACCGGGTTCCAGGGGCTCACCTGGGTCCTGGCACCAGTCTGGTCTCCAGCTCCCTCCCCAGTCTGGCATCCACTGGTCCCAGGTTCCTGGTACTAAGCAGATATGGCACCAGTCCGGCACCCACCAGGGCCCTCCAGCTCCCCCAGACCCCAGTCTCCCAATCTCCTATCCTCTGACTCAACTCACTGCTCTGTGGATGAGGCTCACAGTGCAGCTGCTGGTCCATAGTTCTGCATGCCAGGCCACTACTTCACTGCCAGACCTGCCCCTCTCAGCATGCAGCTCTGCTGCCATTCTGCAGGACCCAGATACACCTGCCCCCTGGATGTGACCAGCTGCTTTGCCACCTCCCCCAACTCAGCTTCCCTGGCATGCCACTTCAACTCCAGGGCCTGCGCTCAGCCTGCCCATACTAATCTCCCAAGAAGAGAAATTAGGAAGTCTTAAACCTCAACCTTCAACCCCATAAGCAAGGCAATGAAAAGGAAAGATGCACGATCCATGTCCCATACTCCCATGCTTAGATCATATCTTAAGAAGAAAGGAAAAGAAAACCAGGTGGACACAGACAGGGAACACATACACATACTATTTTGTCCAATATGGTGGATATGACTCCTTAATTTCTTAACATTTCACTAAGATTTGTTGTTGTTGCTTGTTTGTTGTGGTTGTAGTTCTGTTTTGCTTTATGTTTTGGGCTTATTATATTGGTTTTTTGATTTATTTGAATGTGCACTGACTAATTCAAGAACTTCTACACATATTTGTATTTGTTTCTCCTCATTTCTAGCCTTTTTTTTCCCTTTCTTTTTTTTAATTTTCTTTTCCTTTCTTTCTTTTTTGTTGTTTTGGATTTTTCTGTTTGTTTGTTTTTTGAAGGTGTTATTTTACCATGCTCTATATTTTGAGGGTTAGTATTTCTGATTAGCTTATTTTGATTTTGTATTTATCATCTTTATCACTACTCTATCTCCCTTGTCTCCCTCTCTCTTTTCTCTATTCTTTTTTTTTTTTATTGTAAACAAATGGGATACATGTTGTTTCTCTGTTTGTACATGGCGTAAAGGCATACCATTTGTGTAATCATAAATTTACATACAATAATGTTGTTTGATTCATTCTGTTATTTTTCCCTTCCCCCGACCCCTCCCACCCCTCTTTACCCTCTATACAGTACTTTCTTCCATACTTCCTCCATACTTGCCCCCCTCCCTAACCCTAACTCTAACCCTAACATTAACCCTTCCCTCCCCCCATTTATGTGTCATCCTCCACTTATTAGCGATATCATTCGACCTTTGGCTTTTTGAGATTGGCTTATCTCACTTAGCATGATATTCTCCAATTTCATCCATTTGCCTGCAGATGCCATAATTTTGTCATTCTTTATGACTGAGTAATATTCCATTGTGTATGTATACCACAGTTTCTTTATCCACTCATCAATTGAAGGGCATCTAGGTTGGTTCCATAGTCTGGCTATTGTGAATTGAGCAGCTATGAACATTGATGTGGCTGTATCTCTGTAGTATGCTGATTTTAAGTCCTTTGGGTATAGGCCAAGGAGTGGGATAGCTGGGTCAAATGGAGGGTCCATTCCAAGTTTTCTAAGGAATCTCCACACTGCTTTCCAGAGTGGCTGCACTAATTTGCAGCCCCACCAGCAATGTATGAGCATACCTTTCTCCCCACATCCTCGCCAACACCTGTTGCTTGTATTTTTGATAATCGCCATTCTAATTGGGGTGAGATGGAATCTTAGGGTGGTTTTGATTTGCATTTCTCTTATTACTAGAGATGTTGAACATTTTTTCATATGTTTATTGATTGCTTGTGCATCTTCTTCTGTGAAGTGTCTGTTCATTTCCTTAGCCCATTTGTCGATTGGATTATTTGTATTGTTGGTGTAGAGTTTTTTGAGTTCTTTATAGATTCTGGAGATTAGTGCTCTATCTGAAGTATGATTGGCAAAGATATTCTCCCACTCTGTAGGTTCTTTCTTCACATTACTGATAGTTTCCTTTGCTGAGAGAAAGCTTTTTAGTTTGAATCTATCCCAGTTATTGATTCTTGCTTTTATTTCTTGTGCTATGGGAGTCCTGTTGAGGAAGTCTGGTCCTAGCCCGACATGTTGAAGATCGGGACCTACTTTTTCTTCTATAATCTGCAGAGTCTCTGGTCTGATTCCAAGGTCCTTAATCCATTTTGAGTTGAGTTTTGTGCAGGGTGAGAGATATGGGTTTAGTTTCATTCTGTTGCATATGGATTTCCAATTCTCCCAGCACCATTTGTTGAAGAGGCTATCTTTTCTCCATTGCATATTTTTGGCGCCTTTGTCTAGTATTAGCCTCCTGTCTCTTCTCCTTTCCATGTACTCAGCTCTATCCTTAACAATTCATAATGCTAATTGAGATATACAATGTCTACCCCTTCAGTAAACATCACAACAATAATCAATATGTTGGAAGTCATAGACAACACCTATTTTTTTTATTTAAACTGATATAATGCATGATTATTTCCTATTTTTACTGATGGAAATTGCCAATCCCACTAGCCCTACATATCATACCAGTTAACCTTAGATATAAAATTATAAACTACAGACCTAGTCTACTGCATTGTTTGCATACATTGTTCCTATCATTGGATTCTTCCCCACCCCAATCTGTGAGGTATTAGTAACACAGAGGGACACTATTAAACTCATAAGGTAGAAACTCTACAGCATCAGTTCCATCCAGATAGATAGGTAGACAACAAGCAATATGAAATAGCAAGGGAATAAACCATCCCAAATAACACAGAATACCTCAACAGTAGACTTCATTGACACCACAGTGGAGGAAATGACAGAGATGGAATTCAGAAAGATCATGGTTAAATTGATCTACAAGGTAAAATATGATGTAAGAAATAAAATCAGAGAGAAAATACAAGAGGTGAAAGATCATTTCAACACGGAGATAGAGATTCTGAAGAAGAATCAGTCAGAAATTCTCAAAATGAAGGATTCAAAAAACAAAATTAAAACTTCAGTGGGAAGCACCACTAACAGACTAGACCACTTGGAAGACAGAGTTTTAAGCAACAAAGACAAAATATGTAATCTAGAAAATAAAGCTGAACATGGGGAAAATATGATAAGAGACCATGAACAGAACTTCCAAGCAATATGGGATAACATGAAAAGACCAAACAGATTTATCAAGATAGATGAAGGCTCAGAGAAACAAGTCAAAGAAACGCAAAATTTTTTCAATAAAATAATATCAGAAAATTTCCCAAAACTTAAGAATAAAATGAAAAATCAAATACAGGAGGCTTGCAGGACCCTGAATTTATAAAATTACAACAGACCCACAACAAGGCATATTAGTAGGAAATGCCTAACACACAGAATCAGGATAACATTTTAAAGACTAGCGAGAGAAAAGTAACAGGCCACACTTAGAGGGGAACAAATCCAGATCTCAGCTGGGTCAAATGGTGGTTCCATTCCAGGAACAGCCAAGAGTGGGATTTTTGAGTCATATAGTGGCTTTACTTTAATTTTTTGAGGAACCCCCATCATGCTTTCTGTAATGGCTCTACTAAAATTTACATTGCCACCAACAATATATGTGTTACCTTTAATCTACATCTTTGCCAATAATTATTACATGTTGCCATTCTACTAAAAGTCATGCTAACAATTGTGAGGTGAGATTTTATTGAGGTGAGATCTTAACATTTCTCTGATGATTTGTGATGATAAGCATTTACAATCTGATGTGTTTGCCATTATGCCTTCTTTTGAGAAGTGTCTATTCAGGACACTTTGTACACTATTTAATTGTATTATTTGTTTTCTTTCTATTGAGTCATTAGAATTTGTTAGATATTTTACTTAGCTACTATGTCTTAGATACTAACCCTTCATCAGATGTCTAGTTTGCAAATAATTTCTCCCATTCTAAGGGTGTCTCTTCACTCTATTGATTGTTTTCTATGCTGTGCAGATTTTTAGTTCAGTGAAATCCTCTTCGTCTACTTTTGCTTTTGCTTTCACTGTTTTAGGGATCTAAAAAATTACTGCCCATAAAATGTCATAGAGATGTTTCCTTGTTTTCTTCTAGTACTTTAATAGTTCAGATCTTAAGTAACTTATTTATTTTTAGTCAGTTTTTCTATGGTGTAAATAATGGTCTAATTTCATTCTTCTGCATGTGAGCATCTAACACCCATTATGAAGGAGGCTGTGCTTTTTCTATTCTGTGTTTTTGGTACTTTGTTGATCCATTGGCTGTTAATGTGTGGAGATACTTTTGGATTCTTTACTCTGTTTCATTTATCCTTATATCTATTTTTAGTGCCAGAATAATGCTGTTTTGGTTATAATAGCTTTGCATTGTATTTTGAATTTGGTTATTAGGATACTTTCAAACTTTATTTTTGCTCAAAAATCACTGTTATCTGGGATTATTTTGCAGTTCTATATAGTTTGAGACTTTTTTCTATTTCTATAAGGAGTACTATTGATATTTTGATAAGAATTGTGTTGAATCTACAGATTACTTTGGGTAGAGTGGGCATTTTAACAATATTAATCCTTCCAATCATACACATGGTCAGTCCTTCCATTTATTTGTGTCTTTTTCAATTTATTGCATCAATGTTTTATAATTTTCAGAGTTGAGATTTTTCACTTCCTTAAATTTATTCCTAACTTATTTACTTTTGTAGTATTATAAATAAGAATATATTTTGCTTTGTTTCATAAAATTTGCAATTAGTATATAGAAATGCTATCAATTTTTTATATTGTGGTTGTGGTTCAGTGGTAATGTGCTTGCCTAGCACATTTGAGGCACTGGGTTTGATTCTCAGCACCACATAAAAAATAAATAAAGATATTGTGTCCATCTACAACTGAAAATATTTTTTTAAAAAAATAAATGCTGTTGATTTTTACAAATCAATTTTTTAACTTGCAACATAACTGAATTCTTTTATTCTAATAACTTTTTGATTGGATCTTTGGGATTTTCTGTATACAGGTTCATATCCTGAAAACTGAGATTACTCAACTTTCTGCTTTCTACTCTGGATATCTTTTCTATCTTTTATTTTGTTGCTCTTTCTAGGACCTCCTATACTACATTAGGTAGACATGGCAGGAGAGGGCAACTTTATCTTACACTAGATATTGGAGAAAAAATATAAACATTTTTCTATTAAGTTATTAGTTATGAATTTATCATAAATGGTCTTTATTGTGATAAGGTACATTCCCTCTATACCTAATTTGTTAAGTTTGTTGTTATTATCATAAAGGGATATTGGATTTTGTCAAAGGCCTTGCTTACACCATTGAAATGATCAGATTCTTTGTTTTTAATTTCATTCTCTTAATGTATCACACTTATTGACTTATTAATCATCCCAGGAATGAATCTCATTTCATTATGTTAAATGGTCTTTTTAATGTGAGTTTGAATTTGGTTTGTTAAGTTTTTTAAAAAAATCTTTATTTATATATTATTTAGATTCATAGTACACAAATGGGGTACATGTTTTGTTTCTCTGGTTGTACATGAAGTAGAGTCACACCATTTGTGATCATACATATACATAGGGCAATGATATTTGTCTCATTCTATTATCTTTCCTTCCCCTCAGTCCCCTCCCCACCCCTCATTTTCCTCTCTACAATGCATCCTTCCTACATTTTTGCCTTCTCACCCCCACTGCCATTATGTATCATCATCCACTTCTCAGAGAAATCATTCCACCTTTGTTTTTTGGGATTGGCTTATTTCACTTAGTATTATATTCTCCAATTCCATCCACTTATCTTCAAATGCCATATTTTTTATTCTTCTTGTGGCTGAATAATATTCTATTGTGTATATATACCACAGTTTCTATATCCATTCATCATTTGAAGGGTATCTAGGTTGGTTCCACAAACTAGCTACTGTGAATTGAACAGCTATAAACACTGATGTGCCCAAATCACTATAGTATGCTGAAGATAAGTTCTGTGGATATAAACCAAGGAGTGGGATACCTGGATCAAATAGTGGTTCCATTCCAAGTCTTCTTAGGAATCTACATACTGCTTTCCAGAGTGGCTGCATCAATTTGCAATCCCACCAGCAATGTATGAGTGTACCTTTCCCCCCATATCCTCGCTAACACCTATTGTTACTTGTACTCTTGATAATCGCCATTCTAATTGGGATGAGATGAAATCTTAGGGTAGTTTTGATTTACATTTCTCTTATTACTGGAAATGTTGAACATTTTGTCATTTATCTGTTGATTGTTTGCAGATCTTCTTCTGTGAAATGTCTGTTCATATCCTTAGCCCATTTATTGACTGAGTTATTTGTCATATTGGTGTAAAGGTTTTTGAGTTCTTTAAAAATTCTGGAGATTAATACTCTATCTGAGGTGCATGTTGAAAAGATTTTCTCCCACTCTATAAACTCTCTCTTCACATTGTTGACTGTTTCCTTCACTGAGAAAAAGCTTTTTAGTTTGAATCGATCCTGTTTATTGTTCCTGATTTTAATTCTTGTGCTTTGGGAGTCATGTTAAGGAAGTCTGGTCCTAAGCCGATATGATGAAGATTTGGACCTACTTTTTCTTCTCTTAGGTGCAGCATCTCTGGTCTAATTCCTAGGTCCTTGATCCATTTTGAGTTGAGTTTTGTGCAGGGTGAGAGATAGTGGTTGAATTTCATTTTGCTGCATATGGATTTCTAGCTTTCCTAGCACCATTTGTTGAAGAGGCTATCTTTTCTCCATTGTATGTTTTTGGCATCTTTGTCTAGCATGAGACACTTTGTCTAGTATTTATGCGGGTTTGTGTCTGTGTCCTCTATTCTGTACCATTGATCTACCTATTTTGGTGCCAATATCATTCTGTTTTTGTTACTATTGCTCTGTAGTATAGTTCTAGAACTCATAAGTGAATTCAGCAAAGTAGCAGGATATAAAATCAACACTCATAAATCTAATGCATTTTTATTCATAAGCGATGAATTCTCTGAAAGGGAAATTAAGAAAACTACCCCAGTCACAATAGCCTAAAAAAACAAAATTAAAAAAACCCTGGGAATCAGTCTAACACAATTGGTGAAAGACCTCTACAATGAGAACTGCAGAACACTAAAGAAAGAATTTAAAGAAAATCTTAGAAGATGGAAAGATCTCCCATGTTCTTGGATGGGCAGAATTAATATTATCAAAATAGTCATACTACCATAAGCACTATACAAATTCAATGCAGTTCCAATTAAAATTCCAATGATGTACCTCATAGAAATAGGGAAAGAAATCATGAGATTCATTTGGAAAAATAAGACACCTGCAATCCTTAGCAGGAAGAGGAAGCAGGTGGTATCGCAACACCAGACTTTCAACTATACTACAGAACAATAGTAACATAAATGGCATGGTTTGTTAATTTTTGCATGTATTTTCATCAGGGATATTGGTCTGTGGTTTTCTTTTCTTAGGTGTACTTCTATGACTTTGGCATCAAGGTGATGCTGTACTCACAAAATTAGTTTGGAAGCCTTCCTTCCTGGTCAATTCTTTGGAACAGTTTGAAAGGAATTAGTATCAATTCTTCAAATGCTTGATAGAATTCTGCAGTGATTCCATTCAGTCCTGGGCTTTACTTTGATGGGAAACTTTACATTCCATCTTGATATTCATTAGTGTATTCAGGCTTTTGAGTTCTTCATGATTCAATCCTCATAGGTGGTTGCATCAAGGAATTTAATCATTTTACGTTATCCAACTAGTTAATTTGTTCATAAGAGTCTTTTATGATCTTTTGCATTTCTATTGTATCTGTTGTAATACCACCTCCTTTCTCCATGATTTTATACTTTTGGAATCTTGTTTCATACTCTGAGTAAAAAGTTGTTGAATTTGTTTATCCTTTCAAAAATAAAATCTTAATTTCATTAAAATTTTCTATTGATTTTCTAGTCTTTATTTTTATCTGCTCCAATCTCTATTATTCCCTTTCTTCTAATATATTTTGACTTAGCTTACTATTCTTTTTATAGTTCCTTGATACACCAGTATTAGATCTTTTATTTGTGATATTGCTTCTTCTTTGATGTAGGTGTTTACTGTGATAAACCTGTCTCCCAGAATTGCTATATCCAGTAGGTTTTATTATGTTGCTTTTCCATTTTTGTTTGTCTAAAAAAATTATTTATTCTTTGACCCATTGATTATTTGGAAGCATATTGTTTAATTTCCATTAATATGTGAAGTTTCAATGTTCCTTGTATTGTATATTCTCAATTTGTTATCATTGTGATTAGAAAAGATACTTGATGAGATTTCACACTTCTTGAATTTGTTTAAACTTGCTTTCTGGCCTCTTCTCATTCAATTGAGAAGAAAGTGCACTATATGCTCTTTGATGGAATACTCTGTATATGTCTGATAGGTTCATTTGATTTGTTTGTGGATTAAACCTGAGGTTCCCTTACTGATTTTCTGTGTGTTAGATCTTTCAACAGCTGAAAGTGGGATTTTGTGGTTCCTACTATTATTTTTTAAACAAATACATATTTTTCAGCCTCTTATAGGTAGCTGAGTCATTTTTGTTGTTGTGGTCTATCTTTTGTAAAATAAAAATCTGCTTAGTAACAGTTTTTTGATTGGAGAAATTACATCGCTAGCATTCAAAATCATTATTGATAGGCATGAATTTACAATTGTCCTTTTGTTAGTTATTCTCTAGGTATTTTGGTTTGTTCATTTGTAGGTAATTTGTTTCTGTATTTCTCTCTTGCTTTCTTCCTTTGTGTCTAAGTGACTTTCTTTAGCAGTGTGTTTTGCTTCCTTTTATTTTATATTTTGTATATCTACTATAGATTTTTTTGGTACTGCAGGCTTACATAAAGCATCTCTTAGTTAAAATAGGCTATTTTTATCTTATAACAGCAAAGCTTTAATTGGAACAAAGCAAAAACAAAGTCTATACTCCTACCTCACATTTTGAATTTATGATTTCAGACTTGACATCTTTTATTTTTCATATTTCTTAACAAATTATTGTAGCTATTATTTCCCTTGATTGTATTTTTGCCTCCATAGTAAAATTATAAGGTGCTCAGTTACCATCCTTACGGTCTTGAAATATTCCTATTTTGACTGTGTACTGTTTCTTTATCAGTGAGTTTTATACATTCATATACTTTTGTGTTACTAGTATACTTTTGTGTTATTAGTATCCTTTCCTTTTAGCTTGGGGAACTCCCATTAGTATTTCTTGTAAGCAAGTTCTGGTGGTAATAAGCTCCTCATCTAAGAAAACTTTATCTCCTCTTCATTTATGAAGAAAACCTTTGCTGAATATGGTATTTTTGGTTGTCAGTTGTTTGCCTTCAATGAGTTGAATGTATCATTGTACCTTTTCCAAGTCTGTGATGTTTGTATTATTTCCTTCTTTCCTCTTGCTTCTTTTTTAATTTCCTCCCCAAAGCTCATGTGTGAGGTAGGAAATGCAGCAATGTTCAGAGGTGAAAAGATGGAATCATGAGGCCTGTAACCTCATCAGTGAATTAATCCACTTGATGGCTACTGGGTGGAAACTGTAGTGAGTGGGGCATGACTAGAGGAACAGGTCACTGGGGACATGACCCTGTGGACTTTGTCTTATCCTTGCCTCCTTGTTCTTACTTGTTGCTTCCCAGCTTCCATAAACTGAGCAGCTTTTCTTTTCTTTTCCATGACATTTCTTCCTTGGATTCAGTTAGCCGTAGACTGAATCTCTGAAACAGTGAACCAAAGTAAACTTTTCCTCCTCCAAGTTGTTCATGTCAGGTATTTTGGTCACAGCAATGAAAAGTTCACTAACAAATACAGTATTGAGATAGTCTTATTTCAATTGAATCTGATTGGGAAACTTTGACCTTATTGTTCCTAACATTTCCATCCTTTTTCAAGTTTGAACAGTTTGAGGCTGGCTTTTTATTCTTTTAAAATAAGACTGTCCTCCTTTAATTTTTCTTCATCTTCTTTATCTGCAATGACTTGAATATTTACTCTTTTGATGCTATCTCATAAATTCTAACTGATTCTTTTTCATTCTTTTTCTCCTCTCCATTTTTCATTTATTATAATTTTCAGCTCCAGGATTTCTATATTATTATTGTTATTATTATTATTACTTATTATTTAATCTGTTCATTAGATTTCTCATTCTGGTCATATTTTACTCATTTAAAAATATTTCTTTGCATTTTCTTGAAGTTTACCGAGCTTTCATAAAACAGTGAATTCAAAGTCTTTGTCATGAAATTCATACGTCTCCATTTCGTTAGGGTGAATCAGTGGAATACTATTTTGTCCATTTTTGTAATGCCATGTTCCCCTGGCTATTCTTAGTTCTGATGGACACATAATATCTAGATCTGTAAATTTGAAGAAGCAGGTACTTAATCTATTCTGAAAGATCGATTGTGTACGTGCAAGCCCTGCAGTAGGCATGGTGTTGGACCATGACAGAAACCCAGGATTGCAGAGATGTGCCTTGTCCTCTCCAGAGTCCTGCCAGAGCATGGAACTACTGAAGTCAACCTGGTGACAATGTGGGCCACATATCGAATCTTCCTGGGGGTTGGGATTTTCTTGTTGCTTGTTTTATTTTGGCAGGCCCAGTGTTGAGATCTAAGGCAAAGTCCAGTGCTTCGTTCCTTCTCTTTGCTCAAAGCAGATAGTATCTGTACATGCACTATGCTACCTAGGATTGGGGAAAGAATGATGCAGGTCATGTCAAACTATCCTTACTTTCATCAATGTATTCCTCACTATTACACTGTATTGAGTGATCTTAGTTTTCTTAGATATCTCAAGGGTATTTTTTGTGCGTTGACAAGCTGTTCAAATTGATGTTTCTGCAAAGGGATGATCACAGGACACTACTATTTCACTTCTTATTACTCCATCTCATCTTTTTCTCTGATGCATCTTCCTCTGCTCCTTCTCTCAATATTAAGCATCTTTTCATGTGCCAAGGAGACCATTCATATAATTTCTTTGGATGCATACATTTATGAGATAAACTTTTTTTGGTTCTGCATAGGAGTGAGATCATGTGGTACTCATATTTTTGTGCTTAGTTCATTTCAGCTAATGTAATGTCCTTCAGATTCATCTATATTGTCATACAGGACAGCTCTCTTATATTTTATCACATATTCATTACCTGCTCATGTCCAACACACATTTTGGATTGTTGTTTTGTTGTTAATTCTTGTTATTGAGTTGTAAGCATTCTCAAGCTATTCTGGATACCTCATCTCTTACCATATATATAATTTACAAATCCTTTCTCTCATTCCATAAATTGACTGTTGGTTAGTACAAATTTTCTTTGTTATACAAAGGTTTTGGGTTTCATGGTGGCCAATTTCTACTTTTTCTTTTGTTACCACAATCAACATAGTGAAACCATTTCTCTCGTTCATGTTTTGAGCTTTATACTTTCAGTTTTTGTACTTAAGTCTTTAATATATTTTGAGTTCATTTTGAATATAGTGATATGTAGATAGATATCGCTCTCTTGCATATGATATACAATTTTCCCAGCTCCAGTAAATGGTCATAGTATCTTTGTTGAAAATCATGTGAACACGTTATGGGAGTATATATTTCTGGATTGTCTATTGTTTTTCATTAGTCTGTAAGCCTATCTTTATGCCAGTATCATTCTTTTTCAAACTATTTGTTTTAGTTGTCAATGGACCTTTATTTATTTATAGATGGTACTGAGAATTGAACCTAGTGCCTCATACATGGTAGGCAAGTGCTCTACCACTGAGCTACAATCCAAGCCTCTTATTCTTTTGATTATTGAACCTATTTTGTAAGATTTGAAATAAGAAAATGGGAGTCCCCCAACTTTATTCCACTATTTGGAAATTGTTTTTATTCTTTGGAGTGTCTTACAATACCATATGAATTTCAAAATGTAATTTTTTATTTCTTCAAAAATGTGGTTGGAATTTTGATAAGGACTGTATTGAATCTTCAGATCATTTAAGTAATATTGACATTTTAATAAAACTATGTCTTACCATCTATGACATAGGATACTTTTTCATTTATTTGTCTTTTTTCATTTTTTCTGGAAGTGTTTTGTTTCCATAGTATAAGTCTCTCACCTCTTTAATGAATTCCTAAGTATTCTATTAATTCTATGCGCTTATAAATGAATCTGCTTGCTCAATTTTCTGTTCAAAAATTACTCAGAGTTAGTGTTTAGAAATAAAAATTATTTCACTTTTTAATCCTGCTGTTTAGCAGATTTCATTTATTAGATACATGTGTGTGTAATCTTCAGGATGTTCTACATATGAAATCATATTTTCTGTGAATAGAAATAATTTTACTTTTCCCTCCCAATTTAGATTTTTTTAGCCACATATTTTTTTTTTCAGTGCTGGGGATTTGAACCCAGGGCCTTATGCTTGTGAGGCATTCACTCTACCAACTGAGCTATATCCCCAGCCCCCAATTTAGATTTTTAAAATGTATTTTCCTTGAATAATTGCTTTAGCCAGAACTTTCAGTACTATATTGATGCTGATGGAAAATAGTAAAAGTAACCATCTTCGCCTTATTCCTGATCTTAGAGGTAAGGGATTCAGTCTTCCGCCAGTGAATGTAACATTTCTTGAGGCTTGTTCATATGGTGACTTTACTATGTTGGTGGAATGTCTGACTATTAGTAGTTTTTAGAGAGTTTATATAATGAAAGGATTTAAAATTTGGTCAAATGTCTTTTTCTGAATAAATTGAGATAATTATGCTTTCCCTTCATTCTGTTACTGTGGTTTATTAGGCTAATTGATTTTTATATGGTGAAACATCTTTGCATTCCAGGAATAAATCATATTTGGTCACAGTGTATAATCTTTTTAATATGCTGCTGAATTTGATTTGCTAATATTTTGGTGAGAATATTTGCATACATTATCCTTGGTATATTGGTCTATTTTCTTTTTTTCTATTATTGTCCTTGTCTGATACTGATATGTGGTAAATGTTGGACTCAAAATGAGTTAAGAAGTATTCCCTGCTCTTCAGTTTTCTTTTTTTAATTTTGAGAAAGATTGGTTTATTTCTTTAAATATTTAGTAAAATTCATTAGTAGAGTCCTTAAGGTTTTACCTTGTTGGGAAATTTTGATTGTGAATTCCATACCTTTATTAATTTTTTAGTCTTCAGGTTTTCTCTTTCTTCAGGATTTAGGGTTCATAGGTTTTTTTATTTCTAGGAATTTGCCCATTTCTCTGGGTTACTCAATTTGTTGGCATAGTATTCTCTCATAAACTTTGTTCATTTAAATTCATAGTAATATTTTCATTTTCACTTTTTATTTTAATAAATAGCCATCTCTCTTTTATTCTCAGTCAATATAGCTAAAGGTATGGCAATTTTATTGATATTTCAACGGATCAAATTTTGGTTTTATTGGTTTTCTTTATTGTTTTTCTACCCTCTACATCATTTGCATGTGCTATAATATTTATTATCTACCTACTTCTCCTATCTTTGAGGGTTTGTTGTGTTGCTGTTTTCTAGTTCTTATAAATTTAAATTATTGATATGAGATCTTCCTTGCATTTTTAATATAAGCCTTTAGAGTTACAAATTTCTCTCTTAGTATATACATTTTAAATATTTAAGTTTTATAACCTTTAAGTTTTGGTGTGTTGTGTTTTATCATTCAAGTAATTATTTTCTAATGTCTCTTGTTCTTTGTTTCATTGACTGTTTAAAAGTACACTATTTAATTTCCACAAAATGGTGAATTTTCCGGCTTTCTTTCTGTTATTGATTAATTACTTTAGTCTTACAACTTATGAATATACCTTGTGTGATGTTAACCTTTTAGAATATTTTGAGACTTACTTTATAGCCTAATATATAATCTATCCTGGGAAAATATCTCCTATGCACTGAGAAGAATGCCTGTTCTCTTGATAGAATATTCTGTATATATCTGCAATGTGGGTTGCTCTTGTAATATGTATGTATATTATATATACACATATACATATGGGCATACACACACAAACATGCCAATGTCTGTTGCTCTTGAGTAGAAGAGTGTGTATATCTGTTTCCATATTTATCTTCTATCTGATTATTCTATTTATTATATAGAGTATGTATTAAAATCCATTATTATTACATAAATCCTTACTTTAATCATTTCAATTTTCTTTATTTATTTTGATCATCTGTTAGTAAATGTGTATTATGTCTTCTTGCTATTTGAGTCTTTGTTAATACATGTCATCTTAACTTCAAGTACATTTTGTCTGACATTGATATAGTCATCCTTGCTCCCTTTTTATTATTATTTCCATGGGCTAACTTTTTCCAACCTTTCATTTTTTACCTATTTGTGTCTTTGGTTTTAAAATGAATTACATATACACAGCATATGGTAGGATCATTTTTTTTTAAGTCCATTTGTCAACTTTTGTCTTTTAATTGAAAGCAGAGAAAACAAGAAATACCACTTTTATAGAATGCTATAGTTTGAGTGTGTTTTGTTGTATAAGTGTTCACATGTTGGAAACTTGGGTCTCTGGTCTGAAAACGTTAAGAGATCATGGTACCTTTAAGAGATGCATTTTTGTTAGTAGTCTTTGGTATCACTCTCTTGCATAGCATTAAGGTAGATCCCTTGGAACCTTAGGTATCATGGAAATATTTTCTTATTAAAGAGTGAACTTGACTATGGATAATCCTCTGCCTTCCATTTATTGCCATGTGATCTCTCACTCTCCCAAGTCCTTTCCTTATGCTATTTTCTGCCGTGAGGCCCTCACCAGAGTAAAATCAATGCTAGCATTATGCTCAGAATCTACAAAAAGTGTGATCTAAATAAATCTCTTTTCTTTTTAAAATATCAGCCTTGGGTATTTTGTTATAGTAACAGAATGCACTAATACAGAATTTAAGTCATTTACATTTAAAGTAATTACTAGGAAGAGATTTACTTCTCTTGTGTTGTTATTTGTTTTCTTTTAGCTTTTGTTTATCATGGAAGGATTTTATTTCATCGTCAAATTTGAAGGTAAGTTTTGCTGGGTATAAGATTCTTGGTTGGCATCCATTTTCTTTTAGGGCTTGAAAAATGTTGCTCCAGGCCCTTCTAGCTTTTAGGGTCTGGATTGAAAAATCTGCTGATATGCGTATTGGTTTCCCCCTGAATGTAATTTGGTTCTTTTCTCTCACAGCCTTTAAAATTCTGTCTTTATTTTGTATGTTAGATATTTTCATTATAATGTGCCTTGGGGTGGGTCTGTGGTAATTTTGTGTATTTGGAGTCCTATAAGCCTCTTGAACTTGATTTTCCATTTCATTCTTCAGATTTGGGAAATTTTCTGAAATTACTTCATTGAATAGATTGTTCATTCCTTTGCTTTGTTTCTCTAAGCCTTCCTCAATCCCAATAATTCTTAAATTTGGCCTTTTCATGATATGCCATAGTTCTTGTAGATTCTGTCCATGATTTCTTACCATCTTCTCTGTTCAACTTTGTTTTCAAGGTTAAATATTTTTTCTTCAATGTCTGAGGTTCTGTCTTCCAGGTGTTCTATCCTATTGGATATGCTTTCTATGGAGTTCTTAATTTGGTTTATTGTTTCCTTCATTTCAAGGATTTCTGTTTGTTTGTTTTTTTTTTTTTTCAGTATCTCTAACTCTTTATTGAAATGATCTTTTGCTTCCTGCATTTGCTCTTTTAACCCTCGATTGGTGTGATCATTCAATGTGTGCATTTGCTCTTTCATTCCGTCATTCAGTGCCTACATTTGCTCTTTCATCTCATCATTTGCTTCCCTGATCATTTTAATTATGTACATTCTGAACTCCTTTTCTGTCATTTCTTCTGCCATGCTGTCATTGGGTTTTATTGATGTAACATCTAGATTTGTTTGGGGCATTTTCTTCCCTTGTTTTCTCATATTGTTCAGGTATCAGAGGACCACTGAGATATTGCAGATTTCCTCTATTGACTTATAATGTCCCTGAAGATTTCTAGTATATCCCCTCTTAGCCTTCAGTGGGCTGAAGTCTTGGAGGAAGTTGATAGCACGGTGCTCCACAAGGAAGCTGCCTCTCTAGGGGTGGTGGCCTTCAGGTGGGGT
Organism: Sciurus vulgaris; assembly: GCF_902686455.1. NCBI lineage: Eukaryota > Metazoa > Chordata > Mammalia > Rodentia > Sciuridae > Sciurus > Sciurus vulgaris. The sequence continues at coordinate 85,677,476 of NC_136465.1, forward strand.
ATATTCCCTGCTAGTGGAAAAGAGGTGCCTCCACTCGTTGACCAATGGTCATCCAAAGGGGAACTAGGCTGCGGGCTGAGGCAAGGCCTGTTTGGGCCTGTGTCTCTGGTTTTACTGTCCTTGTGGGAAAACCTCACATGGCAGGGAAGACACACCCATTGGGGAGGTCTCGCTGCTCAGTTCCCCTCCTAGAGGTTCCCCTCAATCTACAACTACCGCCAGGGCTGGGCTGCCTTCCTCTGCAACGTCCCCAGGGGCCCGAACCTACCTCCTGGGCCTGGGAGCCTCGCCCTTCACAGACGAGTCTCCTTAGGCTGCCTCTCTTCAGAGAATCTGCCCGCAGTCTTGGAACCTTCGCTCCGCCCCTAAGGGTGTCTCTGTGCGGCTCTTCCACCAAGAAGCCTCCTAGGTCCTGGGACCCTGCTCTGCACCTAATCTCCTGGCTATGTGGCCCCTCCTCTGAGCAGCCACCTGGGGCCCTGTACAATCGCTCTGAGTCCCAGAGACCCGCCGCACGCCTCTTCCTCCGGACAGCTGCCTGGTGTTCCGGTGCGGTCACTAGGAGTCCTAGCAACTCACTGCGCGCCTCCTCCTCCCACCAACCGCCCATAGCCCTGGGCAGTCACTCCGAGTCCAAGTGATCCACCCCGTTCCTCTTCCTCCAGGCAGCCCCCCAGTGTTCAGGAGCGGTTGCTTTGAGTCCAAACAACTCACCTCTCGCCTCCTCCTCTGAGCAGCCCCCTGGAGCTCTGATGCAGTCACTGCGAGTCCAAGCGACCCGCCGCACTCCTCCTCCTCCTCCAGGCAGCCCCCCGGTGTTCAGAAGCGGTTGCTCTGAGTCCAAACAGCTCTCCTTGCTGCTCCTCCTCGGGGCAGCCGCCTCTGGGCCGCCACCTGGAGCCCCAGTGGTTGCTCCGAGTCCAAGTGCTGTGCTGAGCGGCCTCCTCTACAATGCTCCCAGTTGTCTGAGTTCTCTGCTGCTCCAGCAGGGGTAGGGGTGTCTCGCCAGGCAGCTCTACTTCACAAAGTTCCCTGCGTTCCGGGACTACCGCCCCATCCGGGACGCCTCCCCAACGAGAGACACTCACCCGGCTGCTTTGAGTTGGTCCCAAGTCTCTCAATATCTCCTCTTTGAATCCTGAGTCCTGGAGCAACATGAAATGCAGCCACCCTCTAGTCCGCCATCTTGAAAACCCTGTTATTTGTTTTCTATATGCATTATAGCTTTTCTTCTTATTTCTTATATTGCTGTCTTGGGTTTACTTGACTGATTTTTTATACTAAAACATTTAAATTCCTTTCTTGTTTCTTTTTGTCTATATTTTGTGACTCTCTCTTTATGATTACTATGGGGGAAATTTTTTTGAATGATTTCAGTCATGCCTTTATTCATTGAGTGCATCAAAAACATACTTTAAAAAAAAAAAGATTCAGTGAATAGAGATCATCCTCTCAGCATGTTATATTTGTTTGTTTGTTTTGGTACCAGAGGTTGATTCCATGGGTGCTTAACCACTTAGCCATATCCCCAGTCATTTTAAAAAATTATTTTATTTAGACACAGGGTCTCCCTAAGATGCTTAGGGCCTCACTAAGTTGCTGAGGCTGGCTTTGAACTTTTAATCCTTCTGCCTCAGCCTCCTGAACTGACAGGATTACAGGTGTGCACCACCATACCCCGTAGTATTTGTTTTTTAAAAACCAATATTATCAAAATCTCATTGATAGCACAGTAGTACAAGAATCTCAGACATAATTAAGTATGTAATCTAAACAAGAATGGTTAGCTGAGAATTTACATAATGTAAAAATATACATAAAGTTAGCTGTGCAGGCAGGTGAATGCAGCAGGTAGAGTGGTGGAGGAATCCTTGTGATGAGGAGAAAAGGGCCAGATGCCCGATTTTGCTTTTCCCTCCATTACAGGAATGAGTTCTCACTGAGAGTTACCCCACAGCCACCTGCACATGAAGTTTACCTGTGATCTCATACAGGGTGAAGTGGTGTAACTGATCTTTCTGTGACACTCCCAAGAAAAAAGGAGAATCCATAGTGAGCCTCATGAAAGTTTCAGGAAGCACTTTTGGTTTCCTCGAGGCTGAATCTGGAAGGGGGCTAACTCTGGCATGAATGTTTGTCAAGGGTAAATGTCTCCCTTTACTGTTTACTTCACAGTTGACATGCATGGAGAGTTGGAGAATCTTGACAGTTGTCTGAACTACACTTCAAAAAGTGAAAACCTGCTAATAACATATATTATTTACCTACTTAACAACAGAAAAATAAAGCTCATTATCTGTACCTTTAAGTCAAAAGGCAAGGTGAGAACATCTGAATACCAATGCTGTTGATTCTACCATTCCATTGCACCATAAGGATGCACCTGCACACTGTTCTGTCACGTACCAAAGCAGGCGCCAGGTTGAACTCTTAGAACAGAAAAATCCCAAAATAAGAAATACCACTTTTCTAGGCAGTCTTTTCAGAAACTAGACCAAAATTATACCACTTCAAGGCTCCCATTTCCTGTTGAGCAGTGGTGCTTTTCAGTGCTAATTATCTAGAGAAGAAACCAAGGGAGAACTTTCTAGCACTGCTGGGGCTAGACTCTGGGCATGCTGCACCTGGGAACCTTGAACACAGTGCACAGAGCTGCTTTCCTGCACACCCTCCCTTGACACTGTTCTGTGCGAAAGCAAAGGAATTTGAAGGCTTCTCCTTGACAATGTTGGCTTAGGGTCCCCGTAGGGAAATTTCTCCAGTTGAGTTGAAACCCTTCTCTGAAAAGGCAGCAAGTCTGTGAACCCAGAGAAGAGATTTGGTGTCTCTCAACACCTTGAAGTTGCTGCTGGAGTGCAAAATTCCAGTGGGTGGGGGAAAAGCATTAAAATAACTCGAAGGTTATAATTAAGATACAAATTATTTGGCTTTTAAGGTTCCAAAATTTGAAAAAAAAAAAAAAAAGACACCAAGTTGAAATAATTTAGTTTTCTGAATTCGAGTATGCTTCATTGAAACTCCATTTTTGTGCTTGAAGTACAAAAACAACTCCTATAAGTCCTATTGGAACAAAACTGTTCTGATGACCTGTGACTAGGTGAGCTGATCAATCTCAGATGATAGCATCCCTTTCCCCTCCTTGGTATGAGCTTAAATAAGTTAATCCCAAAAAACCAAAGGCCGAATGTTTTCTCTGATAAGTGGAAGGTGATACATAATGGGGGTTGAGGGGAGTGAGATAAGAATGGAGGAACTTTGGATTATGTAGAAGGAAATGAGAGGGAGAGGGGTTTGAAAGATGGTGGAATGAAACAGACAGCATTACCCTATGTACATGGCTGATTACACAAATGGTATGAATCTACATCATGCACAACCATAGAAACAAAATAATGTACCCCATTTGTGTACAATGAATGAAAATGCAGTCTGTAAAAAATTAAAAAAATTTAAAAATGTAAATTGCATTGTTTTCTCCATAAAAACAAACAAACAAACAAAAACTTCAGAGACATTGTTCTATTCTTACACTGACAATTTCATTTCAAAATGAAATGTGTCTCCAAGGAGGCACATGTCTCACACAGGAACCCATCTTCATCCTCATCCCTCTTGTCCACCTCCCAGGTCATTGTGGACACACCCATTGTGCTGTCAGTTCACCAAGAGGAAGAAATCTTGATTAGCACTGAGTCATAAGCTCCTTTTAATTTTCTTGATGAGCTGGCTTATGTTGACTTGGTCAGGTGAGAGGAAGTTGGATTTATCCAGGATGAGCTTCTGATTCTCATCTTTGTGTGTTTCTTTTATCCCTGAGATCGTGGTGGGATGCTGCTCTTGATGAATGGCACATTGTCTATTCTTTTTGCTTGGAGTGGCACATTTTCTACTCCTTGCTTGAAGGTGCTGTGCTGCTTGAAGATGCAGAAGGTCACTGGGGCATTGTCTTGGGATCCAACTCTGGCAACAGGGACTTCCCTTCTTGGGGATAACATTTTATATCCTAAAATCATATCACTCTGATTTTGAATTGGTACTAGTTTAACTTCGATTACATATAAAGTTTCATCTCTTTTATGACTCTTTCCCTACCCCTTTAAGTTATTGATGTCCCAGTATTTCCTATTCATACACTATGTATCCCAAACCATATGCTAATCAGTGTTTTTAAGTACATTAGTCTCTTGTTACATATTTTTAAAAAAATTCATTCTTACAAAGTTAAAACAATACTAGCTTTTAGATTAACTATTTTGAAATGTGTTAGTCTCCTAAATCATGTGGAAAACAAAATGTTGAGGAATAAATCAGTGCTATAATAGTACTTTCATCTATGGGCCCTGTATTTGCTTTTACTGAGATCTTTGCTTCTGTATGTAGCTTGCAGTTACTGTCCAGTATCTTTTAATTTCAATCTGCAGGACTTCATTGCTTGTTTCCTTTATAACAGGCATTGTGATAATGCACTCACTCTGTTAATGTTTTCTTTTGTCAAATTCAAAGGACAATTTTGGTTGATGGACTTTTTGCTTGTTTTGTTTTAGCACTTTGAATTCATTAGCTCATTCTCCTCTAGCCTTCAGCATTTCTGATGAGAAATCCGTCCAAACTCTTCTTGAGGGTTTTGTGCACATTCTGAATTACTGCAGCTTCTCTTTTTCTTTTTCAAATTGGTTCTTTTGCTGTTTCTAAGAGTCTTTCCTTGTCTTTGACTTTTGAAAGTTTTTAATGTGTTTCAGTATGGAGTTCATACTACTTGGAGTTCATTGAAATCATTAGATGTTTATATTCATGTCTTTGATCAACTTTGGGAATTTGGGAGCCATTATTTTAAAAAACAATCTATCACTTTCTCTTCTCTTTCTGAGAGTCACATTGTAGATATGTGTCCTTTTCATGGTGTCCAAAATGTTGCTTTGCCTCTTTTTACTTTTGTTTTTGTTCTTCAGATTGTGTGCATGATGAGGATCAACTTGAGGTATAAACTTCTGATCTTCTTTGGTCTTTTCTGAATTTACACTGTTCTCTGGGCATGTATGGTGACTTCCTGATTTCCCTATGCAATTGCTTTTGAACATCTTGGTCTTTATTGCATGGTTCCCAAGAAGAAAATCGGGGAAAATGAAAAGAAGGGAAATGAACAGCCCTTTAAATCCTTGGAAGTCATTTTGGTCCAAAGGTTGGGACTTGCAATATGGGGATGGAGTATAATAATGGCTACTCATCTTTGTATTTGCACTTCATGATCTGAAGCAGCACTGAGCCATCAGAATACAGAGACTCAATATTTGGAAGTCAGGATCACTTTTTGCCTATTGTATCAGGCATACAAAGGTACACCCAATAGAATGTGTGTGTGTGTGTGTGTGTGTGTGTGTGTGTGTGTGTGTGTGTGTGTGTGTGTGTGCGTAATTGACTCAAACAGTTATAAAGTATGGCAAGTCCAAACACCTGTACAATGTATTGACAAGTTGGGGACCCAGGAAGATCTCCTGTCTCAGTTTGATAAAGACAGTCACGCAGGTGGAAGTGTCTCATTTAGTGAATATCAGACTTTTGTTCTCATAAAGTCTTCAACTGATTGGATGAGATTCACCCACATTAAAGAGGGAGATCTACTTTAATTTATTTTATCAATATAAATGTTAACATATCCTAAATCATCTTCATAAAAACACCAAGAATAATGTTTGACCAAATATCCGGGCATTCCATGTCCCACCATTTTGACATAAAATTAGCCATCACACCCACATTAGTTTTTAAAAGCAGCATACAAGCTGCCTGAGACATATGTAGACTATGTGTGAAGAGGCTAAAGGGTAGGGAATGAAAGACTTCTGTTAAAATAGGAGCAGAAATTAATGAAAAGTAATTTAAATTTACCATCTGTGCTTCTTCTTGAAGTTGAAAGACTTCGATAGATTCCAGAGTTCCAAAAATTGTCACATCAGACAGATCCTGCCAGTGCAATTATTGTCTATGTGTACAGATTCCTGGTGCCTCCTACTCTGCCATCTTCCCAGAATCCTCTTGCACTTTTGGTAATGTTTGATGGGTATTATATGTAATGAGTGTTAGATTGTTGTATATTTCAATTTTACTCTCTTTCCTTGCATAGTGTTGCAGTTTGTTTTGTAAAGTAATGACATTACCTATTTGCAAACTTACTCTTTAACTTTTTTTTATAGCATTTTTAGTTCATGACTTTAATACTATTTACTCTAATTCTAGTTTAGCTTATTTCCACTAGGTAGTCTTCCATGAATCTCTATAAATCTCACTGTTTATTCAAAGGCATATTTTCAATTGGCTGGTAGACAATAAACATGGATTAAATAATTTAAGTACTACATTTTCATAGTAATTAGTAGAAAGAATGGAGTATATACTGTGGAGATAATTATTGCATATAGCAGTGGAGGTGCAAAACATTTTTAAAACTACAAAAAAACCTTAAATAAATTCCTGTCTTCTAAAAAACTTTTCCTATAATTTATTTCTTATCCTTTTGTGCTATATAGTTGATGATTTATTCACGTTTATATTTCAGGGCATAGAATCATGACATTTATTTATTTATTTATTTATTTTAATTAAAAAGCACTAGGAACTGAACTGTGTTCACCCCAAAATTTTTTATGCTGAAGCCCTAACACCCAAAATGATGATTTAGCGATAGGATCTGTAAGGAGATAATTAAAGTTTAAGGAGATTAAGGGAGGAGTCCTCAATCCACTAGGACAGGATGACTTACTTACAGGAGGAAGACACTTCCAGTTTTTTTGCTCTTTCTCAGAGCACACACAGAGAAAAGACCAGAGAGGACAAACAGAAAGTCACACCTGCAAGCCAAGGAGAAAAGTCTCACCAGAAACACACCCTTCCAGTTCCTGGATTGTTCATGTTCAGCCTTCAGAATTGTGAGAAAATGAATTTCTGTTGTTAAAATTGTCAAGTTAGTGGTGTCTTACCCTGGTAGCCAGATTAATACCTATTTGTCCTTTTCAGTTTTTTCTTTTTGAAGCTTTTTTTCCAAACAAGTCTAGTCTAATTTGACATTGTCCTGTCTTTTTTTTTTGGTTTGTTTTCAACATGTTAATTTACATGCACTTTAAAGCCTTTATAACTATTCCACTGTTTCTATTTCTCAGTATAAAATAGAAAGCCTTTATCATCTTATTTTCTTTCATGACTTTTAATATAGTTTTTGGTTGGGAGTTTATTCTGTAAAATGTGTACTTATTTATTTGTTTAAGAGAAAACCCTCATGCCTTTGGTTAGGAAGCATCTGTCCTGGGAGCCTTCTTATTCCTTCTTGCTTTCAGTCTGGGCAGAATATATCTTGTGTCATATTATGGATCCCACAACAGGATGTCAGCAAACCTCAGGGTTCTTCTTTATTTTTCCTTGGGTCTGTTTATGTCTCCTGGCCCTGTCAGTTGACAGGTATTTTTGCTTGTTATTTTCCTAGTTTCTGTTTCATGGATAAGGTAGCTCATTTTAATGCTTCCTTAATGTAGGTAGATCAAATTTAGGATCCTACACATTTATGGCATAAATTTCCTCTCTGCTACAAATTCAAAATGAAACCCCTAAGATCTATATATGCCTCTGAAATTCCACTGGGTCATTTTTGTTCATCGTCATTGTGACTATGTTGTTGAGATTTTGCATTATGTCTAAGTTTCTGAAACTGATAATTTAACATTTTTTTCCTGGTTGACTATTTAAATAGTTTTTAATCTATTTTTTCAATATTTATAATTATGTCTTAGGGAGCAGAGATTCCCTTCTTAGTTCAGTTTCAACTAGAAATTTATTTAACCTCTTTAAGTCTATATTTCTAGATCTGTAAAATGGGAATAATAACTTCTAACTCACTCGGTGTTCATGAAAGCAAACTAAATTAACATATATTAATAGCTTAGCATACTTTCCGGTGAATCATAAATATTCAGTAATTGTGGTTCACTAGTGTTATAATTCTTGACAACATGTACTTAAATTATGATGCATGAAGTCACCAAAATTCAGTATTTGAAGCAATAAGAAATCATTCACTTTAAAAGTTTTTCTAGTAAATAAATATTTCTGAAGCAATTTTTTAATTGTCTACGTAGGTGTTGAGAAAATTCTATTAAAATAGTCTATTAAAATAGTCTTTGTATTATTTGCTTTCCTTAATATTTCCTATAAGTGGCATTATGTTTTGATTATTGTCTGAAGTTTGTAATTTGAAAGGCATCAATGATCTGTATTCTGCTGGAAGCATTTTTGAGTAAATATATTTTTAATTTTTCTTAATACAACACTGATGTCAAATGAATGGATTTTAAAAAATCTTATAATTGTAAGAGAGGTAGTTAGGAATGAGGGCAGAGGATCTGTAATTCAGAACTTCTGATAGTTTTTAATGATTCAGTTTAATGTATCTAAAAATCTATATATACATATTATGCTTCTTTTATTGATTAAAATAGTTACAAATCATTTGAAGTATGAATTTGCAAACTTTGTGAATCTTTATTCTTAGGGGAATTAGAGAAAAGAGAGAAAGAAATTGTGAATCCGAGTTAAATTTGTAAATAATTAAGAGTGGTTAAAACAACAATGTTCACACATTTTTAATTTAAAGCCTGTTCAATCCTTTTAAAATTCATTTGGATCTGCAATTATTTAAGCTGTGAGCTGTGCACTGAAGAGAGAGTAAAACTATAGATTTTAAGATTGTAGCTGGAGGTAATATATAAATCCAATTGATCAGTCTGGCAGAGAATTGATGCCACAATTTGTACCCAGTGGCATTTTCTCTCTCGTACTCAACTGGCTTTAGAACATTATCAGAAAGTCAATATAATACGCCAATATAGTGATATACTTTCAGCTATAAGTCCCTTGTTCAGATTAAAACTTAGGTGCTTACATTGTGGATAATAATGGACAGACAGCCTGACTCCATCTCACTGTGTGTCTCTCAGAAAGAACTTGACTCAACTTCACTGCGAGTTTCCATACTGCTTTCAACATTCCTCGGAGACAGTCAAACCAGTTACAGAGGGCGTCTGTCTCTTCCGGACAAAAAAAAAAGAGGGAGAGGATAATATGTAGCCAGCACTGCAGTCTGGTTTCAGGTCTTTCTCTACTAGCCTCCTGTCTCCAACTGCTTTCCTGATGTTCTGATCAAGTTACCTTTAAAATTCTCTCTTGATTTGATGTTTTGATTCTTTTACTCTTTTAATTTATTAATGCGTTTACCATCTTGGCATTACCTTTACAGCTTATTCTCTCCTGAGCTTGCTCATTCCCATAAAAGTGTTGGGAAAGTTTTACTGTCTTTCATTGTGTTACATTAAAATTTAATTCTGAAATTATGTGTCATACAGGTTTTCATTTTTTAACAGTGCACAACTTCAAGAAAAGATTCCTATAACATGTATTTTATCTTTTATACATATGTTCAATTTATTGGCGGATTTCAAGAGGAGTATGCATATATCATTCAGTAATATTATCACAAGTTTTGATTCTATGCACCGTTATATATAGTATATTCCACACAGTTTTCATCTGAGCTTGACTAAGGTAATTTCCTGTAACTTGTGCTGCTTACCAAGTCTACAATGAAGGTAAAAATTATTTCTGCAATAGATGGCTGAGGCACAACTCGTCTAGATAATTTATCAATAGTCTTTCATATATGGTTTCTTGAATTTTGGACCTTAGTCAGGCAACAGAAAGCTTAATTATAGAATGAAAATTTTATTCATTTATGCTGTAATTAAGCTTTGCATAATATTCATTTATTTGTACACTTCGCTTTGAAATATGTGCTCAGTGTTTACTATGTAATGAAGATTTTGTGCTGGAATGCAGCTAGGGAATGGAGAGAGTTGGTATTCCACATGGGACCTGGATAACACACACACTTAGCAATGGATTCCTCATCCATGGAGAGGAATGGAGAATAGAATAATAAGGGAAAAGACCTGAAAAGAGGTAAGGGAGTCAACCATGTGGACATGTGAGAAAGTGGTATTTGTCACAAAAATAAAAGCATCCACAAGACCCAGAGGTTTGGACCTGTTTGCAGGTTCAAAGAAGAACAAGGAACAAGGGAAGGGTTCCAGGGTGGATTCCCCTGAACTGTGGATTCATGTGAACATTGTTTTCAAAGGGAATCCAGTAAGGGAAAGTGGAAAACAGAAAAGCTCAGGAATGCAATTTCTTATCCCATTATTTCTTTACCTAGGCACTTGTCTAAGATAAAAATTTCACCAGATCCTCTCCCCTACTATCTTCAGCACATGCTCACTATTCTCCCTATCTTTGTCCTTCCCATGTTCATTAATCCATATTGCCCTGCGCCTAGTCCCATTTTCACTTCCTTTGACACTCCTAGTAGTTTTGTTAAGTCTTACCCTGTAATTTTTGCTTTTAATTTTGATATCTCTTTATGACTTAACAATAAAAAGAATGTACGGTTTTTATCAACTGTCTCCAAAATAATCTCTTGTTATGCAGGGAGTATAGTTCTTTCCATTTAGACATGATTTTAGTAGTTGCTTCCCTAACTGCAAAGGCAATCTCATTTAATTGTAGCACCTGAGAGCAGCTTTGAGTTAGAGGTATGTGTGTTATCCCCCACATAATAGTCCAATGTGGGGCTGTTCAACACAAACGTAACAATGTATTTTTGTGAATGAGAGTTGGCAAGTTAAATGCATCCTCTAGAAGAATAATTAGTGTAATGGTCTTTATTTGTTTTCTAAAGTTGGGTTATACTGTGGGTTATTTTTGTGAACAGCCTGATGTTTGGGACCTTTTTTCTCAAGATAAACAAGTCCTTATTAAACCAGGGATTTGGAGGAAAAAAAAGAATGCAATTTCAGGTGAAATCCTCACTTCACCCATATTCTTCAAGATCTTTTGAAGTTTAAATTGTTTTGCAGAATCTCTACCACTTGGAGATATGAGATCTGTACTTTTAAACATCTGCAGCCTTCAGTATCAGCTGTGGGCACTACTGGTTATCAGTACTTCTCAGGAAAACAGTTTCAATAGTCCAAGTTCCTCTGAAGGTGTAGGTGCAAAGCATGCAGAAGCTGGAGGAACGGGTACATAGATCCAGAAATAATATCCCAGAAGATCTGGGAGGACCTGGGATCAGAAGGCCAATGCTCATTACTATTTAGTCTCCCTGGGACTGAAATACAGCAAATGGAAGTAGAGTGTGGACTTCAAGTGACCATATGGAGATGAACTCACCTGAAGAAACTAAAGTGATTTGGACTATGACATTGGCAAGAAGAAATCTTCATGTAGTTTTTATTATTTTATGTTTAACTTATTACAGATAAGAGTAAATCTTGTAAAAATATCACCTGGTAATTTTTATTTTAACCACTATGTGAGATGAATATGCATAGGATAAATTGATGAGACCAGTTAGGAGACTCTTGCAATATTTCTGGAAAGAAGCAGGTGGGACCAGAACAGTGAGTCATGAAAACAGAACAAACAGGTTGTGTTTACAGATTTCAAAAGTAAGTATTATTATTATTTTTTCTTCGTCTCAATTTATTTCTCAATCTTTTTGTCCCTCTCCCTTTCATCACTCTCCTCTCCTTTCCCTTTATGGTATGAAGGATAATTGTTAAAATTAAATAACTTTTACCTGTACCTGTAATATCACAATGTTCACATTTTGGATGAGTAATTATTAACTATTTGAAAACTATGTATTACCTCTAATACTTTCAACAAAATTTGCTTACCACCAAATAGTGCCTTAATTCCTGATGTCTCTGATTTTTTTCTTATCTCTCTTTTTTCAATATATGCTAAGATGGTATTTTTTTGTTGTTGTTATTGTATCATGTTTTTGTGTAAAATTGACCTTTGTCTTTCATCTAAGCAAAAAAAAAAAAAAAAAAAAAAGAAAGAAAAGAAAATTGCTTCCTTTAGCAATGTGTTCATTACACTTTAAGACTAGACAAAAACAATGACCTGGATTAATGAGGAATGTGCATAAAGACATGAAAATAGAAGCACAGGATAAATAGAAAAACATAGAAAATACTTATTGTATACATCTATGTCAAGATTAAATATGAAGATAATATTTATATCATGATTTCTGTTGACTCCTTATGAAGCAATGAACTCTGTTTTTTTCCACTGGTAACTCTTAATTATCAAATGAGTGGAATAAGCCTTGTTTAGTTTGGTTTTTCCAGTTTTCTCCTTTAATTGCCTATTAGAAAATAAATATATACACATGTGAGATTAGTCCCCATTAAGCCTGTAGCAAATAATGCAAGACCTCCAGCCATGAATGATCTGTGTGAAATTGTCAATATTCCAGATTCCTTCCTTATAGAATAAGCAGATTTGACAGTGTATCCTTATACATTTTAGAAAACAAAAACAATAGGTTTTGTATAAAAATTGAAGAACTTAAACTGCACACGTATTTGCACATTTGTACTTAAGTCCTTAACAAGGATCTTTTCTAAGTGTTGCTGTTGAAACACAGTTGCTCTATGAGATGAAATGTTAGAGTATTAGAGATGTACATTCCTCTCTACCTCATTGAGTTTTTAGCACAGCACCTGCAAGTACAGTCGATCTGCTACTTTAAACATGAACAGTAGAAAAATGTAAAAACTGCAAGTTTTCAGCATATGTAAATTTATTTGTTAAAAAAAAAAACGTTTAACAGACCATCGGTGAGAGACAACAAACTTCCAGGTCGATAAAAAATTGGTCCTGTCAGTTTTTCTAAAGAAAAACAACTGACTTACTCCTGAGAAATCTTGTTTAGTTTTCTACAGTGATATCATGTCTCAGTTGTGCTTCTGGGATCATTTTACTCTCCAGAGTTAATGAACTAAGTACATTTTACAAGATTTAGAATATTGCTATCAACTAGTAGTTTTCCTTTGTGTTTGACAGAAAGAAAGGGGCATCACCCTCAGAAAGGGGTTGTGAGGACCACATATAGAATTGTAGCCATGCTTAAGTTCTTTCTCTCATTATGCTACCCCTTGGTCTGGATGTCCATTGTTCACAAAGTCAGTCTCTGGCCAAGAACATGGACTTGGAACACTTCAATGGGAAGATAGTCAAGACAAACTTTGAAGGATGGAATTCATCCTTACAGAGTAGGTTCAAATGACTTCTTAGATGGTTTAATGCATAGATTGAGGACAGCATCATGGTAGTGGTAGTTGAAGTCCACATAACTACTGAAGGAAGAGAAATCTTGAATAGGACCACAGATTAGGAGTATTTTTATTCCACAGAGGGGTTGAGAGTGCAAAACAAGGAAATTTTCCTTAGAGGTAAATCTCATGTAATAAATGATTGTAGGATGATTTAATCGTGTTTTTGCTTGAGTTTCCTTTCTACAGTGTGATTTATATCCAAGTGTTTAGAAGGTAATCCCAAAGAGCAGGGGTGAGAATCAGAAAAGAGAGGAGCATAAGGGAAGAAAATCTTCATCAAGATGACCAGTGAAGGCAATAGGGGCTTGGGACTGCTAGATGAAGAATATAGAATGCCTTTTAGACTTTTCCACCCAAAGAACAGGAGAAGAGTTTGCCCTCACCATTGGTTGAGAGTCATCCCATTACACACTTTTAAGTTATTCATGTGTAGATAAAGAGAGCTCAAGGAGCAAAGCTAAGATACCTATATTTGAGGCAAAGCATTGTGAATGAAAAGTGAATTAAAACCTGCACAGAAATGTCCAGGCCTGGCTAAATCGGAGTTGAGGTCAAGATGGCAATCCAAGCAACAGAAACACCTGATACAAATGGGGATGACAGTAGCTAGTGGTGCCCACGACAGTGATACCTAGGATCCAAGATGCCCGAGTCTCTATTTCAACTTATGTATCCACTAGGACTCTGCAAACATAGGTGTTTGGAAGCAGATGCATAGATTGATGACCAGTTTGTTTCTGGACAGAGTCTATCAGATGTTAGAAATAGGCAAATTTTTGCTTTGTGAAAATTACTTGATGTTTCATTCCAAGTTAATCTTAAAGAGAAGTTTATTTATTTTTGATGGATGCTCTTAAATACTCATATCTCAAGTTTCCTAATTTTAAGGCCTGTGAATAAAGATACTGACATTTTGTGAGAGTTAAATGAGTGACTCCTCAACATTTCATAAAGCAACTATTTTCATTGTCTTTTTTATATATTACTGTTTAACTATAAGATTGAACTCTTAGAATAATCTCACGCCTGGGAGATTCCCATAAGAAGTTATATATTCGCTATGTCTCTAGTAGGCTACCTCGACCTTTCATGTTTCAAACTGCAGCCCTTTTCCATCATTAGATTTTAAAGTTTTCAAAAATCTAGGGAAAAGGGGTTTTCTTTCTCATTCTCCTTTACATTGCCTCTGGGCTGAGAAAGAAAGTAGGTAAAACAAAAGGTTTTTGTTTGCCTTTAACCCCAAAGAAGTTCAAATGGAAGCCTCAAGTGCAATGACCTTAATGACTATTGCTCTTTTATCATAACTATATGCGAAATAGTTCATAGAATATTCAGTTCAGCAGGGCACAACTGGAAACTTCAGACAGTAGACATATCTCTGTAGGGAAACTTACCTTTCTGGTGGGTATAATTCCTTTGTGCCTAAGGTTGAAGCCGATTGCAAATGGCAAAAGCAATACTTGAGAATACCTTAATGATGGTCAAGCAGATAGTATATAATGAAGTCTGTATCCTCCAACTTGTTCACATCAACCTGAATTAAAATAGAATAGCTGACAATTCAATTTTTGTCAAGAATTAATCTGCCCAAGTCATTGTGAACCTATTTAGTAATATGTTGAAAATTAATAAGATAATATTAACAAAACATTTTAGACAAATTGAAAATAGTGTCTGTAATATTACCTTGGCACAATATTGTATATTTGTGGATCCCTGAGAACATGGAAGAGAATGAGAAAGTGTGTGTGAGTATATGTTTATATATACAGAAGCCAACTTATACCAGCCAGTAGGAGTCTATTTGAAGATTTCAAGAATTTTGTTAGCTAGCTGGTAAATTCAGCTGTAATTAAAATAAGAAATTTTATATGGAAATAAATTATTAAAAACCAAGGCAATTACAAATGCTCAAAACTCATTACTTCTTAATTATTTGACTACACTTTACTATTGCCAATTTTTGAGATTATTTATGTTTATTGTATCTATATCATGTGAATATTATGTAACTGTATAACGCATCTCTTTCATAACTCCATTTTCTGTAATGTAGAATAAGCAGCTTGAAACTGGAAAGAGTATAAATACCCATACCAGGGAAATTGACAAGTGCTGCAAATCAGTATTGTTTTGTTGGTTGACCAAATTTAAGAAAGTGTTGGGAAAATGTTAATAAAGCCAATTTAGTTTAAAAGTATATTGTGTCTGTAGCCATTATATTGTAATAACATAAACTTTTGATGGATTCTTCTTTTAAAAACATCTGGGACTATTGTCTGATTCAGCAAGGACTTTGCTCCCTATCATTGAAAAAAAGTAAAATTCTCCCTTTTTCTTTACTGGATCATTTTTGTCTTACTCATCAATGTAAATGATAGTATCAATAAACATTAGCCAAATGTAGCTATAGGTTGTTTAGGGATATGAGAGTTCAAAAGAATCAGTGAAAACATTCAACATTCAGTGAGAGTCTATTGATTACATGGAATTTAAGATAAAAATATTGCATAAATTATTGGTATTTGTAATTGTTTAATATTAGTAAAATCTATAATCACATATATATGTATATGTATAAACATATACATGTATGCTTATAAGTATATATAAAATATGTGGGTACGTATATAGAGAGATAACTTGATGATATGTAGGATTTTTTTTCCCTTGGTACAAGGGATTGAACCCATGGGCCCTTAACCACTGAGCCACATCCCAAGCCCTTTTCATGTTTCATTGTGAGACAGGGCCTCACTAAGTTGTTTAGGGCCTTATTTCACCATTGCCTTAACAATATTCTTGGTATGGAGACACTGTGATGACAGGGTTTGTATATAATATATTTAAAGTAATGATATGCATCAAACATGTAGAAAATATTATATTTTCTCCTATATCTGTAGCATGCATTAGTTTCTTTTGCCTCCTTCTATACTCTCTCCCTTCATTTCTCTCTTCCAAAATGAAACACAATAGATAAAATGCAAGCATATATTTACCCCACTACACTGGATTTCCCACTGCTCCTTTTTCTTTCTCTTGAACAGAAACAATCATCTCAGTTTTTTAAATATACTTTTATTATATGCATTTGAAAAATTACAAAAACAGAACATATAATTTTGTATAATTTTTGCTCAGCATTTTGTTTTCAAAGTTTATCTTGTGGATGAATGTAAATCTAGCTCATTCATTTTACTGAATATATTATATTCAGTTGTATGAATATGTCATTCCTCTGTAACTCTATGCTAAGTCAATTCCAGTTTTTCACTATTAAAACAACAATCATTCCTATATACAGAAATATTTTTTCTACTCTATGTACCTAACAATGTAATTGCTGAGTTTTAAGATTTTCATACATTTTAACTTTAATAAATATGACAAATGGATCTTCACAGATGTTTTAAAAATTTACTAAGGGAGTTTCCATTTCTCACATTCCTACAAATACTTGATATCATGAAACTTTCAAATTTGCTTAACAAATAGTGTTGAGTATTCTTATTTCAATTTTTTTTCTTTATTGTTAGTGAATTTATAACTATATTTTTCTAGACCTCTCAAGTTCACCTTCAATAAATTGTCAAGTCAAATCTATTGCTCATTTATCTTTTCCAGTGCTCATGGGTGGTGGTATGTCATAAGAGCTTTAAAAGGAAGCAAACATAACAAAATGTTTTCTTTCTCTGAAAGCTTCCAATAATGAAAATCAGTGTATTTAACATTATCAATTTCGATTAGTTTGTTAATTATTTCTGATTATTGATTCATATGTTGCTTATACATTGCTCTAAGATTCCCTAGAGAAAGATTCTTTTTTTAAATTATCCTTTGTAGATCTTTTCTTAACATTCCACTGTGGTGATTGACTTTCTTTCATAATCATAAAGACCTTTTAAAGCTATAGCCTGATTGCCAAGTTTGTTCTGATCTTCCTACTAGACAATGCCATTGTTCCTCCCTATCTAGATCATCTATAGATATTATCCATAGATTATAGGAAATATATTAGAGAATACAGCTGTGGATTTTTGCAGTTTACCTGAAATTATTAAATGTGAAGATTGGATGCTTTTATTCTATTAATGGGAATGAGCGATACGTTATATGACTTGGCTTGAGGATGTGGGAGTTACTTGAGAAGAAATGAAAACCATTATTCTCTTTCTTCCTCTGGTGATTTAGACTTTTCTAATGTGCTTGTCATTTTGGTTGTTATTCTTCATATCCATTTCTGTATTCTATTTTTCTGAAAGACAGTTCTCTCTTTGACTCTTCCTAAGTAACATGAGTTTGAATATAGTAGTCCAGGGGCCCAGCTAGATAAATGTGCCTAGAGTTTGCAAGGCAGAATATGGTCCTAATGATTGGGTGGGCACATTGTTATAGGTAGGTATTTCCATTTCTTTCTGTAGTCAGATGAAATTTTGTTCTGCTGATTAGGAGAAACTGAATAGACTGCAGTCACAAATCTGGTTTTCTCTAGTTTCTTAATTGAGCATATTGCTGCCGTTAGGTAAATAGTAATAGGTAAATAGTATTACCTAATACTTACTACCTGTGAAACAGGGATCCACAAACTATGGTCTGTAGACCAAATATGACCCCAAACTTGTTTTTATAAATAGATTTTATTGGATTGAAGGAGCATTTTCTCTTTTACCTGTTGTCTAGAGCTGTGTTGGAGCTACAGCAGCAGAGTTGAAGAGTTTGCAACAGGATTTTTATGGCCTGCAAAGTCTGAGATATCTACTATCTGACCCTTTTGAGAAATGGTTTGCAGATTCCTGGTATAAAGCAGGGATGCCGAGCTAACAAAACGTAGCCGACTCTCCATAAGACAGGGATGTCAGTTATGGTTGAAATAATAGGGAATAGAAACGTTTATACCAGATATTTGTCATTCTTGGTTGAACAAAAGACAGTCTTTCTTTAATTCTTACCAACTGAGTCAAAGGAGAATAGCCTTTTCCTTTTTCCTTAAATCTTTGAAAGAGCTAAGAATAATCACATATTTTAAAGTAATAAGATTGATTAGAACAAAACATTTCAGCACGAGCATAGTAAAATATGTTACCTTTCTCATGAATTCTTAACTTTTATAAAACAGAATTTTCATTCTTGCCCTTCTTAAATTTAAAGAAAGCATCTTTATAGTACTCTCTTTTGTGTGTCCTTTTTAGTTATATATGACAGTAGAGTCTATTTTAACATATTTATACAAACATGGAATATATCTTATTCTAATTAGGATCCAGTTTTTTAAATGTACGTGAAGTTAAGATTCACTGTGGTGTCTTCATGTATGAACATATGAAAGCTATGTAAGATTCATTTCACTGTCTTTCCTATTCCTATCTCCATCTCTTCCCTTCATTCCCTCTATGTAATCCACTGAACTGCTATTCTTCCCCTCCACACCCCTTGTTGTGTATTGGTACCCACATATCAGAGAGAACATTTGATCTTTGTTTCTTAGGGACTGGCTTGTTTCACTTAGCATGATAGTGTCCAAATCCATCCATTTACCAGCATATGTCATAAAGTCATTCTTATTTATGGCTGAGTAATATTCCACTTCGTATATAAACCACATTTTCTTTATTTATTCATATGTTGATGCACCTAGGTTGGTTCCTACTCTTTATGAAGATATGGCTTTATAAATAAACGAACATTTCTTTCTTCATTCTATCTGCAAGCTTAATCTCTCTTTTTTCTCCTTATCACAGAAGTGGACATCAGGAAAAAAAAAAAGTGATAAGCAACATGATAAAACAGAATCTAATACAGACCAAGCACCCATAATCCAAACATCTGAAATTTGAAATATTTAAAACTGTGAAGCTTTTTTCTATATAACATAAATGGAAAATTTTTGTCATATACAAAATTATTAGAAATATTACATAATTACCTTCAAGTTATGTGTATAAAGTATACATGAAATATAAATGAATTTTATGTTTAGACTTGAGTCCCAACCCCAAGATTGAATTATGTGTATGCAAGTATTAAAATCCAAAACAATCCAAAATCTCCCAAAGATTTTGGATGGGTGGCACTCAACCTATGTATGTTTTAAACAGCTTGACTTTTCCTGTTTAAAAGCACCCAACACACCCAGGTAATCTTGTGCTCGCAGTGTGTCAAACCACACCAAAGTGGAACAGGACAGGCAGGACAGGAGCATTAAACCACAGCAGAGTCCTTCACTTCCCTGGAATGAATCTCCTCATACTTCCTTTCACCTTTCTTCATTCTCTGTAGCATTGCTTCTGTGTGTCTCTCCTTCAGCACTTCTTACTTGTTAACTTACTGGACTTAGGTTCTTTATTTTATAGTTTTGACATTTGCCTTTTTGTCCCCTAAAGATAGACTGCAGTTGGGAGGTTTTCCTGCTGCCTTTCCAAGCCAATAAACTGACCATTTGATCTTCCCATTTGTAAAACCTCTGCTAGACAGACTGGTGCAGAGGGCTGGATTGAGAGCAGGCCGTATTATTAATTCTTTATGTGACTCTGACAGTTTACTCTAAAGTCTAGTTTTCTTGTTAGTACAATGAGGAGGGTGGTTTAGTGATTCAATCCCTTTAGCTCTAAATCCACTCTTGCTTTGTGTTGATTCTCTTTATACCTCTCTCATCCACGCAGTTCCAGAAGGAGATTTCAACCCCAGAAGCATGTGCTCTGCTGGACGCCTACATTTCTTCAAGACTCACATTCCCCCACCATTATTAGGCTTCACTAACTTGACCCTGCTTTTTAACTTACTTCTCTCCTTGAGTACCTTGCCTCAAATATCCATTGACAGTCTTTTACTTCAATGCCGTCCTTGGCAACTTCGCCTGCCTTCCTTCCTCCCTTATTTCTTTCCTCCTTCCTTCCTTCTTTCCTTCCTTTCTTCCTTCCTTCCATCTTCCTCTCTTCCTACTGTCTACCTTCCTTTCTATGAAACACCCATTTCCTCATATATTATTTGAGAATTGTATCCCATCAAATCTTCTGTCAATCACTTTTAGTTCATAGGTACAAAGAGCTTGCAATTTAGGGGCTCACATAATAAACTCTAACCAGTTATATGAAGACATGACTTTCAAAAACAAGACAATAAAAACTATCTTTAAATATAAAAGGAGCCATTCATTATATTTCATGTTGCTAGATATGTCTACACAAATTGAAGCATGTATTCTCAGAGACACATTCCCCCCCCCCCCCCCCCCCCCCGGATCATTGATGGGTTATTAACATTGAGGCATGGATTTAGATGCGATTCCACACTGGCTTGCATTCTAACAGGAAAGGCTCTGTGGTACATTAGAAGTATGTTCAAGGAATGTCATCTCAATACTTCAAGGGGCTTTTCTTTAATAAAAAGGGCAATAGGGATCAAACCAATCCACTGAATTTGCATGTTTTCCCCTCACATTGCTGAAAACATCTTTTCAAACCAGCTTCAAACTAGAGCAATTAGGTGGGTAATTGCCCTAGTGTGAACTTAGCCTTAAAAGCTTATTCTATGAAACTAGAGTAATTAGACTTACTTCTTCAGTCTTTTTTTTTTTTTTTTTTTCCCACCTCATTGTTCTCATGCATTAGGCTAATGTTGCTGTGCTTGGGTTCACTTCAATGCAAAGGAATGGAGGCTGGGGACAGGGAATAGAAAGGCTTAAATGGATAGGAAACCCAGCAAACAAAACTGAAACCCAGCTTGTGACAGTAATCATGAAAAACTTTTGCATTCTAATAGGGTTTGTTAAACAGCATTTTAATTAACCTGAAATTTGCAACATACCTGCTTGTCACGATCCTTTGTAATCACTAGTTTATGTTCCTAAAATAGATATACAAAATACCTCATGTTTTGCCAGATTATTTAGCAATGCTTGGTTATATCAAATTAATCTTAGTTGCTAACAGGATAACAGTTTTAGTTGTTTTTTCTTTGCTTTATCATGTTACAATCATTATCCAAAGGGAACATACCAGGTCAAGTGTTAACAATATGTGCATTGCAAAAATAAAAGTTAAGATTTACCATCTGTTCAAAAAAGATACCATTTACATTAGTTACTTTAAAAAATTCCCTTTTTAATTTTAATGCATTTGATTTGTTTCACTGTATAAAAACTATAGATACATTTTGGGGATGCAAAACTAATATAAAAGAAAAAATCAGACTTAAAATATTGTACAGCAATACAGCAAACCATTGGGCAATGTTCGAAGTAAATAAATTAAAGTGTAATTTCTCGGGATGTGTTCCATGGATGTAAATTTAGAGCTAGGGATGGCATGTGTAATGTAATACTCATTAAATGTTTGTTCAGTTCAGTAGATTGTATGATTAAAACCTGCAATGTTTTTTCATGTTTATATTCAAAGTGTCAGTCAGAAGTAGTTTGGGTCCTGATTCTCAGGTATTTAACCTAAAGACCCTGAAACTTGCTCCACACAGTAGGTAATTTTGAGACTTTGTGCTTTGCTACCCCAAAGTTTGGATATTCATCTACATGTAAATGGACCATACATAACTGGGCCTACTTTTTCTTCTCAGATCTGCACGTTTTCCACTGGCTAGTCTATTTCTTTGGCAACGTTGCTTCATTGTGCACTTGCATAAATTCTCCTTTGCAATAGTAATGATGATATGTTGTATATTTAGGTTCTTACTCCTTTAAGAAATAACCACGACATCCAAATGTAATGCTAAATAAATGTGATATTAAACCTCTGTTTTCAGAAGAATCATTTTAGCTTCTCCAAAGTTGAAAAGGAAAGGTTTGAGAGCAGTGCATCTTCAAGTGTGGTTTATCATTTAGAATGGAAAGGGATGCTTCAGTTCCTTTTCCTCCATTCTGGGGTCTGAGGTAAGCTATTGTACTGTTAGGGGAGACCACTTACTCTCCTTAGTGAGTGACGTTAGCTTTTCTCAGGATGAAGACATCCATTTCCCACAATAAAATTATCCTAAATAAATAAATCTATGAGGTAGATAAATATTGAATTTCAGCTTTTTTTTTTTTTTTTTTTTTTTTTTAACAATGCCAAAGAGAGATGGCATAGGAAAAAGAAAGAACTTGGACCTTGAGGTCAGATAGACTGTGCTTCTGCCACGCGTAGGCTTAAAAGGTTTGGAGGCATTGTACTTACCTTCATAGAATCTCATTTTTTCATCTATATATTTCCTAAGATAGTACTGAAGATTAGATGAGATGGTATGCAAAACCCATGGCCAATACCTGTTATGTAACAATCATGAAATGAAGCAATTAGATGTATCATCCTCTAAAACCTAGAACTGATTTGGTTGTGAAATCCCTGACCACGGGGAGCTTGCAATTCATAGAATCTCTGGGTCCATCACTGTGCCTGACATACAGCAAAAACTTATGCATGAGAGGAAGAAAAAATGAGAGAACGTGTAAAGGCATGAATAAGTTGTTAGAATGCAACAGCATGTGGAAATAGTACAGCAGAGCAATAAACGTGGAAACAGTTCATGATCATTGATTTCTATGATCTTTGTGATGTTTGATAAGATGACTACTGTCATATAGAAGGGTAGAGTGAAAAGAGCCTTGGAAAAGGATGCACAAAGCCTGGTTCTGTCACTCACTTATTGTGAGAACTTGAAATAAACTTGAATCTGTCTAGGAATTAAATTCCTCATTTGTAAGTGAGGACTTTACATAAAATGATCTCTAGCATGCTATCTGCCTTTTCTGTCTAGAGTTTCACAAAGTCCTTCACTTTGGAGGATGCCAAAGTTTACAGTGAGAATGTGTATCAGGGACTCAAGGGGAAATCAGTTTTAATTCTCTTCACTCCCACTCTTAGATCTACAGTCTCAACCTCTTTCATGAACAGATTTTAGCAAACAGATTCACAAGATAAATAAACAAACATGTAGGAAGACAGAGACATTTTGCATATGGATTTAGTTTTAAAGGAAACTGGAAAAAATATAGTAGAATATGCTTAATTAGCACTGATTCCGAAAAAATGTGTTAATTAAACACTAATTTTGCTTATCAGAAGGTCATACTCATATATACAACAACATATAACCAGAAATTAGGAAGAGATATTTTGCCATCTAGCTCCTCATCTATAAAATTGTTTCAAGCTCCTGATGCAATTTGCAGAGATATGTAATTAAGCTGTGAGCACCCTCCGATTCTTTTTTATATTAGAAGCTTTAGAATTATTCTGATGTTGTAGTGTTGTGAGCTTTTTATAAAAATATATATTGAGTGCATTTCATACCTCTGTTTCAGTATCTTAATTACTCTTTCCCCAAATACTTCCTACTTTTATTCTTAGTATTGCTCATGTGAGGTTACTGAGAAACTAGAATTTCAAGAATTTTAACTTTTTCATCCAAAGTAAAGTGACCTAATTTAACAGCTGTAATAGAACTGGAAAACAGCATGATGCACCCCCCCCCCCAAAAAAAAAAAAAAAATGGTTACACAGTGGGAAGTTCTTGCTGGCAAATTCCAATTCACACCTGTTTTCAAGCCTACAGAAAACATCAGGGGTGCTATTTAAATGGACTCTGTGTGCAATTTATCCATTGTTCGGAGTCATTGAAATGAACTACACTGATCCTTCTTATGGGAAATTACTCCAATTAGGTAGATGCAACATTCATCAGGGTGCTGATTAGGTGGGTTTAGTAGCAGGCACATAAGAAAGATTGTGAGCAAAGCTAGGAAAGTGATATTCACACTTCCTCCAGTTCCACTCATACTCACTAATGTTACACAGCTACTAACATGGAACATTCTACAGAAATAAATACTGTGGAAACTAGAGTTGAGGAGATGATTAAATGGTCCACGTAAGTACATTCAAATTTCAAATGTCGACTTGAGGAGACATCATTTTGGGTTGAAACTCCCTGCTGTTTTTGGTACTGGATATTTAAAATGTAATTTTTTTCTAAGTCTAACAGCATTCTTCTCTGAAAAAAGGGTCACATTTGCACTACAAAAGTGACTTAAATGAGTTCAGAGAGTACAAAGGAAACCTAGCACAAATCAATTAATATATAACAATGATCTAAACAGAGGAAACCCATTTACTGCCATCCAATTTTACATTCTAGAGTTTCAAACCACATATTTGATTGTGTTCCAAGTTAATATTTGTTTTAGAAAATAGGAATTTTATAAAAGTAAAAATATAAAATTTTAATTTTATTTTATTATTTTTGTAGGTCAACTATATCCCATTGGATATCTGACTTCCCAGGGAATTTTTGTTAAAAATTAAGCATGTAATGATATGTTTTTATAAATAATCAGTGACTTTTGTAAAAAAAAAAAAATGACCAAGAAAAACAGAATTTAAATATATGAAAATTTAACTGAATTATAAAATATAAAATGAGGGTAGCACTTTAAAAGAGTTTAATTCTTTTTTTACTATAACATTGATTCACAACACTGATTTTGATAATATGTCTGAAGTTTTAAGGCCTTTTTTACTGGAAGGGAGACTTTTTGGTAAATTGGCTAAACCATGAAAATTTGGTAAAACACAAAATATTAGATAATTTTTTAATAAAGAAGTTTAACCTTATCACCCAAATCTGACCCTAAAATAGTATAACAAAAATATTTTTCGCATAAATGTAACTGGATGTTAAATAACAATCACTTTTAAAATTATCTTCAGATCGGGTAAGATTAAATAGCTAGTCCAAGGACGTGGAGATTTAAACCTAAGCAACCCAATCAAAAACTTCTAAGTTTGTTCTTTCTCAAAACTGTTTCCTCTGGCAGGTGCCAACTGTTATTTTCTAGAAATATTCTTAGGAGCAAGTATTCTGTTTACTATTTCTAACTGTGAAGAGTCAAGAGTTAAGCTAACATGTTTGCTTATCATAGTTTGGACATTAGTAAAAGACAAGACTCCTGAGTCAGAGACAGAAAGCAGCTAACTATTCATAGCAATAGAGTTAATCAAAATATCATATTTTTGTATTGACTCCTTGGGCCCTGATGTCAGGGAATAACCAGGAGGGTCTGTAAGTAACACCTGCACTTGTAAGTGAGGTTCCAGAGAAGGATTGTGCTTTTACGTAACCTGAATCTTTTAAACCAACCTATGAATATGCTTGCCATACTAATGTCCAGAGTGAGTGACTAATCCTATTTCCAGAACTGTGAGTCAACTTGCCCTTTGCTACAAAGAGAGATTCTGTTAGAATTCTCACTGACTGTTCACTGTACAACTACACTTGAAAAGTTAGTTCAGAGTATAGAGCAGTCAGTGATCATGTCTCTGCACCCTATGTACAGAAACACAAGTGATCCATAAAGATTTGCTCTCAAGATTCACTAGTGTAAACTAAAGCAAGTGACTCTGTTACAGGCCTACTCTAACCATCTGTAATACATTAATTTTTAAAAAATCATAAGCAAAATTTGGGATTCTCAATGTTAATGCATGATTTGTTGTATCTCAGAACAAATGCTCGTATCAAGTGTGTCAGAGCCTAAGGATTGAAAATTGCCATCAAGGGTCTCATGCCAATTTTTGAGTTGACTCTTCTATATTGCAGAGTTGGTTTATATCCGTGGGGATTGAGGAAATTTTGACACATATGGGAATCCTTAGGCTTGCTACCATATTTAGATAGCAATTGAATTTTTAAAGAAGAGTTGATTTAATGAGTTTTATCATGCCTGCCAATCAGTTCTAACCACTAACCAATTAAGTAGAAAGCCAATGTATCAAAATGAAAAAAAAAATGATCAACTTGATTTGAGTAATTAGATTTTACTCTTAACACTTTCATTTAAATGTTTTAAGTATTACGTTTAGGTAAATAACCAACTTTTACCATATTACTCTCTGTGAAAATGATTAGAAACTACCATAAAAAGAGAGACAAACTAAAATTAACATGGATTTTTGGAGAGGACAGTCCTGAATTTGATTCTCAGGGCTGAATCAGTAGTTACATGACAGTAAGTAATCTATTAGAGACTTCTCTGTGGTAATTTTCTCCAAAATGACCACTTGAACATGTTATAAAAGGATTTAATTAAATAATATTTGCAGAGTGCCTAATAAGTTAACTGACAACTAAGATTCTCTATATCGTCCTTCTTTCCTTTGTCTATGTGACGTTCCTGTATCTAGTTTACTTATGATCTTCTCATTTCCTAGGTAATTTTATAAGCATCTAGTTTTTTGTTTGTTCGTTTGTTTCATTTGAGTTTTAATTTTCTGTTTTATATTACTTTGATAACTTGATATTATGGAACCAATTTACTTCATCATATTCTTGCAATTTTTTTGCCACACAACAAACACTGGACTACTCATAAAGGTAATTTATGGTCAGAGAAGCCAAGAAGAACAGGGGAAGAGAGACAGAAAATTTATGTCAGATACAATTAAAATTACATAGAAAAAAATAAAGAAAGGGCAAAACAACGAGACTATAGATCAGGAAACAGGAAGAGTGAAAGCAGATTTTCCTAAAGGAGCAGTGTACAGAGAAAACAACAATAAAGTAAAATCTCACCTTGGGTCCTCTTGTTCCTGAGGAGTTTCACCATTCCAAGGCAAAAATTGAAGATGAAATAACCTAATAAATTGAGATGAAATAACCTAATAAAATCACTTTTAGGACTAAACAATTTCACTATTCTAAAAAATATGTGCAACCACTAATCTATAATATTTATAGCAAACTTTAATGTACAGTGGCAAGAAAAGATTTATAATTTATAATTCTTAAGTGCCTGTTAACTGTACCACTAATAGGATCTGCAACTTAATTAAGAAATTTGTTGCCAGACATGGTGGCACATGCCTGTAATCCCAATAATTTAGGAGGCTGAGGCAAGAGGATCATAAGTTCAAGGCCAGCCTCAGCAAATTAGTGAGATCCTGTCTCAAAGTAAAGAATAAAAAGGGCTGGAGATATGGCTCAGTGGTAAAGTGCCCCTGGGTTTAATCCACAACTTAAAAAAAAAGAAATTTGTTTTCAATGTTGATGCTAATAAGGCTGGTGTATTTTTCCATAAAAAGTGACACTACTCAAAGTGTATTCGATCAGTCACCACAATAGAATTATTAGAGCACCTATGGAGACTTGCCAGAGAGCTAGTTAAAATTCCACATCAAGCATTTGGTAAATTTTATATTTGAGACCATTACCACCATTGTAGTTCTCAGATCAAATAACAACACTCAGAAGTTTCTGTTGGATAGTTAACCGAGCAAGGAATATAAGTATGCTTAAAACTATACTTAAATACAAAACACAGATTATTTAGGAAGCTGGGTGTGGTGGCACACGCCTGTAATCCCAACAGTTCTGGAGGCTGAGGCAGGAGGATCAAGAGTTCAAACCATCCTCAGCAATTTAGCAAGGCTCTAAGCAATTCAACAAGACTCTCTCTCTAAATGAAACACAAAAAAAATAGCTAGGGATGTGGCTCAATGGTTAATTGACCTTGGATTCAATCCCCAGTACCAAAAACAAAACAAAACAAAACAAAACACAGATTGTTTAGGAAACAGAGAGCAGAGGAATACATAAGTAAAAGTCACCTGATAAAAATAACATACAATGAATGGATCAAGAAAAGGTGGTGTATGTACACAACGGAGTTTTACTCAACTGCAAAGAAGAATGAAACAATGGCATTTGCTGGTAAATGAGCAGAAACAGAGGAAAATCATGCTAAGTGAAATAAAGCAGACTTGGAAAATATGGGAAGAAAACAAAGGAAGGAGGTGTGTTTTGGTCAGGTTTTTTGCCACTGTGACTTAAAGACCTGACTAGCACAATTATAGGGGAGGAAAAGTTTGTTTGGAAGCCCACAATTTCAGAGGTCTTAGTCCACAGAAGGCTGGCTTTATTTCTTGGGACTGGAGGAGAGTCTGAACATCATGGTGGGAGAGCGCAGTTGAGGGAAGCAGCTCACATCACAATCAGGAAGCAGAGAGAGAAAGAGAGTCTACTCACCAGATACAAATACATACTCCAAAGCCAAGCCCCAATTTCCACCTCATCCAACCACACCCTACTACTTCAGTTATCACTGTTAATCCCTATCAAGGGATTAATCACTGACTGGGTTAAGACTCTCACAACCCAATCATTTCTCCTCTGAACCTTCTTGCATTGTCTCACATGTGAGCTTTTGGGGGATATCTCATATTCAAACCATAACAGGGGGGAGTTGGATATCATAAAGATATAAGGCAGATCAGTAGAGTAAAAGAAGAAAAATAAGAGAGAGGGAGGAAGGAAGGGAAAGGGGTAGGAATGAATTTAACAAGATCATGTTATGTACATAAATAAATGTATCAAAAAGAATTTTATTTGTATTTATATGCAGAATATACCATTCACAAACAGATAAAGGAGTGAAAGGAAGTTCAATTGAGGTGAAGAAAGAGAATAGGGGAAGGAAAGAAGGAAGGGAAAGGGGGAAATGAGGATTGAAATCAAATTCCTTGCATGAATGATTTTGTCAAAATGAGCCAAAGCACTATGTATAATTCTAATGCTCTAATAAAAAAGAAAAGGATATACTCCAGTTATGTATGATGTTTCAAAATGCATTCTACTATCATGTATAACTAATTAGGAGAAATTTTTTAAAATGGCTCAAGAAAAAGGAAAAAAAAACACATTATATATAGTGCTATTTCCTTATCTGAAAGCTGAAAATTATAGAATTAAAAGGCAGATCATTGCTTTTGCAGGCTGACATATTCCTTCCATATTTGAAAAAAAGTAGATCTAATACTCAATAAGTTAAAGGAACAACTAAATTTTTAAATTTTACAATCTAAATCATAGTGCTTGTTGTGTGTCATGTTATCACTGCTGGGTTTTGATAAAGATATTTATTTGTGTTTCCCTTTGTTACTAGAATGCATTTTGTGCTATATTTCAGGAATAGTGTGTGTGACATAATAAAAGTTAGTAAATATTTGCTAAAGGACATGTATGTTCATGACAATTCTATGACATTTATAGTATTATTCCTTTTTTACTATAGAAGATTAGCTAACAAAGAGATTGAGAGATAGGCTATATCCCTAGATGGGGAATAAGGAAGAGACTGGGTTAGGTATACTCCAGTCCTCCTTCCAGATACCAATCGGAGTAAATTACTTCAGTGGAAGAGGACAGGGGTGTTATGCAAGCAAACGCTGTTCCCTTCAAATGAAAAGCATCTCAGTAACAGGGTAGAGCTTCCCTTATTGAATAGAAGAAACAGGTATCAAGAATAGTTTTGTCTGACTCCAAAATCCATGCCTTTAGCCATTGCACTAAGCACATTTCAGACATGAAGAATAGTATATATTTTCAAGAATACTTTTTTCAAAATTAAATTTCCGAATGAGCTATGACTTACGGAAAGTGTTGATGGTTCAAAAAGTCAAATAAATTTAAACTTGGAGCAAGATTCACAACTGAATGAGCCAACTCTGAAATGGAAATATTGAGATATATACAAAGACCGCTGATTAATGCAAGTTCTAATTTATTAAGAAATAATTGTGCTTAAATGAGTTCAAGTTTCCATATCCAAATGAATTATACTCAAAGTTAATGCAATATTTTAATACTTAGTCAAATTATTTCCTAAATTGATATTTGATTATTTCCTGTAGAAGAATGGTTTTAGAAATAAGTGAAAAATAATTGGTGATTTTTCTAGAAGGTGGCAAAAATTCAAATTAGTGAAACAAATGATTATTGACAAAATAGTACAACAGATTATTGGACTGATAATATGTAAAATATTGAAAATAATAAAAGTGATCACTTGTATCTGTCCTAGCTTTCCTTAAATTATTCACAATGTCCTCTGTGAGTTCAATACCAAATAATTCTACCTTTTCCTAATCAGACTCTATACTGTCAACACTATCTTGTCTTTCTACTTTGTGGTACCACACCCTTATTCGTTGATAATATTCACCAGATTCTCAAGATTTCCTTTCCACATCAATGTAGCATAAAACTGTGGCAACCATGAAAGATCTAATGGAGGAAACATATGACTGACAGTCCCAGATCTCATTCCTTTGAATCTATCTTTCTGTAGGTACTAAAGCCATGCTTTTTCCCAGCAGCTCCCAAGCAAGGACTGAGCTTGATGAAATTATTAATATAAGCCTACACCTATGGAAGATGAGGCTTATCTGGAAGGCTTTCATTTAGAAATTTCCCTTTAGTCTGAATATGACTTTTTAAGAACTTCAATGCATTCTGAGACTTTTCTGATTCAGTTCAATTTCCTTTCCCCTTTCCTGCTAGAGGTATTATATCTGCCTTGTTATTTGAAAGCTCTACCCCTGTTTGTTTTCCAGTCTTTCTCTTCATATTTATTTCCTCTAATAATATATATTATTTAATGTAATAATATATATAGTATGTAACATAATATATTATCTAATAGAGTGACTTTGTTAGAGAGGTTACCCATCTATGATAGAATGAATCATTATTTGAAAACTGAAAGCTCTTTCTCCAACAAAATTGAGCATTTATTCCCCTTTCCTTTTGTCTTTATAATTCCTTGCACTGTGGGTTGGGCACATTTATTTTATTTCTTGAATACTGTAATTTTTGTGTGTACCTTACTTTGATATGATATAGGAAGAAATGACAATTTACTAGTTTGGAACACTCATGAAACACTGGGTTTTTCTGCTTGCCCTCTTGTGTTGGTGCCATTTTCTATAAAAGAAATATGCCCTAGATAGCTCAGAAGTAATGGAAAAGAAAATATATGTGGAACATTGCTGATTCAAAACCAAAGTCTTGAGCCAAGCACAACCAGTGCGCAACAGGAAGCCTGCCCTCCTAAATTACCTCCAGAAACATGAGAGAAAAAGAAATGCTTACTGTGTAAGCCACTGAATTTTAGGGTGATTTATCTTACTAATAAATCCTTCAACAACCTACTCAAAGAGATATCAAATAAAAATATTTAAACTCACTAAATTTCATCAATTTAGTCTCTTGAATACACACTGAATGTTGCTAACCAAGCTGTACCACTACAAAGTTGTTAAATACAAATATATAAATATTTTTGTCACAAGTTTTTATTGTTCTAGCTCCCTCCACATTGTAAATAATCTCAAAATACTTTGTTTGACCTCACTGAAACTTCCTCCTCTCACTTTTTAATTTTGATGTACTTTCCAATCTGATTTCAAAGCTGTATTTGTTTCCTCCTTCATCGCTGATCTCAATACATGCCACTTAATCTCTCGGCATGTCTTAGACCTCCTTAATCTCCACTACTGTATTGGCGTTGCATTTCTATAACAAAATACATGAGATTATTAATTTATAAGGAAACAGATTTTTTTTTTTTTGTAATTTTTTGCAGTTGCAGACTGAAATGTCCAACACCGGGCAGAACCTTTGTTTGGGTCCTCTGATTGGGATGCCAGATGGCAATGGCAAGAACATGTGAACGAGAACACTGCTCAGCTCCTGGCCAGCAAGTAAAAAAAAAAGAAAAGAAAAGAAAGAAAGAAAGAAAGAAAGAAAGAAAGAAAGAAAGAAAGAAAGAAAGAAAGAAAGAAAGAAGGGAGGGAGGGAGGGAGGGAGGGAGGGAGGGAGGGAGAAAGAAAGAAAGAAAGAAAGAAAGAAAGAAAGAAAGAAAGAAAGAAAGAAAGAAAGAAAGAAAGAAAGAAAGAAAGAAAGAAAGAAAGAAAGAAAGAAAGAGGCGCTGTGGTCCACAGTCCTTTTCAAGGGCTATAGATGGGCTATAGATCTCTCACTGGGTCCCACCTACTAAACGCTCACCCCTCCCAAAAGTGCCACCCTTCGAACCTTTACTACATGGACCTTGAGGGGAAAACTTATATCCAAACCACAGCAATCATGTCTGACTTAAAACTCTTAAATGTGAATCAGTCCAATTATCAGTATTCTCTTCTAGGACACAACTTCAATGCTAAATGCTCCTGGGAAAGGCATTATAAACTTGCTGTGTCTGATATCATGTAGTTATCAAGGACTGTCAGTTATATGAGAGATTAATTTGTCTCTTTTTAAAATACTGCACAACTGTTGTATTTGAATCCACAAACTAATCTGTATTACAACAAATTTAATGTCATTATTATTATAAGTATTATGTTCTTTGTCATTCAAAAATGCTTTTGATACTTGACTCAACTACAATTTTTTTGAGCTTAATAGTTTTATATTATTTTTCTTTTGTTTTTGATGTTGGCATTTTCACCATTCCCATGTTTTGTCACTGCCCTATGTAGTGTGGCTCATCTGCAGTGGCCCTGACTGCCTGGTTGTATTTAGTAAGGAGCAGGACACCGGAGGAGAGTGGTTCTTTTTTTTAAATTTATTTTTATTGTAAACAAATGGGATACATGTTGTTTCTCTGATTGTACATGAAGTAGAGGCATACCATTTGTGTAATCATACATTTACCTAGGGTAATAGTTTTTGATTTATTCTGTTATTTTTTCCTTCCCCCCACACCTCCCACCCCTCTTTTCCTTCTATATAGTCCCTCCTTCCTCCATTCTTGTCCCCCTCTCACCCCCCCATTATGTGTCATCATCTGCTTATCAGTGAGATCATTCGTCGTTTGGTTTTTTGAGATTGGCTTATCTCACTTAGCATGATATTCTCCAATTTCATCCATTTGCCTGCAAATGCCATAATTTTATTATTCTTTATAGTTGAGTAATTTCCATTGTATATATATATATATATACCACAGTTTCTTTATCCATTCATCAATTGAAGAAAAGTAGGGCCAAATCTTCAACATGCCAGTGTAGGATCAGACTTCTTAACAGAACTCCCATAGCACAAGAAATAAAAGCAAGAATCAATAACTGGGATAGATTCAAACTAAAAAGCTTTCTCTCAGCAAAGGAAACTATCAGCAATGTGAAGAGAGAACCTACAGAGTAGAAGAAAATCTTTGCCACTCATACTTCAGATAGAGCACTAATTTCCAGAATATATAAAGACTCAAAAATTCTACACCAAGAATAAAAATAACCCAATCAACAAATGGGCTAAGGAAATGAACAGACACTTCACAGAAGAAGATGTACAAGCAATCAACAGATATATGAAAAAATGTTCAACATCTCTAGTAATAAGAGAAATGCAAATCAAAACCACCCTAAGATTCCATCTCGCCCCAATTAGAATGGCAATTATCAAGAATACAAGCAACAATAGGTGTTGGTGAGGATGTGGGGAAAAAGGTACACTCATACATTGCTGGTGGGGCTGCAAATTAGTGCAGCCACTCTGGAAAGCAGCGTGGAGATTCCTTAGAAAACTTGGAATGGAACCACCATTTGACCCAGCTATCCCACTCCTTGGCCTATACCCAAAGGACTTAAAATCAGTATACTACAGATATACAGCCACAACGATGTTCATAGCTGCTCAATTCACAATAGCCAGATTATGGAACCATCCTAGATGCCCTCCAATTAGGAAAACTATCCCATTCACAATAGCTTCGACAAAAGTAAAATAGTAGGGAATCAATCTAACAAAAGAGGTGAAAGACCTCTATAATGAGAACTACAGAACACTAAAGAAAGAAATTAAAGAAAACCTTAGAAGATGGAAAGATACCCCATGTTCTTGGATAAGCAGAATTAATATTGTCAAAATAACCATACTACCAAAAGTGTTATACAGATTCAATGCAATTCCAACTAAAATCCCAATGACATACCTTACAGAATAGAGCAAGCAATTATGAAATTCATCTGGAAGAATAAGAAACCCAGAATAGCTAAAGCAATCCTTAGCAGGAAGAGTGAAGCAGGGGGTATCACAATACCAGACCTTCAATTATACTACAAAGCAATAATAACAAAAACGGCATGGTATTGGCACCAAAATAGACAGCTAGATCAACGGTACAGAATAGAGGACACAGACACAAACCCAAATAAATACAATTTTCTCATACTATACAAAGTACCAAAAACATGCAATGGAGAAAAGATAGCCTCTTCAACAAATGGTGCTGGGAAAACTGGAAAACCATATGCAACAGAATGAAACTAAACCCCTATCTCACACCCTGACAAAACTCATCTCAAAATGGATCAAGGTCCTTGGAATCAGACCAGAGACCTGCATATTATAGAAGAAAAAGTACAATTATTTTTATAATAACTTAGTGAAGTTATTATAGTTCAAAAAGAACAAAACTTAACTCTAGGCCAGGGATTCTCAACCTTGGAACTATTAACATTTTATGTCAGAAAACTGTTGGGTATTGAGAGAGTGGGGGTGTCCAAACTGCATCTTGGACCTCCACTCATTAAATGCCAGTATGTATGCACTTTTCCTGAGTTGTGTCAGCCAAAGCTGTCTTCAGAGAGTGCCACATTTCTACTGGGCATGTTGGCAAAATCACTGATAGTTGAGAACCATAATTTAAGGCTGTAGCCATTACCTAATATGACTGTTAATGCTTCCCAATTAAATAGTAGGCATTATAGTCTGAATATTGTGGGTGTCCCCTCAATATTGATATATTAACATCTAAACTCAAATGCAGTTTTCTTAAGAGATGAAGCCTTTAGAAGGTAGGATTAGGATATGATTAATGTTCTTTTACAAACAGCTTGACACAGCTCATTCATCCCTCTGCCATGTGAGAATAAACAAAGGCACCATCTCTGAGGTATCAGCCCTCAACAGACGTTGAATCTGCTAATGTCTTTGTCTTGGGCTTCCCAACTTCCACCCACAACTATGTTGTTTATAAATTATCCTATCTTGTCTTTTTTTTTTTTTTTTGAATACTGTAACTCAAATGCATCAAATAGTAAGCTATTTAAATGTGTTTTGCTAGCCTTAAGATTCTTGAGATAGCATTTATCTTAACTTAAGAGGAGAGAGTAAGATAATGAAGCATGACTCAAAAATGAAAACTTAACATTAAGAGTAGATAAAAGAATAATGGCATGCTATTTCCTGACCCTACGCCTGTGGGGGCATACCTGATGGTATTAGGTAGAGAGTTGTTTTTAATAAAGAATCGATAATGTACATCTATCTTTAAAATATTAGCATAATCTGGAAGAGGATGAGATAGAGTGCATCTTTTAACATGGCACTTGAGAGTTCTGTTGCATCTGCAGTGATACTTAGCCTTAGAAGTGATTTCTTGGAGATGTAACAGAGTCTCCATGAGAGGTGGCATTCCTGCCATGCTGACAGTGGGAGTTAAAAGATATGTAGTATGAAGAAGAGTGGAGATGTGTAGACAGAATAAAAAGGATGAAAAGGAGACGAAAATGACAAGCAACTCTTACTTTACTTTTGACTCCTGTGAAGTGGGTTCATTGGATTAATCTTCTTTTCACAATTCATGATAAGCCTGAATTAAAAAAAAAAAAAAAAAAAAAAAAAAAAAAAAACGGAAAAATTTAAGGCATTCAGGGTGAGGGATAGCTTTGTAATGAGAAGGACCATTCAACAATTTCAACCATACCTGCTTTGCTTCCTAGGACATTTGCTGATTCACAATATGGAGTACAGAGGCCTACCAGAAGTAAGTGACCTAAAGTTTTTATTACTGTTAGTGGTTTAGGGAGAGGAAAAAACAAAACAAAACAAAAAATCTAAAATTTAGGACCCTCAAGGTGTTTAGAATTTGAGACACCAAGATCCCAGAAGAAACAAAAACACTAAATTTTGCCTCTATCTTGTATGTAATTTCCTCATAAAGCACATTCTAACTACTCCAATGTACACAGATAGGGGCAAATGCAGAACCACAATGCCAAGAGGCTAAAAAGCCAAGTAGGAAAACTCAACAGGCTTACAGTGCTGTAGAGAAAAAAGTTGAAGTCCATGACGTGCCATGGTGTTAGATCCTGGGAAACTCTTCTAGTTAAGAAAGTCGAAAGACAGTGATTTTTCACATAAAAACAAATTTAAGATGGACTAGCTTCAATTGTAAAAATGTGCTGTGCGTAAATTATCCAGTATCCAGAAAATTAAGTTTTTTTTGTATGGGAAATGAACAAGATTCACAACCTTTTGATTTTTTTATATAAAATTGTTAATAGCTGATAAAAATTATCAGATATGCCAAGAAACTGGATCAAATATAAACAAGTAAACCAGACAACTTAAACAGGAAAAATCAGATACTGGCATTTAAAATAACTATAATATATTTAAGAAGATAGATTCAAAGAAGAGGAATTTTTACTGTATAAATTTACTGTATAATTTTTACCATATAAAAAGTAGACAGTAGGAATACAAAGTTATAAAAGAAATAGCTGAATTTAGAATTTAGTAAGCAGATATGATATATGCAAAACCAATGATTAATGATCTAAAGGAGAACACCAAAATTTATGTGTAAGACAATTAATCCATGATAGTGTTGGGAGGTAGGGCCTTCTCAAGTGACTTAAGATTGTGAAGGCTCTTCCCCTATAGATGGATTAATGCCTATTTTAGTATGTTTTCTGTTGCTAATAACATAATACCCCAGACTGACTGTTATAGTCCAAGTTCAACAGGCTGAATCTGATGATGGCTTTCTTGTAGGCAGAGTCCCAAAGTTGTGTAGAACATCACATGGTTAGAGTCAGAGACTACACAAGCTGGCTTTTATACCTGACCACCCTGGGGCTAACCCATGAACTCTTTAATGTATTAATGAAATGAATGTGTGATTAGGAAGAATTCTAATCATCTCTTAAAGGTCCCAATTTTGGAACCTGGTCCCAATTTTAGTATTTCATAAGAGGGACTACATTTCATTATGAGTTTGAGAGGGGACAAGCCATATTCAAAGCATAGCAATGCCATTATAGAAAGTGTGTCCTTCTGCCTTGTGCCACATGAGGACACAACATCCTCCACTCCGGAGGATGCAGCATTTAGATTAGATCAGCCTTCCCCTGAGGCCTACACTTTGATCTTGAACCTTCTAGCCTCTAGACCTGTGAGAAACATATGTGTGTTTTCCATAAATCACCCATCTGTGGTATTCACAGTATGGCATATTGGAAAACAAAGCAATTTTTTAAATCCTGGAAAAGAAAGAAAAAAAAAAGCAGGAAAAGTTTGAAGAAGGCTGAAAAGCAGATAAATGACATATTAAGAAATATTAAGATAATCATTACTCTATGTACACATATGATCACATGAATGGTATGAATCTACATTGTGTACAACCATAGAAACGAAATTGTACTCCATTTGTGTACAATGAATCAAAATGCAGTCTGTAAAAAATTTAGAAAAATAAATATTTTTTTTAAAAAAAGAAATATACAAGAAAGCTAAACTCGGTTTGGAACTTACATCATGACAAAGTATGTCTTTAAAAGCATAAATAATAAACTTACCCTATCAGAGATTTAAAAGAACTCTTTCATTAACTGATAAAACAAATATACGTGAATTAAAAAAATATATAGAATATGTTAAGACATTCAGAAAGTTCATAAAAATTCTAAATAAATTTCAAAGGACAGATAAAACCCAGAATATAGTTTCTAATCATAACTTGAATTAATTCAGAAATCAATAACACAAGGCATATACATATGTTTCAAGTAGATAGATCCTATAAAATCAAAAGAAAAATTAAAATTAAAACAGCATACTAAAATATATGGGATGCAGTTAAAGTAAGACAGAGAGGAAATTTATTGATAAAAATGCTTCCACTATGAAAAGCTATGATAAAAATCCATGATTCCATAAAAAGGTAACAGAAAATATATATATACTTGAAGAGATTGAAAGAAAAAATAACAGTAAAACAAATTGAATATTAATGAACACATCCAAAATGTGATTTTTTGAAAGAAGTAACAAAATTGATAAGCTGATGATAATTTTGAAAGGACACTGAAAACACAAATTAGCAATGAAAGAACTGAGAGAGAAGGCAGAACTAGAGATACTCTAGCTATCAAAAGGATAATAAGGGACTTGAGCAAGTTTTTCCAACAATTTTGACAGATTAGTGAAAAATATATAAATTTTCTAAAAAATATATTTATCCACACTAACATGAGAAGAAGTAAAAAATAAAATTAGCCTTGGTATCTATTAAAAAATGTTAAACCATGCTAAGAGTCTTCAAAAAATCTAAATTAAGTCTAATCATTTTGCTGGTGAATTTAATCAATAAAATCTGAGCCAGGCACGGTGGTGCACACCTGTAATCCTAGAGGCTTGAGAGACAGAAGCAAGAGGATTGCAAGTTCAGAGCCAGTCTCAGCAACTTAGTGAGGCCCTGGGCAACTCAGCAAGACTCTGTCTATAAATAAAATACAAAAATGGGTTAGGGAGGTGGCACACCCCCCATCCCCGGTTCAATCCCTGATACCCCCCCCCCAAAAAAAAAAAAAAAAAAAAAAAAGAAAGAAAGAAAGAAAAACCAAAAAAGAAGAAAAAAAATCTTAAGTAATACTAACACTATAAATATATTTCAGAAAATAGAAGAAAAGGAAACAAAAACCAGATTATTTTAGGTGGCCAGCATAATATTCACACTGAATTCTGTCCAAAGTATCAAAAGAAAATTTCAAACTGCTATCACTCATGAATATAGACAAAAAATTTCTTACCAAAATAGTCTATCCTTTATCCATTATTTATATATTCCATATTTGCAAATTTGCCTACTTGAAAAAGTTTATTTGTAACTCAGAATCAATACTGAGGTTGTTTTCCCAGTCATTCACATAGTCTGGGAATAGTGAAAATTATGAGTCCTCAGATGTGCATGTTCCCAGGTGAGGTCAAACTCTTGTTCCAGAGTTTCTACTGTAACTAGCATCCTTTTCATATACTGAGTGCCACATTTTTGTGCATTGTTGCTAGTGATTTGCTGTTTAAAATCGTCCCCAGTTGTAGTGCCAAAGTGGTCCTAAGTACAAGAAACCTGTGATGTACCTTTAGATGTAAATATACGTGTGTTAGATAAGCTTCGCTTAGTCATGGGTTATAGTGCTTAGCAATTAAGTTCAATGTTATCAAATCAATAACATATTTTAAATAAAGTATTTCTGAATAGAAATACACATAAAACAAGGTTAAATATTTATTGACAAAGATTTTGTGACTCACAATTCACAGGAAGCTAGCTCTGAATTTCCTTAGATGCAATGATCCCATATTCACTGATTCAGAATTGGTGGCAACTTTAAGAACATAACTAACAAGAATCAACTGTATTAGCAATTTAAAGCCATCAGTATACTAAAAAGAAAGTCAAAAGAGCAATTACCTTTGAGACTGTGGATGACTGAAGTAAACAAGAGGATGTGTTCATTTTAAGAATTCATTAAACTTTATGTTAAGAATTTGTACATTTTATAAGTGCCATCCATCAAAAATATAACATAATAAAAGAGAAGGAAGTTAAGATGCCAGTGAAAACTAACAGGATATCTTTTTGACCACATAATTTTGAGATCCACAGATACTCCTGTCTGTTCCTCTAACATACTCTATTACCAAATCCATTGTTTACCATTTAAGCGTATTTGGTTTGATACAATATTTAATATTTCTTTACCTTTCTTTGGATCTGCTTCTTGATACCAGCTTTACTTTTTGTACATGGTTTTGCTATTAAAAAAATAACATTCTGAATCCATCGCCTAAGACCTTCAATGCTATAACGTGAAACAACAAGCAGCACTACAAAATTTGAAAGATAAGGTATGTATTTTATAAAAATATTTCTGATTTAGTCTAGAATTTTTGCTCCACCTGATATTTGCAGTCATCTCAAAGAACTGAGTAGCAGACATGATTTGACTTATGTCAAATTAATATTTCCATAGAAGAACTTAGTACCTGGGTATTACTGTATTAGGGTAGCTACATGTTTCAACAAATATACAATTCTGTAAACACAAGGGGAAGTTTATATCTCCTTCACATAACAGTCCAACATTGTTACAGATCTGGTTTGGAGAAGGGGTTTGCACAATCCTTCAGGGACCCAGACTGATTGAGGTCATGACAACTTCAACATGTGGTTTCCAAGGTCACTTGAAATTGAAATCCATAGAATGAATTCTATGAAATTCATATAATGGAAGAGTGGATATGGGTGATTATATGGGCACAGTCTGGAAATAGTGAACATCAATTTTACTGACAATCCATTGGCAAGAACTCAGTCACATAGCCACACCTAAGGGAAATGTAGTGAAGCTCAATTTCCAGGAGGAGAAGAAAGCATGGATTTTGGTAAACAGCCAGTCATTTTCACCAGATCTTGGAAGCACAATATGCAACTGAAGATTTCAGACACGAATTGCTGATAAAATTTAAAAATATCCGTTACTATAATTTTGGAGCAGAGTGATATAATGCCTTGGACTTTTTCAGGCTTCTGATATCAATGGCACAAGAAGAAAACACTTTGTAAGAGGTCAAATGCAAGACAAATTTCAGAGAGTAGATAGAGCCAGTGATTTATTTCAGAATTCACCACTATAATTAGAATCAAGAAATAACCATTTTCATGAAACCATCAGAGCACAAATTATAGCAACTGGGAGATTATTTCAGAATTGGAGAAAATTTTAGACATGGGGTTCATTATTTGTAAACCCCCTCTGTCTGTGGAAATAGATAATGACATATGCATTATTATAAGCATGGCTAGTGCTGCCACACAGTCAGTTTAACCTCCAGTTCTCAGCTGGATTCACTTTAAAGTTGGAGACTGCTGATGCTCCATTTAATGACTCTTTTCTTTTTCTACTTGTTTCCATTTCAGCAGTTACCATTTTGTCCTGGCTCTCATAACTTCACACATGGATTATTTCAACAGACTCCTAGCTGTTCTCCATCAATTCAGTTTCATGCCAATCCATTCTTCATAGTGCTTACAAAATTAATCTTCCTGAAATACTAGTTCATCACATCTCTTTCATTTTCCAGAACGATGTGGTTCTCAGGTTCTTTCTGAATCAAACATAAGGCTACCCACTTTTTTTCCTTTTCAATCCTGCTCTCATCAGCCTAATGTCTCTTTATGGCCCCTTAACACAGATACGCAATCTTATGGCTCTCCTTCCAACATATTCCCTTCCAGCTCTGTGTCTTTCACCCTTTCAATCTCTCTTTCTTCAGGGCTCCCCTCTTTAGTCACATTTCACTGTTTCTTTATGAAATAACCAAATATTTCTATTTTCAAATCCTGACCTTATTTACTTCCCATTTGGCACCTCCCAAGAGATGCTGACTTTCAATTTACATTAAATTTCACAAGTGGCTTCATACTTGCAAATCACACTTTGCTGTTAGACATGGGGAAGGAGGATAAGTGTATATGCCCATGATTCTGTAACAAGTAGTATGTGTTCTGATTGTCTCCTGTCCCTTCAGTGTTCCCAATATAATATACCATATGTAGAAATTACTTTGTCTACGTTATCCATTACTTTTATAGGAATGTTTTAATTTTATTTACTTATTTTTGTACCAGGGATTGAGCCCAGGGGTCCTTAACTACTGAACCACATCCCTGGGTCTTTTTATTTTATTTATTTATTTTTTGAGACAGGGTCTCATTAAGTTGATGAGGATGGTTTTGAACTTGCAGTCCTCTTGCCTCAGCCTCCAGAGTCACTGGGAGTACATTCAGCAGGAATGTTTATATGTTTATGTCACCTTTCAGAAAAAAAAAGTTACCTTATGAGGATGCTAATGTGTGGTAAGACAAAATATATCATATATACCTGAGTCAAAAAAGATACACTGACAAAAATATGTAAAAAAAAAAAGATGTAAAAAAAAAAGTGAAGCCCTATAAACTTGACAAGAGCAAACTACAAATTTGGCTATGGGTTTTCTAGCCACCATCAAGTAGAGGAAATTCTGCACAGAAGCAAACAGATTGCTCAGGAGAAATATATCTAATTAATATTCCTTATACTTTATCCAGCCATATTCATAAACCTGTAACTATTCTTAGACCAATATTTTAAGGCCATTTTTACTGTTCGAATTCTAAAAAAAGCAACTGATTAGGACAGAGGAATATTGAAAGAACTGGAACATGTATTAGAACTGAAATCTCTAATCTTTCAGGCCTTCACTTGAGAAGCAAGTTGTCCAACTTCTGGCAATCAGAGTGAACAGAATAGTTTCTCAATTTTCAGTTGGCTCAAAGAAAGATTGATACATGAACCTCTATGTAGTAATTTTCTAGTTAAAAGAGTCTTTTTATGAAAAGAATAATCTTATTTTTTAATCAATTGCTTAGTACTCATACAATTTGTGTGGCCTTTCTTTTAGATATAAAGCAGATCCTGTGTTCTTCCCTTGACATGGTAGAAACCTGTTGTCCACACATTATGCAGTGCTCTTTTCACTGATTGAGAGAATCCTGGATGAGTTCAGAGAACCGATATATCAGCCAAAGATATTTGCTTCAGAGACTCCCTTGCATTTAAGATAGATATATAGCATTGTGGTGTCCAGGGAAATGTGATGAGGATTTTGAGGAATACCTCCACTTTACTGATGCAAGTACTACTTCTGTGTTCCTCCTTTTTCTCTTTATTCTGAAAATGTAGTCACAATTCTGGTGAAGACCCAGGTACTTTATAGGCTTAAGGCTACGAGCATGAAGACAAAGGCATGAAGACCATCTTTATGGTGGAGGACAAAGACCGAGAGGTGTTTCTCTATGGCAATTGCTGAGTCACTGCACAAGTCCTGGACTACCTACCGCAGGACTTCACCTACTTTATGCTATAAACTTGAGTTGTGAAAGTACTTTAGATATATATGCTAGGATGATGGAAAGTGAGATGAAGTTGGACAGAACCTAGACCTGGAAGAAGGGGTCCTGTGCCTTTGCCTGTCAAGTTGGAGTTCAGCATTTATGCCAGTGGTCCAGTATCTATTGCCTAAAGTGTAGCCATTGATTCATATAGAATTGTCTTTGGTACCCAAGGTAGTTGCACATGACAGTCCAGACACAAAAGTTCATAATACAATCAGGTGGAAGATTGCAGTGTTTCTGACTGACTAGAATTCCAGTGAGAAATTAAATAAATATGCAGTAAAAGATGATATTGCAGAAAATTGGCCAAGATAGGGCAATTCTCAAACTCCATTTTACTACTTCAACCTCATAGGATTCAGAGCAGAACTTTCCTACTGCATAAATGGGTCACAAAAGAGTAAAATGAGGCAAATGCCTTCAACAGACACAGTCTACACAGTGACTATGAAGAAATATAACTAGTCATATTCTACATGAGCCCAGTGAACTCCTGAAAAACTGGATGTGAGGTATAAGAGAAAAAGGAGTCAGACATGATCCAAGGCTTTTGACTGAGCCTCTGAAAGGCATGCTGAAGAGGCTCAGAGAGCAACAGATTTGGAGGAAGGTCAGCAGTTCAGATTTGGACAAGACCAATTTAAATGTTTATCAGACATCCCTGGAGACATTTCATCCCAATATGAATGCAATATTTATAGGTCCCTATATGAATACAACATTTTTGAGATAATTCTAGGCAGAAAATAGAAATGTGTGATCAGCAAATAGATAATATTTGATTTCATGAGACTAGATACATCTAATTAATAAATGATGAAGTCTGGATGTGAAGGGAGAATTTAGAGTAGGTAGATATGAAAAAGTAAAGTCCAATACATAATGATAAAGCCATATGACTTTATTGCATGGAAAACTGGTCAGGAAGGGTTGTATATCTAATATTGTTTACAACCATGAGGAAAATGGAAGAATCATTTCTCACTTTGAATTCAGAGTCGACTGGATCAGGGAAGTGTTTGGAGTTAAGTATGAAGTGGAACCAGCTGAGGACAGTGAATTAGAAAATAGTATTTCTATGAACTCCAAGGAACAAGAAGGGGCAGATACACAAGTACAGACCTAGTTACTATGAACTCTGGAAAACAAAAAGGTAAATTCATAAACAACTGCAAAAATGGACTATAATCAGAATTTTATGATATTTATTGAATTTTAATACATAGTTAACACACTTATTCAACATCTGGTCATTTGAGGTCTTTGTTTATGTTGCTTGTATTTATGCTGGATCTTGTTCAAGTTGTTGTGTCTTCTTGTATTTCTTATTTTAGAGTGTGAACTTATGATCTATGGGACTTTATTTTTGCAAATTTTTAAGTTCTGAGATTTCTAGTTGAAAAGTAAGCTTATACCAATGAAATTTGCATTTTACTTCTGTTAAGTTCTAAAGCATTACTGATCCTAAATCATGACCAATTTGTATGAAACTTAAGGGACTTTTGAAACCACAAGTGAAAGTATGATTTAGTGTTATAACCTCAGATGGAAGTTAGTGTGTGGCTATACATTCTTAAAGGATATTTTTCTTTTTCTCCATCTAGCTCCAAATTCAGAACAAGACAGTTTTCTTGTTTTACCATTCTGTGAGGAAAATTCACACTCTCTATATCCAACTGTGCCTTTTGTAGCCCAAGTATTCCAGAACTCTCTGATATTAAGGGAAGTCTCTTGTCTTCT
Organism: Sciurus vulgaris; assembly: GCF_902686455.1. Taxonomy (NCBI): domain Eukaryota; kingdom Metazoa; phylum Chordata; class Mammalia; order Rodentia; family Sciuridae; genus Sciurus; species Sciurus vulgaris. Next base: position 85,722,275 of record NC_136465.1, read on the forward strand.
TTTGGAATTTCCATGTCATTAGATTTGTACTTTGTCCTTGGGGCAAAACTGTATTCAGTACTACTTTATATCTCTGTATTCCTGTTTTTCATTCAATAGTATCTTCTGACATTAGCAGTTCAAAGATGCTTTTAAATATTAGTTTCATTTAAAAATATATGCATGAATCACTCTGGTAGCATGGACATTTTTTAAAATTTATTTTTATTGTAAACAAATGGGATACATGTTTCTCTGTACATGGAGTAAAGGCATACCATTTGTGTAATCATACATTTACATAGGGTAATGAAAAAATAAAAAAAAATAACAAATAACAGCATGAACATTTTAACTATATTAATTCTTTCAATCCATGAACATGGGAAACTTTTGTACTTTTTTGTATGTTCATTACTTGTTTTCATTAGCAGTTTATAATTGACAATGCAGAGATTATTCACTTTCTTTCTTAAGTTTATTTCTAGGTATTTTATCTTTTGTAACTCTTGAGTACAGTTTTATTTTCTGTTTTATTTTTCAGCAAGTTTGCAATTGATATGTAAAAACACTATTAATTTTTGTATGTTGATTTTATTCTGAAACTTTACTGGTATTTTTATCAATCCTAGAAGTGTTTTGTAAAGTTTTTATATTTATGAAATCATGCTATCTACAAATGAGAATAACATGATTTCTTCACTTCACTGTTTGGATACCTTTTATTTCTTTCTCTTCCTAATACTGCTCTTGCTAGGATTTTTAGTACTATGTTGCATGAGTCCTGAAAGTGAACATCCTTATCTTGTTCTAAATCTTAGAGAAAATATTTCAACTTTAACCTGTTAAGTATGATGTTGGCTGTGGGTTTTTCATTTATGGTCTTTTTTGTTGAGTACGCTCCTTCTATACCTAATTCATTAAGAGTTTATTGAAGAAATGTTGAATTTTGTTCACTGTCTTTTCTGTCTCTATTATGGTGATCTGTGCTTTTTTGTTATTTATTATGTTGATGTAATTCCCCCATCAAAATACAAATGATGTTCTTCACAAGAATAGGAAAAGCATTCCTAAAATGTATGTGGAGCCATAAAAGACCCTAGATAGTAAAGTGATCTTAAGCAAACAAAACAAAGCTGGAGACATTGGTATACCTGAGCTCAAAATATACTCCAGAGACATAGTAATCAAAATAGCATGCTACTGACATGAAAACAAACATGTAGACCAAGGAAATAGATCAGAGAAAGGACATCCTCTTCAATAAACACTGGCTAACCATATGCAGAAGAATGAAACTAGACCCTAATCTGTGACCAAAAACAAAAATCAACTCGAAATAGATTGAAGATTTAAATATAAGATCAAAAATTACAAAACAAAAAAAAGAAAACAGGAAAAACACTTCAAGACATTTATATAAACAGTATTTTCTGATAAGACTACCAAAGCACAAAGAAAAGAAAAAAATTAAAAATTATATCAAACATAGAAACTTCTACACAACAAAGGAAATAACCAACTGGGTAAAGAAACAATCTAAATAATGGGAGAAAATATTTGCAAATTATTCTTCCAAGAAGGGATTAATATATAGAACATATAAATCATTTAAAAAATTCAACAACAAATCCAAATAATCCAATTATAAATGTACAAATGACCTGAGTACACATTTCTCTAAAGATGTACAAATGGCCAAAAAGCATATGAATAAATGCTCATCATCATTATTAGAGAAATACAAATCAAAACTAAAATGTGAAATCTCACCCCAGTTGCAATGCTTATTATCAATAAAGCAAAAGATACAAATGCTGAAGAAGCTGGTTGTGGAGAAAAGGGAATTCATACACATGGTTGATGGGAAGATGAATTAGAACAACCATTATGGTAAACATTACTTGGGTTCCTCAAAAAAACTGAACATAGAGCAAACACATGATTCATCAATCCTACTTTTTTTTTTATTGTAAACAAATGGGATACATGTTGTTTCTCTGTTTGTACATGGCGTAAAGGCATACCATTTGTGTAATCATAAATTTACATAGAGTAATGTTGTTTGATTCATTCTGCTATTTTTTCCCTTCCCCCCACCTCTCCCACCCCTCTTTACCCTCTATACAGTAGTTCCTTCCTCCATACTTGCTCCCCTCCCTAACCCTAACTCTAACCCTAACACTAACCCTTCCCTCCCCCCCATTATGTGTCATCCTCCACTTATTAGTGATATCATTCGTCCTTTCGCTTTTTGAGATTGGCTTATCTCACTTAGCATGATATTCTCCAATTTCATCCATTTGCCTGCAAATGCCATAATTTTATCATTCTTTATGGCTGAGTAATATTCCATTGTATATATATACCATAGTTTCTTTATCCACTCATCAATTGAAGGGCATCTAGGTTGGTTCCACAATCTGGCTATTGTGAATTGAGCAGCTACGAACATTGATGTGGCTGTATCTCTGTAGTATGCAGATTTTAAGTCCTTTGGGTATAGGCCAAGGAGTGGGATAGCTGGGTCAAATGGAGGGTCCATTCCAAGTTTTCTAAGGAATCTCCACACTGCTTTCCAGAGTGGCTGCACTAATTTGCAGCCCCAACAGCAGTGTATGAGTGTACCTTTCTCCCCACATCCTCGCCAACACCTGTTGTTGCTCGTATTCTTGATAATCGCCATTCTAATTGGGGTGAGATGGAATCTTAGGGTGGTTTTGATTTGCATTTCTCTTATTACTAGAGATGTTGAACATTTTTCCATATGTTTGTTGATTGCTTGTCGATCTTCTTCTGTGAGGTGTCTATTCATTTCCTTAGCCCATTTGTTGACTGGATTATTTGAATTCTTGGAGTAGAGTTTTTTGAGTTCTTTATAGATTCTGGAGATTAGTGCTCTATCTGAAGTATGATTGGCAAAGATATTCTCCCACTCTGTAGGCTCTTTCTTCGCATTGCTGATAGTTTCCTTTGCTGAGAGAAAGCTTTTTAGTTTGAATCTATCCCAGTGGTTGATTCTAGCTTTTATTTCTTGTGCTATGGGAGTCCTGTTAAGGAAGTCTGGTCCTAGACCAACAAGGTGAAGATTTGGACCTACTTTTTCTTCTATAATCTGCAGGGTCTCTGGTCTGATTCCGAGGTCCTTAATCCATTTTGAGTTTAGTTTCGTGCATGGTGAGAGATATGGGTTTAGTTTCATTCTGTTGCATATGGATTTCCAATTCTCCCAGCACCATTTGTTGAAGAGGCTATCTTTTCTCCATTGCACATTTTTGGCCCCTTTGTCTAGTATGAGAAAATTGTATTTATTTGGGTTTGTGTCCGTGTCCTCTATTCTGTACCATTGATCTACCTTTCTATTTTGGTACCAATACCATGCCGTTTCTGTTACTATTGCTTTGTAGTAGAGTTGAAGATCTGGTATTGCAATACCCCCTGTTTCACTCTTCCTGCTAAGGATTGCTTTAGCTATTCTGGGTTTCTTATTCTTCCAGATGAATTTCATAATTGCTTGCTCTATTTCTGTAAGGTACGTCATTGGGATTTTAATTGGAATTGCATTGAATTTGTATAGCACTTTAGGTAGTATGGCCATTTTGACAATATTAATTCTTCCTATCCAAGAACATGGAAGATCTTTCCATCTTCTAAGGTGTTCTTTAATTTCTTTCTTTAGTGTTGTATAGTTCTCATTGTAGAGGTCTTTCACCTCTTTTGTGAGATTGATTCCCAAGTATTTTATTTTTTTCGAGGCTATTGTGAATGGGGTAGTTTTCCTAATTTCTCTTTCTGAAGATTCATCACTTATGTATAAAAATGCGTTGGATTTATGGGCATTGATCTTGTAACCTGCTACTTTACTGAAATCACTTATGAGTTCTAAGAGTTTTCTGGTGGAATTTCCAGGTTCCTCTAAATATATAATCATGTCATCAGCGAACAGGGATAGTTTGAGTTCTTCTTTTCCAATTCGTATCCCTTTAATTTCTTTGGTTTGTCTAATTGCTGTGGCCAGAGTCTCAAGAACGATGTTGAATAGAAGTGGTGAAAGAGGGCATCCCTGCCTTGTTCCAGTTTTTAGGGGGAATGCTTTCAGTTTTTCACCATTTAGAATGATATTAGCCATGGGCTTAGTATAAATGGCCTTTACAATGTTAAGGAATGTTCCCACTATCCCTATTTTTTCTAGTGTTTTGAGCATGAAGGGGTGCTGTATTTTATCAAATGCCTTTTCTGCATCTATTGAAATAATCATGTGATTCTTGACTTTAAGTCTATTAATATGGTGAATTACGTTTATTGATTTCCTGATGTTGAACCAACCTTGCATCCCTGGGATGAAACCCACTTGATCATGGTGTACTATCTTTTAAATATATTTTTGTATGCGATTTGCTAAAATTTTGTTGAGAATTTTTGCGTCGATGTTCATTAAGGATATTGGTCTGAAATTTTCTTTCCTTGATGAGTCTCTGTCTGGTTTAGGTATCAGTGTGATATTGGCTTCATAGAATGAGTTTGGGAGGATTCCCTCCTCTTCTATTTTCTGGAATACTTTGAGAAGTATTGGAATGAGCTCTTCTTTAAAGGTTTTGTAGAACTCGGCTGAGAACCCATCTGGTCCCGGACTTTTCTTTGTTGGTAGGCTTTTGATGACTTCTTCTATTTCAGTACTTGAAATTGGTCTATTTAAATTGTTTATGTCCTCCTCGTTCAGTTTAGGCAATTCATATGTCTCTAGAAACCTGTTGATGTCTTCGAAATTTTCTATTTTGTTGGAGTATAGATTTTCAAAATAGCTTCTAATTATGTTTTGTATTTCCATCCTGTCTGTTGTGATATTTCCTTGTTCATTCCGAATTTTAGTGATTTGGGTTTTCTCTCGTCTTCTCTTTGTTAGTGTGGCTAAAGGTTTATCAATTTTGTTTATTTTTTCGAAGAACCAACTATTTATTTTGTCAATTTTTTGTATTGTTTCTTTTGTTTCAATTTCATTGATTTCAGCTCTGAGTTTAACTATTTCCTGTCTTCTACTACTTTTGGTGCTGTTCTGTTCTTCTTTTTCTAGGGCTTTGAGCTGTAGTGTTAGGTTGTTTATTTGTTGAGTTTTACTTCTTTTATTAAATGCGCTCCATGAAATAAATTTCCCTCTAAGTACTGCTTTCATAGTGTCCCAGAGATTTTGATATGATGTTTCTTTGTACTCATTTACCTCTAAGAATTTGTTAATTTCCTTCCTAATATCTTCTGTTATCCATTCATCATATAATAGCATATTGTTTAATCTCCAGATGTTGGAATAGTTTCTGTGTTTTACTCTTTCATTTATTTCTAACTTCAATCTACTATGATCTGATAGAATACATGCTAGTGTCTCTATCTTCTTGTATTTGCTAACATTAGCTTTGTGGCATAATATATGGTCTATTTTAGAGAAGGATCCATGTGCTGCTGAGAAGAAAGTGTATTCACTCTTGGTTGGATGGTATATTCTATATATGTCCGTTAAATCTAAATTATTGATTGTGTTATTGAGATCTATGGTTTCTTTGTTCAATTTTTGTCTGGAAGATCTGTCCAGTGGTGAGAGAGGCGTGTTAAAATCACCTAGTATTATTGTGTTGTGGTCTATTTGGTTTCTGAAATTGAGAAGGATTTGTTTGACATACATAGATGAGCCACTGTTTGGGGCATAGATGTTTATGATTGTTATATCTTGCTGATTTATGCTTCCCTTAAGCAGTATGAAATGACCTTCTTTATCCCTTCTGACTAACTTTGGCTTGAAGTCCACATTATCGGAAATGAGGATGGATACTCCAGCTTTTTTGCTGAGTCCATGTGCATGGTATGTTTTTCCCCATCCTTTCACCTTTAGTCTATGGGTATCTTTTTCTATGAGGTGAGTCTCTTGCAGGCAACATATTGTTGGATCTTTCTTTTTAATCCAGTCTGTCAGTCTATGTCTTTTGATTGATGAATTCAGGCCATTAACATTCAGGGTTATTATAGAGAAATGATTTGGTTTCCCGGTCATTTGGTTCATTTTTAAAATTTTGTTTATTTATTTGTTTGACACAACTTGTTTCCTCCTTTATTTGACAATTCCTTTAGGATAATTCCTCCCTTTGCTGATTTGCTTCTTTGTTTTTCATCTCTTCCTCATGGAATATTTTGTTGAGAATGTTCTGTAATGCTGGCTTTCTTTTTGTAAATTCTTTTAGCTTTTGTTTATCATGGAAGGATTTTATTTCATCGTCAAATTTGAAGGTAAGTTTTGCTGGGTATAAGATTCTTGGTTGGCATCCATTTTCTTTCAGGGCTTGAAAAATGTTGTTCCAGGCCCTTCTAGCTTTTAGGGTCTGGATTGAAAAATTTGCTGATATGCGTATTGGTTTCCCCCTGAATGTAATTTGGTTCTTTTCTCTCACAGCCTTTAAAATTCTGTCTTTATTTTGTATGTTAGGTATTTTCATTATAATGTGCCTTGGTGTGGGTCTGTTGTAATTTTGTGTATTTGGAGTCCTATAAGCCTCTTGAACTTGATTTTCCATTTCATTCTTCAGATTTGGGAAATTTTCTGATATTATTTCATTGAATAAATTATTCATTCCTTTGGCTTGTTTCTCTAAGCCTTCCTCAATCCCAATAATTCTTAAATTTGGCCTTTTCATGATATCCCATAGTTCTTGTAGATTCTGTTCATGATTTCTTACCATCTTCTCTGTTTGTTCAACTTTGTTTTCAAGGTTAAATATTTTGTCTTCAATGTCTGAGGTTCTGTCTTCCAGGTGTTCTATCCTATTGGATATGCTTTCTATGGAGTTCTTAATTTGGTTTATTGTTTCCTTCATGTCAAGGATTTCTGTTTGGTTTTTTTTCAATATCTCTAACTCTTTATTGAAATGATCTTTTGCTTCCTGTATTTGCTCTTTTAACTGTCGATTGGTGCGATCATTCAATGCTTGCATTTGCTCTTTCATCTCATCGTTTGCTTCTCTGATCATTTTAATTATGTACATTCTGAACTCCTTTTCTGTCATTTCTTCTGCCATGCTGTCATTGGGTTTTATTGATGTAACATCTAGATTTGTTTGCAGCATTTTCTTTCCTTGTTTTCTCATATTGTTCAGGTATCAGTGGACCGCTGAGATATTGCAGATTTCCTCTATTGACTTACAATGTCCCTGAAGATTTCTATATATATCCCCCCTTAGCCTTCAGTAGGCTGAAGTCATGGAGGAAGTTGATATTGCGGTGCTCCACAAGGAAGCTGCCTCTCTAGGAGTGGTGACCTTCAGGTGGGGTATAATCCCTGCTAGTGGGCAGAGGGGCCTCCACTTGTTAACCAATGGTCATCCAAAGGGGACCTAGGCTGCGGGCTGAGGCAAGGCCTGTTTGGGCCTGAGTCTCTGGTTTTACCGTCCTTGTGGGGAAACCTCACCCAGCAGGGAAGACTCACCCGGTGGGGAGGTCTCGCTGGTCAGTTCCCTCCTAGAGGTTCCCCTCAATTTACAGCTACCGCCTGGGCTGGGCTGCCTTCCTCTGCAAAGTTCCCAGGGGCCCGGCCCTACCTCCTGGGCCTGGGAGCCTCACCCTTCGCAGATGAATCTCCTTAGGTTGCCCCTCCTCAGAGAATTTGCCCACAGGCCCGGAACCTTCGCTCCGCCCTAAGCCTGTCTCTGTGCGGCTCTTCTACCCAGAAGCCTCCTAGATCCTGGGACCCTGCTCTGCACCTAATTGCCTGGCTGTGTGGCCCCTCCTCTGAGCAGCCACCTGTGGCCCCGAACAATCGCTCTGAGTCCCAGAGACCCGCCACAGGCCTCTTCCTCCAGACAGCCGCCCAGTATTCCGGTGCGGTCACTAGGAGTCCAAGAAACTCACTTCGTGCCTCCTCCTCCCACCAACCACCCGTAGCCTGGGGCAATCAATCACTCCGAGTCGAAGTGACCCTCCCCGTTCCTCCTCCTTCTCCAGATAACCCCCCGGGTGTTCAGGAGCAGTCCCTCTGAGTGGCTCTGAATCCACGTGACCCGCTGCACGGGTCCTCTGGGCAACCGCCCGGAGCTCTGGTGCGGCCACTCAAGACCAAGCGTCCCACCACGCTTCTCCTCCAGGAAGCCCCCCTGTGTTCAGGAGCTGTCACTTTAAGACCAAACAACTCACCACTCGCCTTCTCCTCTGAGCAGCCGCCTGGAACGCTAATGCAGTCACTGCGAGTCCAAACGGCCCGCCACGCTTCTCCTCCTCCTCGTCCTACTCCTCCGGGCAGGCCCCGGGGTTCAGAAGTGGTCAGAGTCCAAACAGCTCGCCACGCAGCCCCTCCTCTGGCAACCGCCTGCAGCTCTGGTGTAATCACCCGAATCCAAGCGGCCGCGCTCCTCTTCCTCCTCCTCGTCCTCAGGGCAGGCCCCGGGATTCAGAAGCGTTGTTCTGAGTCCAAACAGCTCGCCGCGCGGCTTCTCCTCTGGCAACCGCCTGTAGCTCTGGCGCAGTCACTCCGAATCCAAGTGGCCACGCTCCTCCTCCTCCTCCACAGGGCAGGCCCCGGTGTCCTGAGGCCACACAGCTCTCCTCGCCACTCTTTCCCTGGGCAGCCGCTGGAGCCCCAGTGGTTGCTCCGAGTCCCAGCGCTGTGCCGAGCGGCCTCCTTTACGGCGCTCCCAGCTGTCCGAGTTCACTGCTCCAGCGGGGGGAGGGGCGTCTCGCCGGCAGCTCTACTTCACAAAGTTTCCTGCGTTCCGGGACCACCGTCCCATCCGGGATGCCTCCCCAGGGGGTGAGAGTCACCCGGCTGCTTTGAGTTGGTCCCAAGCGTCTCAATATCTCCTCTTTTGAATCCTGAGTCCTGGAGCAACATGAAATGCAGCCACCCTCTAGGCCGCCATCTTGAAACCCTGAAATTGGAATATTGAAGAGACACCAACACTTCCATGTTTATTCACAATAACCAACATATGTAATAAACTGAGGTGTCCACTGGAAGATGAATATATGAGGCAAATGTGGTGTATATACATTATCAAATATTATTTAGCCATAGACAAGAATGAATGGAACTTTCATAACATGAAATAAGCCAGAGACAGAAAGACAAATGCTTCATGTTCTCACTCACATGTGGAAGTTAAAAGAATTATCTCATAGGAGAGTAGATTATGATCACTGGGGGCTAAGAAGGGTTGGGGTGAGGGGGGATAGAATAAGAATGGATAATGGAAACTGAATCACAGTTAGGTAGGAGGAATGAGTCTAGGTGTTCTACAGCACAGTAGAGTGACTTAATTTACAACTTACCACATATTTTATAAAGAATTAAGAGAAAGAAGTTCAAAGATTCCCAACACAAAGAAATAATAAATGTTTAAGGAGGTACTGATAAAATAATTACCCTGATCTAATCACTATACGTTGCACACATGTATTGAATTTTCACAGTCTTTATTCCACAAATATGTACAATGATATGCGTCAATTTAAAAAAATATGTGCATTCTGTGTAGGAAGGGAAATTCACAGGCTTCATATCAAGCCCTTTGTTTTCTAAAGTCTATATTGCTGGACTTCACATCTTTATAAGACTAGTTGGTGGATATATAATTGAATTACTTCCCCATATAGTGAAAACGAACTTTTATAGCACAGACTTCAAACTACAAATTCTGACTCATGTAGTAGCCACTAACTTAAATAATGAAGAAGGTGAGATTGTTTACTTGATGATTATTCTTTATATGATAAGCTAAAAGTAACTGAAATCTCAACTGGACTGAACTGTTTGTTGAGAGGACAATGCTTATAGTTCATCCATATTCTCAGCAAAGTTCTGTGGTCTTTATAAGGGCAATTTCATCATTAAATATAAAATTGGCATGAAATCGTAGAGCAGTCTTTGCTAACTTGTTTCTGTGATAAAAACAGACATGCACTCTGGGACAGTCCATCTGGCATCTTCAGTAATAAATTAAAATTTGATTTTTAATGATCTCAAAACTTATTGTTAACGATTATTTTAATGCAGAGAATGTAACTTTTTCAAATTTAGAGTTTGCTTCTCCAAATTCTGATTAAATGTTGCTTTAGTACATGAATTTATCTCATATATCTGTGTATGAGAACAGATTATCTAAATATTTGCCCTCAAGTTTGTGGATCTTTTTATAGATTAGTTCTTGCCTTCATCTGTTAGGACTGTCATAGCAAAATGCCACCAAGTGAGTAAATTATATGCAACAGAAATTTATTTCTCAAAGTTCTGGAGTCTGGGAAGTCTCAGATCAAGGCAAGGTCATCCTGTGTCTGCTGAGGGCTCATTTCCTAGTTCATGGATGGTACTTTCTGTGTCCTCACAAGGTAGTAAAGGCAAGGTAGCTCTGTGGAACCTTTTCTTCAGAGGCTCCACCCTTGTGACCTAACCACCTCCTATCTACCCCATCTCCTATATGCCACTACATTAGTGACTAGAGTTCACACATAATAGAAGGCAACAGATATATTTAGATACCCTCAGAAAAAATACACAAAGTAGGAAATAGATATTATGCTTCCCCCCCACCCAGATTCTTTGTGTCCTCCCAGATCATCAGAATGATTAGCAGCAAAGCCAGTGGGTCAGTGTAGATAACAATTACCCCATTCATCACCCCCAAAGTTGATAAAGACTGCCATTGAACTGTACTCTTTTTAATATTTTATGCCCATTTTTATTTTCATGTATAGGAATCCATTTTTAGAAATGTGAATTTTTTTTTTAGCCATAATTCCACATTTAGATAGAAAATTTTCTTTTCTGTGCAAACTGATTAAAGTTTTGTGAACTTTTTGGGTTTTTTGTTTTTATTTTGTACTTTGATTTGGCCATCAATGTAGTCCAGCATGCCTGCATAAGTAAATATGGCATAATAGTTTTAAATATAGAACAATAGTGTAATAGTTATATCACACTGAATGCAGTTTATTGATCAATGTCAAGCTAAGCCAAGAGCAGGTTCTTCCTTGTGCATTGATTTGAGTGATTTAACGTTTGGCTTATGATGTAGGCTTTGACTCTTGGCTTTAAGCTCACCAGGCAGTCTTCTATTTGGGGGGCGTTCAAACTGGAGCTCAGCCTACTCCAGGATTGGCCACCAGGTGGCAGATATAAAAGCTCTCATGTTAATTGGAAAAAAAAAAAAAAGGAGCTATTTTCTTTAATTATGTTTTGACATAAGTGAGATACTAGTATTAGAAGTTTCAAAAGTTAAATAATTCTACTTTGATTATTGTGTGTGGACTGTGGACCTGAATAAAAGCAGACATGTTTTGGAATATTAGTTCTTCTGCATACTTCATGTTGTCCTTTCATTTCACATAATTCAAGATCGAAAATGGAGGGGGTTTTGTGTTTGTTTGTTTGTCTTTAATCATTGTAGGTCTTGGCTAGTTGACTGAGTTGGAGCAAAACCAAACATGCGCATATCAAGGTTGCCCACTGGGAACTCCAAATCCATTTCTAGTGAAGAGAGTCCCAAAAGGAGAGGAATTAAAAAACCGTCGCTGTGGAGAGAAAAGAGGTGACAAAATTTTCTGTAACTTGATTCTCTCCTCCTTAGTAACAACCAGTTTTCTCAAACATGAAAATAGTTTCCAAGAAGCAACTTTATTGCTTTTCTTTACAATTAGGGAAAAGGAGGCAGCGATGTTCAAACGATGCCTGACAGCCTGGGTAGCAAGCATCAACCATCTGTGCTCCAGCAGCGCTGTTTGTATTTTTAATGTTTATACATACAGCAAAGATAATTAAAAATAACTATAATTAAAAATGATTACAACAAATTACTTTTCCCTCAACAGTAATATGTGTCTGTAACTTATAAGATACTTACTAAAGTAACCTTTATGGACTCTAACAAGAAAACCTTATAATTCCTGCCTGGTTTCTGAAAGTTTATAGATTTGGGGGAGGGGAGATTTTCCCAACCATGAAACCATTTGGCTTATTGCACTTCACAAATATTTCATAGTAAAGGAATCATTTCTGTATTGATAAGGCAAGATTCTTTTTTTTTTTTTCCTTAGAAGGCAACACTAAATGTAGTTTCTGTCAAAAATAAAAGTCAAATGACTGGGCAGGAGGGAAATGAAGGAGAGAATAAAGTTAGCTTAGGCCCCCACACAGTTTTTCATTATTATTGCAATTATTATTTTTTTAATGTCATATGTCCTTAGAATTTTTTCCTATAGACGATGCATGAATTTAGGGCCCAAGAGGAAATACAAATAATTTTATTTTTTTTTCCTAATCCTGATTTTATTCCAACAGCTATAGCTTTGTTACATACTTGTTCAAATTCACCAGAGCAGTTTCTTTTTCTTTAAAGATACATTCTCTCCTGGAAGGCTTCCCTGCTTTTCAGATTCTCTTTCAAATAAGCTTCTGCCAGTCTCCCCACTGCTGGCTGTCCATACCCACAGCATGCCTGGACCCCAGTAGAAGTCAGACTTAAATGTTTTTCAGAAGCTTTCTTAATCCCCATAAATCAGTTTTCTTTAGACCATACACACCTGTCAATTCAAGAGACCCACACATGCTACTGAAATACATTAGTAAAGAAAATTTAAAATATGTTTTGGTTGCAGATGCTCTTTACATTTTTTCAAATAATATAGGCTTGAGTTATTTCATAAAAGGATTCCAACTGAAGTAAATACAGGTAATTTCTGATTTTCTTTTTATCTTGTAATGAACATTTTTTTCTCTTTTCCCTGTCTCCCTTCTACATCCATTTTTGCTCCCAAGTATGACTATTTTTATGGAAGTATCAGAAAATTAATTTGACATGTTTTGCCTCAAAATTATGTCAGTCAGAATACCACATGAAGCAAAATTTTCAGTGTCTACTTTTAAAAACTTAAGATGTAAAAGTAAATTATCTTACTATAGCATATTGTAGTTTTTAAGTACATGAATTATACACATTATAGAATTAATAATTTTCATCAGATAAATTTCATATGTTAGTGCTGTTGGTTTTATTGTGAACGTTTGATACCACTGGTGAAATAATGGAGTACACAAAGATGAGGGAAGAGTGGATTTAATATTTTTTAGTGTGTGATGGTATGTAGCTAATTGGTAAACATTTTAAGCTCTTCTCCTAATTTCTCCAAATGTGTGTTTGAGGAAGTAATAGTGGCAGGAATCTGTTAAGATTCTTTTAGAGATATCTAAAGCTGAAGATTTTCATTGTAATAGCAAATATAGTGAAGCAAAGGCATGGATTACCAGAGGAATATGGAAAAATTATAGATGACTATTTCCTTTTATTATAAAATTAAAACATTTTATTGAGAAATTAAGCATTATAAGCTTACAACATTTAACCATAGTAATTGTGTTGCACATTAAAATACTTATAATTTGAGAAGATTTAAAAATGAATATACCTTTATATTGTTATTTAAATCTTATATTACCAGGAAGGAATCATGAGAGTCAGTATGTTTAAGGATCAGAAAATAAACAAAATTTAAATGAGTACTGTTGTCATGTTGTGTCATGTACCCAAAACCTTATCAAATGTTTATGCAATAAAATTATCTCCAAAGTATGAGGCAGTCAGCTAATGCCAAATTCTGGAGCAAGAAGAGCTGAATTTCACTGTCATTTCTAAGAGTACTTCAAAGCAGACAAGTCTAAGTGGTGATTGGTAAATTCAAGCTGAAGAGAGCCAAAGTCAGTATCCAAAGCACCAGAGTCTTCCATTAGAGCCAAGAGTCCTGTATTTAGATGCAGTGAGTTGAATCAACACAAAGGAACAGTCACTGAAGAGTGCAAAACCATGAACAAGGTGGAAATTGCCAGAACTTTGAGTATTATTGAATTTTGATCTGATGGCTCAGACTCTAACTTTGAGGATCAACATGAATCTGGAGGGCCATGGATGATTAGATACTACTGTGAATAAAATTGATGGGTAAAACATGTTTTGCAAGGATTTATTCAATAGATTATTTATTAAGTACAAAGTATGTACCAAGCAGTATGGAATGCATCAAAGATACAACAACGAATAGGATATAGTCCTTTCATACACAAGGAAATGAAAAATTATAATGTGCCTGTCAAGTGCTATGGTTAGAGTTAGGAGAAGACACTTCAGGAACACAAGAAGCATTGTTGCTCTTGGATTCAAACGGCCAGAAGAGAAACTCAGATAAAAAATATCAAGAAATAAACCTTTAATATTGCATAAACATAGCTAGATAATGAAATGTCAGCCTGTGCCAAGGTCCACAGTCTAACAAGCCTGGAGCATGAATTCCAGGGGACTAAAACAAGTGTGGAAGGAGACAGATTCTAGAATCCTGAATTTCCTTTTCACATATTGGGTGGACAGGGAAGGATACGAGATCTAGGAATGCTGCTTAGTTCATAAAAGATATGTTGCTCCTTTTACTCTCTTATTTTTTATTAATAAAAACCAGTATTGTATTTTTCATTAGTTTATTATATAATTAGGATAAGACAACACATACATGTACACACACACACATACAACCTGCATATGAACCTGTATTAAATACTCCTAGAAAAAGCTTTCTCTATTAAAAGATAGAGATCACTTCGAAGAATCACTGATCATTTGCTCTGATGAAGTGCATTGTTCATGGCCCACGGGAATACTTTATACCAATGGGAATCTTAAACTTGGGAGAACTTTGTCCCTAAGTGTCCTGTCAAGGACAGGACTTCGCTACTTTCGGTAAAAAGTACAAATCTGTATTAGTAAAAAAAACCACAGTGGCATAATACCAACTTTTCCACACTTATTTTAAAATTTTCTTCCCAGAAAATTGTCGGAAACTTATGGGATGTTGACTCAGTATTGACAATAATTAAAACCCACATAAAAAATCTGCCAATTTTTTCCTTGACCATATTTCAAGGGAAATGTGTTAACAAATCATTTTAAAAAACAATAATAAACAAAAATTCTACTTAAAATAGTTTGTATTTAGTGTGAAAAATGACAGTATGGTAGAGTGTAAAGTCTAGATTAACAAATTAATAAAGGAAAAAAGAACGTAAGGAATTAGATGAGGAGGAAGGGAATAAAATTTGAGAATGGAAGAAAATAACTCAGTTGTGCTTTTGATGTTTCTAAACATCTTTCTCCTAAATATCTTAGAAATTCTCAAAATCTTTCCTCATCTAGAAAAGCTATAGATACTTATGGTAGAGAATCTTGTCTATGTTTTGATATGAAAATGTGTACAAGTAGTAGGAGTTGTAGTATTTCATATCCCCTTTCATGTTACTGGGGGAGAGCAGACTGTGTTGGAAAACAGTAGGTGTCCCCAGGTAGAAGAAATAACAACTGAAAAGACATGTTTTCTCAATTTATATCCTGTTACAAGAGATCTATTGAGTATCAGAAAAATAAAAGTGGAATTATAATAGTAGCATACCAAAGAACACAAATATAATTTTTATATTTGTTGTATATTTATATTTATCATAAATATGCTTTTATAAAATAATAAAACTGATTTTTTAAAACAAGCCATATTAGAACTTAAATAATCAGAGAATGTTATACTTCAAAGCATTCCCCCTGGGAATGCATACATTTACTCTAAATATGCTGATACATTTCAACCCACATTTAGAATCACTCTTTTGAGATTTTATAAAAATTTACTAGTATATCAGTCATACAAGAAAATTAATCTATTTATAATTAAATCATACAATTTAGAAACCATATGTCATATTACTCAATTTTTCATTCTATTTTCATGTCCAATCCTGGGTATGAAATATTTCTCAGTGTTACCAAAAAATGAAAACATAGTCAAAAGATTAAGATTTATCTTTAGAGAGGATATCTTTGACAAGTGAATAAATGCATAAAATATTGAGTAAGTTCAAAAGTACCTATTTTCAGTTCAGAAGATAATTCTAAGAGTTTCAAACTGATAATCTTAGCATCAGTACACTCAGTCTGCAACCTCGGGACTTAGCCACCTAAGAAAAGACAAGACTCATTTGCAAGAATAAGTGCTTCTATGTTTGTTCAAAAAATATCACATAGCTTTATGGGCACACTGTGTAAATAGAAAAACAGTGCTACACACATAAAAATGAGGATAATGAGCATGTCCTTTTACCAAAAGGAAGCAATTAGACTCAGTAGCAAGTAATTATTTTAGTGAAAAGTACATTTGCTTTTCAGTTTTATTCCATCCTAGAACTTCAGCTGAAAAAGACCTTGGAGACCAGTTAGTCGAATCCAACTAATGTTTCAGGGGAGAGGAAAATGAGGCATAGAAACTGGAAGCTAGGTGACTTGTCCAAGGTTACATAGTTAGTTATAAGTCTTGGTCCAGACTTGTGGTCACTTGACCATTGATACAAGATTCTTCCTAGTACAACCTAGTGTAAGATCTGTTTCACAGGAAGTTTACATAATCCAACACAATTTTTGAAATGTTAAATTATAGAATATGTTAATGTGTCTTTTGTGAACTTTAGAAGGATAAAGCAGTGCTGTTAACTTTCTTCCACATGCCAAAAACCCTATACTTTTTAAAAGTCACATGTGGGTGATTCGGAAATGTAGATGGATCACTTAAGAAAAAAGTCTAGTTTCTTTTTCATCTGTCTTCCTACTTGTTTTATTATTTCACTCAGACTGAACAGTGAAATCAAAGTATTCATTTCCAATTTTATTCACTGTTTTTCACCCTGACACTAATACGTGCTTAGTGCTTTTGATTTAACCAGTGTTTTACTCTGTTTCCTTGGAGATTTTTCCAAAATATTTCAGAAAATACTGTTGTATTTTCTTTGATTTTCTGGTTGACCACCTTTTACAAATACATATTTAAAACACTGAAAATCACTAGTAGTGTCTTAGTCCATTTGGGTTGCTATAGTAAACCACCCTAGACTAGTTTTTTTATTAACAACAAAAATTCATTTCTCACAGTCTGGAAGCTGGGAAGTCTAAGGTCAAGGTGCTGGACAACTGGGTGTGTGATGCACAGATGGTAGCTTCCTGCCCCTTTCTTAGGTGGCAGAGGAACAAGTAAGTTCCTCTGGGCCTGTTTTATAAAGGCACTATTTTCATTCATTGGGATAGTCCTCATGATAAAGGCCCCACCTTTCAATACTTTTACATTGGGAATTATCTCAATATATGGATTTTTTTTTTGTGAGTACACAAAGGTTCAGGCCATAGCAACTAAGTTCAAGTTCTTAATATTGTTTGTCCAAAATATGCTACAGGAAGAGTTCCTTTTGGCAATAAATACTAATGGTATTCAATTTCTGTTTTGGTTTTTTTTTTTTTTTTTTTGAAGTTCAGTTAGTTAATAGACACAGTATGGCACATTATTTTTGGCTTCACTATAATCCTAATGTCAATTCCTGAAACACATACTTTTGAAAGAGCACCAAGAAATAGCTTACCTGTCTGGTGCATTATCTTTCTGCATAAACTGATCTTTGAGATTTGAAAGGGAGATGATCTATGGAATTCCAGGAGAATCACTTTATTTAGACCCAGCTTCAGTCTTTAAAATGAACCTTCACACCCACAAAAGGAAGACTAAAGGAAGTACAAACTCTGAAGATTATTTTCATTCAGAAATAATAAAATTCCAACCAAAATTATCTTTAATATTCTCCAAAAAATGTGCAGAAAGACATATTCTGCTGAACAGGACCAGGGGATCATAAACTGAGACAAAGAGCAACTAACACCAAAAGTAGTTCAGGATGTAGGGCAACCAACCACACAAGATCAGATGGAATCTGTACTGAGGGTGGGAAGGGAGCACTTGACCTTTCAGAGATAAGTAAAAATTGGCAAGATGAAAGTGGCAGGGATAGTTGTGTAAGAAGAGTATCCTTGACAGAAAAGGCAGTTTGTACAACAACCAATAAAGAAAGAAAAAGAAAAGATGTGACCTATTTCAGAATTAAAATTAATCTATTATGCATGAAATGTAGAATACTGGGGAGAGTGACCAAATATGAGAAGTCAGCAGAGTTCATTTTTGAAGGGTCAAAGAAGCATTGTTAAGGAGTATCGACTTCATCAGGAAGGCAATATGGAGATAATAAAAAAATTATTCTTCATGGTATTAGCAGAGCAATAGTTGTACCTTAGATACAGGAGATATCCTGGCTAAAATGTAGAAAATAGAATGGGCCTGGAGGATTGGGTGTCAGCTAAAGAGCAGAGGATACAGGATAATGGCTTGGACAAGGTTAATGCTGATTGTTTTGAATTGATTGAGTTCAAGAGATATTGAAGAGTTAAACTGAATAAAATTTGGTGATTGAATGTAGCAACCTAGGGAGAGGAAAAATCAAAAGTAAAACCTAGGTTTTTAACTTAGAAAACAGGATGCATGGCAGTGCCATTTACAGAGAGTAATGTGGAAGGAGGAACACCTTTTAGAAACCATAGTGACATGAATCTTTCAAGTTTTATTTGAAGAATATATATGACAGGTATATGACATTGACAAGCAATGCTATCAATCTGCTGTTAGATATTTGGATCTGGGAGCATAGTGGAAATATCTGAGGTAGAGATATAGATCTTGAAATTTGAAAGAATGTGTACATGTGATGTGGTATATGCATATAATAAAGTATTTATTCAACCATAAAAAGAATTGAGACACCGATACATGATAGCATGTAGATAAATCTCTAGAAATTATGCTAAGTGTTGCATTTGCACAAAGTAAGAAAAAAAAAGAGAAATTTAGCAGCAGTATTCCACAAAACAAAGGAGAAGCATGTTTCAAGAAAGAAGGGAGATGAATGGATAAACAAGTTGTGGTATATGCAACCATAATGTGGAAAGAAGTACTAATGCATGCTGCGATGTGGATAAACCTCCAAACCATCCTGCCAAGGGAAAGAAGCTGGACACAAAAGACCCCATGTTTCAAGATTCCATTTTAATAAAATGTCTAGAATAGATAAATCCACAGTGCCAAAATGCAGACTGATAGTTGCCAGGTCCTGGGACAGGAGATGCTAATGGGAAGAAACTGTTTAGGGTCAGGGAGTTTGGGTTGTGGCAACAAAAATATTTTGAAACTAGATAGAGATATTTGTTGCACAATACTGTAAAGGTAGTAAGTGTCATGGGATTATTTGTTTAAAATTCATCATAAATTTTATGTCAATAAATTACTTCTTTAAAACAGAAGAGGAAGGTCAATGACAAAACCAAAAGGCATGATATCGAGGAGGGAAAGGACTGAAACGTTTCCATGTGTTCTAAAGATAAGAAATCTGGGTCCTGGGAAAAGGTCATATTGCAGTGGGATGAAGAATGGGGAGGCTGTAAGAAGTAGAAAATTAAGCATTCCATCTGTGAGGAAATTTGGCTTTGAAAGGGAGGAGTAAAATCAATTTCTAGTTTACAGGAGCATTTTTTAAGGACATATTTTTCTTCCTTAAGATGAGGTAATTCTTATGTGTGGAAACATTCATAGGAATGATATAGTAGAAAGTGAGAAGTACAGTCACAAGGCTGGTTTTCTTGTCATTGAAGGAGGGGTTGTGAAGGAGGCCCAGGGGCAAGTTAGGTGGAAAGAGATTGTGAGATTTCCCATCCAAGTTCTTGTATTTTTGAAGTAGAAACTGAGAAGTTATCTGGTGAAGGTGATGAAAAAGAATCTAGAGTAGAGATGTAAGGGGTGGCTAGAGGAAGCTTTCAAGAGTCTGAGAGTCTTTGTGGTATTTGGAATAAAAGTGGACTTGAACACAGTCCTGGGATTGTAGATCATTGACTCATATTGGCACCATATGTCTGCTAGATTGTGTGCTTTCTTCTGAAGTCTCATCTTCTTGAATAGAGTTGCTGAGAATGAGGCTAATCCAAATGATTCATTTTTGAGTTCTACCATCAGGACAGAGCAGAAAATGGTAATGGCTGGAAGAACATCACCCATCCTTCAAATGACACTGTCTTTGCTTACCTTTTCTGATAATGCAGGATTGACTGGCATTTGCATGTTGCTTTTCATTTTACACTTTCATCTGCATTATGTCCTTGATTTTCAATATAACGAGTTGCTCTTACTACTAATATTTCCATTTGATAGGTGAGAAAATAGACACTGAGAGTCTGAAATATTTTAGACCCCAGGTAGGCTTGCCGATTCTACTGGCTGTGATTTTGAACATGCACATGAGGCATTAAAGAGTATATTGGATTAAATGGCAATAGCTGAATTTACCAGAATATAAGCTAAAGAAACAAAGACGACACCTCACCTCTGCAGAAGACTGCCTGGATGGCACACAAATGAGAGAATGGAGGCTTCTATGAAATCTGACAAATAACAAGGTTAGGTGCAATACATAAAATATATATTATATCTTAAAAGAAATCAATCCTTGGTTCACAGCTCAAAATAGCATTTTTTTTTTCCTGGTGCAGCAGAGGATGCTCTGGTATTATATCAAGCAACATTTAGTGAGCAAAAGTAACTGAATGCAATATATTTACCCACAATAGTGCCAAAGCTTTTTAAGGAACAGTATTGATTTACTTCTTTGAAAATCAAAGTGACAGCAAAAGGTGTGTGTGGGGGAGAGATCACATGATTCAGGGAAGATATCTGAGGATTTAAAAGTGGCAAACACAAATCCATTAGTTTTAAAATGAGTCAAAAGACAAATCAGAAAAACTGTAGACCAGTGAATCAGTGGATTCCACATCTATTATAGGGAAAATACTGTGTAAGAGAGAAGGTAGAAGGAAAGAAGACAGAAAGGAGTTGGAAGAATAGTTTTATGAATCTGTAGCTGAGTTCAGTGATTTTATTCTTCCCTGCATCAATAAATTACGGGTTTTGGTGTTTTATACTCAGCACACAAGCATAATTTATTTATTAGGTTTTCTCTCTTTTTTTTTTTTTTTGTTTTTGGATATTTGTAATACTGTTCAAAAAATTTACTTATCCTGAATTCTAAATAAAACAAGAACTTATTTAGGCATTCTTACCCCAAGTAACCTGGTAGGACTCAGTTAATGCACACAGCTAGACCTAGAAGAGGTGAAGCCAGAGTGGGCCTGCTCCTGTTATTTTCCGGGAACTTCCTCAGGCTCGAATTAGGATGAGAAGCCCCAAGAAACTTGCAGCATGGTGTAGAAATGGTCAGAAGAGGGAGCTTATATCCAATTCATGGCACACTTAACCGAATTACTACTGAACACAGCACTGTGGGAAAGGGGTGAAAGTGAAGAGGGGATATCACTGGCGAAGGCAGTCCTGGAGAATGCAGAATTACAGATTGAGGTCAGGTTTCTATCACCTTCACCTCAATCTCCATGCACTTGATCAATGTAGTACTCGGCTTGCTCCACAGTTATATCAATGCCAACACTCCTAAACCATGAATAATCTGGAGAACCTTGCAAAAATGGTAAGTCACTTTGTCTTAGCATGAAACAGTTTTTTTTTTTAACTTTATTGACTAAATTTATTTACTATTCATTACACAAACACACCAAAAATGCTACTTTTGGTAGAATTCTTTTTGGTATTTTTTTCTGTCACATTTAAGTGTTACTTTTTTTTCCAATTTTTTTTTAATATTTGTTCTAAGTAGTTATACATGACAATAGAATGCACTTTGACACATTGCATATAAATGGAGTATAATTTCTCATTCTTCTGGTTGTACATGATGTAGAATCACACCAGTCGTGTAGTCATATATGTTCTCTCATTGTTTATTTGACAGACTCTGTAATTAGAGTTTCATTACCTTACAACACTCAAAAACAGTATTTTTCAAAGTGTGGGAAGACCACCTGTTTGTTGAAATGCTCCTATCCAAATTCCATCCTAGCTTTTCTAAATCGGAGGCTTCAAGATTGCAGCACTGAAATCAGTATGTTTAACAAGATCCCTGGGTGACTTCCTAAAGAGTTAGATGTAATGTCCATAAAGAAGAGTGCATCTTTGGCAATTATACAGCGTGCTGGAATTTCACGATCTGAATACACTTATGAATACACTGTCTGAATACACAAGCACTTTGATCAAGAAATAGAATCTGACCAGCACCTCTTGAGTAACACTTCGTTTAGATGTCCTCACCAAGTGCAATCACTGCCCTGATTTCTAAAATGTAGGTAAGTTTCACTTGCTAATAAAAGTAATTCATATTCTAGCCTAGAGTTATAAACTATTCCTTCTTAAGATCGGATAGTATTATTTTGTGAATTTACCAGGACTTGTAAATATCCATTCAACTGCTTGAGGTTACTTTGAGTATTGAGTGCTAATATTATTGCATTTCTGTTGGTCAAGTCAAAACTTGCATCTGAGTTAACAAGGAAGGCTTTGTCCAAGGCTCTTTTAATGGGTAGAAAGAACAGAATGCAGTCTAAATTCCATTCCACTGAAACTATGTGTGAATGGGAGAATTATTCAGAGCTGGGGTGGGAGGCTCGTGGACATTTTTTGTTTTCTAATTGGTCACACTCAATTACCTATCTTTAGGATAGGAGATAGATAGTCTTACAACTTTGAAACAGGTACCAAGTGAAGTTTAGCCTTACACAGAAACTAGGAGATAGATCTCCCATTTGATTGAAGGTTGATTATATTTGAACAGGATGGCTCCAAGATCTTTGAGAAAGCAGGTTCTGGACTATGAAAATGGCAAGAAACTTTGACAAGGTTTACATCTCAAGAGACCAGAGAAATAATGTACAAGTTTTCTAAACTAAGTTCCCAAGGGAAGGAAGGTCAGCTGCCTAGCATAAGACCTGGAATAAGAAAGAATTCTTCCCAAAGATAGTCAACCTGAATGAAATGTGAAGGTGATCTTGGTCAAGAGTACATTTAAGAGAAGAAGGTGGATCAATGGTCATGTATAAATTCAATGTTATTGGATTGTATTATATCTTTTCCAGAAATGTTATGCTTATTTATGTTCCTTTGACTAGTGTAGAATAGTTCTAGCGGCTCCACATCTTCACCAAAACTTAACATTTCCTCTTGGTTTCATTTTAACCATTCTTGTGGATAAAAGTGGAACTTCATCTACCCATCTTTATCTAATTGAGTTTTAATAGCTATGGGCTTTGAATCTTGTCTAAGAAATTTGATTAGTTCTAGAGACATTTTTGTGAGTTTTTTCCATAGATATAATAAGACAATGAATGATTTTAATAGAATGCTGGACAACCCTTGGATTTCTAAATAATTTATGTTTAAATGTTTTTTTGTTTTTTTTTTTTTTTGCTGTTCAATTGTTTGATGCTATCTTATTGGGGACTATTTCATCAACATTCATGCCAGATTATTCATAGATTTCTTTTTAGTTTTATCTTTATCAAATTTAAGTATCAATATTTAAAATTATGTAGAAATATTCACAGATTTGAAAGGCATTCTTGAAGAGGAGACAAGATTAATCTTCTATGTATTGCTTCAATTTTAATGCGTGTGCTACTGAAATGAATGAAGTCTTTAATTTCAGAGTATAAATTGGTCACTTGGTTTGTTACGGGTTCTGACTTTTTCTTCCTCCTCTTCTTTTTTTTTTTCTTGGTATAATTTTGGTGTTTTAATAAAGTTCTCCTTAAAAGCAATACAGAAGAGAATCCCATATATAATTGTAATTTTTTATATTTTCTTTATTGTAAACAAATGGGATACATGTTTTTTCTCTATTTGTACATGGATCAAGGCATACCTTTTGTGTAATCATAAATTTACATAGGGCAATGTTGTTTGATTCATTCTGTTAATTTTTTTCCCTTCCCCCCACCCCTCCCACCCCTCTCACCTCTCTCACCCTTCTTTTCCCTCAATACAGTCCTTCCTTCTTCCATTCTTACCACCCTCCTTATCCCTAACCCTAAACCTAACATTAACCCTAATGCTAACAACCTCCCACCCCCCATTATATGTCCTCATCCGCTTATCAGCGAGATGATTCATCCTTTAGTTTTTTGAGATTGCCTTATCTCACTTGGCATGATATCCTCCAATTTCATCCATTTGCCTGCAAATGCCATAATTTTATCATTCTTCATGGAGGAGTAATATTCCATTGTATATATATGCCACAGTTTCTTTATCCATTCATCAACTAAAGGGCATCTAGGTTGGTTCCACAATCTGGCTATGGTGAATTGAGCAGCTATGAACATTGATGTGGCTGTATCTCTGTAGTATGCTGATTTTAAGTCCTTTGGGTATAGGCCAAGGAGTGGGATAGCTGGGTCAAATGGTGGTTCCATTCCAAGCTTTCTGAGGAATCTCCATACTGCTTTCCAGAGTGGCTGCACTAATTTGCAACCCCACCAGCAATGTATGAGTGTACCTTTTTCCCCACATCCTCGCCAACACCTATTGTTACTTGTATTCTTGATAATCGCCATTCTAATTGGGGTGAGATGGAATCATAGGGTAGTTTCATTTGCATTTCTCTTATTACTAGAGATGTTGAACGTTCTTTCATATATCTGTTGATTGCTTGTATATCTTCTTCTGTGAAGTGTCTGCTCATTTCCTTAGCCCATTTGTTGATTGGATTATTTGCATTCCTGCTGTAGCGTTTTTTGAGTTCTTTATACATTCAGGAAATTAGCGCTCTATCTGAAGTATGAGTGGCAAAGATATTCTCCCACTCTGTAGGCTCTCTCTTCACATTACTGATAGTTTCCTTTGCTGAGAGAAAGCTTTTTAGTTTGAATCTATCCCAGATGTTGATTCTTGCTTTTATTTCTTGGACTATGCGAGTCCTGTTAAGGAAGTCTGATCCTAAGCCAACAAGTTGAAGGTTTGGACCTACTTTTTCTTTTATAAGATGCAGGGTCTCTGGTCTGATTCCGAGGTCCTTGATCCATTTTGAGTTGAGTTCTGTGCAGGGTGAGAGATAGGGGTTTAATTTCATTCTGTTGCATATGGATTTCCAATTCTCCCAGCACCATTTGTTGAAGAGGCTATCTTTTCTCCATTGCATATTTTTGGCACCTTTGTCTAGTATGAGAAAATTGTATTTATTTGGGTTTGTGTCCATGTCCTCTATTCTGTACCATTGATCTACCTATCTATTTGGTACCAATACCATGCCATTTTTGTTACTATTTCTTTGTAATAGAGTTGGAGATCTGGTATTGTGATACCCCTTGCTTCGCTGTTTCCACTGAGGATTGCTTTAGCTATTCTGGGTTTCTTATTTTTCCAGATGAATTTCATAATTGCTTGTTCTATTTCTGTAAGGTACATCATTGGGATTTTAATTGGAATTTCATTGAATCTGTATAGCACTTTAGGTAGTATGGCCATTTTGACAGTATTAATTCTGCCTGTCCAAGAACATGGGAGATCTTTCCATCTTCTAAGGTTTTCTTTAATTTCTTTCTTTAGTGTTCTGTAGTTCTCATTGTAGAGGTCTTTCACCTCTTTTGTGAGATTGATTCCCAAGTATTTTATTTTTTTTGAGGCTATTGTGAATGGGTTAGTTTTCCTAATTTCTCTTTCTGAAGATTCATTACTTAGGTATAAAAATGCATTGGATTTATGAGCATTGGTCTTATAACCTGCTACTTTACTGAATTCACTTATGACTTCTAAAAGTTTTCTGGTGGAATTTCCTGGTTCCTCTAAATATATAATCATGTCATCAGTGAACAGGGATAGTTTGAGTTCTTCTTTTCCAATTTGTATCCCTTTAATTTCTTCGGTTTGTCTAATTGCTCTGGCTAGAGTTTCAAGGATGAAGTTGAATAGAAGTGGTGAAAGAGGGCATCCCTGCCTTGTTCCAGTTTTTAGGGGGAATGCTTTCAGTTTTTCACCATTCAGAATGATATTGGCCATGGGCTTAGCGTAGATGGCCTTTACAATGTTGAGGAATGTTCCCACTACCCCAATTTTTTCTAGTGTTTTGAGCATGAAGGGATGCTGTATTTTTATCGAATGCTTTTTCTGCATCTATTGAAATAATCATGTGATTGTTAACTTTTAGTCTGTTGATATAGTGAATGACATTTATTGATTTTTGTATGTTGAACCAACCTTGCATCCCTGGGATAAAACCCACTTGATCTTGGTGCACTATCTTTTTAATATATTTTTATATGCAATTTGCTATAATTTTGTTGAGAATTTTTGCGTCAATGTTCATTAAGGATATTGGTCTGAAATTTTCTTTCCTTGATGTGTCTCTGTCTGGTTTAGGTATCTGGGTGATACTGGCTTCATAGAATGAGTTTGGGAGAATTCCCTCTTCTTCTATTTCATGGAATACTTTGAGGAGTATTGGAATGAACTCTTCTTTAAAGGTTTTGTAGAACTCGGCTGAGAACCCATCTGGTCCTGGACTTTTCTTTGTTCGTAGGCTTTTGATAACCTCTTCTATTTCATTGCTTGAAATTGATTTATTTAATTTGTGTATGTCCTCCTCCTTCAGTTTAGGTAATTCATATGTCTCTAGAAGCTTGTTGATTTCTTCGAGATTTTCTGCTTTGTTGGAGTATAGATTTTCAAAATAGTTTCTAATTATGTTTTGTATTTCACTCTTGTCTGTTGTGATATTTCCTTGTTCATTCCGAATTTTAGTAACTTGAGGTTTTCTTCCTCTTTCTCTTTGTTAGTGTGGCTAAGGGTTTATCAATTTAGTTTATTTTTTCAAAGAACCAACTATTTATTTTGTTAATTTTTCTGATTGTTTCTTTTGTTTCAATTTCATTGATTTCGGCTCTGATTTTAACTATTTCCTGTCTTCTACTACTTTTGGTGTTGGTCTGTTCTTCTTTTTCTAGGGCTTTGAGCTGTAGTGCTAAGTCATTTATTTGTTTATTTCTACTTCTTTTGTTGAATGTGCCCCATGAAATAAATCATCCTCTAAGTACTGCTTTCATAGTGTCCCAGAGGTTTTGATATAATGTGTCTTTGTTCTCGTTTACTTCTAAGAATTTTTTTATTTCCCTCCTGATGTCTTCTGTTATCCATTCATCATATAATAGTGTATTATTTAATCTCCAATATTGGAGTAGTTTCTGTTTTTATTCTGTCATTTATTTCTAATTTCAATCTATTATGATCTGATCGAGTACAAGATAGTATCTCTATCTTCTTGTATTTGCTAACAGTAGCTTTGGAGCATAAAATATTTTAGAGAAGGATCCATGTGATGCTGAGAAGAAAGTGTATTCGTTCTTTGTTGGATGGTATATTCTATATATGTCCGTTAAGTCTAAATTGTTGATTTTGTTATTGAGATCTATGGTTTCTTTATTCAATTTTTGTTTGGAGGATCTATCCAGTGGTGAGAGAGGTGTGTTAAAATCGCCTAGTATTATTGTGTTATGGTCTATTTGATTTTTGGAATTGAGAAGGATTTGTTTGACGTACATGGATGATCCAAAGTTTGGGGCATAGATATTTATGATTGTTATGTCTTGCTGATTTATGCTTCCCTTAAGCAGTATGTAATGTCCTTCTTTATCCCTTCTGACTAGTTTTGGCTTGAAGTCCATATTATCTGAAATGAGGATGGATACTCCAGCTTTTTTGCTGTGTCCGTGTGCATGGCATGTTTTTTCCCATCCTTTCACCTTTAGTCTATGGGTATCTCTTTCTATGAGATGAGTCTCTTGCAGGCAGCATATTGTTGGATTTTTCTTTTTAATCCAATCTGCCAGTCTATGTCTTTTGATTGATGAGTTCAGGCCATTAACATTCAGGTTTATTTTTGCGATCTGATTTGTATTCCCAGTCATTTGACTCATTTTTGTTTTTTGGCATGACGTGGTTTCTCCTTTATTTGGCTATTCCTTTAGGCCAGTTCCTCCTTTTGCTGATTTGCAACATTGTTTTTCATCTCTTCTTCATGGATTATTTTTTTGAGAATATTCTGTAATGCCGGCTTTCTTTTTGTAAATTACTTTAGCTTTTGCTTATCATGGAAGGATCTTATTTCGTCGTCAAATCTGAAAGTAAGTTTTGCTGGGTATAAGATTCTTGGTTGGCATCCGTTTTGGTTCAGGGCTTGGTAAATGTTGTTCCAGGCCCTTCTAGCTTTTAGGGTCTGGGTTAAAAAATCTTCTGATATTCTTATTGGTTTCCCCCTGAATGTAATTTGATTCTTTTCTCTCGTGGTATTTAAAATTCTGTCTTTATTTTGTATGTTAGGTATTTTCATAATAATGTGCCTTGGTGTGTGTCTGTTGTAATTTTGTATATTTGGACTCCTATAAGCCTCTTGTGTTGGTTTTCCATTTCATTCTTCAGATTTGGGAAATTTTCTGATATTATTTCATTGAATAGATTGTTCATTCTTTTGGTTTGTTTCTCCAAGCCTTCCTCAATCCCAATAATTCTCAAATTTGGCCTTTTCATGATATCCCATAATTCTTGTAGATTCATGATTTCTTGCTATCTTCTCTGTTTGGTCAACTTTGTTTTCAAGATTAAATATCTTTTCTTCAATGTCTGAGGTTCTGCCTTCCAGGTGTTCTGTCCTATTGGTTATGCTTTCTATGGAGTTTTTAACTTGGTTTATTGTTTCCTTCATTTCAAGGATTTCTTTTTGTTTTTTTTTTTCAAAATCTCTAACTCTTTATTGAAATGATCTCTTGCTTCCCATATTTGCTCTTTTAACTGTTGATTGGTGCGATCATTTAATGCCTGCATTTGCTCTTTCATCTCCTTCTTCAATGCCTGCATTTGCTCTTCATCTCCTCATTTGCTTCCCTGATTGTTTTAATGATGTCTCCCTTTCTGACATTTCTTCTGTTGTGCTGTCATTGGGTTTTATTGATATAGTATCTAGGTTTGTTTGGGACATTTTCTTTCCTTGTTTTCTCATATTGGTCAGATGTCAATGGGACTCTGAGATATTGCAGATTTCCTCTATTGGCTTATAGTGTCCCTGCAGATTTCCAGCATATCACCTCCCAGCCTTCAGTAGCCTGAAGTCTTGGAGTAACTTGATAATGCAGTGCTTCCAAAGAAAGCTGCCCCTAGCCTGTTACTGGTTCCAGGGCTTGGAGCTGGCTCTGTGTGGAAAGGCTCTCACTTGGTGGCCTGCTCAGAGAAGCTGGCCATGTGGGAGGAGCCCACCACCGTAGTGTGCAGGGCTGCGTGGGGAAGACTCTAGCTGCCTTGGCCTACTCTGATAAGCCGCCCCTATCTGGGCCTGCCACCCAGGCTGCGCTTCACCTGGTGGGGGAGACTCTCCCTTTGGCTCTATTTTAGTCTGAGTCTCCTAATGCCTCCCCTTCTTGAATCCTGGGTTCTGGAGCGACTGGAGATGCAGTCACTCTCTAGTCAGCCATCTTGGATCGCCTTCCTCCTCTTCTTCCTTTTGCTTCTCCTTCTCCTCTTTCTTTTCCTCCTCCTCCTCCTCCTGCTATCTCGTTTTTGCTGTTGTTTCTTTACCTTCTTTTATACTTCATACCTTCATTTGATGTATTCTGTATGTGGAGTGCCCTGAAGACTCTGGTTTAGGGCTGATGTCTGGTAAATTGGTATCAAATGAATGAAGAACTTAAGTAAAAAGTTCTTCTGCCTGTTTCAATATGCTGATATCAAGGGATTTTGTTTCTTTTAAAGTTTGTATTGTTTTTCTTGTGAACTTGACAGAAGTCTGTAGAACTCCAGTATATACTGTAATGTGAAAATGTTTGCTTCTGTCAGATATTCAGGGTTTTCAATAATCCTCAAACAGTGCTATATTAATTTTCTAGAAAGTGTATGTAACATCATGTAGATAGTATACATGTAGACCTCAAAAATGAGTGTGCAATGGACTTGATACTCTACTTTTACAGTGGTCTTTTTTTTGTACTGTCTATAGAAAGTTTTATTGTTTTTGTTTTTGTACTTTTCCTGGTCCATAGACAGAGCTTTGTCTAACTCTTTGACAATGTTAGGACATAACTTTAAGGATTTGAGCAATATTCAGGTGACTTTGCTTCATTTTCTAAAGATGAAAGGCCTCATCCTTTTTCCATATAATTGTGTCACATATTAGCCTTCAAGAATTATTGAGATACTCATGAGCTATAGTCATATCACTTTGAGATTGTTTTCTGCTTTTGTGTTTTCTCGTCATTGCTAGCACCTAATGATTCCCTTTATTTTATTGTTAAATTTTACTGCATATTTAATAACTTTCTAAATTATGTTGATTCAGTGTTTCTCTGTTATCAGCTTGGTCTTCCATATTTCTGGAAATCTATTCCAGGTAATTCTAATGTTCACTTAAAAGTTATAACTGTTCATGGGTCAATTTATTGTTTTAACAAAATAAATTTCAATATATTTATAACATAATGGCCCAGTATAATGCAGTTATTGGAATTTTTATTGATTCCTTAGTGTGGAAAAATTTTAACATATTGGAACTTTGCACCAATGGAGAAGATATACAAATGAAATATATAAATCATTAAACTGATGAGGATGTGGCCAAAAAGATATAAGAAAACAGAAAACACTGTAAGGATTAACTTCTCAGAAGCTAAAGGAAGCTGGAACTTTGGTATGAGTGGTAAACAGAGTCAAATGTCACAAAGAACTCAAGTTTTACAAGGACAAAATATTTGTCTATTTCATTTGAAATAGAAAGATCATCGACCACTGTTGACTTTAGCAATAGGAGGTTAGTTGTAGTTGTGGAAGCCAAACTCAGACTGATTTTGGTTAGAAACTGAAGAGGAATACAGGGGCAGGAACAATGAGTGAGAATTACACTTTAGGAACATTTGGTCCCAGTGGAAAG
Source organism: Sciurus vulgaris (assembly GCF_902686455.1). Classification (NCBI taxonomy): domain Eukaryota; kingdom Metazoa; phylum Chordata; class Mammalia; order Rodentia; family Sciuridae; genus Sciurus; species Sciurus vulgaris. The sequence goes on from NC_136465.1 coordinate 85,753,029, forward strand.
GATTATTGAGATAACCCTTTGAGTAAATCCTTTGAGGCCCTAGAATCAGTTATTGAGATGAGGGGAAATTTATTTATTTTTCTTGTGGAAGTCACTAGATCATGTATGTGATTCTGAGAGGCCTATTACAGAGAGATATGGAATAACAGATGAAGAGTGTTACCTCAGGAGGAGGGGAGGTTGGAAATAACCTTGAAGTTGCACAAGAGTTACCAAGGCATACAAAGGCCATGATTTTGTTGGTGATAGAACTCTAGCAGAACCCAGTATGTGCTTACCCAAAAGATATTCTCCCTTTGCCTAATTAATTCATAAGTCTTGATTTTATTAGAGTGACAATGTTCCCAGTTCTAGGTTATAGGTTATTCCAGTCATCATTGTCTTAAGTTAGTGATGGTAATACCCACTTTTCAAGAAACTTATTTTATTAAGTTTTCTTGCAGTGTTGGTCAAGGAAACAAAATGCTGTGTCTCTAGAGAGCTGCCATATAAGTTTTTCCATTACACGTAAAAAGAACTTCCACCACCCCACTTTCTGACTCTGGATGTGATCATTTGATGTCTTCCTTACAGAACCCATCCTGAGTCTATAAGGTAAGAGTATAAAGATAAGAACTCAACAAGAATAGAGAGGAAAGATAAATGGATACAGAATCTTAAATATTTGTTAGCCCATGCTCCATTCCTGAAGTCTCTTAACATCAGCTGTTTTCTGTTATTTACAGCCAAAAGAATAACTGATTCAAGTTATACAAGCTTTCCTCTCCAAAGTGGGTCTCTGTCGTCTTGGGTACCACCCAGTTTAGTTGAAAGTATATCATCATACTAAGTAACATTTCTATCAATTTCTCAAAACTCTTCAAGATTTACCTCAAAAATAAAAATACTTAGATTTCATCATTACATTACATTAAATTTTGGTCAAGTACTAAAATTCTAGCAAAATGACTCACTGGTAACTCTCCTTAGAGAAGGAGTTATATTTATTTTACCTCTACTTACTTACCTACGTAGCTGAGATTCAATAACTAGTCATGCAACAAACCAATCCAATATAATCCACTTAGTTCATTTTCTGAAAGGTGTGGTCTAAAATGTTTTACCTTATTTCTCAATATTTCTTATTTCTTTCTGCTTTAACAACTTTTATTATATGTTGTTTCACCTATTTTATGAAAAATACATCTTCCTTACATTGTATTGAAAGTATTAATGTAAATACTATAACTCTTCTATCAGTATGATGCACGAAACAAGTTGGAGTCAATTGGCAATGGGCAGAAAAATGTACATAAATTCCAGGTGATGCCTTCAATTATGAAATTTCATGCCCTCCACTACTTCTCATTTTCCATTCTTGTAGGCTGGAACACAGAAGGCATAATAGTGTGTTAGCTGTGACCAGACTGACCAGAAAAATACTAAGGGATCTGGATGCTGAATGACTGCAATAGAACATTATTGCCCATTTGCCTTGTTCTTTGCCACCTATCTCTTAAACCAATGACCAGCCATTTTTGCCAACTTCTAAACTCAGCTATGCACTAAAAGTGAAGAAAGTAATGTGTGGTGAAATCCTCAAAAGCTGAGCATTTCCTCAAAGAAGCAATTGATCTGGAAGTGACTGGGATATACTGCATCTGAAATGATGGTGTTTCTCCATGCATTTCCTAATGGGAATGAAGGTCTCTACTGAAATTCAATTCAATATGATGAGAAAGATTTTTCTGTATACTTAAGCTGTAACTGTAGACTTTAAACTTGATTACCATGAAATAATTTATTGAACTCCAAGACTGTTCCAGGATTTGTTTTAAACATGGGTACAGCACAGAAGGAGGCAAGACCTCTGTTCCATAGAAAATGCTAATGAGAGAGAATGAGTGTCAATGAGTAAGTGACCCTGTATGGAAAATCGTCATCATAAAAATAGGAATAAGAGGTCTAGAAAGGCTTTGGTAGGAAGAAATCAATTAAATCTAGAGGAATTAGAAACATCTTCTAAATCTAATTATTTTAAATACTCTGACTACATTGCTGAAACTCTAGATGTCATCCTTTTATTAGTGATACTCAATGGAAAAAAGTTCATCAGAGCATCCATATTTGGAGACTACCTTGGAGCTATTTGAAGTAAAACATATTTCTACTGTGATTTTGACATTCATACTTGTCTTAATGACTTTGTGTTTTTAATAAAAAATAATCATGTTTTAATACACTACAAGACAATCATGTCAAACATAAATTTTCTTAGAAGCGAAAGTAAGCACAATTCTATAAACAAATTGCTGTAATACCTATTTTTGGAATCTATTGGCAGCTATGTTAAAATGGAGGTTCCTTGGAAGGAAGATCTTGACAGAGACCAGATTCAGGAACATTACAACACAGCATAGCAAGAAAATTTCTCCCCTGCCTCTCTGTGCTTGGAACTCTGATTGAGATTTTTCCTGGGCACAGCAGAAGATACATTGCTTCAGTGTCACATGCCAAGTTTAAACCAGCAACAGCCATTCAAGCATTGCAGTCTCTATGCTATTGTATAATGTTTATAAAGGATCTAGAGGTGATTATACCCTCTTAATTTTCCCCCTGTTTATTTTAAATAGGAGGTAGATAAAGGAGGAAGGGGAATATGAATGTTGCACCAATGTAATGATTAAAGAAATAACATGCACAGATTGTGACAATCCACTTGGAAAAAAAAAAAATCCAAACTAATTTTGTTCTATTTCTTCTAAACCATCTGAGAGCCTTTCTACATTTACCCATACAGACTAAATTACACTGTGATCAAGTTTATGGGAAGATAGCAGCACATATGTAGATGAAAGCACAGACAGATATTTATGAAAAACTGGGTTTCTATAAAAAAGGAAAGTTAGTGGTTATTTTGAAGTATATTAGTTAATGTTTAAAAATGGAATCTTTAAAGAATATGCCACTTACTCAAACATGCCACTTTTCTTCAAAAAGAGAGAAACAAGTTTTCCATTACCAGCAGTTGTTAAATGTTGGCTTTGGCTGGTTCAGCCTTTTGTCTTCCCAGCTGTATGAATCACCTCTACAATATGTCCCTTTTGTTTGCATACTGGGATTCTGTGCCTGTCTGGGGGTGGGGAAATGTGTGGAGAAAAACCTGTTACTTTGTTACCCTAGGACCAGATTGTTCCAAGTCTGTGTGTGCATATTTTATTTCAGAGTCTTTCCTTAAATCTTGGCTTGCTTTCTGTCTTTCTTGCATATTTCTGCCCATCCTAAAAGAATAAACCTAGTTTTGAACCAAAAATAAATTGTGTGTTATTAATAAACCAAATCTTGTAAACCCCTTCTGTTTACTCTTAAAATTGTCTGTGTGAGATAGAAAATATAATGGCCTTTCATGTTCCACTTGCAAGCAAATCTAATCTTCTCTTTAAAAAAATATATAGCTTTGAAATAGATTTTCATTTGTCAGTATAAGATTATAAGTCTCCATTTACACAGGCATGCAAAGTGTATCTATATTTACATATAGGCAGTTTATGTTAATTATAAATTGTACATATATGTTGTACATACATTCACCAAGATAAATGTGTTCTAGGCATTTCTGTGAGCATTATTTTTGTTAAATTTTTTTAAGGTTGCCACCAACATCATCACATCACTTCAGATATGGAAACAAACTTGGAGAAGTTGAAATCAGTCCTTGGAAATAACTTTGTACTATCAGTGTTGATTTGCATAAAGACAACCTGCTACATTGAGGTGACTCGGTTCTGGTGGCAAGTGGAACTGTATTTGAATCCAGGATCCAAAGTCTAATTCATGATCATTAACCAAGATGCCAACACATTCCAAGTATAAATGGTCTGCTTTACTCACTCTAACTGTAAAAATAAATGTTTTAAAATGTATTTATAGGACAAGGTCTCATAATACATACTATACGTTTCTTTACTTTTTGTTTTTTTAATTGCTTTGCCAATTTATATTCAAGCATTTCTACGATTCATGATGTAAACTTTGTTATAAATGTTGTAATTTTAAAAAGTATTATGTTCATTATAGAAAATTTGGAAAAATCTTAATGTATAAAACCCATGGCATTAAGATATAATCATTCTTAAATTCTTGCCTTATATATATACAGTATTTTTGCAATGATTGTGTGTCTACTGTGCATGAATTTTTTCTTTTGAAAATTTTGTTCAGCAACATAAAGTTTGGTTTCTAATAGATAAATTTTTAATATAATTATTGAATAATAATATGTATTTCAGCATAGTATTTCATAAGAAGTTAGTACACTTTTTTGTCAATCTTTTATTGTTTGGAAACATGTTTAGTTGACTTTTCCATTTTACAAATATTTATGTGAAGATTTCTCTTTCTAACAGCAATATTTGCAAGTTCCTGTTTGCGTACTTCAGTAAGTGTTGAATGTTACAGTTTTGAAGTGTTTTGCAAATTAGATAGGCAAAATATTTCATTTTAGTTGTAGCATATATTTGATTGCTTACTACCTTAAATAATTTTTATAAAGTTGTTTGACTCTTTATCTCTTCTTGATTCAATCACCTACTCTTTCATTCATGTGGTTATGTTTATTCATTCTGTTTAAGTGTGCATATTTAGATCCTCTTTGTAGACCATGTTCTGTGCAGTGAGGAACATTTTTGGTTTGAGTCCACACAAAACTTATAAACACTCAAGCCTGATAAGCAAGGGACATAAAAATGAATAATTTTTTTTTTTTTAAATTAAGGATTTATCTAAGTTCTCAGAAAGAAGTATTCAGGGTGCTGAAATAGAAAAGACTTTCTTCTTACAAACAATGTTACTTACATTAGAATGGTCAAAATATGTGAACATATGAAATTTAAATTATATAAAATCATACACTGTGAAAGACAGTTCCTCCAACTCTCTTTCACATTTTGTTTACTAAGGAAATCAATATTTAGATAATTCCTGTATATTTTTGCCAAAACATTGTTTGCATATTTTTATGTATATTTGTGGGTGTATACATGTGGGTGTTTTAAAAAAGGATGTGACCAGAATCACTAACCGTTCCTTATTTTTAAATTTGTATTTGAAAGCTACTTTTATGACTATATAAAGAGCTACCTCATTTTTTAAATGACTGTATTTTATGTATATGTCTCACTATGTGGGTGCAACTTAATTTATATAATTGATGATCCTACTAAAATATTTCCTTTGATTCGATAGATGCATTTGGTTTGACTTAGTCATATCTTGTTATATTATCTGTTTTTAATCAGGTGACTTTTCTTCTTTATCATATTTTATGTTCTTTTACATATTATAATAATTTATGCAATATTTATGACATATCAGTTAATGTATAATTTTAGTTTATTATATATGCTTAAAATTTTATTTTAAGCTATCATGTTACTTTGTAGAGAGATATGAAATTAATACATTTATATTTAATTCCTCTTTTACAACTCATTTTTGCCAGCCATAAATTTTCTTTCTGTTTTTAATCTTAGGTAGTGGAATATACATATGCTTATATTTTATTATTGTACATAAATGATAAATTTTGATTTTTAACTACAAAATGACTTTAAATTTCTTTCTAATTATTGTTTACCAAATATTTTCTTTATTGTCAGTTTCTCACCACATAATTTTTTTCAGGACTTTAGTGTTTGTGTTTTTATTTAATTCATCAAATTTTAACAAGGAAAAAGTATACATTTACATTGTATAACATGATGTTTTACGAATGTATGCCTTATGAAATAACTAAATAGCACTATTTAACTTGTGTTTTATTTTGTGGTATGAAAAATTAATGACTACTTTCTTAACAATGTTTAAGCATACAATGTATTGTTTTCAACTATAGTTTCCATATACTATAGATGATCTCTCGAACTTATTCCTCTAGCATAACTGAATAATGCTAGAATTTCATAACTGAAATTTTAGCCTCTTACCAATCCATCCACTCTCTGAGATTCTAGTGACCATTTTACTCACTGTTTTTGAGTTAGACTTATTAAATTTCACATATAAGTGAGAACATGTGGAATTTGTATTTCTGTGTCTAGTTCATTTCAATTAAAGCCTTCCAGGGTCGGTCACCCATGTTGTAGGTGTAGGCTATATTCTTTTATACTGAAGAGTGTTTCACTATGAATACATTTTTTGCATCCATTCATTTATTGGTACTTAATATTGTAAGGAACAGGGAGTACAATATCTTTTCAAAATACTGATTTCAGATCTTTTATGTATATGCCCAGAAAAGGATTTGCTGAATCAAATGGACATCTCTGTTATTAATTTTTTGAGGAAACACCATATTTTTCCATAATGGCTCTACCAACTTAAATTTCTACAAACAGTGTGTAAGGGTTTCCTTTTTTTCCACATCCTTGCCAACACTTGATATCTTTTGTCTTTTTGATAGACATCCTTAACAGGTGTGAGATAATATCTCATGATCATTTTAATTTAATTTACATTTCCCTAATGATTAGTGACATTGAGCTTTTTATTTTAATAAGCTTGTTGATCATTATATGATTTCTTTTGGAGAAATTAGTTCAGGTCCTTTGAGATTTTCTAATCAAAATGTTTTCTTACTATTGAGTTGTTTGTGTTTCTCATATTTTGCATAGTTAGTGCTTATAAGATGTATGATTTACAAACGTATTTTCCCATTTTATAAATTGTCTCTTCACTTTGTTCATAGATTGTGTGTGTGTGTGTGTGTGTGTGAGTGTGTGTGTGCAATTAGTCTATATTTGTGGTCTGTGATTTTGAAATCATATCCCTGCCCCAGTCCCAAAATAATCAGACTAATAGTGTGAAGTTTTTTCTCTATTTTCTTCTAGTAGTTTTACAGTTTAAGTTCTTACTTTAAAGTCCTTAATTCACTTTCAGGTGATTTTTGTATATGATGTAAGTTGAGGATCTGAATTTATTTTTCTGCATGCAGATATTCAGTTTATCCAACAACGTTTACTAAAGAGACTGTTCTTTCCTAAATACAAGCTCTTCTTTCTTTGCTGAAAATCAGTTGACTGTAAATATGGGCTTATTTCTATGTTCTGTATTCTGTTCCATAGATCTATGTGTCTGATTGTATGGCAGTGTAATACTATTTTTTTTACTATAGCTTTTAGGGAATTTTGAAATCAGTTAATGTAATGCCTCTGACATTGTTCTTTTTGCTCAAGATTGCTTTGGCTATTCGGAGTTTTTTTTTTTTTTTTCCATATGAGTTTTAGTACTGCTTTTTCTATTTCTATGAAAAATGTCATTGGAAATTTGATAGAAATGTCATTGAATTCATAGATCACTTTGGATACTGTCAATATTTTTAACAATTTAGAAATTTACAGTCCATAATTTGTGTCTTCCTTAATTTCTATTTATTTGTGTCTTCCTTAATTTCTTGCATCAGTGTTTTGTACTTTTGAGTGTACATATCTTTATCATCATGTTTAATTTATATCTGAGTAATTTTTTTGGCAGTTATTGTGAGATTTTCTTGCTTTGGTTTTTACATAGTTTGTTGTTATTTTATAGAAACAAACTAAGGTTTGTAATTGGTTTTTCATCCTTGAACTTTACTGAATTTTTTATTAGTACCAATGATTTTTGGTGAAGTGTTAAGATTTTCAATATATAAGATTATGTCATGCATAAATCCAAACTGCAGCTTGATTCTTTCTAATCTGAATGTCTATTATTCTTTTACTTTCCTAATTGTTTTGGTTAGGACTTACATTGGTTTTTATGAAAAGATGTTGATTTTTGGGGTGCCTTTTCTGCATCTATTGAGACGATCATATGGTTTCTGTCCCTCTTTCTTTTAATTTGGTGTATCATGCTTATTGATTTGCATATGTAATCATTCTTGTTTCCGAGGATTCAAACCCACTTGATCAAGAAGAAAGACTTTTTAATGTGCTATTGAACTTGATTTGCTAGTATTTTGTTGCAGATATTGCATCTGTGTTCAGAAGGGATACTGATTTAGGGTCAACATGATGGTGGCCTTCAAAATGAGTTTAGAAGTTTTCTCTTATTTCTTTTTTTTTTTTTTGGTGGGAGAGTGTTTGGGAAAGATTGTTATTAGTTATCTTAAAACATACTGATAGAATTCATTAAGGAAGTCATTAGGATTCAGGTTTTTCTTTGATGGGAGATTTTTCATAAAAATCATGTTACTTATTATTAGAATATTCAGATTTCTTCTCTCTTCATAATTTCAGTTTTCATAGGTTGTTTTTAGAAAATTATGTTTCTTCTAAGTGGTCCAGTATTTTGGTAGATAATTGTCCCTAACAGTCTTCTGTGAATCTTTAATTTTCATGTCTCTTTCATTTGTAATTTTATTTATTTTGGATTTTTTTTTTACCCTGGATAAGATTTGTTGATTTCATTTATCTTTTCAAAAACTCAATTTAATTGCTTTGATATTAAAATTATATTTCTAGACCATATTTTATATATTCCCTTGATGTGATCTTATTTTTTTTTCCTTCTGCGTACTTGAGGCTTAATTTGTTCTATTTTTATTTCCTTATGGTCTAATATTTTTTAAATTTATTTTTATTGTAAACAAATGGGATACATGTTGATTCTCTGTTTGTACATGGAGTAAAACCATTTGTGTAATCATACATTTACGTAGGGAAATGTTGTTTGATTCATTCTGTTATTTTTTCCCTCCCTCTCCACCCTTCCCACTGTTCTCTTCCCTCTATAAAATCCCTCCTTCCTCCATTCTTGCCCCCTCCCACCCCCATTATGTGGCATCATCCACTTATCAGCAAGATCATTCGTCCTTTGCTTTTTTGAGATTGCTTATCTCACTTAGCATGATATTATCCAATTTCATCCATTTGCCTGCAAATGCCATAATTTTATTATTTATTATGACTGAGTAATATCCCATTGTATAAATATACCACAGTTTTTTTTTATACATTCATCAATTGAAGGGCATCTAGGTTGTTTCCACAATCTGACTATTGTGAATTGAGCAGCTATGAACATTGATGTGGCATCTTTGTAACATTCTGCTTTTAAGTCCTTTTTGTAAAGGCCGAGAAGTGGGATAGCTGGGTCAAATGGTGGTTCAATTCCAATTTTTCTAAGGAATCTCCACACTGCTTTCCACAGTGGCTGCACTAATTTGCAACCCCACCAGCAATGTGTGAGTGTACCTTTTTCCCCACATCCTTGCCAACACCTATTGTGGCTTGTATTCTTGATACTCGCCATTCAAATGGGGGTGAGATGGAATCCTAGGGTAGTTTTGATTTGCATTTCTCTTATTACTAGAGATGTTGAACATTTTTTTATACATCTGTTGATTGCTTGTACATCTTTTTCTGTGACGTGTCTGTTCATTTCCTTAGCCCATTTGTTGGTTATTTGTATTCTTGATGTAGGGTTTTTTGAGTTCTTTATATATTCTGGAAATTAGTGCTCTATCTAAAGTATGGGTGCAAAAGATTTTCTTCCACTCTGTAGGCTCTCTGTTCACATTACTGATAGTTTCCTTTGCTGAGAGAAAGCTTTTTACTTTGAATCTATCCCAGTTGTTGATTCTTGCTTTTATTTTTGGGCTATGGGAGTCCTGTTAAGGAAGTCTGATCCTAAGCCAACAAGTTGAAGGTTTGGACCTACTTTTTCTTCTATAAGATGCAGGGTCTCTGCTCTGATTTCAAGGTCCTTGATCCATTTTGAGTTGAGTTTTGTGCAGGGTGAAAGATAGGGTTTTAGTTTAATTCTGTTGCATATGGATTTCCAGTTTTCCCAGCACCATTTGTTGAAGAGGCTATCTTTTCTCCATTGCACATTTTTGGCACCTTTGTCTAGTATGAGAAAATTGTATTTATTTGGGTTTGTGTCCATGTCCTCTATTCTGTACCATTGATCTACCTGTCTATTTTGGTGCCAATACCATGCTGTTTTTGTTACTATTGCTTTGTACCATACTTGAAGGTCTGGTATTGTGATACCCCCTGCTTCACTCTTCCTGCTAAGGATTGCTTTAGCTATTCTGGGTTTCTTATTCTTCCAGATGAATTTCATGATTGCTTGTTCTATTTCTGTAAGGTATGTCATTGGGATTTTAATTGGAATTGCATTGAATCTGTATAGCACTTTTGGTAGTATGGCCATTTTGACAGTATTAATTCTGCCTATCCAAGAACATGAGATATCTTTCCATCTTCTAGGGTTTTCTTTAATTTCGTTCTTTTATGTTCTGTAGTTCTCACTGTAGAGGTCTTTCACCTCTTTTTTTAGATTGATTCCCAAGTGTATTTTTCTTTTGACGCTGTTGTGAATGGGGTAGTTTTCCTATCTTTTCTTTCTGAAGATTCATCACTTATGTATAAAAATACATTGGATTTATGAGCATCAATATTATATCCTGCTACTTTACTGAATTCACTTATGAGTTCTAAAAGTTTTCTGGAGGAATTTTCTGGTTCCTCTAAATATGTAATCATGTCATTCACAAAGAGGGATAGTTTGAGATCTTCTTTTCCAATTTGTATCCCTTTAATTTTCTTGGTCTGTCAAATTGCTCTGGCTAGAGTTTCAAGGACAGTGTTGAATAGAAGAGGTAAAAGAGGGCATCCCTGCCTTGTTCCAGTTTTTAGGGGGAGTGCTTTCAGTTTTTCACCATTTAGAATGATATTGGCCATGGACTTAGCATAGATAGCCTTTACAATGTTAAGGAATGTTCCCACTATCCCTATTTTTTCTAGTGTTTTGAGCATGAAGGGATGCTGTATTGTATTGAATGCTTTTTCTGCATCTATTGAAATAATCATGTGATTCTTGATTTAAAGTGTGTTGATATGATGTATTACGTTTATTGATTTCTGTATGTTGAACCAACCTTGCATCCCTGGGATAAAACCCACTTGATCGTGGTGCACTACCTTTTTAATATATTTTTGTATGCGATTTGCTAAAATTTTATTGAGAGTTTTTGCATCGATGTTCATTAAGGATATTGGTCTGAAATTTTCTTTTCTCAATGTGTTTCTGTCTGGTTTAGGTATCAGGGTGATATTGGCTTCATAGAATGTGTTTGGGAGAATTCCCTCCTCTTCTATTTCATGGGGTACTTTGAGGAGTATTGGAATGAGCTCTTCTTTTTAAAGGTTTTGTAGAACTTGGCTGAGAACCCATCTGGTCCCGGACTTTTCTTTGTTGGTAGGCTTTTGATGACTTCTTCTATTTCATTACTTGAAATTTTCTGTTTAAGTTGTGTATGTCTTCCTCGTTCAGTTTAGGTAATTCATATGTCTCTAGAAACCTGTTGATTTCTTCAAGATTTTCTATTTTTTGGAGTATAGATTTTCAAAATAGCTTCTAATTATATTTTGTATTTCACTCGTTTCTGTTGTGATATTTCCTTGTTCATTCCAAATTTTAGTAATTTGAGTTTTCTCTCTCCCTCTCTTTGTTAGTGTGGCTAAGGGTTTATCAATTTTGTTCATTTTTTCAAAGAACCAACTATTTATTTTTTTAATTTTTTCAATTGTTTCTTTTGTTGCAGTTTCATTGATTTTGTCTCTGATTTTAACTATTTCCTGACTTCTTCTACTTTTGGTGTTGCTCTGTTCTTCCTTTTCTAGGGCTCTAAGCTGTAGTGTTAAGTCGTATATTTGTTGATTTTTTCTTCATTTATTGAATGCACTCTATGAAATAAATTTTCCTCTAATTACTGCTTTCATAGTGTCCCAGAGATTTTGCTTTAGCTATTCTGGGTTTTTTATTCTTCCAGATGAATTTCATGATTGCTTGCTCTATTTCCGTAAGGTACTTCATTAGGATTTTAATTGGAATTGCAGTGAATCTGTATAGCACTTTTGGTAGTATGGCCATTTTGACAATATTATTTCTGCCTATCCAAGAACTTGGGAGATCTTTCCATCTTCTAAGGTTTTCTTTAATTTCTTTCTTTAGTGTTCTGCCATTCTCATTGTAGAGGTCTTTCACCTCTTTTGTGAGTTTGATTCCCAAGTATTTTATTTTTTTTCAATGCTATTGTGAATGGGCAAGAGTTCCTAACTTCTCTTTCTGAAGATTCATCACTTATGTATAAAAATGCATTGGATTTATGAGCATTGATCTTGTAACCTGGTACATTACTGAATTCACTTATGAGTTCTAAAAGTTTTCTGGTGGAATTTTCAGGTTCCTCTAAATATATATTCATGTCATCAGCGAACAGGGATAGTTTGAGTTCTTCTTTTCCAATTTGTATCCTTTTAATTTCTTTGGTTTTTCTAATTGCTCTGGCTAGAGTTTCAAGGACAATGTTGAATAGAAGTGGTGAAAAAGTGCATCCCAGTCTTGTTCCAGTTTTTAGGGGGAATGCTTTCAGTTTTTCACCATTTAGAATGATATTGGCCATGGGCTTAGCGTAGATGGCCTTTACAATGTTAAGAAATGTTCCCAATCCCCCAATATTTCTATTATTTTGAGCATGAAGTGATGTTGTATTTTATCAAATGCTTTTTCTGCATCTATCAAAATAATCATGTGATTTTTAACTTTAAGTCTGTTGATATAGTGAATGACATTTATTGATTTTTGTATGTTGAACCAACCTTGCATCCCTGGGATAAAACCCACTTGATCGTGGTGCACTATCTTTTTAATTTAGTTTTGTATGCAATTTGCTAAAATTTTGTTGAGAATTTTTGCATCGATGTTAATTAAGGATATTGGTCTGAAATTTTCTTTCCTCGATGTCTCTCTGTCTGGTTTAGGTATCTGGGTGATATTGGCTTCATAGAATGAGTTTGGGAGGGTTCCCTTCTCTTCTATTTCATGGAAAACTTTGAGGAGTATTGGAATGAGCTCTTCTTTAAAGGTTTTGTAGAACTCTGCTGAGAACCCATCTGGTCCCAGACATTTCTTTTGGTAGGCTTTTGATAACCTCTTCTATTTCATTGCTTGAAATTGATTTATTTAAGTTGTGTATGTCCTCCTGGTTCAGTTTAGGTAATTCATATGTCTCTAGAAACTTGTTGATGTCTTCGAGGTTTTCTGTTTTGTTGGAGTATAGATTTTCAAAATAGCTTCTAATTATGTTTTGTATTTCACTCGTGTCTGTTGTTCATTCCAAATTTTAGTAATTTGAGTTTTCTCCCTCTTTCTCTTTGTTAGTGTGGCTAAGGGTTTATCAATTTTGTTTATTTTTTCAAAGAACCAACTATTTATTTTCTTAATTTTTCCAATTGTTTCTTTTGTTTCAATTTCATTGATTTCGGCTCTGATTTTAACTATTTCCTGTCTTCTACTACTTTTGGTGTTGGTCTGCTCTTCTTTTTCTAGGGCTTTGTGCTGTAATGTTAAGTCATTTATTTGTTGATTTCTACTTCTTTTGTTGAATGTGCCCCATGAAATAAATCATCCTCTAAGTACTGCTTTCATAGTGTCCCAGAGATTTTGTTATGGTCTGTCTTTGTTCTTGTTTACTTCTAAGAAATTTTTTATTTCCCTCCTGATGTCTTCTGTTATCCATTTTCATATAATAGTGTATTATTTAATCTCCAGATATTGGAGAAGTTTCTGTTTTTTATTCTGTCTTTTATTTCTAATTTCAATCCATTATGATCTGATAGAGTACAAGGTAGTATCTCTTTCTTCTTGTATTTGCTAACAGAAGCTTTGTGGCATAAAATATGGTCTATTTTAGAGAAGGATCCATGTGATGCTGAGAGGAAAGTGTATTCGTTCTTTGTTGGATGGTATATTCTATAAATGTCCGTTAAGTCTAAATTATTGATTGTGTAATTGAGATCTATGGTTTCTTTATTCAATTTTTGTTTGGAGGATCTATCCAGTGGTGAGAGAGGTGTATTAAAATCGCCTAGTATTATTGTGTTGTGGTCTATTTGATTTCTGGAATTGAAAAGGATTTCTTTGACATACATGGATGAGCCAATGTTCGGGGCATAGATATTTATGATTGTTATGTCTTGCTGATTTATGCTTCACTTAAGCAGTATGTAATGTCCTTCTTTATCGCTTCTGACTACCTTTGGCTTGAAGTCCACATTATCTGAAATGAAGATGGATATTCCAGCTTTTTTGTGTCCATGTGCATGGTATGTTTTTTCCCATCCTTTCACCTTTAGTCTATGGGTATCTGTTTCTATGAGATGAGTCTCTTGCAGGCAGCATATTGTTGGATTTTTCTTTTTAATCCAATCTGCCAGTCTATGTCATTTTAATGATGAGTTCATTTCATTAACATTCAGGGTTATTTTTGTGATATGATTTGTATTCCCAGTAATTTGACTCATTTTTGTTTTTTGACATGATTTGGTTTCTCCTTTATTTGGCTATTCCTTTAGGCCAGTTCCTCCTGTTTCTGATTTGCATCGTTGTTTTTCATTTCTTCCTCATGGAATATTTTGCTGAGAATGTTCTGTAATGCCGGCTTTCTTTTTGAAATTCTGTTAGCTTTTGTTTATCATGGAAGGATCTTATTTTGTTGTCAAATCTGAAAGTAAGTTTTGCTGGGTATAAGATTGTTGGTTGGCATCCATTTTCTTTCAGGGCTTGCAGCTGCTGATATTCTTATTGTTTTCCCCCTGAATGTAATTTCATTCTTTTCTCTCGCAGCCTTTAAAATTCTTTCTTCATGTTGTATGTTAGGTATTTCATAATAATGTGCCTTGGTGTGGGTCTGTTGTAATTTTGTATATTTGGAGTCCTATAAGCCTCTTGTACTTCATTTTCCATTTCATTCTTCAGATTTGGAAAATATTCTGATATTATTTCATTGAATAGATTGTTCATTCCTTTGGTTTGTTTCTCTAAGCCTTCCTCAATCCCAATAATTCTTAAATTTGGCCTTCATGATATCCCATAATCCTTGTAGATTCTGTTCATGATTTCTTACCATCTTCTCTGCTTGGTAAACTTTGGTTTCAAGATTAAATATTTTGTCTTCAATGTCTGAGGTTCTGTCTTCCAGGTTTTCTATCCTATTGGTTATGCTTTCTATGGAGTTTTTAACTTGGTTTATTGTTTCCTTTATTTCAAGGATATCTGTTTGTTTGGTTTTTTTCAGTATCTCTAACTCTTTATTGAAATGATCTCTTGCTTCCCGTATTTTTTCTTTTAACTGTTGATTGGTGCGATCATTTAATGCCTGTATTTGCTCTTTCATCTCTTCCTTCAATGCCTGCATTTGCTCTTTCATCTCCTTGTTTTCTTCCCTGATTGTTTTAATTATGTACATTCTGAACTCCCTTTCTGACATTTCTTCTGCCATGCTGTCATTGGGTTTTATTGATATAGTGTCTAAGTTTGTTTGGGACTTTTTCTTCCCTTGTTTTCTCATATTGGTCTGATTTCAGTGGGACTCTGAGATATTGCGGATTTCCTCTATTAGTTTATAGTGTCCCTGTAGATTTCCAGTATATCACCTTCCAGCCTTCAGTAGCCTGAAGTCTTGGAGGAACTTGATAATGCAGTGCTTCAGAAAAAGCTGCCCCTGTCCCACACTGAGTGTAGTATTGGGGGCTGGGTGTGCTCGGAATGCCTCTCACTAGGCAGACCTGCTCTGAGAAGCATGCTGTGGACCGGGTCTACCACCAAATGGAGTCAGGCTGCTCGGGAAAGGTTCTGGACCTCCTGCCCTGGACTGCGAAGGTGCGTGCCGACCTGACCGGGGCCGGCTTGGGGCTGGTTTTGCAAGAAAAGCCTCTCCCTGGGTGGTTCTCCTCTGAGAAGCTGGCTGTGTATCGGGCTGCTGCCGGATGGAGCCAGGCTGCTTGGGAAAGCCTCTCGTTGCCCTGCCCTCCTCTGAGAAGCTGCCCACTGTCCGGCCTGCTGCCAGGCCGAGCTTCACCCAGTGGGAGCTATTCACCCAGTGTTTCTGATTTGGTGTGAGTCCCTCAATACCTCCCCTTCTTGAATTCTGAGTTCTGGAGTGACAGGAGATGCAGTCACTTTCTAGTCTGCCATCTTTGTAATATATTTTTTAATTGGATCTTTTTCTCTCTCTTTTTTAAATCTAAGCATTATTTCTATAAACTTACGTTTTAGAAATGATTTTCCTACATTCCATAGGTTTGGTATACATTGTTTCAATTTTTGTTCTCATATTTTTATGAGTTACTTTTGAAAATCACTTTTGAATCATGGTGGTTCAGGAAAATATTGTTTAATTTCCACATATTTGTGAATTTTCCAAAATTTATCTTACTGTTGATTTTTCATTTCACAGCACTGTGGTCAGAAAAGATGCTTGATTTGATTCCCATCTCTCTAAGATTATTAAGTCTAATTTTGTGCCCCAAATATCTATCCTGGTGAATGTTATGTATGTCCTTGAAAGAACGTATATTCCACTTTGATTGGATGGAATGTTCTGTATATGTTATGTTCATTTGATCTTAAATATAATTCCAGTCCAGTGTTTCCTTATGAGTTTTCTGTCCAGATAATGTGTCTATTTTTGAAAGAAAAAATATTGAAATATTATATTGTAATGCTATAGCAGCCTATCCCCCTTTGTTTCAGATATATTAACTTTTATATTTATGTGCTCTGATGTAGGGTTCATATATTTTTTTGTTATAACTTGTTGATAATTAATTCCTGTATCATGATAGAGTGCCCATATTTGTTTCATTTTGCAGGTTTTAACTTAAAATGTATTTTATTAGAAATACTTATTGTTACCCTGCTCTCTTTTGATTGCCATTTGCTTAGAGTATCTTTATCCATTCTTTCACTTTCTATCTATGAATATCCTTAAAAGTGAAGTAAGTTTCTTATAGACAGCAAGGAGCAGAATATTTTATATATGTTTAAAAACTATTTGGTCAACTCAATATCTTATTTAATTTTCATTTTTTTTATAATGGGGATTAAACCCAAAGGTGCTTTATCACTGAGCTCAATCCCCAGTCCTTCCTACCTTTTATTTTGAAACTGAGTCTCACTAAATGGCTAAGTCTGGCTTTGAAATTGTGACCCTCCTGCTTCAGCATCCTGAGTTTCTGGGACTCCAGGCATGACACTAAACCTAGGAAACTATCATTTTCTTGGCTAATTTGATCCATTCAAGGTAATTACTGTTGCCTTGGTACTCACTGCCTCCATTTCGTTACTTTCTTGTGGTTTTATAGATTATTTTTATTACTTTTTCCCACTCTTTTCTTCCTTTTTTATCAGAATATTTTCTCTAGTGGTATTCTTTATAACTTACTTTCATCTTTTACTTACCTAATGTAGGTGCTTCCTTGGTAGTTGTAAAAGCTTAGGTAAAACTTCCTTTTATAATTATAATATTTTTATTTTTTAATTTTTTTATTTTTACAGAATGCATGTTGATTCATTGTACACAAGTGGGGTACAACTTTTCATTTCTATGGTTGTACACAATGTAGATTCACACCATTCATGTAATCATGCATATACATAGACTAATACTGTCTGTTTCATTCTACTATCATTTTGTCCTCCACCACCTTCCACCCCATTTTCCTCTATACCTTCCAAGTTCCTTCATTCTTCTCTTCCCCCATCGCCCCACCTCATTATATATTGTCATGCACTTATCAGAGAAAACATTTGACATTTGGTTTTCTGTGCTTGGCCTATTTCACTTAGCATATTTTCCAACTTCATCCATTTACCAGCAAATGCTATAATTTTACTCTTCTTTATAGCTGAGTAATATTTCATTTTATATATATATATATATATATATATATATATATATATCACAATATCTTTATCCATTCATCTGTTGAAGGACATCTAGGTTGGTTCCACAATCTAGCTATTGTGAATTGAGCAGCTATGAACATTGATGTGGTTGCATCAATGTAGTATGCTGATTTTAAGTCCTTTGGGTATAAACCAAGGAGTGGGACAGCTGGGTCAAATGGTAGGTCAATTCCATGTTTTCTAAGGAATCTCCACACTGCTTTCCAGAGTGGCTGTACCAATTTTCAACTCCACCAGCAATGTACAAGTGTGCCTTTTTCCCCACACCCACGCCTACACGTATTATTTCTTGTGTTCTTGATAACAGCCATTCTAATTGGAGTTAGATGAAATCTTAGTGTGGTTTTAATTTGCATTTCTCTAATTACTAGGGATGATGAGCACTTTTTCATGTATTTGTTGATCACCTGTATATCTTCTTCTGTGAAGTATCTGCCCATTTCCTTAGCCCATTTCTTGATTAGGTTCTTTGTATTTTGGGTGTAAAGTTTTTTAAGTTCTTTATAAACTTTGGAGATGAGTGCTCTGTCTGAAGTGTAAGTGGAAATGATTTTCTTCCACTCTGTAGGCTCTCTTTTTTACATTATTCATTATATCCTGTGCTGAGAAAAACTTTTTAGTTTGTATCTATCACATTTATTGATTCTTGCTTTTATTTCTTGCACTATGGGGGTCTTGTTAAGGAAGTCTGGTCCTAAGCCAACATGGTGGAGATTCAGGCCTACTTTTTCTTCTATTTGGTGAAGGGTCTCAGGTCTAATTCCTAGATCCTTGATCCATTTTGAGTTGAATCCTGGCAAGCTGTATCCAAAAACATATTAAGAAGATAGTGCACCACAATCAAGTGGGGTTCATCCCGGGAATGCAAGTTTGGTTCAACATCCAAAAATCAATAAATGTAATCCATTATATCAATAGACTTAAGGATGAGAAACATGGTTATTTCAATTGACACAGAAAAAGTGTTTGACAAAATACAACACTCCTTCATGCTTAAAACACTAGAAAAAATAAGGAAAATAGGAACGTACCTCAACATTGTAGAGGCTAGCTATGTTAAACCCACGACCAACATCATTCTTAATGGAGAAAAACTGAAAGCATTCCCTTTAAAAACTGGAACAAGACAAGGATGCCCTCTTTCACCACCTCTATTCAACATTGTCCTTGAAATACTAGCCAGAACAATTAGACTAAAGTAATTAAAGGGATATGAATAGGAAAAGAGGAACTCAAGCTGTCACTATTTGCTGATGACATGATTCTTTATTTAGAGGATCCAAAAAACTCCTCCAGAAAACTTCTGGACCTCATAAATGAATTCAGCAAAATAGCAGGATATAAGAACAACACGTGTAAATCTAAAGCATTTTTACACATAAGTGATGAAACATCGGAAAGGGAAATGAGGAATTCAACTCCATTTGCAATAGCTGCAAAACATATTATTAGCAGATTATTTTAATAATCCACTTAATTTTAATCCACTTACAATTTATGTTTGTGATGTCACAACTTATATCTTTTTGTATCACGTACCTTTAATAAATTTTTATTATTACTTTTAAGTTTTGTCTTTTAACCTTCATAGAAAAGATAAAAGTAATTTATAGACAATCATTACAAATTAGAGTATTTTGAATGTGACTGGGTACTTCCTTCTACCAATGTGTTCTATACTTCCATTTTTTGTTTGTTTTTTGTTGTTGTCACTAAGCAGTGTTCTTTCCATTTAAAGAACTCCATTTAACATTTTTTTGTAACACAAGTCTGATGGTGATAAGCTCTCTCAGGATTTGTATGAGAAAGTCTTTATTTTTCCATTTCTGAAAAATAATTTTGCTATGTAAAGCATTCTTGGTTGGAAATTTTTGTTTTTGTTTTATTATTATTTTATTTTTGCCTCCCAGACTGAATATGTAATCCTGCTTCCTTTCTTGTCCTGTAAAGTTTATGCTGGAAAGTCTGCTGCTAACCTTATTAAAACTCCTTTATATGTGATATGTTTTTATGGTTCTTCATTTACCTTTGATTTTTAATCATTAGTTTATACAGGTAGATTATCCCTAGTGCAAAAATTCAAAATCCTAAATACTTGAAAATTCAAAACTTTTTGAGTGTCAACCTGATTCCACGAGTGGAAATTTTCATACCTGATCTTATGTGATAAGGCATAGTCAAAATGCAGTAAAAATATTGTATACGACTCTGTGTATGAGGTATTTAAGAAACAGTCAATTTCATGTTTATTCTTAAGGTTTATCCTCAGGATATCTCATTATGTCTTTGCAAATATCTCAAATTCTGAAAAAGAAAAGGAAATCCAAAACACTTCTGATCCTAATCATTTCAGATAAAGGATACTAAACTTATAATGTGTCTTGTTGTGATCTACTTTGTATTGAATCAGTTTAAAGACCTTCGATTTACCTGTATTGTACCAGGACAATAACATATTTCCCCATATTTGAAGTTTTCTGCTATTATTTCTCTAAAATAACTTTTTTCTTTTTTGCTTCTCTGTTCTCCAATTTGAACTTTTATCATTTGAATATTTGCTCTGATGATGTTGTTCCATTACTCCCATCACCTTTCTTCTTTTCTTTTCATTCCTTTTTTCTCTTTTCTTCTCTCAATACATATATTTTCAAGTAATCTGACTTTGATTACAGATTCTTCTGCTTGGTCAATTCTACTATGGATACTTAGAGTATTTTTTATTTCATTCATTGAGTTTTTCAACTTCAGAATTTCTATTAAAAAAATTAATTCCTGGCAGGCGCAGAGCAAGCTGGTGGGTGAGCCAGGCCGCCTACATCGTGGAGGTAGCAGGCGTCATAACTGAGCGACCCCACTGGAACCCTGCACCTAGGTTGGTGCCATCACTGGTTGATTGTAGATGTGGAGCGAGCTGATGCACAAGTCAGCCAATTGCATCGCAGAAGTAGCAGGTGCGCACCCACACAACCTGCCTTGAGGAGCTGGGTGGTGGGCAGCCAACACACCCAAATCACCAGGCCAAAGAGAGACACCACCACTGAACAACCCTGCCCCACCATGCCAAGGTTTGTCACCATCATGGAGTTAGCCAGAGGCTACTTTATAGGCTGGTGCAGGCATTTTGAATTACTCCTGAGGATGTGGCCATCATCATTGAAAGGGCAACTCCCTTCCTGATAAACCTAAGAAGGCTATAGGACCTTTGACAAGACCCAGGAGCCAAGAAGAGGAGGTACTGGGAGACACAGGACCAACTCAGATCCAACAGGGAATATATACCACCTGAAGGCCACCACCAGTAGAAGGCCAGCTTCCTAGTGGAGCACCACATAATCAAATTCCTCCAAGATTTCAGGCTACTGAAGGCTAAGAGGTGAGCCATTAGGAATCTACAGAAAAAATATTAGTCAATAGAAGAAATCTGCAATATCCCAGAGTTTCACTATTAGAGGAGTAAATAACTGAATAATATGAGAAAACAAGGGAAGAAAATGTCCCAAACAAACCTAGATGGTATAGCAATAAAATCCAATGACAGCATGGCAGAAGAAATGTCAGAAAGGGAGTTCAGAATGTACATAATCTAAATGATCAGGAAAGCAAACAAGGCGATGAAAGAGCAAATGCAGGCATTGAAAATGAGATGAAAGGTCAAATGCAGGCATTGAATGATCACACAATCGACAGTTAAAAGAGCAAATACAGGAAGCAAAATATCATTACAGTAAAGAGTTAGAGATACTGAAAAAAAACAAGCAAACAGAAATCCTTGAAATGAAGGAAACAATGAACCAAGTTAAAAACTCCATAGAAAGCATAACCAATAGGATAGAACACCTGGAAGACAGAACCTCAGATATTGAAGACAAAATATTTAATCTTGAAAACAAAGTTGACCAAACAGAGAAGATGGTAAGAAAGATGGTAAGAAATCATGAACAGAATCTACAAGAACTATGGCATATTATGAAAAGGCCAAATTTAAGAATTACTGGGATAGAGGAAGGCACAGAGAAACAAACTAAAGGAATAAACAATCTATTCAATGAAATAATATCTGAAAATTTCCCAAATCTGAAGAATGAAATGAAAAATCAAGTACAAGAGGCTTATAGGACTCCAAATACACAAAATTACAATAGACCCACACCAAGGCACATTAAAATGAAAATACATAACATACAAATTAAAGACAGAATTTTAAAGGCTGTGAGAGAAAAGAATCAAATTACATTCAGAGGGAAACCAATACAGATATCAGCAGATTTTTCAATCAAGACCCAAAAAGCTAGAAGGGCCTGGAACAACATTTTTCAAGCCCTGAAAGAAAATGGATGCCAACCAAGAATCTTATACCCAGCAAAACTTGCCTTCAGATTTGATGACGAAATAAAATCTTTCCACAACAAACAAAAGCTAAAAGAATTTGCAAAAAGAAAGCCAGCATTACAGAACATTCTCAGCAAAATATTCCATAAGGAAGAGATGAAAAACAATGATGTAAATCAGCAAAGGGAGGAACTACAATAAAGGAACAACCAAATAAAGGAGAAACCAAGTCATGTCAAAAAAAAAAAAATGAGCCAAATGACAAGGAATACAAATCATATCTCAATAATAACCGTGAATGTTAATGGCCTGAACTCATCAATCAAAAGACATAGACTGGCAGATTGGATTAAAAAGAAAAATCCAACAATTTGCTGCCTGCAAGAGACTCATCTCATACAAGGAGATACCCACAGACTAATGGATGGGAAAAAACATACCATGCACATGGACACAGCAAAAAAGCTGGAGTATCCATCCTCATTTGAGATAATGTGGACTTCAAGCCAAAGGTAGTCAGAAGGGGTAAAGAAGGACATTTCATACTACTTAAGGGAAGCATATCAGCAAGATATAACAATCATAAATATCTATGCCCCAAACAGTGGTTCATCCATATATGTCAAACAAATTCTTCTCAATGCCAGAAATCAAATAGACCACAAAACAATAATGCTATTGCTGAGTATTTTGCTGAGAATGTTCTGTAATGCTGATTTTAATACATCATTCTCAACACTGGACAGATCCTCCAAACAAAATTTGAACAAGGAAATCATAGATCTCAAAAACACAATCAATAGTTTAGACTCAACGGACATTTATAGAATATACAATCCAACAAAGAGCGAAGACACTTTCTTCTCAGCAGCACGGGGATCCTTCTCTAAAATAGACCATATATTATGCCACAAAGCTACTGTTAGCAAATACAAGAAGATAGAGATACTACCTTGTATTCTATCAGATCATAATAGATTGAAATTAGAAATAAATGACAGAGTAAAACACAGAAACTACTCCAACACCTGGAGAATAAATAAAAAGCTATTGTATGATGAATGGATAACAGAAGATATCAGGAAGGAAATTAAAAACTTAGAGGTAAATGAGAACAAAGAAACAACATATCAAAATCTCTGGGACACTATGAAATCAGTTCTTAGAGGAAGATTTATTTCATAGAGTGCATCCAATAAAAGAATAAAAAAAAAATCAACAAATAAACGACCCAATATTTCAGCTCAATGCCCTAGAAAAAGAAGAACAGAGCAACACCAAAAGTAGAAGAAGACAGGAAATAGCTAAAATCCGAGCTGAAGTCAATGAAATTGAAACAAAAGAAACAATAGAAAAAATTAACAAAATGAATAGTTCGTTCTTTGAAAAAATAAACTACATTGATAAACCATTAGCCACACTAAAAAAGAGAAGAAAGAAAACTCATATACTAAAATTTGGAATGAACAAGGAAATATCACAACAGAAACGAGTGAAATACAAAATATAATTAGAAGCTAATTTGAAAATCTATATTCCAACAAAATAGAAAATATTGAAGAAATCAACAGGTTTCTAGAGTCATATGAATTACCTAAACTGAATGAGGAGGACATACACAACTTAAATAGATCAATTTCAAGTAATGAAATGGAAGTCATCAAAAGCCTACCAACAAAGAAAAGTCTGGGACCAGATGGGTTCTCAGCCAAGTTCTACAAAACCTTTAAAGAAGAGCTCATTCCAATACTCCTCAAAGTATCCCATGAAATAGAAGAGGAGGGAACCCTCCCAAACACATTCTATGAAGCCAATATCACCCTGATACCTAAACCAGACAGAAGCACATGGAGAAAAGAAAATTTCAGACCAATATTCTTAATGAACATCGATGCAAAAATTCTCAATAAAATTTTAGCAAATCGCATACAAAAATATATTAAAAAGATAGTGCACCACCATCAAGTGGTTTTTCCCAGGGATGCAAGGTTGGTTCAACATTCGGAAATCAATAAACATAATACATCATATCAACACACTAAAAATCAAGAATCACATGATTATTTCGATAGATGCAGAAAAAGCATTCGATAAAATACAGCATCCCTTCATGCTCAAAATACTAGGAAAAATAGGAATAGTGGGAACATTCCTTAACATTGTAAAGGCCATCTATGCTAAGCCCATGGCCAATATCATTCTAAATGGTGAAAAACTGAAAGCATTCCCTCTAAAAACTGGAACAAGGCAGGGATGCCCTCTTTTACCTCTTCTGTTCAACACTGTCCTTGAAACTCTAGCCAGAGCAATTAGACAGACCAAAGAAATTAAAGGGATACAAATAGGAAAAGAATAACTCAAACTATCCCTCTTTGTGAATGACATGATTACATATTTAGAGGAACCAGAAAATTCCACCAGAAAACTTTTAGAACTCATAAGTGAATTCAGTTAAGTAGCAGGATATAATATTGATGCTCATAAATCCAATGTATTTTTATACATAAGTGATGAATCTTCAGAAAGAGAAGTTAGGAAAACTACCCCATTCACAATAGCTTCGAAAAACATAAAATAATTGGGAATCAATCTAAAAAAAGAGGTGAAAGACCTCTACAATGAGAACTGCAGAACACTAAAGAACGAAATTAAAGAAAACCCTAGAAGATGGAAAGATCTCCCATGTTCTTGGATAGGCAGAACTAATATTGTCAAAATGGCCATACTACCAATAGTTGTATACAGATTCAATGCAATTCCAATTAAAATCCCAATGACATACCTTACAGAAATAGAACAAGCAATTATGAAATTCATCTGGAAGAATAAGAAACCCAGAATAGCTAAAGCAATCCTTAGCAGGAAGAGTGAATCAGGAGGTATCGCAATATCAGATCTTCAACTATGGTACAAAGTAATAGTAACAAAAACAGCATGGTATTCGCACCAAAATAGACAGGTAGATCAATGGTGCAGAATAGAGGACATGGACACAAACCCAAATAAATACAATTTTCTCATACTAGACAAAGGTGCCAAAATTGTGCAATGGAGAAATGATAGCCTCTTCAACAAATGGTGCTGGGAAAACTGGAAATCCATATGCAACAGAATGAAATTGAACCCCTATCTCTCATATCTCTCTCCTGCACAAAACTCAACTCAAATTGGATCAAGGACCTTGAAATCAGAGCAGAGACCCTGCATCTTATAGAAGAAAAATTAGGTCCAAATCTTCAATTTGTTGGCTTAGGATCAGACTTCCTTAACAGAACTCCCATAGTTAAAGAAATAAAAGCAAGAATCAATAACTGGTATAGATTCAAAGTAAAAAGCTTTCTCTCAGCAAAGGAAACTATCAGCAATGCAAAGAGAGAGCCTACAGATTGGGAGAAAATCTTTGCCACTCATACTACAGATAGAGCACTAATTTCCAGAATCTATAAAGAACTCAAAAAACTCTACACCAAGAATACAAATAACCCAATGAACAAATGGGCTAAGGATATGAACAGACACTTCACAGAAGAAGATCTACAAGTAATCAACAAACATATGAAAAAATTTTCAACATCTTTAGTAATAAGAGAAATGCAAATCAAAACTATCCTAAGATTCCATCTCACCCAATTAGAATGGAGATTGTCAAGAATACAGCAACAATAGACGTTGGCGCTGATGGGGGGAAAAAGGTACACTCATACATTGCTGGTGAGGCTGCAGATTAGTGCATCACTCTGGAAAGCAGTATGGAGATTCCTTAGAAAACTTGGAATGGAACCACCATTTGACCCAGCTATCCTACTCCTTGGCCTATACCCAAAGGACTTAAAATCAGCCTACTATAGAGATACAGCCACAACAATGTTCATAGCTGCTCAATTCACAATAGCCAGATTTTGGAACCAACCTAGATGCCGCTCAATTGGTGAATGGATAAAGAAACTGTGGTATGTATATATACAGCATGGAATATTACTCAACCATAAAGAATAATAAAATTATGGCATTTGCAGGCAAATGGATGCAGTTGGAGTATATCATGCTAAGTGAGATAAGCTAATCTCAAAAACCCAATGGACGAATGATCTCACTGATAAGCGAATGATGACACATAATGGGGATGGGAAGGGGGCAAGAATGGAGGAAGGAGGGACTGTATAGAGGGATAATATGGGTGGGAGTGGTGGGGAGGAGAAAAAATATCAGAATGAATCAAAAACTATCACCCTAGGTACATGTATGATTACACAAATGGTACATCTCTACTTCATGTACAAACAGATAAACAATATGTATCCCATTTGTTCACAGTAAAAATGAATTAAAAAAATTAATTCTCATTTCACTATTGAATTTTCCATTTTTTTGTTCTTTATTGCCTTCCTAATATCATTGAGTTGTTAATGCTGCCTTTTGTTGAAGGTTGCTGAGGTTCCTTAAAAAAATTATTTTTAATTCTTTGTCAGGTAGTTTGTATATCTCAGTTTCCTTGGGGTTAGTTGCTGGAAAAGTATTCTGTTCTTTTGGTGATGTCTCTTTGGTTTTACATATTTTTGTTGCCTTATGTTGATGTCAACATCTTGGGGGAACAGTCATCTTACTTATGGTACATGCTTGTTTTGCTATGGAAAAATCTTTACCCTACAGGATCATATGAGGACTCTTGTTTTATAGGGCACAGTAAGCAGTTCTAATAAAATGAATGTGCAGCTGAGCATTGTCTGTGAGATTCTTTCAACTGAGATCAGTGTTGCTGGTGATTACAGGAACCCTCAGAAAATAACAGTGGATGTCTGCAGTGGTAGCAAGTGTTGAGATCTTTGGTAGCCATAGTTTCTAAGGTCTGCCCAATTTGTATTTCTTCTGCTAAAAAAACTGTGGCTCAATCTCTTTTAGCATTAGTTTTGTCTTTCAGATCTTTTTATGGTGTCTGTAGGACCACTCTTATGAGTGGCCTCTGTGTTGTAGCTACTAATGTTCCCATTACCCAGAGAACAGGCCCTGTTCTCCACTGTTGCCTGGTAGTTCTATGTGAGACACATATTGGTAATACTATATGAAATTTAGATGTTATAAAGCAGCCAGGGAGCTGAAAACAAGGCATGGGCATGCACAGAGTTCCAATGGACCTCAGGTAGGGTCAGGGTATAGCTCTATATGGAGGTTGAGCCAATGCTAAGAGTATGGTCACTTGCAAGGAAAGCTTGGTCATGGAATCTAGAGTGTGAAGGAGCTTGCTTTGATATAGCAACAACTGTGGTGTCTGAGATGTGGAAGAACCCAGTGAAACCACAGATCACGGGTCTAGAATGTGGGCAATTACAAGGATGGGAGATACACAGTGCTGGGAAAGGCAATTATCACAATTATCAGTTAGTCACAACAGTGAAAAAGCTGATAAAAACAGGCAATGATTCCTCTTTCTGAAGCAGTTCAATATTCATTGCCTTTGAGTGTTAGGTGTCACCAAGAGCTCATGTGTGAGAGACAATGCAAGAAGGCTTAGAGGTGAAATTATTGGATTATGAGATTCTTAACCCAACCAATGAATTTATCCCCTGATAGGGATTAACTCAGTAGTAATTGTAGGCTGGTAGAGTGTGGCTGGAGATGTAGGTCTTTGGGGTGTGCCTTTGGGGTGTATATTTTGTATCTGGCCAGTGGAGTGCCTCTCTGCTTTCCAGTGTGATGTCTTGAGCCACTTTCCTCCACCTCACCCTTCCACATGATATTCTACCTCACCTCAAGCTCTCAAGGAATGGAGACAGCTGTCTCTGAACTGAGACCTCTCAAACCGTGAGCCACAAAATAAACTTTTCCTCCTTAAAATTGTTCACATCAGTTGTTTAAGTCACGGTAGCAAAAAAGCTGAATAAAATAAGCAATGACACCTTTTCTGAAGTAGCCCAGTACTCAGCAGTGGCTTCTCTTTGTGGGTGGGGTGTATAGTCATGTCTCTCTTTCTGGAGATCAACAGAAGAAATGACTGATCAGAAAACACTGTGTCCTCTGTGCAGAGACCCTTGGGGAACCCTGGTATCTTCCACATGGCTAATAGTAATAGCTCATGTCTTTTGCCTTTGTTTCTAGCTATTCTGTGACCTTGCATATTCTGATGACATCAGAGATCCTTTCAGTGTTGATAGTGATTTTTTGCTCCTGTGTGTTGCTATATCTTCTTTAATACGCCCTTAAGCCCCTTGTAGTCATGGCTAGCTATCTCCATTCTCTTGGCGATGGCATTCTTTAATTATTTTCCTCTGTAAAGTTAGTTGTATATTTAAATTTAATCAATGGCTTCAATTAAGTCTTTGTTTTTTCTCATTTCAACAATAAGAACAAGTAAACAATACTAACAAAAATCCCTCTGGCATAGTGATGAAGGTTCTCCTTGAAACTACAGATTAATTTGAGAAGGACCAAAAACTTAACTATCAATAAGCACCATACATCTCTGCACTTATTTAGTTCTTCAATTTCTTCTAACAATATTCAGTGATTTTCAGTGTATCAGTATTATTCATGTAGTGTTAAATTTGTAAATAATAACTTTGTGTTTTTTAAATAATATGTAATTTTTAATTTCAATTTGTTTCTTGCTGCTATGTAGGAATGTAATTGATTTTTAGTAGGGGCTTATTCCCTGTGACCTTGCTAAATGCTATCACTGGTGCCAGTATATTTTCAATATTTCTTGGAATCATCAATTTAGACAATCAAGAAATATATAGACATAGTTTTATTTTAATTGGTATGATTTTTATTTTTTCTTATTAATTTAGTTGTGATGGACATTCTTGAAAGACACATCCTATTGAACTTGATCAAAGGACTAAAAACTACATAGTCCTATATCAATTTCAAAATTAAATTCATAGGGTCTTTAAAATTTTATTTATTTATTTATTTATTTATTTATTTATTTTTGCTAGAATATCTAGAACAATACTGAACAAAAGAATTAAGAGAAGACATCTTTTCTTTCTGATCTTAGGAATAATACATTCTATCTTTTACTGTTAAGTATGGTATCATATATTAATGTTAGGTTTGTTACTGATGTCTTTTATTAGAATAAAGGAGTTTTCTTATATCCTTAGTGCACTGAGAAGTTTTCTTATCATGAATGAAAATTGAATTTTGCCTATTTTTTTTCTTTTTATCCTTCAATGTGTTTATATGGTCAATTGCATTGACTTGTTTTATTCAGAGGTCTTCAGATAAACAGAACCTCCTGGGTTTTCTTTTTAGAATAGGGGTGCACTTAGTGCTGACTGAAGCACTGAGAATAAATAATATTTTAACAACTATGTGAGTATATCCTAATTAAGCTGACAACCAAATTAGCCACCACTATTTATTTTTAAATGTTGAAATAATCTTACATTCTTCAAATGAATACCATTTCTTCATTATGTATTGTTTACATATAGTTTATTTGATTTAACTTTTTGTTAACATTGTTTTGACCAATATTTATGAGGGATTTTATTTATTACTTTTGCAATGTCTATGTCTGGTGATGGCAACAGGTTAATATTGGGTTTATAAAATGAGTTTAGAAATATTTTCTTCTCTATATTTCTAAAAGTTTTGTGCAAAATTTGTATCATTCCTTAAAGATTTGCTAAAAGTTGCCAGTTAAGCCAGCTGTCTCAGAGATATTTTGCATAGGAACACATTTGAACTATCAATTAGATTTCAGATCTTTTTAAGTGAATTTGGTCGATGGTGTTTTACCTATGTGTCACATTTATCAGCATATACTTTTTGTAATATTCTGTTATTTGTTAATGTTATAAATCTGTAAAGATATCTTCTTAATTCTTGGCATTGGTAATTTGTGTCTTTTCTCTTTTTCCTATCTCAAGAGATTTATCAACTTTTCTGATTTTTTAATGTAACTGAAACTTTTTTTCACTGATTTGCCCCTATTTGGTTTATGGTTTTCATTTAACTAATTTATGCTCCTTATTATTTCTTTCCTTCCACTTACTTAAAATTTAATTCATTTTATTTTCTAGTTTCTTTCTTAAGTTGGGAATTTTTACTATATATTTCCTAATACAAATTCGTTATATATTCCTAATTCAAATTTGCTAGTTTAGTTTATATCTCACAAGTTTTAATTGTATTTTAGGTATTGTCTCATTTTTTTTTCCTTCCCTATGAGTAGGTTAGAACAGTGTAGTTTAATTTCAAAATAGTTAGGGATTATCTATATCAAAGTAATTCTATTTTTGAAATTTTTATTATAATTCTCATCTTGAAAGATTAGGGGCATTTCTCTTTTAGGATGAAATTATGCTCTTTGATTTTTGTATAAAATAGAGTGGAAAAAGAAATACCATGTGACTTTTCAAAGAGTTGTATTTGGAGAAAAGTAGAGAAAGGGGAACATGGGTATGGAGGAGGAGAAGAAAAGAGAAAGTACTGAGGATAGAATTGGAGTGAGTTATGTGCACTAATGAATATGTCACAATGAACTTCACTATAATGTAGAATTATAATGGACTTAGAAAAATATTAAAAAGAACTTTAAAAAAGTAAATCCAAGTTCTTTGCATTCAGGTTCTACTGAATTGCTACTAGATTCTGCTTATGAAAGCCAGGACAAATAAACAATCCAGAATCAAAAGTTAGAATCATAAGGTTGTGTAGAAGGCTATGTATGGTAAGAAAACATGTTCTTTCAAAGGAATATAATCCATAAATTTTCTATTGATAAACTCTAGAGAATTTCCACATTGATAGGAAACCACAGGCTTCAATTTATTCATTCAATACCCCTAATGCTTTATTTCACTTCCTCACTGCTCTGGCTCTTGGCAAGAACTACCTCTTCCTGTGTCTTAGTGCTTGGGCCCATGCTGGAGCACACACTGTTTCTTCTTAATATTCAGTTGAGACTAGATTTGTCCACCTAAGTTATGGACAATTTGAAAGTAAAAATATTAGCATGCTAGTAAATGAATATGACAAAACATTTATCTCACCTTTAGCTTTGGAAAACTTTGGAAAAAAGGCATATTTCTTGACTAGCCATCAATATATTTACATGTGGAAGAGACTTTATTTCCTCTAAATGCTGAAATGATTCAAGCGTATCTTCAAATTTCAAAACATATACCCTGAAAGAGTTGTTTTAGAAAGATTTATTCCCTAACCCTATTTAAGGCTTTCCTCCTACCCAATGTAATTCTAAAACTATAGAAACCCACTTCTAGCTTTTGTCCCAGGCCATTCTGTTCACTGAACTTCTATCCACCTTCTCTCAAACACATTAAGAATTGCCCTTATAATTTCTGTACTCTGGACAATTTTGTCAGAAAAATTGTTCTCAAAGCAAACTTCTCTGTTTTCAAATAGCATCATTAAGCTCTTGGATTATCTAAAACAAACAGAAAAATAAAACCTCCTCCAAGACATGCTCTACATATAAGCTTCTTTTCACTTGTTTTCATCAAAAAGAGAATTCTTTGCCCTTTTTTTACTTTCTGATCTCTTTTGGTCATAAAGAGATCACTTTTCTTTTTTCATGAGATCACATTCACTAAGGGATGGTAGTACATTATAAATACACAAAATAACTTTCCATTTGGAAAAGGGAGAAATAAAAGACAGGACTGTGACAGGTTGATATCCACAGTAAAATCCTGCTGAATAGAAATTATAAAAATTCTGTCCTTCTGGCACAACAGATTTCTTCATTAGACATCAGTTTTGTTTCTGCAAAGGGACAACTTCAATTATTGTCTGTGACTCCTGACTTTCTACTCTAGAATCCTCCTCCTCCTCCTTTGTTTTAAGGATTACAACATGAGAAAACAGGCTAATAGGAAAGATATTCTCTTAATATTTTCAGTACCAGTAGACTAGGTTCTGTTCATCTGGTTGAGAAGTCATAATAATAGATGTCAAGAAATTTCTGGGACCCAATCCAGGCCCACCACCCATGTGCAACTCCAAAGGCATTCAGGTCCAGTGCCCACAGTCTCCAGTGACACCCAGGCCCAGCCGGCCCCACACACAGTCTAGTACCTGACCTTCGACTGGCATCTAGTAACGAATAGGGTTACCTCTGGATTATTCCCAACCTGGAGGCCACTATCACTAGTGGGGCCACTTCCTTCTTGGAGCACCACATTATCAAGTACCTCTCAGACATCAGGCTACTGAAGACTAGGAGGTTTGAAAAATGCAGTATAGTTTTATTGTAGAATTTTTTTTTATTAGAGACATTATTACTATTATTCCTACTTTTTAAATTATTTTTCTCACTCTCTTATTTTCCTCTTACCTATCTGTTTCCTTGTTGACTCTTTCTCCCTTTTCTCATGCTAACAACCAGTTTCTTTTGATTCCACTTTCACTATTCCAATGACATAGTACCTCTATAGACTCACTTCTTATCTCATTAAGATTGCATCCTACACCCCTCCCCATCCTCTTTTTCTACCATTAGAAATTGTGGACCTTATTGCAAACCTATTGTTTATGCTGTAGATAATAATCAAACTCATCATCTCTGTTGATTAAGGCAATTCTGTTAATATCTTAGTAGGGACTATCGTTTGTATTGTGTGCGGCTAATATTGATCTCCCACTTTAACGTAAAGTATTGGAAACCTGCAGGGACACTACAAGCCTATAGGTGGTTAACTACAATACTTTAGATTCATACTGCGAAAGGGTAAGATACACGAACAACATGAAAAACGAGGGAAGAACGTGTCCCAAACAAACCTAGACGCTATATCAATAGAATCCAATGACAGCATGGTAGAAGTATTGTCAGAAAAAGAGTTCAGAATGTACATAATTAAAATGATCTGAGAAGCAAAGAATGAGATAAGAGAGCAAATACAGGCAATTAATGATTGCACCAATAAGCATATCAAAAAGAAAATGCAGGAAGCAAAATATCATTTTGATAAAAAGATGGAGATTCTGAAAAAAACAAACAAACAAACAGAAATCCTTGAAATGAAGGAAACAATAAACCAAATTAAACACTCAATAGAAAGCATAACCAACAGACTAGATCACTTGGAAGACAGAACTTCAGACAATGAAGACAAAATATTTAGTCTTGCAAACAAAGTTGACCAAACAGAAAAGATGGTAAGAAATCACAAATGAACCTCCAAGAATTATGGGATATCATCAAAAGACCAAATTTATGAATTATTTGGATTGAGAAAGGCACAGAGATACAAAACAAAGGAATGAATAGGCTATGCAATGAAATAGTAACAGAAAATTTCTCAAATATGAATAATGAAATGGAAAATCAAATGCAAGAGGCTTACAGGACACCAAATTTACAAAATTACAACAATTCTACACCAAGGCACTTTATAATAAAAATACCTAACATACAAAATATAGAATTTTAAAGGCTGTGAGAAAAAAAAAATCAGATTACATTCGGAGGGAAACCAATATGGATATTAGCAGATTTCTCAATCCAGACTCTAAAAGTTAGAAGGGACTGGAACAACATATTTCAAGCTCTGAAAGAAAATGGATGCCAACCAAGAATCTTATACCCAGCAAAATTTACCTTCATATTTGGTGATGAAATAAAATTCTTCCATGATAAACAAACATTTATCATGGAAGATAAAAGAATTTACAAATAGAAGGCCTGCACTACAAAACATTCTCAGCAGAAGTTTTCATAAGGAAGAAACAAAAAACAGCAAAGTAAGTCAGCAAAGGGAGGAACTATCCTAAAGGAAAAGCCAATTAAAGAAGAAACAAAGTCAAGTTGAAAACCAAAAATAAGCCAAAATGACCAGGAATACAAATCATATCTCAATAATAACCCTGAATGTTAATGGCCTAAACTCATTAATCAAAAGACATAGACTGGCAGATTGGATTAAAAAGAAAGACCCAACAATATGCTGCCTTCAAGAGACTCATCTCATAGAAAAAGGTACCCATAGACTAAAGGTGAAAGGATGGGAAAAATATACCATGGACACAGACTTAGTAAAAAATTGAGGTTGTCAATTCTCATATCAGATAAAGTGGACTTCAAGCCAAAGTTAAAAGGGATAAAGAAGGACATTTTATACTGTTTAAGGGAAGCATAAATCAGCAAGACATAACAATCATAAATATTTATGCCCCAAACACTGGCGCATCCATGTACAGCAAACAAATCCTTGTCAATTCCAGGAACCAAACAGACCGCCCATGATACAATAATACTCGGTGAGTTTAACACACCTCTCTCACCATTGGATAGATCTTCCAAACAAAAAGTGAACAAAAAAATCATAGAACTCAATAACACAATCAATAATTTAGACTTAACAGATGTACATAGAATATTCCATCCATCAATCAGTGAATACCCTTTCTTCTCAGAAGCACGTGAATCCTTCTCTAAAATAGACCATATATATGTTAGGCCACAAAGCTACTCTTAGTAAATACAAAAAAATAGAGATTTTACCTTGTATTCTATCAGATCATAATAGAATGAAGTTAGAAATCAATAATAAAATAAAAAACAAATTACTCCAATACTTGGAGACTAAATAATATGCTATTGAATGATGCATGGATAGAAAAACACATTAGGGAGGATTTTAAGAAATTCTTAGACATAAACAAGAACAACAATACAACATGTCAAAATCTCTTGGATGCTATGAAAGCAGTACTAAGTGAAAAATTTATTACATGGAGAACATTCAATAAAAGAAGAAAAAGTCTACAAATAAACAACCTAACCTTATAGCTGAAAGCCCTAGAAAAAGAACACCAAAAGTAGTAGAAGATAGGATATAGTTAAAATCAGAGCTGAAATCAATGAAATTGAAACAGAAGAAACAATATAAAAAATTGACTAAACAAAAAGTTGATTCTTTGAAAAAATAAACAAAATTGATATACCCTTAGCCACACTAACAAAGAGGAGACAGAAAACTCAAATTACTAAAATTCATGATGAAAAAGGAAATACCACAACAGACATTACTGAAATACAAAACATAATTAGAACTATTTTGAAAACCTATACTTCGATAAAATAGAAAATCCTGAAGACATCAACAGGTTTCTAGAGACATATGATCCACCCAAACTGAATTTGGAGGACATACACAATTAAAACAGATCAATTTCAAGCACTAAAATAGAAAAAGCAATCAAAAGCCTACCGAACAAGAAAAGTCCAGGACCAGATGGATTCTCAGCCATGTTCTATAAGACCTTCAAAGAAGAACTCATTCCAATACTTCTCAAAGTATTCCATGAAATAGAAAAGGAGGGAACCCTTCCAAATTCATTCTATGAAACTAGTATCACCCTTATAATAAAACCAGACAAAGACACATTGAGGAAAGAAAACTTCAGACCAATATCCCTAATAAACATAGATGCAAAAATTCTTAACAAAATTTTAGCAAGTAGCATACAAAACCATTTTTTAAAAGAGAGTAAACCATGATCAAGTGGAGTTTATCCCAGGGATGCAAGGTTGGTTCAACATCTGGAAATCAATAAATGTAATTCATCACATCAATAAAAGAATCATATGATTATTTCAATAGATTCTGAGAAAGCATTTGATAAAATAGAGCACCCCTTCGTGCTTAAAACACTAGAAAAAATAGGGATAGGAGGAACATACCTCAACATTGTAAAGGCTATCTATGCTAAGCCCACAGACAACATCATTCTTAATAGAGAAAAACTGAAAATATTCCC
Organism: Sciurus vulgaris; assembly: GCF_902686455.1. Taxonomy (NCBI): domain Eukaryota; kingdom Metazoa; phylum Chordata; class Mammalia; order Rodentia; family Sciuridae; genus Sciurus; species Sciurus vulgaris. The sequence goes on from NC_136465.1 coordinate 85,788,861, forward strand.
TCTAAAACCTGGAACAAGAGAGGGATGTCCTCTTTCACCACTTCTATTCAACATCGTCCTTGAAGCATAAGCCAGAGCAATTAGACAGACCAAAGAAATTAAAGGGATACAAATAGGAAAAGAAAAACTCAAGCCATCACTATGTGCCAATGACATGATTCTATATTTAGAGGATCCAAAAAACTCCACTAGAAAACTTCTAGAACTAATAAATGAATTTAGCAAAGTAGCAGGATATAAAATCAATACTTATAAATCTAATGCATTTCTATTCATAAGTGATGAAACCTCTAAAACAAAAGGAAATTAAGAAAACCACTCCATTCACAATAGCCTCAAAAAAAAAAAAAAAAAAAAAAAAACTTGGGAATCAATCTAACTAAAGAAGTGAAAGACCTCTACAATGAAAACTACAGAACATTAAAGAAAGGAATTGAAGAAAACCTTAGAAGATGGACAAATCTCCCATGTTCTTGGATAGGCAAAATTAATATTGTCAAAATGGTCATTCTACCAAAGGCACTATACAGATTCATTGGAACTCCAATTATAATCCCATGACATTCCTCAAAGAAATAGAGAAAGTAATCATGAACTTCATCTGGAAGAATAAGAGACCTCGAGTAGCCAAAACAATCCTGAGCAGGAAGAGTGAAGCAGGTGGTATCACAATACCAATGCAATTCCAATTAAATCCCAATAACATATCTCATAGAAATACAGAGAATAATTCTGAAATTGATTTGGAAGAATAAGAGACCCAGAATAGCCAAAGCAATCCTTAGCAGGAAGAGCAAAACAGGAGGTGTTACAACACCAGGTGTTAAACTATACTATAGAGCAATAACAAAAAAGGCATGGTATTGGTACCAAAATAGAGAGGTAGACCAACAGTACAGAACAGAGGACACAAAGAGACAAATCCACATAAATACAGTTATCTCATACTAGACAAAGGTGCAAAAATATAAAATGGAGAAAACATAGCCTCTTCAACAAATGGTGCTGGGAAAATTGGAAATCCATTTGTAGCAAAATGAAACTAAACCCCTATCTTTCAAACTGCACAAAACTCAAGTCAATGGATCAAGGACCTAGGAATAAGACCAGAACGCTGCACCTAATAGAAGAAAATATAGGTCCAAATGTTCATCATATTGGCTTAGGACCAGAGTTCCTTAACATGACTCCCAAATCACAAGAAATCAAAGCAGGAATTAATAAATGGGATAGATTCAAACTAAAAAGCTTTTTCTCAGCAAAGGAAATAATCAACAATGAGAAGAGAGAGCTTATAGAGTGGGAGAAAATCTCTGCCACAGCACTTCAGATAGAGCACTAATCTCCAGATTTTTAAATAACTCTCAAAACTTTACACCAAGAATACAAATAACCCAATCAATAAATGGGCTAAGGAAATGAGTAGACACTTCACAGAAGAAGATCTACAAGCAATCAACAGATATATGAAAAAATGTTAAAACATCTCTAGTAAAAAGAAATGCAAATCAAAACTACCCTAAGATTTCATCTCACCCCAATTAGAATGTCTATTATCAAGAATACAAGCAACAACAGGTGTTGGTGAGGATGTGGGGGAAAAGGTACACTCATACATTGCTGGTGGGGTTGCAAATTGGTGCAACCACTCTGGAAAGCAGTGTGGAGAGTCCTCAGAAAACTTGGAATGGAACCACCATTTGAAACGCTATCCCATTCCTTGGCCTATATCCAAAGAACTTAAAATCAGCATACTACAGTGACAGTCACCTCAATGTTCATAGCAGCTCAATTCACAGTAGCTAGATTGTGGAATCAACCTTGATGCCCTTCAATAGATGAATGGATAAAGAAACTGTGGTACATATATACAATAGAATATTATTCAGTCATAGAGAAGAATAAAATTATGATATTTGCAGGAAAATGAATGGAGTTGGAATACATAATGCTAAGTGAAATAAGCCAATCCCAAAAAACTAAAGGTCGAATGATTCCTCTGATAAGTGGATGATGATACATAATGTGGGAGAGGCAAGAATGGAGGAAGGATGGATTATATAGAGGAAAATGATGGTTGGGGAGAGGGTGAGGGGAAGGAAAGATAATAGAATGAAATAAACATCATTACCCTATGTATAGTTATGATTACACAAACAATGGACTACTTCATGTGCACCCAGCAAAATAAAAGTTGTACCCCATTTGTGTACAATCAAAATAATAAAAAAAAATTTAAAAAAACACTGAACAATTCAAAAAAGATTTCTGGAGTATTATATTTTGTGTGAATTAAACAAGCAGTTGACTTTTCCAACCTGGTCCACTAATAATTACTAGACTGTCTACTTGAGGCAAAAGGCAAATAAGATATCCTTTCTGGAATTCTAGTCTATTTCATTTTTGGATTGGAATTTTATCAGTTTTTGGATGGGTTCTTCTCTTTCTTATAACGTCTTTCTAAAAACATTAAGAAGCACTCAACACATTGCAAAATCCTCTTTTCATGTTCAAGTCCCAAAGTTACGTTCTTTTTAAGGCATATGATCTGACTTCTAAGGTCTTGCATGTGACAATTTTAAATATTTGGCCATGACAAGACTCATCTTTTTGAATCTGCAATGTCCATTTTCTGACTATCACTGCATCAATGACCCTATTTCATTTAACTTAATAAGTATAAAATTTTATGCCTATTTTAGTCTTAGTTATTACATAAGCTAAACTGTAATCATAACAAGATCTCAAAACACTGTTTTTTTTTTTTTTTGTTTTTTTTTGTTTTTTTTTTAAGCAGGTTGTTTTCTCTCTCCAAAAATAGTCCAGGAGGGTTGAATGTGGTTGATATAGGTGGTCATCAGGAAACTGGTTTCCATCCTTCACGTATGTATGCCTGTGATAGCTCACAAAATGAAAACATGAGAAAATGTTAGCAATTGAATACTTTTTTTTCTATCTGATTGATTAAACATGTGTGTGTATTTATCATTATAATAGTTTAAATATACATAGAATTAAAGTGACAGTAAAACTTATATAAGTGCATACATATTTGTTTAACAAATACATCTTTATATGTAACCAATTCATGATATAATTAAACAAATAAAATATAGTCAACCTTTTAATTCACACTATAGTATCAGATTTCCTGCTTTATACTCTAACACCAATTCTCATGACTTATCAGATTACTAAAATAGCACCCTTCCATGTCATTTTTATAGACAATGACAACTAACTTGATAGCTTTTCACTGATTCATCATTATATAAATAATGAATAATATTAATTATCAAAATTTGAGGAAAATGTGGTCTTTTATTAGGTAATTTTAAACTTATTAGCCTACAGAGAATAGCCACTATGCTCTTCTAAGTATGGTGGTAACTGCACACATAGAAGAAATTTTTAGCTCCTATATGTAAGTAGGTCCTCATATATGTATGATATAATGTGTGTGCATATATGTATGTATAATTAGTTTTAAAAAATGGGAAATTTAAATTTAGATTAAGAATCTGAGAATTCATAAATCATGTGTAGTTGGTTATATTTTGAATACAGGCAGGAGCAATTTAACAATTCGAAATGTAAAAAAAGTGGGTGCTTAGGTTTAGAGACAAATATTCAGGAATTAATAATCTGGGGTAATAATTGTATGAATGATGCACAAAGGAGTAGGAATAGAATTACAGTTAAGGGTTAAGATTTTCTAAAAGATTGGAATTACAAGCCATGGAAGGTTAAAATACCAGTTTTAGAAATTTTGACTTTTTTCCACTTGTATAACCGAATTTGCATTAGGAAAACATCTGTAACACCAGATGTCATTTTAGTGCCATAGATAGTAAATATGACTTCTTCAAAATAGATAAGGGAATGGGAGAAAAGTAAGAGTAGAAGCAGGTTAAGTATCTAGTCTCAGTAGAAGTGATGTGATACACTGGCATTAAGAAAAAAGGAAAAGCATATTTGAAGAGGAAGATACTTACATTGCTTTGGGTTGCTAGTGAACCATTACAGATGTTCATGGAAACTCAGTCTATGGATCTCTGGAAACTATTGGGATTCTGGATGTATAGGAGAAATAAAATGACAAACTTAAATAAGTTCTGCATAGTTAGAACACAGAGCTATCATTATTCAACACATTCTTAACATTTTTACCTTGTGATGATGGCAAGTGGGTTGGAAGTAAGATAAAGAGGTGAGAGGTACACATACAGTTCTTACTCTGGTAGTGGAACTTACAGCATATCTAGGCCTACAGTAGTAATCAGATCATTTTGCAAACATTCAGAAATATACACTATGATAAGTTCCCTGAATAAGATTCTAGGATCTATAGCAGCATTTAAGCATTGTCTGAGGTTAATCCAGAACCTTAATGGGGGCTCTCTTGGGAAAATAGCCTCTGCACTGGGAATTTCTGAATGAGAGGAAAGAACAGTCAGAGTGGCTCCCAATAAAGTATGAAAAATTAATGAAGTTTTTCTTCATTTATTAATTCTCTAAGTATTTACTAATAATAACTTTAGTTATTATTAGAGTGATGTATTAGCAAAAGTCAAATATCACTGAAGGCCTCATGCACTGAAGATCATTCAACACCATGATTCCCTGAGTAGCTGTATAAAAGCCTGGGCAAAAAAAAAGGTTAACAAAACAGCTAAAAGGAAAATATGGAGAATGACATATCTAAAGGAACTTGGAATTGTAGTTGTGTCTCTGGGATTCTAGAAGACAGTGCACACACTCAGAAGTGCATGCCCAGAGCTACATGTGTGTTCAGGAAAGAGTAGGAACCCTGTGGTTTTACCTCTGGCTAACATAGAGTTGTTGTGCAAGAAGAAAGTGAGAGCTACGGCAGAATTGCAAACTTCCTGGCAGACTGTCAAATATGTGCCCCAACTGATGTAGAAATCATCTTGGCAAAACTGCAAGATTGGTCCCAAGTAATTGAGGAAATTTCCATCCAATCCTTAGCTGACCACTGAACTAAGCTCAGACTTCATTGACTACACAGAATAAAGAATAGGCTTAGAAGAGTTAGTTCAGAAAAAATATCCTAAGAAAACAAAGATTTTGTTGTTGCTTTTTTCCCCCAATACACTGGATTATCTCAAATATATCCTACTTAATTTCATAAGCTTTTGGCTCTTTATTTGGTATGTAAGGCTTCCTCAGATGTCCTATGACCCATGACTGCTCACCCTTGAAAATCTGACTCTGAGTCCTGTGCCTGCAAGGAAGACTTACTGAATGGATGGAAGAACGTGGAGCATTCAGAGTGATTACAGGATGAGACAGCCACAAGACATCTTACCAAGTCCAGGAGAGAATAGTGTTCCTCAGAGTAAACGGTCTAGAATGCAAATTTCAGTAGAAAAATAAAACAAGGAGAGAACTGAGAAGAGACCATTGGATTTGATGAAGAACATTCTGAAGATGGCTACTGAGAAAGGAATTTTCACAGAATGACAGGGTACAGGCAGAGGGTCAGTGAATTAGTAAGGCAGTCTCTGGGAAAAGGCAGAGATTTCAGATAATGTGATTTAAAGAGAGAGACAGAAGATGAGTTACCGTTTGAAGGGGAGTCAGTTTTGGTGTGTTTGTTTAGGTTGGTCTCTGTTAAAATGAAACAAACTCAAATTAAACAAGGCAGTAGTCATTTTTAATTTTTCACTTACCAAAGCTCCTACAAGAGATATGCACAAAATGAATTTAAAGATTTTAATTTAATCTTTAATGTGTTTTTCTATTCTTTGATTGATGTACTAATCTACGCAATTGTCTAGAGACCGATGGCAAGAAGAAGAAATATCCAAAGGCCTAAATTATTCACAGTTTGGATCACTAGTCTCTGAAAAATGGTGTCCATGGTTTAAGGTATTTTAAAAAGGACCATGGTTGTCCTTTCTTGGGATTGAAATTACCTAAAATAAAGTTGCGAAATTTGGACCTACATATCAGAATATAGTAAAGATAACTTTCTTTCCTCTGGCCATTCCTTCTTTCCTTTTTTCCTCCCTTCATCTTATAATATTATAAATAGTGTCAAACTAATAAATTTGCTGAATTAGATAATATATTATCTAACTAGCTATCTTCTATTATCAGCCTCTAAATATACACCTGTGTAATATATGTAGGGTACATATATATAAGAGAGAAGAGCCAGTGGTGCATGCCTGTAATCTCCACAGTTCAGGAGGTTCAGGCAGGAGAAATTCAAGTTCAAAGGCAGCATCGGCAACTTAGCGAGGCCCTAAGCAACTTAGGGAGAGCCTGTTTCAAAAAAAGAATTTTTTAAAGGTTTGGTAATGTCACTTAGTATTTAAGCAGTCCCTGGGTTCAATCCCTGGCATCAAAAAACAAAACCAAAGAGCTAGAGTTGTAGCTCAGTGGGAGAGCACTTGCCTGGCTTGTGCAATGCACTGGGTTTGACTCTCAGCACCACATATAAATAAGTAAAATAAAGGGGTCTATGACAACTAAAAAATATTTTAAACAACAACAACAACAAAATAAAATAGAAGAAAGAGAGGACTAAGAAATTTTTTATGACCATCATTATATTTTGAAGTTCATATCTAAGAGATGACTGACAGAATAATAGTAGAAAACTAAAATAAGACATATAGAAAAGTATTTCACTGAATATGTCTGATGAAGATACCATAAAAATGTCAATCATTCTAATATTGCAGTGTTTCTTTTTTATCATTATGTTGGATTGAAATGCCTATTTGAAAACTCAGATTGGAATAAAGATGGCAATTTATGAACACTTATCTAAGGCAATGCAAAGTTGGTGCCACCACTTTTTGGTGAATAGAGAGATGATCAGGCTATTTTCGACTAATTTGTGGTTTTATGAGAGCACTTAGGATGGGGTGGGACATGGTAATTTGAACATTTATGTTACTCTATTTAATGGCATTTTTAGGCTTGAGGTGTATAGTAGTGACCCATCTTAATATATCAACAATAATTTCTTTGTTGTCAAAGGCATATCAACATAATTGAAGAGGCTTTTATTATTTATTTTGTCAAAGAGGACCTGACAATTGCAAACTCTTAGTAGATTTTTTTTTTTTTTGGTAAACTTTGTTTTCTCTCAAATTGTTTGAACCATGGTATTGCCTATAGGAGTTTCGTATCGGAAGCTTATTTACTGATGAATGAATGAATGAATGAATGAATGAATGAATGAATGAATGAGAGAATGAGAAAATAGAAATATTTCTTAATAAATTTCCAAGGATAAAGTATAAATATGAGTTTAAAATTTTCAAAATAGAAAACTAACAATCAATACCATAACTTCCTGGGTCAGCATACTTTAATTCACTGTTTAATACACAGATGGAAAATACAATAAATTTCCTAGAAATTCTTATTCTGAGTGACCAACTTATCACCTTACTACCTGGGTGACTCTCAGAATTCTCAAGGAAAATCTTTCATAGGATTGCATTCTGTATTCTAAAGTACTTATTCCATTCATATTGTGATTTAGATATGAGGTGTCCCTCAAAGGCTCATGTGTGAGACAATACAAGCATGTTCAGAGGTGAAATGATTGGGCTACCAGAGCCTTAATCTAATCAGTGAATTAATCCACTGATATGGATTAACTGAGTGGTAACAGTAAAAAGGCACGGTAGGGTTGGAAGAAGTAGGTCACTGGGGGTGTGCTTTGGGGGTTTATATTTTGTCCCTGGTGAGCAGATCTGTCTCTTATTTCTAGTTTTCATGTCCTGAACTGCTTTCTTCCACCATGTCCTTTTGCCATGACCACACCACAGGCCCAGAAGTATAGAATCTGCTGAGCATGGGCTAAATTTCTGAAACTGTGAGACAAATAACTTTTCCTCCTTTAGATTGTTCTTGTCAAGTATTTTGGTCACAGCCATGCAAAACTGACTAAAGGAATTCAGGTATGTAAAATAGTTACTTATTTGCTCATAATTCAATATAAACTAAACATGAACATGAAAAATACCTGGTTCCTTTCAGTATCCTCTGTAACAGTTTGCCTCTTTCAAAATATGTATCCATTTATCTAGTTCTTCCAGTTGCTATTGCGTCAGCTATGAATGATTTACAATATCCTAGTTTTGGTGCTAAATGCCTGGTTTAGTTGGGTTGTAAGGTAATAAAACAGACTCTTTAACTGGAAGTTTTTATCTAGCTTGATCACAAGATCTCAACATAAAAGGCAACAGTATTTTCTTTTCAAATAGGTTCTAAAAATCCCTATGAGAAGTTTTGAACAAATGTCCTTAGTCTCTTTGAGATACTTGGAACACCCTAGAGAGCCCACACAACTAGGATTGACATTAGCTCATATAGGATATTTTTATTTATTTTTCCCTCTAGAAAAAAGGTTCAAGCAGTTATTTTCAGTAGGGGTGCCACTGGTATATTTGATGGAAAGATTCTTCATTTTGCTCAATAACTTAAAATATTCCTGATCACTTTCAAATGCCTCTAATGGATTGAATATCCTGAATCTAGAAGCCGCTCACTCAGCTAAGGTTTGATTATGGGGCAATTTGACAATGAAATGGGAATTGATGGTCTGGATATGTTTGACTGAACTACACTTAAAACAGTTAGTTTTAGATTATGGCTGTGTTTCGAATTCTCTTTTCATTTTTTTTTTTTTTTTTGTGGTGCTCAAATGGTTTAAGGAAAAAAGACTTTCAAAATCATAACAAAATTTCAACATATTAAAGTTATTGCTAATATAAGTTTATTTGTTTTTCACAATATCAGTATACAGTTGGGGGTTGCAAACCAGAGTCTAGGTATTAGTTTTACTAGAGATATATTCATTTAATTGATAGGAATAAATGCTTTAATAATATTCGAATCCAGAGAGTATGTCAGAAGACATTCAAATAAACTTTTAGAGCACATGAATGATTTTTTAAAATGTCGGGGAACATTTGATGTGGCCCCAAGATGTCTGATTTCAAATAAAATAGACATACATTTTTAAAATTACAGTTGTTTCCTTTTCTTTATAAGCCTATTTTGGCTTACAAAATAATTTTTATTTATCCAATATACATGTTTGAGTACTTACATATTATGGGCTTTCTTTCTATCAGAAGTTCTCCACTTTATTTCTCCCTCAGTAAAAATGAGTCACTGTGTGTTCCTTGTCTTTTACTTCTTTTTATCTGTGTCTGTGGACTGAGTGCCTGAGTTGACTTTTCTCTCTCTCCTGTGGGGACATCACAGTCAATAACTTTAATGAGAACATTTGATGCATAAATATTGCAAATCCAGGATCTCAGTGATGAGATGGTGGAAAGAAAAATAAATAGTGTAAGTGAAGCAAGTTGGATGTTAATAGAGCTGCAGAGCTATTGTCTAGTTAGGGAAGAGAGAGGCTGATGCTAGAAGCTTGGTTTTCCTTATGGGAATGGAAGCTTTTCAAGGACAGAGACTGTGTCCTGCAGCAAATAAAGACAGGAAAGTAAAGTTACTGTTTGATAAATACTCTTTGGTTTGATTATTAGTATATTTCTTATGAAGACGAGAGCAATCTAAAAGAGGAATTAAAAAAGTAAAACCCATCAAAAATGCAAATAACTATAAAATAGAAATTAACATAAACTTTTTATATTTATCTTGATTGGTTTTTTGAACAATATGTAAGACTGAAAAAGAAAATACAGCATCCAACTGTGTTGGAAGAAATTTGATCCACATTTCTCCTTTAGCAAAGTACAAAATATATAAACTAAAATGGGTAGTTTCTTGGATGTAAGCCCTCTTCTGCTACATTATGTGTAATGTTTTTGCACCTGTTTTTTGCTGCAATTTTACCAACAAGGGGTCTAGAAAAGCACTGTTCATACTTGGTCTTCAGCCAAGCCAATAAACAAAAATGTCATTAATCACTGTCACTTGTCAATTCTCCATTTAAGAAATTGTGTCTTTTCATTGTTGCTACGAAAAACACAAGGGAAATTGATAAACTTTGTTTTGGAAAATGAGGCTAAGTTTTCAAAGGTGAATTTTTTTTTTTTTCCAAGAGGGAAAATGTGGTACTTAAAGGTAGATTACAATTGCAGCTGAGTATATCGGTGAGAGCAAAACCATGCACCTACATGTGGCTGGTCATCCAAGAGATTATGATGAATGTATTTAAGCAGAGTGCTATTTCTGCGGGCCATTTCCAGGTGGTGGTTGGAAGCTCCATTACGGTACAGCACAACCACATATGTGTCCTCTCTTTCACCTCACTTAAAGTATAGATGGAACAAAATCTAAGAGCAGAATGTTCATGAAGTCTTCATAATCCCTACAACAGAAGTTAGTTCAACAGCCCCTGTACTTCCCTGAACGGTCAATTCGTATACATGCAAATCTCTTAATTCAATTTTTAAAAATAACAATAAAAAGGACTATCTTCTTTACATTTTATCTTGATAATCTGAGAGAAAATGGGAGACTTCAGAAGATGATCACAGAAAATATTCAAGTTTACCCTCCCTTTTATTGTATAGGATCCAAATAACTTTTTAGCAGCTCTGAGTTGTGGTCCAGTATTGATTGAAGTGAAATAAAAATTGCAGATGAAAAACAGCATCCTGTCAGCAGCAGTATATTGAGGTGGCTAAGAGTATGAGCTCTAAAATCAAACTAATCTGAGTTTGAATCCTGGTCCTACCACAGGAAAACTTTGCCATCTTGGATAATGTAATAAATCACTATGCTTTATCTATTTATTAATACAGACCTTGCAATATATACACATCTCTTATGTAGCATAATGTATGGTCAATCAAAGGATTCAGTAATGGTATATACATAAACGCTACACACACACACACACACACACACACACACACACACACACAAACAAACACATCCATCCAGTTCCTTAAGTATATGAACTAAAAGATTGGAGTTTAAAATTTCTTTCTTTTTAACCTCTTTACAGCATTAGTTTTTTGAAACTCTAAAATGGGCATAATGGCAAAAACAATTTAGTAATTTTTATTAGGATTAAACTAAATAATTTAAGTGACAGGAGTCAGCACAGTACCTTGCACACAGATTTTGTTCAACAAATGTTAGTTGACTTTGATTCTCAAGAATATAGTAAAGCATATTTTCCATGTGAAAAACAAACTTCTGGGCACTTTGAGACATGAAAGCCATATGCTGAAAAAAACTTGACTATGGATTACTTTGTCCTAGTGACATCTAATTGAATTTCAGTGAGTGAACTCTGGCAAAACACTCAGTTCATCACATTTGACAGTCTTGTCAGTTCAGAATCTGGAAATACTGGTGAAGGCATGACAATGTAGAAACCCAGAACTGAATGGCATCTAAAGGGTCAATCAAGTTCAAGTTCTTCATTTTGTATGAGCAAAACGCAGTCCAGAGAACTTACCTAACTTGTCTAAGACAGTATAGTATTTGCACTTCTCAGGGCACAGGGAACCATGTTCATCATGAGTCTGGGACTGTTTTGATGACATGTGATGAGTGGCAATCATGTGGACAGCAATCCACAGTCAGATGAGCTAATCAAGCACAGATGGGAGAGAACGTGGTGAGGCTTTAGCAGGGTGCAGTTCAGTACGTCTAGATATATATTTCAAAAACTCCTGATTGATAGAATCATAAAATTCTGTACTTTAAGTTGACATCATACAGTAACCCTGAAAAGGGAGGACAAGGGTACAAAGTGCCAATTTTAACTTTAAAATATCTTTTGAATGTGAAGTTTTTCAAATTAAAACAGGTGTTTTTATGTCCTTAGTTTCTAAGACACTGCACTGTGTTCAAAGTCCTGCCTAAAGCACCTTTACAAAGTGAGTTATTAGGAACATAGTTCATTTATCTTTCACGAATAGAAGGTGGAATTGCTACTGGGATTTGGATTTAGATGTCTTTCCAGGAAATTTAGGTACTCTAATCCTGATCATTAAGCCACTCCTAATAGCTCTTGGCCTGATTTCCTTTGCACTCTTATTTTTTAAAAACATTTAACTTATTAGCTAAGCTGTGCTGCTATGGAAGTGTGTGTGTGTGGGGGGGGGGGCGGATAAACACATTACATCAGTGGAGTACCAAAGAATAGTTTTTTTTATATTAAGCTCATTTTTAATGAAGTTTGTACACATGACAATTTATGCTCAAGAAATTGCAATCTACTATATTTTCATGGTATTTTTCTTAAAGGAAAATGTTTCCTTTGAGCTCATTTTCATCTCTTTTCAGTGCTTCTATTTTGGTGCCAGGATATTGATGTCTATTAACTAGAAAGGTAAATCGCCAGTATAAATATGTTAGAGATATTCCCAAAGGCAGAACCTTGATTTTTTTTTTTTTCAGATGTAAAGATGACAATAAGTTCTTGGGAGAAACCAGCTATTAGCTACCTGCTGAGTTTATTTGCACATGTCCTTCTCTGTTATATTCAGGCATCTAAAATTAATTTGTTGCTAGATTACTTTTTTTGTATATATTATTATATTGAATAATATGAGATTTGAGGGAAAAAAGAGGGCAATTCTAAAGCATTATTTTAGGTCATTCAGCCTCTAATCTTTTCTAGGGCTCTTTTGCATGTAAAGTGTCTATTTATTAAGTTATGGAAATTGGAGCCCATCTCCTGGTTTCTAAAAACAATTATTATTTTTGTCTGTATACTAGAGGTGTTTATGCCTTCTCCTTTTTCTATTATAATGCCTTCTCATATTATTATATTGAACGTTCTGCTCTCAGACTGAAAATGTCTGTTTTCAGTTCTTGCTTTTATTTTTGTGTACTTCATTTTCTCAGGTACTTATGCATGGGTAAGTCTTTTTTGATTTGTGCTACCTCAGTTAAAAGATTTTTTTCTGCTTTCCTCTTGAGATTGATTCTTTTACTAAAGATAATATATATATTTTACTAAAGATAATATATATATATTTTATATATATATAAAGATAATATATAATTTTTTACTAAAGATAATATATATTTTACTAAATATAATATATATATCATATTAACATATTATTTTGACCCCATTATAAATATCTTTATCTTTTAATTTTTCAAAAATATATTTCTATATGATTTTAAAATTTTATGTTATGAAATGCTTTTTAAGAAATGCTAACTATTGGTCAATGCATTCAGTTACAATAGAATTTTTTTCTGTCTGTCCATTTTGGTATTTGGATGGATTAAGAGGCAAGATCTATTAGGCTTGGCATCTAAGACTATAAACTCAATAGAGCTTTTTTTTTTTTTTCTTTTTGGAGTGATAATAGTAAAAAAATGAAAGAATGTGATTATAATGACTGCCTTTGATTTTGTTATTTCTTGCTATTACCTTGAAATAAGCACTCATTCCTTCACTATTTAACTATTGAAACAGACTTCTCAATAATTATTCTTTTTTATCTATTTCAGATTCAGTTCATTCAGTATAGTGTTATTAAATTATTTATCTGAAAATACGCCTTTGTAGATGCTATTCCTCTTTATAGATGCTATTCCTCTCGTCTAGTCTTCATTGACTCCACATTGCTTACAGAAAAAAATATTCAAAATATTTTGCTTGGCATTCAGAAGCTTTCAAAGTGAAGCTCTATAGGATTCTACCATTATCTTTCTGGATATAGCAGTGTGAAAAGCATTGGCTCTAGGCATCACCTTATGAATTTGGGCTTGTAATTTGTCTAAAATTCAGATTCCTCAGAGTTAAATGGGAAAAAAATAATAGTGCTCATCTCATAGGATTGTTGAATACTAAATGTGTTAATTAATGTTAAAAGTTCTAGAATAGACACAAAAAATACTCAATATATGTAACTTTTAAAACCTTTTATCAATTTATTGGCCCAAGCTTTCTCCTATATTATCCCACTCCAGGTCCTAACCAAATGAAAACATTTCTATTGTACAACATAGTGATACATCCCTTCAGTGAACTTAAAGCAGTTATAAATTTGGGTGAATTCTTTGTTAATGTTATATTCACTTTAATTGCTAGTACAAGATTCAGATATGTAAGCTTTGCTTCCTCAAGACACCAATAGATGTTGCATGCCTGTTGCATTCAAGGAACGGTAGTAGATACCTATTGCAGATTTAGCTCATTCCAGTGCAAGCTATTCCTCTGACCTGGTCATCACTGCTTGGAGGAAAAAAAAAATATTCTAGTACATATCAGAGAACCTAAAATGTTCAACCAATGCTTACTGTTAATGAGCTTTACAAAAGTAGCCAAGAAAACCTGCAGTGGAGTTAGTTGTAACAATGCACCTTGATCCTATTATTTTAATTCCTGTGTGACCTGTGTGGAGTTAAGTGTCTTGAGACTAGAGCACAATAAGTAAAACAAAACTAAACTTTTGTTCAAAAAGTATGTGAGCTCATTTTATATCATTAGGTAAAAATCAGAAGAAAATACACCAAATACAAAATAATAATTATCCCTGAATGGAGTGTCAAAGAGCTAGAAATTTTTACTTCTTATTTTATATAATACAGATAAAAAGGAATGCAATTATTTTTGAACAATTCATTTATAGTCTATTATTTTTTCAAATAAAAAGGTATGTGTGTGAATGTATGTATAGGTGTCTGCAGAAAGGCTAAATGTCTCTGTTCAAGATGAAAACAGCATTTACAACATGTAGGAATTTGAGTTTCAGTTCCAACATATAAAGAGTTTAGAAGTCATTATTCCTACATTCACAGTAAGAAAAAATCTTGAACTATTTTATTTTCAATGGTTTTTCTTAGAAATTTGAGGTAATAGTACAAACTACTATTTTTAAAACTAGAGTTTCAGAAAAATATGACTTGTGTTATTCAATTTCCTATGACTATAACTTAATAGCTGAGGTTGTATAAATTTATTTGGCTCACAGTTTTGACAATTCATGGTTATAGTCCCACTATCAACTTGGCTTTGTTGAGAACCCCATGGCAGATATCATTTCAGCAGCAAGAGCATGGGTGAAGGAGAGACAACAGGGCCAGATAGAAAACCAGTGAGAGATGGGAGTCCACAATGCCTTTCAAAGAAATGCCGACACTAGATCTAAGAACATCCCACTAAGCCCTGCTTTTTATAGGTTCCATATTACCTTCC
Organism: Sciurus vulgaris; assembly: GCF_902686455.1. Classification (NCBI taxonomy): domain Eukaryota; kingdom Metazoa; phylum Chordata; class Mammalia; order Rodentia; family Sciuridae; genus Sciurus; species Sciurus vulgaris. The sequence goes on from NC_136465.1 coordinate 85,803,997, forward strand.
AATACTGCCACCATGAGGACCAAGATTCCAACATGTGAATCTCTGTGGAATATGCTCAAACCATGTCAAAATCAAGAATCTCTGAAATCAGTTCACTAGCAGTGGAAGTCATTAGAGCCAGTAACAAGTAGGAAACATCTTAATGTTCTTATTCCCACATGCATCACATCATCACTAGCATTCAACAAAAAGTTAAAAGGTATGGTAAAAGTAGAATATGTAGACACAAAGCAGAATCATATATGACATGGAGTGTGGAATTATCAGAACGAAATTAAAATGGCTATAAACAATATGTTAAGGCTTTAATATAAAAACTAGACAATATTGAAAAATGACTGGGAAATGTAAACAGAAAGGTAAAAACTTGAGAATGAATCAAAAGGAAGTGCTAGAAGAAAATGTTACAAAGAGCACCTTAGATGGATTCATCAGACTGGTAATGACCATGGAAAGAACCAATGGGCTTAAAAATCTGTCAGTACAAACTTCTCATATTACTGAGATAAAAAATGCCCTTCAATTGATGAATGGATAAAGAAACTGTGACATATATATATATATATATATATATATATAATGGAATATTACTCAGCCATAAAGAATAATAAAATTATGGCATTTGTAGGCAAATGGATGAGTTGGAGAATATCATGCTAAGTGAGATAAGCCAATCCCAATAAACCAAAGGACAAATGATCTCGCTGATAAGCGGATGATGATACATAATGAGGGGTGGGAGGGAGGCAAGAAGGGAGGAAGGAGGGACTTTATAGAGGGAAAAGAGGGGTGGGAGGAGTGGGGGGAAGGAAAAAATAACAGAATGAATCAAACTTCATTACCTTATGTAAATGTATGATTACACAAATGGTATACCTCTACTTCATGTACAACCAGAGAAACAAGTTGTATGCCATTTGTTTACAATTAAAAAAAAAAGAATGAGTAAAATGGAACCAAATATCAAATAATTGTGTGATAATTACAAAGAGTGTGATAAACATGTAATGGAAACACCAGAATGAGAAAAGAGAAGCATAAGAAATATTTGAAGAAACAACTGCTAAGAACTTTCTGAAATTAATGAATGACAACAAACTACATAGATCCAGGAAGCAAATATCAAGCAAGAATATATATTAACAAAACAAACAAACAAAAACTGACACCTACAGAAACCACAGACAATCTTGAAAGAAACTGGAGGAGGAAAGCACCTTACCTAAAGAGAAAAAGTAGAAAATTGTATAAGGCTTCTCTTTAGGAACCAAATAAGAAAGAAGATAGGGCAGTGGAATATATAATTTAATAAAGAAATACATTTAATGTAGTAAACATTTAAGGTATTAATGTATTAATGCACCTAGAATCATGTACCAATGAAATGATGATCATTCAAAACTGGAGATGCACCAATCATGAAAGAGTCTCAACAAACAAATATACAATCCAACAGCAAAAATCCAAAACAAAACCAGAAAAAATCACCCAGACCTAGACAATAACACAAGGTGGTGAGGATGAGAAAAAATTGGAACCTTGTACACTTTGAGTGGCATTGTCTAATGATACCAATGCTATGGAAAATAATGTGGAGCATTATTTAAAAGTTAAAAGTAGAATGTTTAATATGATCCAGAACCTTCACCTCTGGGTATGCACTCAAAAAAATTAAGAGGAGAGGCTTGAAGAGATATTCTCACACCCATGGTCCTAGTGGCAATATTCACAGTAGACAAGAAGTAGAAGCAACCAAATGTCCATATACAGACAATGGAATATAATTCAACCTTAACTAGGAAGGAAATTCTGTCACAAGGTGCAACAAGGATAAACCTTCAGGATAGTATAGTAGCTAAATTAAGAAAGCCACAAAAGAAATTACTGTGTTATTCCACTTTTATGAAGAATCTGAAGTAGCTAATCTCAGAGAAACAGAAAACAGAACAGTACTTATGAGGGTATAGAGCAGGAAGCAGTGGAAAAGAGGACTTACTTCACAGGTAAAGAGTTTTACACCAGTAAGATTTACACAAGGAAAAAGTAGTGGAGATTTCTTTGGCAACAATGTGAATACCCTTAACACCACTAACCTGGACCCTAAAAGTGGCTAGAATTTTCATTTTACATTATAACAAATGTCTTGGTAGAGACAGTGTACTTATAGGTCTGCAAGGGTGCATGGGATCTCTAGCATTTTTTTCACCTAACTTCATTTGGATCTACAATTATCTCAAAAATTTAAAGTAAAAACAAACATATTAATTTTTTTTTTTTATATTCCACTTTACACTTTGGCAAATATAAATGTTTTCACACTTTTCCAATTGCCTCTTTATATCATTTTTTGGGCAAGTGATGCCATATTGATTTTACACATGACAAAACAGAACCAAGATCCTCTGCCTCAAAGATTGAGATCATTCCTGCTGCTGTGATGTATATAAGTAGGGTGACTATTTTTTTTTTTTTTTAACAGAAAAGGAATGTTGTTTTATCTTCCTTTTTCAGGAGTATCTAAAGGTTTGTCAATGACAGTTGATAGTCCAGAAAACTGTCTAGCAACCCAATCCCCAAAAGTGTGTGGTGTTTAATTGAACTTCTTACAATTTTGAAATTTACTTTTTTATTTTTAGTCATACATGGAAACAATATCTTTATTTCATTTATTTTATTTTTGTGTGATGCTGAGGATTGGACCCAATGCTTCACACTCTACCACTGAGCTATAACACCATCCCTACAATTTTGAAATTTCAAAGATTTCAGTTAAAGTCTTAAAAAGACATTCTCTAAGTCTGTCATATTTTTTAATTTTTACTTTAAGGAATGTCTTTCATTTTCCCAGTTTAAAATCTGTTAAAAACCATTAATAAGGATTAGATTTTTCTAAATACTTGACTCTATCAGTATGATCATAGTATTTATTTTTCAGTTAATATGATGAATTATATAGATTTTTAAAATATTTAGGTCAGCCTTTCATTTCTAGAATAAATCCATTTTCATTTTAATACATTATTCTCTTAAAATATTCTGCATTTGATTTGAGAGATTGGTTGGCAGTTTTTTTGTGATGTTTCCATGGTTTAGAAGCAAGGCCTCAAGAATTTTTAAATATCACTTTTGTGTATATTTTGGAAAAATTTGTAAATAGGTGTATTATTCTCCCTTAATATAAGCTTTTTGGGATATGAAATTTCTTTGCGAAAGAAAAGATTCAAGTTCTGGAGAACTTACACAATCATTGTGCTCTATCATCTTCAACAAGTAGTATTTTTTAAGTCTCTATTTTGAAACTATAATGCTGAATTTATTAACATACCATAAAATATCCTCTTGTTTTTAGGTTAAGAGTATTAATTTGTCTTCCTCCTATTTTATTTCCTAAGAACTATAATTTATGTTTTCCTTCTTTTGTCTTGATTATATTACTAGGACTTTATTAATTTTTTAAATGTTCAGATAAATTTAAACCTTTTGATTTTTATAGTACAAATTTTTATTTTATTTTTATTGCTTTTAGAATTCATTCCTTAGTTTCAATTTGCAATTTTTATTTTAATGTTCTTGAGACAGAAGTTTGAATATTAATTGTAAGCCTTTTTTACAGCAGTATGATTTTTCAATATATCCATTTCCTCTAAGCACTTCTCACCAACATTCCTCAACTTGTTAACTGGTAATATGTTCATTTTTTTCCATTTCAAAATATTATCAAATTTTTGTTTTCCTTTCTTCTGTGACATATAGTTTTAAGAAAAGCATTTTATGTCAACATTATTGACTTAATTTCAAATTTGGTGAGAGAACAAACTTTCTTCAACATGTGCTTAATGTGCTCTTAAGTAATAAAAATTCTGTTTGTGTTGATGTTGATGTTCTATACACCTCAGTTAGTTAAAATTGGTTAATCATATCATTCAAAGTGTCATATGAAAAGAATGTCCTACAGTCTTTTAGTTCGATTAATATTTGTATAAGTTTCCTGTTAGTACTATAGATTCTTGTTTTATTTTGGAAATTATTTTACTGTGCATTTGAATTGATAACTGTTTACATTTTCCTATTGACTAGTCTCTTTTATCATATACCTTGTTTATCTCCTTAAAATCATCTTACTTTAAAGAAATTGTTTAAAAATGGTATGGATATATAAGCTTTTCAATGTTTATTGTTTCTTTGTATATTTTTTCATCATATTACTTTTAACCTATCCTTGTCCTTCTATTTAAAATTTATCCCTTCTAAAAAGAACAGAATTGTTTAATACTGTTTTCTTCTTTACTAGTGTCCAACATTCTTGGGTTCTTATTTGGGTATGTATTCTATCTAAATTTGGTTTAGTTACTGATGTAATCTATGGTTCCATTTCTTTTTGTTCTTCTGGATTTTTTTCCCTCATAAAAATAACCAGGTGCTTATATTATCCTATTATTTTTCCATTTATTATTATTCTGTCATTTCACCTTCTAGCACTTTATTTTAATCTTATTTTAGTGATCATTCTGGAAACTACAACCTACATTCTTATCAAATTATTTAATAATATAAAATATTATTTTACCATTTTCTTGATAATGAAAGAAATTAAAAACTGAAATTTTATATAGCCTACCTTCCTGATGTACTATTATTGTCAAATCATTTTACTTCTATACATGAGATTTCAGAAGACATTGCAATTATGGTATTGTATGCTGAGTATTAATTTATATTAATTTATATTCTTACTATTTCAGGTATTAATTGCTTCACATATTTTCTTTGCTTTAAGACCACTTTTCTTCTCTCTCTCCCCCTACCTATGTGTCAATGCAGGGAAGCTGGAAGTTGCCTGAGTCCTTGTCTGAACAAAGGCCTTGGCTGCATCCTTATTGCTGATGGGTATAGGATTAGGTTGGCAGACTTTTTCTTTCTCAGCTCCCATTCAGTACTTCTTTTTTTTTTCCAATTTATTTTTATTTTTACTTTTATTCATTTGTGTTTTTCATTATCTTATCTTGACAGTGATAATAGTTTTAGAAAATTTTTAAATTTTTTACTCTATATATACATGTATGTAGAGTAATAATGTCTGTCTCAACCTACTGTACTTCCCATTCCCACCCACCCCACCCCTCCACTAACTCCCCTCTGAATCATCCAAAGTTCCTTCATTCTTCCCTACCAGCCTCCCACTATGTACCAGCATCTACTTATTAGAGAAAACATTTGGTCTTTGGTTTCTTGGCATTGACTTATTTCACTTAGCCTGATATTCTTTAGTTCCATCCATTTACTTGCAAATGCCATAAGTTCATTCTTAAGGTTGAATAATATTCCATTGTGTATACTTACCACATTTTCTTTATCCATTCATCTGTTGAAGGACATCTAAGTTGGTTACATAGTTTTGCTATCATGAATTAAGCTGCTATAAACATTGATGTGGCTGCATCACTGTAATATGCTGATTTTAAGTCCTTTGGGTATAAACTGAGGAGAGGGATAGCTGGATCAAATGATGGGTCCATTCCAAGTTTTCTGAGGAATCTCCATACTGCTTTCCAAAGTAGTTGCACCAATATACAGTCCCACCAACAATATATAATGTACTTTTTTCTCTATATCCTTGTCAAAACTTAATTTTTGCTGGTGTTTATCATAATTGCCTTTCTGACTGGAGGGAGATGAAGTCTTAGAGCAGTTTCGATTTGTATTTCTCTAATTGCAAGAGATGATGAAGGTTTTTTTTCATGTGTTTGTTGATTGATTGTATTTCTTCTGTTCAGTTTCTTAACCCATTTATTGATTGGGTTATTTGTTTTTTTGGTGTTTTTTTGAGCTCTTTATATATCTTGGAGATTAGTGCTCTATCTGAAGTGAGTGTGGTAAAGATTTTTTCCCATTCTCTAGTCACTATCTTCACGTTATGTTTCCTTTGCTGAGAAGAAGCTTTTAGTTTGAATCCGTCCCATTTATTGATTGTTAATTTTATTTTTTGTCCTTTAGAAGTCTTGTTAAGGAAGTCAGGTCTTAAACCAGCATGATGATGATTTGGGCCTATTTTTCTTCTATGAGGTGCAGTTTCTCCGTTTTAGTGCTGAAGTCTTTGATTCATTTTGAGTTGATTTTTGTGCAGGGTGAAAGATACACATGTTACAGATGGATTTCCAGTTTTTAAGCACCATTTGTTGAATAGGCTCTTTTCTCCAATACATGTTTTTGGCACTTTTGTCTAGCATGAGATAACTGTATTTATGTGTGTTTGTCTCTGTGTCTTCTATTTTGTACCATTGGTCTACATGTCTGTTTTGGTGCCAATACCATGCTGTTTCTGTTACTATTGCTCTGTAGTATAGTTTAAGGTCTGGTACTGTGACGCTTCCTGCTTCACTCTTCTTGCTAAGGATTGCCTTGGCTATTTGGGGTCTCTTATTTTTCCAAATGAATTTCATGATTGCTTTTTCTATTTCTATGAAGAATGTCTTTGGGATTTTAATTGGAATTGCATTGAATCTGTATAACACTTTTGGTAGTATGACCATTTTGACAATATTAATTCTTTCTATCCAAGAGCATGGGAGATTTTTTTTCATCTTCTGAGGTCTTCTTAAGATCCTTTCTTTAGTGTCCTATAACTTTCATCATAGAGGTTTTTCACCTCTTTTGTTAGATTGATTCCCAAGTATTTTATTTTATTAATTAATTAATTAATTAATTTTGCTGCTATTGTGAATGGGGTAGTTATCCTAATTTCTCTTGCAGTGGATATGCAAGAGAAATTATGTGTAGATATGTGTAGATATGCATTTGATTTATGCATATTGATTTTATATCCTGTTACTTAACTGAATTCATTTATGAGTTCTTGAAATTTTCTGGTGGAATATTTTGGACCTTCTAAAGATAGAATCTTGTCATTGGAAAATAGTGATAGTTTGATTTCTTCTTTTCCTATTTGTATCCCTTTAATTTCTTTCTTCTGTCTCATTGCTCTGGCTAGGTTTTCAAGGATGATGTTGAATAGAAGTGGTGAAAGAGAGCATCCCTTTCTTTTTTCAGTTTTTAGAGGAAAAGCTTTCCTTTTTTCTCCATTTAGAATGATGTGTTGGCTATGGGCTTAGCATAGATAGCTTTTATGATGTTGAGGTATGTTCCTCCTTTCCCTAGTTTTTCTAGTGTTTTGAACATGAAGAGGTGCTGTATTTTGTCAAATACTTTCCCTGTGTCTGTTGAGATAATCATATGATTCTTGTCTTTAAGTCTATTGATGTGATGTATTATGTTTATTGATTTCTGTATGTTGAACCAACCTTGCATTCCAAGGATGAACCCCACTTGATCATGGTGCACTATCTTTTTAATATATTTTTCTATAAGATTTGCCAGAATTTTATTGAGAATTTTTATGTCTATGTTCATGAGGGGTATTGGTCTAAAGTTTTCTTTCCTTGTTGTAGCTTTGCCTGTTTTTTTTTATAAGGGTGATATTAGTTTCATAGAATGAGTTTGGAAGGGTTGCCTCCTTTTTTATTTCATGGAATAATTTGAGGAGTATTGGCATTCATTCTTCTTTGAAGGTCCTGTAGAACTTGGGTAAGAATTCATCTGGTCTTCAGCTTTTCTTGGTTGGTAGGCTTTTAATGGTGACTTCTATTTCATTGCTTAAAATTGATCTGTTTAAATTATGTATTTCCTCCTGCATTGATTTGGGTAGATCATATGTCTCTAGAAATTTGTTAATGTCTTCAATATTTTCTATTTTATTTGAGTATAAGTTTTCAAAATAGTTTCTAATTCTCTTCTGTATTTCAGTAGTATCTGTCATGATATTTCCTTTTTCATCCCAAATTTTAGTAATTTGAGTTTTCTCTTTCTCTTCGTTGGTATGTTAAGAGTTTATTGATTTTATTTGTTTTTTCAAAGAACCATCTTTTTGTTTTGTCAATTTTTTGAAATTTCTTTTGTTTCAATTTCATCGTTTTCAGCTCTGATTTTAATTATTTCCTGTCTTCTATTAGTTTTAGTGTTGATCTGTTCTTCTTCTTCTAGGGCTTTGAGCTATAATGCTAGGTCATTTATTTGTTGACTTTCTATTCTTTTAATGTATGAGCTCAATGCAATGAACTGTCCTCTGACCATTGCCTTTGTAGCATCCCAGAAATTTTGATATAATGTATCAGTGTTCTCATTTACCTCTAAGTATATTTTATTTTCTCCATTCATCATTCAATAGCATGCTATTTAGTCTCCAGATGTTTGAGTAGGTTCTATTTTTTATTTTATCATTGATTTCTAGTTTCATTGCATTATGATCTGATAGAATGCAGGGTAGGATTTCTATTATTTTTGTATTTGCTGAGAGTTGCTTTGTGACATAACATATGGTCTATTTTAGAGAAGGATTCATGGGCTACTGAGAAGATGGTGTGTTTGCTGGATGATGAATGAAACATTCTATACATGTTTGTTAAGTCTAAATCATTGATTGTATCATTTAGTTCTATAGCTTCTTTGTTTAGTTTTTGTTTGGAAGATCTATCCAGTGGTGAGAGGTGTGTTAAAGTCACCCAGTATTATTGTATTGTGGTTTATTTGATTCTTGAAATTGAGAAGGGTTTTTTGATGTATGTAAATACTCCATTGTTTGAGGCATATATATTTATAATTGTTATGTCTTGTTGGTGTATGATTCCCTTAAGCAGTATGAGATTTCCTTCTTTATCCCTTCTAAGTTTGGTTTAAAGTCCACTTTGTCTGATATGAGGATGGAATCCCATCCATGTGAGTGGTATGTTTTTTTCCCAACCTTCTGGAGGGAACAGAAGTAGTGTAAGATGTGATGTTTGTGAAGGAGAGGGAGAGAAAATAGAGGTAAAAATTTATAATAAGAGCAAGGGAGTAATTAATAGAGGTTGACTATATGAAAGAAGTGAGAAAGAGAATCTAGGGAGACAAGTAGTTGAGAGAAAAAATAGGTACAGATTTTTAAAAAAAATATAGGAATATGCAACAAAACTGTCATATACTATTCAGACATTTCATTCCTCAGTAAATTGATGCATGAAAACTTTTAGATTCAAAGATGCTTGAGGTGTAAGACATGGGGTGAAAAAAGAAAAAAAAAAGGAGTAAAGTCTCAATGGAAAATTGAACTATTGCTTCTGTTGACTTTCAAAAATTTTCTCAGCTTCCCTTTTCCATGGATAGGTGGGGTTGTCTGAAGTTTGATGTCAGCTCTAGTCCAGGAGGTACTGGAAAAACCTGTTGGTGGATGAGCCTATAGCAAGATGCCCTCACACCCTCTTACAGTCTTCCCACTCATTTTAGCTGGGCCCTTCTTTCCCTGCACACTTCGGGACTCACTGAGCTGTAAAGAACCCAGTTTTCTCCAGTTTCTTCAAGCTGTGCTCTCCTCAGGGAACTGACGCTGGTCTCTGGCTTTCCTGACCCAGACTGGCCCACGCAAACCCAGCTGCAATCTCATGGACTTGGGTTTCAGCTTCCCCAGACACTGTCTTCCTGCAGTCCCACCATCTCAATGCCCTTTCAATTGCACAGAGACCACCGGGAGTGCACTCACACAAAGGAACAACCCTGCAAAGAGGCAGCCAGTTGGCAGCCACTACAGCACCAAACAGAAAGACCTCAGGTGCAACCAGATCTGCAGGTACCCCAATATATCTCCAGGTCCTGACCTGAGTCCCCAGACTAAGTTGACCATGCCCTGAGATCATGGTGGCAGCAGCGGCAGGGGCAAATTTGCAGGTTCTGACTGTTGTCTTAAAATGGTGGCAACCACATGTAACCATAACTGCAGGTACTATGACCATGAACTTCCAGGCAACAGTGGGCAACAGCCATCTGCTGGCAGTCTGCAGGCGGTCTGCAGGCTAACAGTGAATGATTGGTGGGTGGACAATGGGCAGTGGGCAATAGGTGGGCAATGGGCAGCCAAGAGGCAGGCAAATGGGCAAATGGCAGATGATAGGCAGCAGTCAGTGAGTGATCTGCACTCAAAAAGCAGGTGATATTCTGGCAGACAGCAGGTGATTGTGGTACATGAATGGGGTGAACAGCAGGGAATAGGTGGGCAGCAAGGGTTGCTTCACAGAGAGGCAGTCTGCTTGAATCCCGAGCTACTGCATGACAAGGACTGTAGTCCCCTTCTTGTCTGCCATCTTGGATGCCGCCCCATTCAGCACTTCTAAGATTCTCTTTTAACTGTGTCTTCTGGTTTTCCTCACCCCTGTACAAAACTTAGTTTTACTGCTGTACCTTTGAAGTTAACATTTGTAATGTTTTTCCACTTCCATGGGCTGCTTTATGTTTTATTTTCCCCTTCTTTGGTTTTAAACAATTTGCTATTTTGTGTTTTGGCATTAATTTTTATTTATTGATTTATTTTTGTGCCTGGGTTTGAATCTAGAGTAGCTTAACCACTGAGCCATATACCCAGCCCTTTATTACATTTTATTTAGAGACAGGGTATTGCTGAGTTGCTTAGGGCCTCCCTAAGTTGCTGAGGCTGACTTTGAACTCTCCATCCTCCTGCCTCAGCCTCCTGAGCCCCTGGAATTACAGGAATGTGCCATAGTGCCCAGCTCATGCTCGTTTTTCTTGTATTCCTTCATTCTCTCCCTCTCTCTTTTTTTTTTTTTTCTTCTTTCCTTTTTATGTTTCTGTGTGTTTTTTCCTGTTTTGTTTCTGAGATCTTGAGTGTGTGGATCGATGTCTTTCAGAAGTTGTAGAAAATTCTTAGTTATTCTTTCTTCATCTTTAATATCTTCTTTTTACTGAATGTCAATTATATGAAGGTTAAAATTAGGCTTTTGCTCAGATATTTCTTGTGCTATGTTCAATTTTAACCATTATTTTTAACCCTGATGATATACTTCTGTATTTCCTATTGACCTATCTTGGATTATTTATTTTTATTTTAAAATATTAAATTAACAATTATAACTTGTATGTATTTAAGGTGTAAAACATGCTAATTTCAATATGTATACATTGTTGTATTGGTTATCACAATTGAATTAATTAACATATCCATGAAACTTATAATTACCAAATATATTTTTATGTGGGAAGAACATTTAAATTCTGCTTTATTATAAAATTCCGAGTAAGCAATGGAGTATTCTTGCCTATAGTCATTATGCTGTACACTAGATTCCTTGAACTTATTCATCATATAAGAAAATTTGTACACTTTGAGCAGGTTCTTTATTTGAGATCTTTTATTTTTATTTTAAAGATAGTCATTAATCATTATATAGAGTAGTCTTCTTACTACATTTTTACATTCTGTAGTTTTAGTTACCAACAGTTAACCAGGAGTTAAAAATATTAATATTTGTATTGATTCTTCTAAGAGAAAAAGACTACATTCATGTAACTTTCAGTATAGTATATATTTTTTATTTGTTCTAATTAGTTATACATTACAGTAGATCATTTGTTATACATGACAGTAGAATGCATTTACACATTTTGATAAATTATACATAAATGGAGTATAATTTCTCATTTTTCTGATTGTACATATTCTAGGATCACATGGGTCATGCAGTCATATATGTACATGAGGTAATAAAGTCTTTTTCACTCTACTATCCTTCCTTTCCCCATGATCCTTCCTTTTCCTTCACTCCCCTCTACCTGATATAAAGTAACTCTATTCTTCCCTAGCACTCCCACCTTAGTGAATTAGAATCAGCATATCAAAGAAAATATTTGGCCTTTGGTTTTTTGGGTTTTGTTCTGTTTTATCATTAGTTATGATTAACCACTCATTGTGCATATATATAAATTAAACTTTATCATAGATATTAATGTGCATGAAGGGTATGGTATTATCTTTGTCACAGGCATACAGAGTATATATAGAATGTGGTATTATCTGTGGTTTCGGTCATCTTCTTTCAGGTAGTCATGGAATATGACTTATCCATGTGGATAAGGGGTTACTGTTATATGACCAATTATTACTGCTTTAGCTGTATCTCATAGGTTTTGGTATATTGTGTTTCTGTTTCTGTTTATCTCATGATATGATTTGACTTCCCTTTTGATTTTTTATTTGACTCATTGATTCTTCTGGAGTGTATATTAATATTCACACATTTGATGGTTTGTCAAAATTCTTCCTGTTGTTTACTTCATTGTGTTCAGAAAAGACATTTGATATTATTTTAGTCTTCTTAAATTTGTTAAGACCTGTTTTGTGGCCTTACATATCTTGGAGATTGATAAGAATGCATATTCTTCACTGTTATATGGAATATTCTGCATGTCTATTAGACACATTTGGTAAAAAGTTTCAGACAAGTGCCTATCTGCAATCAAAGCAAAATTCTACTTTTAGCTAACTATATAAATAATGTTCTACACCAGTTTACAAATAAATCATACATATACATTATTTTTAAATATCCTTGTAAAACATTGAGGTGGATAAGTATTATCTACTTTATAGATAAGAATCACACCTAAGATTTTGCAAGGCTGTAAGTTAGTAAACTGTTTTGAGAGAAATTCTTGGGATCATTTCTCCACGTAAATCTAAACCTCACCCAAGTTAGTTATGAAAACTGTTATCAAAAGGATCAAAGAAACCTTGATTGGAGGGAACAGAGAAAGCAGCATGTTGGGTATGCCCATGTGATAGAGCTTTAGATCCTGGCCCCTTCATCAATACGGATGAAGAGTTTTTCTCCTAAATCTCACGCATTAATGCTGGATCTGAAATCATTCATTATGATCTGTTCTTCTTTAACCTACAAAAGAAAGCTAGGGAGTCAGAGAGAATAAAGACGTCTTTCTACCAGGATTTTTAGTGTACGATTAAATTTGTAGGAGTTTTGAAATGTGTCTGGAAAACAGAATAACCTCCTGAACCTAAGAACATACCTAGAGACAAAAATATGTGTATGAATAAACAAGGGAATTTAAACATAAATTTAAAAAGTAACACCCTGTTACCATCCTGAATCACAAAGGGAGTAACTATTTTATAACCATACATGTTTGAGAATATCAGCTCTTATTTCATAGTATAGTGAAAGACTTCAAAATTACCCTGGATATAGATCAGTTGATAGGAGAATATTAGTCTCTTAGCCTTCATTTTATAACTGGATATCTCCTTAGCTCCTGTTGCTGTACCCTTCTGTTCCTCTTTCCCTTTTTCTCTCTTGTATGTACTTCCTAATGTCTGTCTAGTATTTGTTTTATATCTGCCACTCAACTCATCTCCTATGTTATGCTCTTTCTATGTGAGGGGTATTTTTTTTCACTATACTTAAATATATTCAGTAAAGATTTAAATTTTTTTTTTTTTTGTAATCAGGTATAAAGATACAATAGCCAAAGAAAACCCATGCATAAAAATAAAGTGTGAGCCTGGTGTTAATGAATTCGTAGTTTTTGTAGCATTGTACACCATTTCCTTTCTTCTCCTCTCAGATTTGTTTTGCTCAGATCTTGTCCCTCCTGACTCCCCTTATACCAATAGAAAACTTACTGCAGACTTATGAACTCAGGGAAGTTTCAAGGTAGTTATTTCTTTTGAGGCATAGGGAGACAGAGACAGAGAAACAGAGAGGGAGAGACAAGTGCATTGGGTAGACTGGCATCTCTCGTTTTCTTTAAATTTTCAGTGAATGATATTATTTCAGGGGCAGTAGGAACACTTTCTCTTGGTGCTGCATATATATTATTTGATCTGGTAATAAATGTAAAATATAGTCTTACATAAACATACATACATGCTAACAGTTGAAGGTAGCAAATGAATTATAGAATACAAAACTAGTCCCTAGTAGCCTGACTGCCCTGTGTGTATGAAATTGCATACTATGTGAACAGAGCTTTCTTAAAAGACTTTTCCTGAATAATATTTCTAACAGTGTAAGGAACCAAGACCTTGAAGTAAACCTTTTCATTTTTGAAAGTGCATTTACTACTTTAAGATTCCGTCTGGAATCCTCTGTGCATTTATACGCTGCCTCCTACTTCTTGCCCTGTGTACCTGAGTTCTGACACAGTGGAACATGAGAAACCAGCTTATCCTCCAAAGCTCATTTCTGACTGCTGATAGGGTACAGGTCAGTGCTAGTGTAGACTGCTGAATCTTATTACTTTGTTACCTGTGTGTGCAGTTTGAAACTCAAGTGAAATGCAATGTTTTGGATAAATCAATCAACAAATGTTCATTAAGCACCCATGATGAGCTAGAAGGAATAGGATATTAAACTTATATCAGACAAGGCCATGCCATCAGGGATCTTAAAATTTAGTTAGCTGGTAATAAAAACTATGAAAATTATCATATTAATGACATCATAAATAATGTTTAAAAGTAAGTTAAAGATTAGGGGATGATAACTGCAAAATATAGAGTTGAAAAAAAATTAATGTCCTAAATATATGAATATTGCTTTCATATAGGTAAGTAAAAGATAAACAAACAATATAAACAAATGACTTTGCTTGAAGACAGTAGTTTGTAGGCCCCTAAGTTAAAAAGCAATTGCAATAATCCCGATAATATCAGTTATGATGATAGTGGCAAAAGTTAGGTGATAAAATTGCATATTCTATATAATTTCAAATCAGACTCAAGAGGATTTGCTTATGTGAAGTGGGAGAGAACTAATACGAGAAGTGGGAAAGAGATATAAAAGATGACTTCAAGATTTTAACTGAAGCAACTGAAGGTGAAGATTACCATTCACTGAACTAGAGAAGACTAGAGAAGGATCACATTTGAAAAAGAAAATTAGAAATTTAGATAGACACATGTTAAGATATTCAAAATCCTAGTGGGAATAGCAAGAGAATAGTTGGGAAAGAAAATTCAGAGTTCATAATTCTGGTATGGGGTGGAGAAAAATTTTTGGAAGTCATCATTATGTAGATAATATCAAAGCCCACAAGATCTGATGTAATTATGAGAAAATGCCACTGAAAAGAGCAGGGTCCAAGGACAAATCCCTAAAAAATCCAAGATAATAAGGATCTAGTAAATGAGGTAGATATAGAACAGTGTATAAGTGGGACTAGAATCAAGAAATAGTGCATACTGGAAACCAAGTGAATAAATTGTTTCATAAAATAGGTGATGAACAATTAGGTAAAGCAAGATGAGTTTCCAATGAATCATTGCCTTAATATTTAGTGGTTTATGACTTGGAAATCAGTTTTATGCAAAGGTATGGAAGAAGGAATAATTGGTGGAGATCTAAGAGAAAAGAGAAACTAAAGGAAGTAATGCATTTCTGAAATTTTTATTCTAAATAGAAAAATGGAGACTAGTTGGATGAGCATGTGGGTGTAATTAAATAAGTTTTTCATTATGGAAGATAATCTTACATGTTTCTATGCAGTTGGAATGATCTACTAGAAAGGAAATAATGATGAAGGGGAGGGTAAAGTTTCTGGAGAGATTTTTTTTTAACAAGTAGGGGAAATGAGTTCCAAAGAATACACAAGTGGACAAGTTGACATTAAATAGTTGCATGATGGGCCACAGGTCATCTATGACAGGAGAAAACACAGATTCAGGTTGACATGCATAGAGGAGTTGCTGTGGTAGGTATCTCTGTCTTCCAGTTTGTTTTCTTTTTTTTTTACATTATCACTCAAATAGGAAGCAAGATTATATACCAAGAGTGTATTTGGAGAAACAATTATAGAAAAGAGTATGAAACAGTTTTTAAGAAGAGTGGTTCAGCAATGAAACTATGGACTAGCAAAATGCACTAGCAATGTCAAGTAGCACCTATATTTAGTGGTGTGAGACTAATAAATACATTTTTATCTTTGGAATTAGGTGCTTTCAACTCATTCGGTTTGGTTGGTATAAAAAACAAAGTTTTAGTTATTTAGTTTATCACATTGTATGAAACTAATAAAAATAATTCAGCTTTGAGTTATGATGAATGAAATCATAAAGTGTGATTTTTTTCTGACTTGATATTTTTTCTGTTAAATAACACCTATTTGATATTCATCTATGCTATTGTTTGCAGTTAGAGTCTATTCTTCTTAATCTTTTATATTTTATTGTAAAAGCATAGTATAATTTATCAATTTTCCTGCCTATTGGCATGGAAATTAGTTTATTTCCAATATTTAACTATTATAAACAGTTCCATAATATTCTTGCACACGACTCATGGTTGGACAGATGTAAGAATTCCTCTAGATATGTGCATGGAAGGGGGATTTCTCAGTTACAGGATTTTTGACTTTATGGCACAACCCAAAGTTGCGCCACTTTGCATTTTCATCATACAGCATGATTTCTTTTCTCTCTTTTTAAATTTGTTTTAATTAGTTATGTCAGTAGAATGCACTTTGACAAGTACAAGTAAGTATTGACTGGTAATTAAAATGAATATTTGATACAGTTAATTATACAGTTAAGTAATATATTTCTAGCATAGTGATTCTTGAGTGAGATATTGGAAATATCTAAGTTCTTTTATGGTACTTTTAGATGTTTATTTAAATTCATGTATTTGTATGCTATAAAAATCAGAGAGAGTTAATTTGGAATATTTTATATTAAATTTGTGATTTTTACATTTTAATATTGCTTCTCTGCTCTTTAAAATCAGAAAACTATGCATTTTTTTTTCAGACATTTCAGGGATTAGAGATGGATGGACAGAGACTAGTCAGAATGACTGCTTTATAAAAAGATTTATGCTATAATGGCCATAATAAGAATACTATTTGAAAGTGACAGGGGGGTTCTGTATTAATGGGATTGTCTTATGTGCAACATCTTGTGAATTAGATATTCTTTATTGTTCTTTATCAAGACTGGTACTCCAGAACCCACATGAACACTTGTCTGAACAGTTAGTGTTTAATAATAAATACCAGTATAGCGTCAGGAAAACTAAAGGATACAGTCTACTTGCTTCCAAAAGTAACCTTGGAAAAGTATATAACCTTTCTGACCACCAGTTCCTTCATTAAATCACCCAGGTTTTCAAGTATTGTTCTAATAACTCAGGGAAATAATATATGAGCAAGTTCTTCATAAATTCCAAGGCTAGAGATTTAGAGTACAGCTCATTGATAGAACATTTGCCTAGCACGCATGAGTGAGGCACTGAGTTTGATTCCCAGCACATATCCCCAAAAACATTAATAAAAGATTATAACTATAAATAGGCGTGGTGGTGCGTGTCTGTAATCCCAGAGGTTCAGGAGGCAGAGGCAGCAAGATCACAAGTTCAAAGCCAGCCTTAGCAACTTAGAGAGGCCCTAAGCAACTCAGTGAGATCTGTCTCTAAATAAAATACAAAATAGAACTGAGGATGTGGCTCAGTGGTCAAGTGCCCCTGAGTTCAATTTCTGCTACATCCTCTCTCACATAGAACATAACTATCAAACTAAGCTAAATTGTTTTGATAAAAAGCAAGTCTGATATGCATGTATTTTTTCTATATACCTGGGACCAAGGAATAAACTGGATCTCTCATAACTTTGTTGATGTCCTGAAATAGACAATGTTAAAGCTATTAATTTTCAAAAAATGGTGCTTTATGCTTCAGTATGAGTAAAGGTTCTCTATGTTTTAAACTCTATACTATGTAATAAATATGTAATAAATATTATATACTGCCATAAATCCTAAATAATTAAAATTATATTATGAAGCTATTGTGTTACTGAGATGCCAGGACAGATTTGTCTGTTAAGGCAACACTCAAATCTGTCCACATTTCATTGACCTCTTTCAAAATTAAAAGTGCTGCATAAATTCATAATGATAACAACAGTGCCCTAAGTTGCTGTTGTCTAATGACTTCCAGCTTTAAATGTTGATGATGCAAGTTCAGTTCGTGAGAGATTAGTGCCTACACCATGGAAACCTTTATCACAATCAGCATGGATTTGCAGTCTAAACAGAAAGGCCAAGGTTTGACTAAAGAGGCTAAATTTCTTTTTCCTTTCTGTGACTATTCTTACTATCATGGTATTCTAAGCAATTCTTAATATAGTCACTTCCCACAAATTCTTATTTAGCAGAAGATGAAGCTCAACTGATCAATTTGTACTGAGAGGTCAGTGTTACATGTTGGAAAGGGTTAATGGTTTAGTCAGAGGATCTAAATTCAACAGAGGCTTTTCAGTTTTGTAATGTTAGGCAAGTCATCTAAACTTTGTGATCCTCAGTTATTTCATCTGTAAAGCAGGAATAAGGACTATTGCACACATTTGTAATATATCAAAATGAATGAGAAACATAATGAAAAACTACTGTTGAGATGTAGCAGTTTCAAAATGGTTTCATTTCAGTATTGCCTTTTAGACAGCTCTTCAACTCATCAGTGCATCAATTTCACCTAAAATTATATTTAAAATTCCATTAATTTTCTTCCTCTTGCTTTCTTGCTTCACTCTTTCTCATTTATTTTCTATCCATCTGTTCTTTAAGTCTTTTGAAAAACAATAAGATCATGCTTTTTCCTACATAAAAGTACTTAATTGTTTCGTGTTTCATTTAATATGATTATAGACATTATTAAGCACTTGATTCCTTCCACATGTATATCTCAGGTCATTCTCTTCTCTCTGAATTCAACCACAAAGACTTTCATATCTGCGATTTGGCCAGTTCTTTGTTGCCTTTGATATTACTATTATTATTATTTATTTTTTTTTTTTTTTGGTTCTGGGATGGAACTCAGGGGGGCACTCAACCACTGAGCCACATCCTCAGCCCTTTTGTTTATTATTTTATTTTGAGACAATGTCTCACTAAGTTGCTTTAGGGCCTCTCTGACTTGCTGAGGCTGGCTTTGGACTTGCAATCTTCCTGCTTCAGCCTCCAGAGCCACTAGGATTTGGCAAGCACCACTGTACCTGGCGTACCTTTGAGATTTTTGTCAATGCTTCCACCTCTGGAATATTCTTTCCCCTTCTTTTCACAAAGTTGATACTTCAACTTTCAAGTCCTAAGTTAAACGTCAGCTCTTCATAAAAGCTTTTCCTGACATTCTCCCCATTTTCATCCAAATTACTTACATATTAACTTGCTTTGGTATGTCTTCCCAACCAGAATAACAGTTGCATGGAGGCAGGGACCATGACTGTTAAGATCATCAGTGTATCTCATGCTATGAGTACAAGAACTGACTTATACTTGCTGCTAAATATATGTTTATGGATGAATGGACAAATACCTGCCTGACTGTAGCCGAATATCATACCCCTCACCCAAAAATTAAAAAAAAAAAAACCAAATTATTCATGTCAATTAAGATATTGACATTATTCCTAAGTATCTGTGTGTGAACTGGAATTTTACTTTTAAAAGTGATTTCCCTTTATAATTTCATGAATTATTTATCATTTATTTCAAGTGACTTTGGTAAGAATCTGTTCTGAACAATTTAAAAGTATCTATTTTCAGATTCTTGATAAAAAAATTAATAACATCAGTTAATGATGAGGTTTGAAGGACATTAGTCTCTTCCAATATTCCACACCCCCCAATCTACAGCCTATGATCCTCTGTCTGACATCTTGACCATCTGGTTTTGTCATACACGATTCCATTTTCAAGGAATTCACTATTTCCTAAATCCTCACATTTCAAAATAAACCAAAGATGGCAGATGAAAGAGTAAAAACATGGCATTATTTGAACCATTGCATCTTAAAACTCTTCAATTTATCAGACTAAAAGACCCATATATTTGGTTTCATATTTCTGCTATTACATGTTTGTTTTCTGACATTTGTACTAAAAGTAGTCCTGACTTCAAATATCTTCAGACAAAATGAAATAATGAAAGACTAAACAAATATTTCTATATCATTTTAGTCTCATTTTGAAGACAAATATACTCAACTCAGAAAAAGGTACTTATTTATTGTGTAAATTACATAGCCATATATTAACCCATGTTGTCTTAGATTTAAATAATATTGTCTGAAATTCAAAAAATATTAGTTGGAGGTCCCTTATGACAGTGTCATGTCTTCTCAAAGATTTTTGCCAATTATTTTTAACTTATGTCCTCAAAGTCTCTATCCTTTTTGTTCACTTTTAATCTCTTTTATCAAATCTTGCCTGACTCTTTGGTTTCATGTACATTTTCTTAGCTTTTTATTTTAATTTCACTCAAGTTTCTCACACTAGTACATGTGCATAGCAAGCTTTTAGTGGTGTGGGGTTGCAAAGCGTCAGGACAACATTGCCAGGCACCTGTATAACCCCTCCCCGCAACTCTTGAAAGCATGCATTGCCCATATACTACATTTTTAAATGGTGCTCAAATGGTAGATATGTTATTCTTCCTTCTTTCTACACATAACTCTTATTTCTCAGAGCAATGTATTTAGGCAAAGTTATTCAGGAGAGAAAGGTAATCTCTGCTAATTAATAAAAGAGGGAGGGAGAGAGAGAGAGAGAGAGAGAGAGAGAGAGAGAGAGAGAGAGAGAGAGAGAGAGAGAGAGAGAGAGAGAGAGGGTGCGAGCGCTAATAACAATGAAAGTTCCCCACGAGTGGCTGTACAGATAAAATTTCCCCTGAGCAACCCAAATCACACCTGGTAGTAAGAGCAGCACATGTCTTGTCAATATTTGAGTAATGCACTAATTCTCTTAGAAGCAAGGGCAGTAACTTGAAAGCACATTGATTAAGATATAAAGGGTAGACTTGCTTTGGAAAAGAGAGAAAGTACACCTGTGTGACAGAATAAAAATCTCACTCTATCTCTCTAATTTGTTTATTGTGAACCAGACTGCTTTCCAATAAAAATTTGCCTAAATAAATAATAAGGGATATTAGGCAAATTTCTCCATGAGTTGATTTCAGGGTTACATATCAGAACCAGAATTGAATTCACTTTGAAATACATAGACAAAATGCTCATTCAATAATGTTTTGGGTGATCTTTGTAAATGCATATCAGCAGTATTATTCTGGAAGTTACATACCCACATGGGTCTGGTGACAGCATTGTCATAGATTTGTAGGAACTTATGCTACTAGAGCTACTTGTCTAAGACTCACCCCTTTCATCCAGGATAATGAATAATGCTAATGTGTTTCCTTTCCACTTCTTGAAGGGGTAATAAGATGGTATCTGGAAGATTGTATAAACTCTGTGAAGTATGACTCTTTCTACCTGGGACCTGCCTGGGATTTACTCATTGGGAATGTTAGCTGCTTCTGAACTGAGTTTTTTGTTTTTATAATTAAAGCATATTTTTATTTTACAGAGTAGCTTTAAATTTCCCTACAAATAGCCAGTAAACTATATATATGTATATATATATCTGCTTTGTAGATTAGTGATTAAAAACATTTTTGATAGTGTAAGTCTATAGAAATCTTTTTATTTGACCAGTGAAAAAATGGAAGGAATTGCTTCAGTCTTCATGATAATAATCATGTAAAAAGAAATGTCCTTTGAGTTGAAAACTAAACAGGTGGAAGCTGTCAGGACACACTAGCAAAGAATCTGAGAAACTAATTCTGGTTCAATCTTTTCTATTAATGCTCCTTTGCCCACACAATTTTATTTCTGCCTGATCTACTGTTGC
Organism: Sciurus vulgaris; assembly: GCF_902686455.1. Classification (NCBI taxonomy): domain Eukaryota; kingdom Metazoa; phylum Chordata; class Mammalia; order Rodentia; family Sciuridae; genus Sciurus; species Sciurus vulgaris. The sequence goes on from NC_136465.1 coordinate 85,825,565, forward strand.
GTAAGATACTGAACACAGCTGCAGATCAATGAAGTCATTTACAGACCCACCTCATGGGTAAGATAAATGATGGATTAATCTAAGTTCCCTGGGGCCTTTATTTTTTGGAACATATCCTAATAATAACTGAAATCCTTTACCAAGTTTCCTTAAATTGTTGACTTCTCTGTTTTGTCTTTCCTAAATTTACTTATTTTTCATTTTTTTATTAACATTCTATTATTGCTTCCAAGTTTGTCCAATTCTATAAGATCTATGAACATTGACTTCCATGTCTAGCTATGGGTATTTCCAGCAGCAAAGAAAAAAAGGCACAGACAATTGTCACATAGATGCCAAGTGCTAATAAAACCCCACAGAAATTAGGTTTTCAGAACTATGGGAACATATCTAATACTAGCATCTAATATCAGTTCATATCATTAGGACTAACAGAAATAGAGGATAGAAAAATGTGAGAGAATGTTAATGCTAATTTTTCCTAGGGAATCTGACTTTATGATAAAGAAGCAATTAAAATAATGAATATGACAACTGGGTGAGTATCCTCATTTCTTCTCAATTCTGATATTTTCTGTGAATCATTGCTTTAGCGGTGATAGTGATGGCATTGAATTAAGTACTTTACATGTATTATCCTATTTGTTGCTCAGATAATTATAGAAAATACTTAGGAGTAGGTTCCCCATTTCACAGGTGAAGAAGTTTGAGAAAAGGAACTTTTCCAAGGTTACAAAGTCAATAAAGAATTGAGTTAAGGCTGGATTGTCTATGGGAGATAACAATGGGGAAAATCACACTTGAAACACTTGCGCTATCTATACCCAATCTAAAAACTTACAGATGATCTTTTCTGGAAACGTCTATGTAGCAGGTTAACTATAAGTACTTCCAATGTCATTAAGAGTATGTGATTTTGTTTCATAGAGTCAGTGGTTCATCTTCAAATGAAGTTACCCCTCTATCTTGGTTTTTTTGAATAGTTCAGGTAACCAAAATAGAGCATTATTTTATATTTAGTCTTAAATGCATATTATAAGACACATTGTGTGATGTATGTTTCAGATACTAAGAACTGTGTCTAGCAGAATGAGACTATCTTGTACAATGAGATACACATTGGTGAGGGCGGTTATCATGCAAAAGGAATAACTAGAACTTAGTCTTGACAATCTGACATAAGTTGTAATGGCAGTAGACATCTTTCAAAATGTTAAATATTTTGGAGTGTTTATCCTATGTTTTTTTTTTTTTTTTTTCTGGACGTTACAGTGCCTCTGGTTCAATTTTTAGGTCTTTGATCTACCTTGAATTGATTTTTGTGCAGGGTGAGAGATAGGAATCAAAATACATAATTCTATATATGAAAATACAGTTTTTCCAGCACCATTTGTTTAAAAGCTTGTTTTATCTCCAACATATGTTCTTGGCATCTTTGTCAAGGAGTAGGACGGCTAAATATGTGGATTTGTCTGCATTCTGTCCTCTTCTACTGGTCTTCATATCTGCTTTTATGCCAATACAAAGCTGGTTTTGTAACTATAGTTCTGAAATGTAATTTGAGATCAGGCATTGTGATGCCTCCAGCGTCACTTTTATTGCTCAGCACTGCTTTGGCTATTCTGGGTCTTTTATTTTTCCATATGAACTCACAGACACCAACATCCTTAGTAAACTCCTAAAGCTCAAAGAATAAAAGCAAGAATCAATAAGTAGGATGACAAAAAATTAAAAAGCTTCTGCACAGCAAATAAAATAAGAAAGTGAAGAGTCTGTAGAATGGGTGAAAAATCTTTGCCATCTACTCTTCCGACAGGAGATTGATATCTAGAATATATAAAGAACTCAAAAACTTAACCCAATAAAAACCCAAATAACCAAATCAATAACACGACAAATGTACTAAAAAGACATTTCTCAAAAGGAAAAAAAAAAAACAAAAAACGAAAAAAATACTCAACATCCTTACCGATCGGGGAAATCAAAATCAAAACTATTCTGAGATTTCATCTCACTTCAGTTTGAATGGCAATCATCAAGAATACAAAAATAAAATTCTGGCAAGGATGTTGGGAAAAGATAAACTCAAACATTGTTGGTGGGACTTCAAATTAGTATAAATATTTTGGAAAGCAGTATGGAAATTCCTCAAAAATCTTGGAATGGAACCAAAATATGACCCAGTTATTCCACTCCTTAGTATTCATACAAAAGAACTAAAATCAGCATACTATGGTGATACATTCATGCCAATGTTTACAGCAGCACAGTTCACAATAACGAAGTGATGAAACCAGTCTAAGTGTTGTCAACAGATAAGTAAAGGAAATGTGGCATATTTATAAAAATGGGTGTTCTTACTCAGCCATAAAGAGTAACAAAATTATGTCATGCGCTGGCAAATGGATGGAATTGGAGAAAATTGTGCTAAATGAAAAAATAAACCACACTCAGAAAATCAGAAGTCAAATATTTTTCTCATATCCAGAAGTGAGAGAGAGAGAGGGAAATAAAAGGAATAAAAAAAAAATAGGACTTAAGTCAATATAGTAGAGAAAGGGGATCATGAGAGAGGGAGAAGGGGAGGATTTGGGAAAGAACTGAGAAATAATATTTATCAAATTATGCTATGTTCATGTACAAATATACCACAATCAATCATATATACATATGATTGAAGGAGGAGAGAAGGTACTAGGGAGTGAGATAATGTGCACGTTTGACTGTCACATTTTTAATGTCATAATGAATTCCACTCGTATTTCTAATTATAATGAACCAATAAAAATTTTCCTACATTAAAAAAAGTTTTAAAAATTAATTTCATAAGATACATCTCCAAAAAAATGTTGAACACCAGCTGAACTCTTCATTTTTTATTTGCTAGATAGAAAGACATTTTGCCAGAAAAAGTATTCAAGGAAAGCACTTCTTCTTCCCATCAGTCTATATTAAGGAAACAGTCCCTACTATATGCTTCTTTAAACCTTTGAAACAATTTAATGAATTAATATAAGGTGGTTTTCATGTTTTCATAGAGACTAACTCAGAACATAAAATTTTGTAAAATTTTATCTCCTCTTAGGTTTTGGTGATCTTTAGTAAATGTTCATGGGATAAATAGCCTGTGAGTTTTGGGGTTTATTTTTCCCCAAACTATTGAACATATGCTTTTTGGTCTCTGTAGTCCTTCTCTGGAGGCACTAATTCTTTGCAATCAAATTACCTTAGAGATTATTCTTCATTGTTACAACAAAACACAGAAAACAATTATTAGAAATTATATATTCACCAACACCTGAAGAAAAGAGAAATAGTATTTTCCAGTTTGCATTTTTTTATTTGTTTGTATAATTTTACTTGGTAATAAAGCAAAACAATTGAGCTCTTTTAGGTGAACATGAGATCAGAACTTTCACAGTTGGAGTAGAAAGAATGTTTGGTTTTTAAAAGTTAAATAATTGGCAGGAAAAGAATAGTTGGAAATAAGTTTACATTTTAACTTGCTTATCATTTTATTCATCTGGCATACTTTTTAAAAAGCAATGAAGAACTTAGGATTCACTTTATAAAGATTTACTTCATATTTTCATAGCTTATACAAAATCTTTAAAACAGATTAAAATGTATAATTGTGGGGTTGGGGTTGTGGCTTAGTGGTAGAGTGCTTGCCTAGCATGCATGAGACCCTGGTTTTGAACCTCAACACCACACAAATATAAAATAAAGGTATTGTGTCCATCTACAACTAAAAAAGAAATTAAAAAAATAAAATAAAATGTATTATTGTTATGGTAATAATCACTATTAAATAAAATATACTAATTAAATTCAAAACATGGCTATATGGATGGGACAATATATAATAGCGAAACAATTTTTATATTAAAATTGTTGAAAAATTACAAGGAAATATTTTTGTACTCTATATTAGACACAACAATATACTGAATAATACTGACAATAAAAATTCTTCACAGATCTCTGAAATGAATGAAAAAGAATTTCCATGAATTTTTGCCCATCTTTCAAATCATACTTACATATTTCAGGAAACAAAGACAAGTTTAATATTCAATGTCAAGGTTCAGGCCATGAGAAGGTAGAGAGGAGCATAAGTCCTTGAGTGAGCACATGCCTCAGGACAATAAAGGTCTTCCGTTTGTCTGGCTTAGAAACATACTGTAACTCCTCTGTCCCTTGAGACCTGGAGACATTATTATAAAAACATTTGGTACTAGTGGACTCGGTGAAGAAAGCAAGTTAAATGATCTCCACATGTGCAAAGCTAACTACACTAATATAACCTGATATAACCCTGGTGTAGATAATAAAACTGAACTGGTTTTCCCACTGGTTTTCTTGCTGTATGCCATCCTGTGTGCTTGCCTCTTTATTTGCTCTCCCCTTAACCTTTATACCTGGCAGTTAACTTTTACAATTCAAATAGATCTCAAAAAAGAGAAGATGGTAGCTTAGACAAAGGGTGCATTTCCCAGCAAGAGATTTAAAAAGTGGTAAAATTATTCCTCAGCAAGATGGGTGACTCAGAGTACTCACTGAAATTCAACATTGGACAGCAAAATACTCATAGAGACACAGGAAGTTGAAACTTTGAACACATTATAGGAAATAATATGTTAGAGATGCGCCAGCTTGATGCCACCAGGCCACTCCTGAGAAGAGGGAGAAAGCAGACAGAGAAAAGCATGGCAAATACATCTGACTTTGGAACCTGTGGAATAGAGAGGGAGACTGATCTTAACAGACCCAGAGATAGTGCAGGAAGTCATTGAGTGAAAACTCATTAAAATCACTTGTCTGAGAGGCAGAAGTTGGTGGGAATCATTTGCAATGGTGGGAGCCATTTTTACATGACCGTAGCAGTAATCAGAGGCTAGAGATTGAAAATTTATATAGGAAGTTTCCAGCGGACCCTGCAGTCATCTTTTTGAGGGGTCCAGAGTGTGACTGGACCAGTGTGACTAAAACACATGCAGAGATGATTATGCCCAGTCCAATCCAGGCTCAGGACATGGAGGAGGGAGAGTTCCTTTGTTGTTGACATCCCAAAAAACTAAAAAGACAGCAGTAACCATCCAGACAGAGAAATCAGCATTCTAGGTCTGATCCTGGGTAATTCACATTCATTGAGGTAGAATATGTAAAGACCCTTGAGGTTTAAACTCCTCACTCTAAAAGCGGAATAACCAGGGGCCTCTAAGTCCAGATATCCAGCAGAGAAAGGCATCTCTCCAGCAACAGGGGTGTGGAGCAAATATCAAATACCCACCTGCAGAATTCCAAAGTACATTCAAGACCCAGCACCAGCTCCTGGATCTTCCAATTTAAAACTGCATCAGATCCACTACAGGCATACACCTGTTATCAGTACTCCCCAGTCTATTTCATTCTATATTAGGAAATGGGAAACTGAGAACTACTATGACCGCTTGTCTTATGGCTCTGAATGGCAATTTATGAGAAACATAAGACCTGGTAATTAACAACCCCTGGTCCTTGTCCCAAGGGTTACAGAATCCCAAAATAAACAAAGAATTGCATAACATAAGCAAACCATCCTTGCCTACAGTTTTGACCATCTCCGTTGAAACAAGTTCTTTATTTCTCATAAAGATTTTTTTTCCTTATCCCCTTTCCTTTTTAATTTAAATTTTATTTTTTTAATTTTTAATTTTATTTGGTTTTATTCCATTTTTTATTTTTATTTTACTTTTTTCCATTTTGTGTAATTGTATATATGTGTATGTGTTCTCATTGCACAGATAGGTTTGAAAAAACAATATATATATGTATATATCTGTATATATATATTCAAAATCCATATATAAAATATATGTATATATACATATATAAAACACATACATTTTCAAAATGCATTTTTATTTTTCTTTCATTATAATTTCTCACTTCTTTGTCCATTTATTAATTAGTCTTAGTTTGACATTTGTGGTGTAAAATTCAGTGCAGGTTTGATTTGTTTTGATTTTATATTTGTTTGTATTTTGATTTTAGGTCCTCTTTATGATACCTTCCTTTTTTAAAACTTTTTCAATTTGTTTTAATTAGTTATACATGACAGCAGAATGCACTTTGATACATCATATATAATGGAGTATAATTTCCATTCTTCTGGTTGTACATGATGTACAACCCCATCACTGGTGTGTGTACATATATATATATATATATATATATATATATATATATATGTATGTATGTATATAGGGTAATAATGTCTGATTCTTTCTACTACCCTTCTTACCTGAAGACTCCTCCCCTCCCCTCACTCTACCTAAAGTAACTCTATTCCTCCCTAGCCTCCCCTACCCATTGTGAATTAGCATCCACATATCAGAGAAAACATTCAGCCTTTGTTTTCTGGGAATTGGCTTATTTTGCTTAGCTTGATTTTCTCCAGGTTCATTCAATTACCAGAAAAAACTGTAATTATTTTATTCTGTAAGGCTGAGTAATATGCCATTGTAAATATACATACAACATTTTTTTATCTGTTCATCTGCTGAAGAGCACCTAGGTTGGTTCCATAGCATAGCTATTGTGAATTGAGATGCTGTAAACAGTGATGTGGCTACATCACTATAGTATGCTGATTTTAAGTTCTTTGGGTATAAACGAAGAAGTGGGAGAGCTGAATGAACTAGCGGTTCCATTCCAAGTTTTCTAAGGAATCTCCATACCACTTTCCATAATAGTTGCACCAATTTGCAGTCCCACCAGCAATGAATGAGTGTAACTTTTCCCCCACATCCTCACCAACATTTATCATTTCTATTCTTGATAATTGCCATTCTGACTAGGGTGAGATGAAATTTTAGAGTAGTTTTGATTTTCATTTCTCTAATTCTTAGAGATGTTGAACATTTTTCATATGTTTGTTGATCAATTGTATTTCTTCTATTGTGAAGTATCTGTTCAGTTCCTTAGTCCATTTATTGATTAGGTTCTTTGGTTTCTTAGGTGTTAAGTTTTTTGAGTTCTTTATATATCCTGGAGATTAACGCTATATCTGAAGTGCAAGGGGAAAAGATTTTCTCCTTCTCTGTAGGCTCTCTTTTCACATTATTGATTGTATCCTTTGCTGAGAAAAAAGTTTTTTAGTTTGAGTCCATCCCATTTATTGATTCTTGCTTTGATTTCGTTGAGAGTCTTGTTAAGGAAGTCTGATCCTAAGCCAACTTGAAGATTCAGGCCTACTTTGTCTTCTATTTGTTGCAGGGTCTCTGATCTAATTCCTAAGTCCTTGATCCATTTTGATTTGAGTTTTGTGCCAGGTCAGAGATAGAGGTTTAATTTCATTTTACTGCATATGGATTTCCAGTTTTCCCAGCACAATTTGTTAAACAGGCTATCTTTTCTCCATTGTATGCTTTTGATACCTTTGTCTAGAATGAGGTAACTGTATTTATGTGGGTTTGTCTCTGTGTCTTCTATTCTGTACCATTGGTCTGCCTTTCTATTTTGGTACCAATACCATGCCGCTTTTGTTACTATTACTCTATAGCATAGTTTAAGTTCTGTTATTTTGCTACTTCATGCCTCACTCTTCCTACTTGGGATTGTTTTGGCTATTTGAGGTCTCCTATTCTTCCAGATGAAGTTCATGATTGCTTTCTCTATTTCTATGAGGAATGTCATTGGAATTTTAATTGGAATTTTATTGAATCTGTATAGTGCCTTTGGTAGAATGGCCATTTTGACAACATTAATTCTGCCTATCCCAGAACATGGGAGAGTTTTCCATTTCCTAAGGTTTTCTTCAATTCCTTTCTTTAGTGTTCTGTAGTTTTCATTGTAGAGGTCTTTTACCTCTTTTGTTAGATTGATTTCCAAGTATTTATTTTATTTTTTGAGGCTATTGTGAATGGAGTGGTTTTCCTAATTTCTCTTTCAGAGGATTCATCATTTATGAATAGAAATGCATTAGATTTATATGTATTGATTTTATATCCTGCTACTTTGCTGAATTCATTTATTAGTTCTAGAAGTTTTCTAGCGGAGATTTTTAATCCTCTAAATATAAAATCATGTCATTGGCAAATAGTGACTGCTTGAATTCTTATTTTCCTATTTGTATCCCTTTAATTCCTTTGGTCAGACTAATTGCTCTGGCTAGAGTTTCAAGGATGATGTTGAATAGAAGTGGCATCCCTCTCTTGTTCCAGGTTTTAGAGGGAACACTTTTAGTTTTTTCCATTAAGAATGATGTTGGCTGTGGGCTTAGCATAGATAGCCTTTGCAATGTTGAGGTATGTTCATACTATCCCTATTTTTTCTAGTGTTTTAAGCATGAAGAGACGCTGTATTTTATCAAATGCTTTCTCAGCATCTATTGAAACAATCATATGATTCTTAACTTTAAGTCTATTGATGTGATGAATTACATTTATTGATTTCCAGATGTTAAACCAACCTTGCATCCCTGGGATAAACCCCACTTGCACTATCTTTTAAAAATGCTTTTGTATGCAATTTGCCAGAATCCTGTCAAGGATTTTTGCATCTATGTTCATCAGGGATATTGGTCTAAAGTTTTCTTTCCTTGAAACATCTTTGTCTGGTTTTGGTATCAGAGTGGTACTAGCTTCATAGAATGAGTTTGGAAGGGTTTCCTCCTTTTCTATTTCCTGGAATACTTTGAGGAGTATTGGTATTAGTTCTTCTTAAAGGTCTTATAGAATGTGGCTGAGAATCCATATGGCCCTGGGCTTTTCTTGTTTGGTAGGCTTTTGATGGCTTCCTCTATTTCAGTGCTTGAAATTGATCTGTTTAAATTGTGTACGTCCTCTTGATTTCATTTGAGAGGATCACATGTCTGTAAAAATTTGTCAATGTTTTCAATATTTTCTATTTTGTTGGAATATAGATTTTCAAAGTAGCATCTAATTATCTTATGTATTTCGATGTCTGTCGTGATCTTTCCTTTTTCATCATGAATTCTAATAATTTGAGTTTTCTCTCTCTTTCTCTTTGTTAGTGTGGCTAAGGGTTTATCAATTTTGTTTACTTTTTCAAAGAACCAACATTTTTTGGTCAATTTTTTGAGTTGTTTCTCTTGTTTCAATTTCATTGACTTTAGCTCTGATTTAATTGTTTCCAGTATTCTACTATTTTGGGTGTTTATCTGTTCTTCTTTTTCTAGGGCTTTGAGATATAATGTTAGGTCATTTATTGTTGACTTTTTGTTTTTTTAATGTATGAGTTTAATGCAATGAACTTTCCTCCTAGTACTGCTTTTAGAGTGTCCCAGAGATTTTGATATGTTGTGACATTGCTTTCATTTACCTCTAAGAACTTTTTTATTTCTTCCCTGATGTCTTTTGTTACAATTGCATCATTTGGTAGCATATTATTTAGTCTCCAGGTGTGGGAGCAGTTCTTGTTTTTTATTTTATCATTGATTTCTAATTGCATTTCATTATGGTCTGATAGAATATGAGGTAGTATCTCTAGTTTTTTGTATTTACTAATGTGTTCTTTGTAGCATAGTATATGGTCTATTTTGGAAAAGGATCTATGAGTTGCTGAGAAGAAAGTATATTCACTCAATGATGGATAAAATACTCTATGTATGTCTGTTAAGTCTATATCATTGATTGTATTATTTAGCTCTATAGTTTCTTTTTTTTGTTTTTGTTTGGAGGATGTATCCAATGGTGAGAGTGATATGTTAAAGTCACCCAGTATTACTGTGTTTTGGTCTATTTGATTCTTAAAATTGAGAAGGGTTTGTTTGATGTACATAGACGCTCCATTGTTTATGGCATAAATATGTAAAATCATTATGTCTTGCTGGTTTGTGGTTCCCTGGAGCATTATGAAATGTTCTTCTTTATCCCTTCTGACTAACTTAGGTTTGAAGTCCACTTTATCTGATATGAGGATGGAGACTAACATTTTATTCTTTTAATGAATGAATTCAATGCAATGAACTTTCCTCTTAGCACTGCCTTGATGGTGTCCCAGAGATTTTGATATGTTTTATTACTATTCTCAGTCACCTGTATTTTTTTTTACTTCATCCATGATTTCTTGTGCTATTCATTCATCATTCAATAGTATATTATTTAATCTCCAGGTGTTATAGTAGCTTCTATTTTTTATTCTATTATTAATTTCTAATTTCCACTATGATCTCATAGGATGCAGGGTATTATTTCCTGTGGTTTTTTTTTTTTATATTTGTTAAGAGTTGCTTTATGGCATAAGATGTAGTTTATTTAGAGAAGATTCCATGTGCTGCTAAGAAGATGGATGAAATATTCTATATATGTCTGTTATATCTAAATTATTGATTGTATTATTTAGATCTAGAGTTTCTTTGCTTAGTTTTTGTTTGGAAGATCTATTCAGTAGTGAGAGAGGTGTGTTAAAATCACCCAGTATTATTGTGTTGTGGCCTATTTAATACCTGAAGTTGAGAAGGGTTTTGATGTACATAGATGTTCTATTGTTTGTGGCATAAATATTTAAGATTGTTATGCTTTGTCAATGTGTAATTCCCTTAAGCAGCATGAAACTTCCTTTGTTCCCTCTGATTAACTTTGGCTTGAAGTCTGCTTTATCTGATATGAGGACAGAAACCCCTCCTTGTTTACCTGATCCATGTGAATGATATGCTTTTTCCCATTGTTTCACTTCAGTCTGTGAATGTTTTTGCTTATGAGGTGAGTCTTTTGGAGACAGCATCTTGTTGGGTCTTGTTTTTTAATTCAATCTGCCAGTCTGTTTCTTTCAATTGATGAGTTTAGGCTATTAACATTCAAGGTTATTATTGAGATATTATCTATGTTCCTGGTCATTTTTGCTTATTTCTCATTTTTAATTTGACTTAGTTTCTCATTTGATTGTCTATTTCTTTAGTATAGTTTCTCTCTTTGCTGTTTTTCACTTTTTTTCCTCACTTCATCCTCATGGAATGTTTTATTGAGAATGTTCTCTAATGTAGTCTTCCTAGTTGTAAATTCTTCTAACTTTTGTTTATCATGGAAGGTTTTTATTTCATCTTCAAATATAAACTTAAAATTGCTGGATATAAAATTCTTGGTTGGCATAATTTTCTTTCAGAACTTGAAATATATTATTCCAGGACTTCCTAGCTTTGAGGGTCTGGATTGAGAAATCAGTTGAGATCCAAATTGGTTTCCTCATATACATAATTTGATTTTGTTTTTCTCTTACAACCTTTAAGATTTTATCTTAATTCTGTGTGTTAGTCATTTTTATTATGTGTCTTGGTTAGGGTCTGCTGTTATTTTGTACATTTAGGGTTCTGTAAACCTCTTATTTTTTATTTTCCATTTCATTCTTTAGGTTTGGGTAATTTTCTGAAAAATTGTCATTTAAAATATTGTGCATTACTTTGGTTTGTATCTCTGCTCCTTCCTCTATCCCAGTAATTCTTAAATTTGGTCTTTTCATGTTATCCCATAATTCTTGGAAGTTCTGTTCAGGAATTCATACCTTCCTCTCTGCATGATCAACTCTATTTTCAAAATTATGTATTATCTTTTCATTGTCTAAGGTTCTGTCTTCCAAGTGGTCTAGTCTGTTGATTGCTTTCTATTGAATTTGTAATTTGGCATATTGATTCTTTCATTATGGGGATTTCTTTTTGTTTTTGTTTTTTTTTAACAATCTCTAACTTTATTGAAGTGATCTCTCACTTCCTGTATTTTTCTTTGATTTCACTTCTTATACTAAGCTTTACTTCACAAATCAGTTTAACTATGTACATTTTAAATTGCTCTGACATTTCTTCGGATGTGTTGTCAGTGGATTCTGTTATTGGAGCATCTAGATTTGTTTCAGGTGCTTTATTCCCTTGTTTTTTATGTTGTTCCTGTGTTTTCCCATCTAGCAGTATGGTTCTAAGGAAGCACAAATTCTACCCTGCCGATTTATAGTGTCCCTGAAGGTTTCCAGGGGGACCTTTAAGGGGGAAGACCAATATCAAAGCACCCAATGCAAACAATATACAGCCCCAAACCCACTAGATCCTATTCAGACTTCCACAATTTTCTTGCAATAAACAAAAATGATGAGTTCAATTATTGTCTACATTATATTATAGTAAGTTTGTTAAAGGATTTATAATTTCAAATGTTGGACAAAGAAGAACAGAAATGGGCATGATGCTCATGAGGGAGGAGAAGAGAAGCCAGAAGAAAAAAACTATAGTAAGAGGGCAAGAGGAATTGATAGAGATTAACCGTTAGCAGGACAAAAGATAGAGAATCCAGGAAAACAGACAAGCAAGAGGAAACTATATACAATTAAAAAATTAAAAATATAGAATTCACAACAAAACTGCAAACTATCATTCATACATCACTGTCCTCAACAAACAGTGCATGAAAAATGCCTAGTTTCAAAAATAGTAGATGGTACAGAAGAAAAAAAATTAAAAAAAAAAAAACAAACTCAACGGAAAACTGAACAACTGTTTGCTTCAGAGTTCAAAATTTTCTCAGTTCTGTCTCTGATTCTTCATGGGATTGCCTGGACAAGACTGGCCCCCACAGAGCTGATCCCTATCACACAGATCTGGTTCATACAACCCAGACTTGGTCAAGTTGAAGTCCCAAGATCTCAGTCTGTTCCAATTTGCAGAGAGATCACCAGGGATGTGCTCACACAGAGGAGTGACCCTGAAAATAAGCTAGAATATGTCAGTAACCAGCACTCCCAACAGGAAGACTCCAGGCACAGTCAACCCTATAGGCACTCTGACACTGAACCTCCATGTCCCAGCTGGTGTCCCCAGAGGTGACTGTAGCAGGCCCTTTGGCCCCTTAGGCACTGGATGTTATCTCAAGATGGAGGTGGCTATGTGTAACCAAACCTGCAGGCACTCTGACAGTGGTCCTCTGAGCAGTAACAGGTGGGTCAGTAGCAGCAGGTGGGTGGGTCATGGGCAGCAGCACACAGAGTACAGGTTGGTGACAGCAGCACCAGTTATAGCACTGCTCAGGAAACTGGGTGACGGTAGGAGTGGCATCAGGGGCAGCAGAGTAGGCAGTAGCCACTCCTGGAGAGAAGACCTCAGGGCAACAGTAGCACTGGCATCGGGGCAGCAGCATCTGCCTTAGTATACCATCTTTACTCTTTTCCTCTACTGATAACCAAATTTTTCTGTTCCCTTTTCTTCTCTTTATTTAATTAGCTTTCACTTTTTGAATGCTTCCACCTTATAGCTGTCATCTGCTTCCTACCTCCTATTTCTCCTATGTTTATTTTTTAAAATATTTTAATCTTTTCTTGCCTTCCTAAAATATTTTCTCCTCACTAGAGGAACTGTAATTCCATTATCTGATAGAATTATATAGCTTATGTAATTCCTAGTCCATTCATGTTGTTATGATTATTAATACAGTGGACAACATAGTGGATACCTTCATTTTAAAGCCTAATCAAGTTCCTGATTGCTTACTGTTGGTGATAAAGTTAAATGTTGCCCTGACCATTCCTCTAAAGTTGGTAGTTAGTGTTATAAATGCTAAATTAAACACCACATATTTATTTTTAAGACTGTATATTTGTTGCTAACATTATTGCTATTCCATACACCCCCTTTATCTGAGAGAGGCTGGAAAGTTAGTGGGACACTTCAAGTTCACAGAGAAGAGATTCTTTTTCTGAGAAACATTCACAATTCAGACAAATAAGAGTAATCTTCAGTCCATGCACAAACTAGCCCTATGTGATTCTCAACAATACCTCAACATATACAACAGGTGAGAGAAAGTCTCCAAACTGAAAACCAGACCCCAAGTAGGAACAACTAGGAGGATCCTTAGGTATTACTCCTGAACGTCTACTCATACAGCAAAAACAGAGAGAAGTCCCTAGAATGGAAAAGATAACTACACACCAAAGAACACACGTATAAAAGAGGAGAAGGAAACCATCCCAACAGATGCACAAATCCAAGACTTTTGAAAACATGTTGAAAGAGACAACACTCTCCTAATTCATAATCTTCCTACAAAGAACCCACAGATTTGGAAGTAGATAAAATTCTAGAGAAATACTATAAAAATTGACTACTAAAGTGTTCAGTGAACTAAAGAAGAGCTAATGAATTAAGAAAGCAAATACAATAGGTGAAAGATCATTTGAATAAAGAAATGGCGATATTGAAAAGATAATAATCAAAAGTATTGGAAATGAAAGACACAATGAATCAAATTAAAAAATTCACTTGACTTGGCCGTGTACACGTACGAATATTCTACAGTGAATGTCACCTGCATGCATATCCACAAGGCCCTAATTTTTTAAAAAAACTACAAATAGCAGAAAGATAAGTAAAGAAAAGGGAAGGGGAAAGAGGAGAGAAGAATAAGGAAAGGGGAAATGCTTGGAACTGTAATAGAGAACATATTTAATGCTTGTATATCTCAAAATGAACCTAATATTATGTATTACTAAAGAAACTAATCTAAAAGAAAAAAATTCACTTGAAATACCACCCTCAGAACAAATTGCATATAAAATAGAACTTCAAGCCTTCAAGACAGAACTTCAGTTCATGAAGACAGGGTATATGAAATTAAATACTCAGTGTGCAATAAATTAATTAAAATAAAAGGCCATGATCAGACAAGAACTGAAATTCTGTCTTGAAGGCTTGAAGTTCTATTTTACATGAAATCTGTTTGGAGGGTGGCTCAGTGGTAGAGCACTTTCCTAGCATGTGTGAGGCACTAGGTTCAATTCTTAGCACCACATATAAATAAATGAATAAAATAAAGATCCATCAATATTTTAAAAATATATAAAAAAGAGACAGACACAGAACAGAGTTGGGTAGAACAGAGCATTAACATACAAGCTAAACGGATTCAGAACCACTTCAGTGAGATAATAGCAGAATTTTTTTCTCACATTAGAAATGAAGTAGACATCCACATACAAGATTCATGTAGAACTCCAAGTACGCAAGATCGAAACAGAACCTCTCCAAGACATCATAATCAAAATGCCTAATACAAAAAAAAAAAAAAAAAAAGTAAAGAATATCACAAACTAAAAGAGACAAATGTCAGGTCACATTTAGAGTCAAACCAATAAGGATCACTTCTGGCTTGACAATTTAGAACCTAAAATCAAAGATGGTTTGGAATATTACATTCCAATCCAATATTCCAATCTCTAAAAGAAAACAATTTTAAACCAAGAAATGAAATATTCACAGCTTCTATATTCATAGTCCATGGAGAAGCAAAAATTTTTCATTACAAGGACAAACTAAAAGAATTCATGACCACTGAGTCAACAATACAAGGAATACTTAAAGATATGCTTCAAAAAGAAGAACTCAATCCCCCCCAATTCTCCCAATTAGATGAAGCTCAAAAAAGAGCCACAAACTAAATGTAAATCAAGACCAAACTAAATATACAAAACAAATCAAATGTCAGGAAATAAAAAAAATTCTATCCACAATAACACTGAATATAAATGGTCTCAATTCCTCAATTAAAAAAATAGATTGGCAGAATGCATCAAAAAACAAAATACAAGTATATGCTGTTTGCAAGAGACTCATCTCATAAGCAAAGACTCATAGACTAAAAGTGGAGGAATGGAAAATTTTTTCCATGCAAATGGAGTCTGAAAACAGGAAGGAGTACCTATTCTCATATCTGACAAAGCAGATTTCAAGCAAAAAATAATCATAAGAGGCAAAGAAGGCCATTACATACTAGTAAAGGGAACAATACAGCAAGAAGATAAAATGATAGTAAATATTTATGCCCCAAATGTCACTGTACCTAATTACCTAAAAAATAATATGCTTCTTGAGAATAAATCTCAAGTTGACCCCAATATAACAATACTAGGTGATTTTAAAACATTCCTATCACCAAAAGACAGGTAATCTAAATATAAAATCAACAAAATATGTTAGACCTAAATACTACTATAAATCAAGTGGACTTAAAAAACATCTAGAGAATATTTCACCCCAAAACAGCTGATTTCATTTCTCAGCATCTCATGGAAACTTTTCCAAAACAGAACATATTCTAGGTCATGATGTAAGCCTTAGCAAATGCAAAAAATTGATAAAATCCTGGGTATTTTACCAGAACACAATGGAATGAAACTAGAAATCAACAGCAAGAAAAATTATAGAAACTACACTAACACATAAACATAGAATGATACTCTTTTAAATGAGAGGGGGATCATAGAAAAAATCAGAAGAGAAATCAAGAAAATTTAGGAAGGAATGAAAATCAAAATTAAAATCTCTGGGACAGTATGAAGGCAATTTTAAAAGGAAAATTCCTAATGTTAAGTGCCTACAGTTTAAAAAATAGAAAGAGTCCAAATAAATAATTTCATACTACACCTTGAGGCCTTAGAAAAGGAAGAACAAACTAATTCCCAATCAGTAGAAGACAGGAAATAATTAAGATTAATTAATCAAACTGAGAATAAAAAAAATACACAGGGTCAGTGCAACAAAGTGTTGATTCTTTGAAAGATAAACAAGACTGATAAACCCTTAACCAAACTAACCAAAGAAAAAAAACAGAGGCACAAATTGACAAAATTTGTGAGATGGAATATATTATCAGATAATTCTGAAAACAGAGCATCATTACAAACTATTTTGAAAATTTATACTCCAATAAACTACAAAACTAGAAGATACTGGAAAACTTCTTGACACATATGACCTGCCCAAATCAAACCAGAGAGATACAGAAAACATAATTAGACCAAATTTAATTAATGAAATTGAAATGGAAATTAAAAGCCTACTGACAAAGAAAATCCCAGGACCAGATGGATTATCAGGTGAGTTCTACCATACCTTTAAAGAATCAGTAACAGTAGTATTTCTCAAATTATTCCATGAAATTGAAAGTGAGGGAATATTCCCAAATATATTCTTTGAAGGCAGTATTACCCTAATACCAAAACCAAAGACATATCTAGGAGAGAAAAACTATAGTCCAATATCCCAGATGAAGATAAATGCAAACTTTCCTTAAGTAAATGTTAATAAACTTCATTTAAAAAAACATATTAAGAAGATTATTAATTATAATCAATAAACTTTATTCCGGGAATGTGAGATTGAATCAACATATGCAAATAAATAAATGTAATTCACCACTTGAATAAAATTAAGAACAAGAATCATATGATTATCTCAATAGATACAGAAAAGAACTTTGATAAAACACAGCAACATTCATGTAAAAAACAATTGAGAAATGGAATACAGAAATTATTTTCTGAATTTTTATTGATTCTTTTTAGTTATATATCACAATAGGATTCATTTTGACATAATTATGAAAGCTTAGAATATAATTTGTACTGATTTAATTTCTAGTATTGCCCCTGCCTCTCTTTTCCTCCCTCCCCCTGTTCCCTTTCCTCTGCTCTACTCATCTTTCTATTGTTTACTTACAGGTTTTGTTGTTCTGTTTTTTTATTTTTTATTTTTTTTTTAAATTTTGTCCTGTGCATATAAAGGATGGGGAGATTCACTGTGGTGTATTCATATATGTGCACATAAAAATTAGGTCAGATTTCATTCTACTTTCACTATTCCATTCCTCCTCTCTTCCCTTCATTCAAATTTGTCTACTCCATTGAGCTTTCTTCTATTCTTTTTTTTTATCACCCCCCTCCCATTTTGGATATGCATCCACATATTTTCATGTAGCATGATGATTTCTAGTGCCATCCATTCACCAGTAAACACCATAAATCATTCTTCTTTATGGCTGAATGGCTAATTCTTTTATATATATAGCCATTCAGCCATATATATATATATATATATATATATATATATATATCAATCACATTTTCTTTAGCCATTCATCTGCTGAAAGTCTCCTACGTGGGCTCCATAACTTGGCAAATGTAAATTGTGCAGCTATAAATATTGATGTAGTTGTGTCACTGTAGTAAGTGGAGTTTAAGCCTTTTGGATATATACTAAGGAATGGTATAGCTGTGCCATCTGATGGTTCCATTTTTAGTTTTTTGAGGAATCTCCATACCTATTTCCAGAGTGGTTGCACCAATTTTCAGTCCCCAAAACAGTGTATTAGTGTACCCTTTTCCCCACATCCTCACAAACATGTTACTTGTATTCTCAATAATTGCCATTCTGTCTGGAGTGAGATGAAATCTCAGTGTAGTTTTAATTGCATTTTTCTAATTGCAATTAGAGCTGTTGAACTTTCATATACTTGTTGACCATTTATATTTGTTCTTTTTAGAAATGTCTGTTTAGTTCCTCCACCTATTTATTGATTGGCTTATTATTATTGTTATATATTTTTTGGTGCTAAGATTTTTTTGGATCTTTTTATATCCTGATATTAATGTACTGAGGAACAGGTGACAAAGATTGTCTCTCTTCTTGGTTGTTTCCTTTGTTGTTTAGAAGCTTTATAATTTGATACCATCCCATATATTTTTTATTTTACTTCTTGTGCTTTGGGAATCTTGTTGAAGAAATCAATTCCTAAACCAATGAACTGGAATTTGGGGCCTACATTTTCTTCTAGTGGAAGTAATGTTTCAGATCTAATTCTTAGGTATAGAGGTTAAATTTCATGCTGCTACATATGGATTTCCAGTTTTCCCATCACCATTTGTTAAAAAGGCTATGATTTCTCCAGAGTTCATTTATGGTGCCTTTGTCTATTATGAGATAACTGTATTTATGTGGGTTTGTCTCTGTATTCTATTCTGTTCCCTTGGTCTTCATTTCTGCTTTGACACCAGACATGAAGTTTCTGAAGAACACCAGACTGTTATTTTTACTATAGTTCTGTAGTATAATTTAAGGTTCTGGTATGTGATGTCTCCTGCTTTACTTTTCTCACTAAGGATTGCTTTGGCTTATTTTTCCAATGAACTTCAGTGCCGTTTTTTCCATTTCTGGGAAGAACGTCATTGGAATTTTGATGGGAATTGCACTGAATCTGTAAGTGCTTTTGGTACTATGGTCATTTTGAAAATATTAATTCTGCTTATCCAAGAACATTGTGGGTGTTTCCAACTTCCAACGTTATCTTCAATTTCTTTCTTTAGTGTTCTGTAGTTTTCACCTTAGAGGTCCTTCACCACTTCTGTTAGATTGATTCCCAAGTTTTTTTTTTTTTTTTTTTTTTTTTTTTAGGATATTATGAATGAGATAGTCTTCCTAAATCTTCTTCAGCAGATTTGTCATTGGATTATAGGAACATTATTTATTTGTGGTTGCTGATTTTGTATCCTGCTACTTTGCTGAATTTATTTATGAGCTCTAGAAGTTTTCTGGTAGAGTTTCTTTGGGTCTTCTAAATGAAGAATCATGTCACTGGCAACAGATTATATCGATAGTTTCTTTTCTTATTCATATTCCTTTTATTTCCTTCTCTTGCCTAATTGATCTGACTAGAGTTGCAAGGACTATTTGAATAGAAGTGGTGACAATGGGCATCCTTGTCTTGCTTCTGTTTTTAGAGGAAAGGCTTTCAGTTTTTCTCCATTCAGAATAACGTTGGCCTTGGGTTTGTCATACATAGTCTTCACAATGTTGAGGTAAAGTCCATCACTAATTTTATTGTTTTAATCATGAATGGGTGCTGTATTTGTCAAAAGCATTTTATCTAACTGTTGATATCATAGTGTGATTTTTGTCTTTAAGTCTATTTATGTGGAGAATTACATTTATTGTTTTCCATATGTTGAACCAACTTTGTATCCTTGGAATGAAACTCACTTGAACATGGTGTACTATTTTTTTAATGTGTCTCTGAATATGGTTTGCCAATATTTTATTAAGAATATTTGCATCTATGTTCATCAAGGATATTGATCTGAAGTTTTCTTCCTTGAGGTGTCTTTGTGTGGTTTTGGTATGTAGGTGATGTTGGCTTTGTAGAATGAATTTGAGAGAGTTCCCTCCTTTTATATTTTATGAAATAATTTGAGGAAGATTGGTATTAATTCTTCTTCAAAGGTCTGTTAGAATTCAGTTGAGAACATACCTGGTCCTGCACTTTTCATTGTTGAAACCTTTTGCTTCAATTTCATTACTTGAAATTGATGTTTAAATTTTCTATAGCCTCCTAGTTCAATTTAGGTAGATCATTTGTGTTTAGGAATTTACCCATATCTTTAAGATTTTCTAGTTTACTGGAACATAAGTTTTCAAATTAGTTTCTGATGACCCTCTGGATTTCAGAAGTCTGTTGTGATATTCCCTTTTTCATCTTGGATTTTGATAATTTGGGATTTTTTCCTCTTTTATTGTTTAGTTTGGTTAATGGTTTATCAATTCATTTATACTTTTAACAAGCTAACTACTTTTTTCTTGATATTTTGTATTTTTATCTCAATGTCATTGATTTTAGCTCTAATTTTAATTATTTTCTGTCTTGATTTTGGTGTTGATTTGTTCTTCTTTTTCTAGGGCCTTGAGATGTATTGTTAGATTATTTACTTGATATATTTCTATTCTTTTAATGTAAGAGCTCAATGCTATGAACTTACCTCTTAGAACTACCTTTATACTATTCAAGAAATTTTTATATGTAGTATCTCTATTCTAATTTTTTATTTGCTTTTAGATATATATAATAGAATGTATTCCAACATATTATACATACCTGGAGTATAACTTATTCTAATTAGGATCCCATTCTTGTATTTATGCATGATTTGGAGTTCATTCATATATGAACATAGGAAAGTTATGTCCAATTCATTCCGTTGTCTTATCTATTCCATCTCTACTCCCATCCCTTTATTTCCCTTTGTCTAGTCCAATGAACTTTTATTCTTCCCTCCCCCATTCTCATTTACTCCTAATTATTTTTTATTTCTCCCCTGATTTCTTCTGATATCCATTTATTATTCAAAAATATATTATTTAATCTCCAATTGTTAGAGTGGTTTCTGGTTTTCATCTTAGCATTGATTTCTAATTTTATTCTATTCTTATCTGATAGAATGCAAGGCATTATCTGTATTTTTTTATATTTGCTAACATTTGCTTTGTGACCTAAAATATGGGCTATTTTAGGAATATTTTAGAAAATATTCCATGTTCTTCTCCTGTGAAGAAAGTGAATTCAGTTGTGATGGAGAAAATATTTAATTGTATTTTATTAGTTTTGTAGAATCTTTAGTTAGTTTTTGTTTGGATGATCAATACAGTGATGAGAGAAGTGTGTTAAAGTCATCCAGTATTATTGTTGTGGCCTACTTGATTCATACTATTGACCTGGGTTTTTAGGTTCATTGTTTGGGGCATAAATATTTGTGATCATTTTAGTATGATTTCCTTAAACATTATTAAATTATTTTCTTTGTCTCTTCTGATTAATTTTGGCTTGAGGTCCACTTTTATCTTATATGAAAATAGTAACCCTGTCTTGTTTGAGATCCTTGTGAATGGTATTTTTTTCCTTTCCTTTCACCTTTAGTTTGTGGACGTCTTTGCCTGTGAAGTGTGTCTCTTGTCAACAACATATTGTTGGACCTTTTTAAAATCTAATCTGCAAATCTAAGTTTGAAGAGTTTGAACCATTTTCATTCAAGGTGAGAAATTATTTTTAATTTCTGACATTTTGATCAATTTCTAGTATTTAAATTGAACTTGAGTCTCCTCTAATTTACTATTCTTCCAGTGTAATTACTACCTAGGCTAGTTTTCATTTTTATTTTTCATTTCTTCCTCATGAAATTTTTTTGATAATGTTTTGTAGTGTAGTGTTTCTAGTTATGAATTCTTTTAGCTTTATCATGGATGCAGTATTTTTGGTTGGCATCCATTTTCTTTCAGAGGTTTGTATATATTATTCCAAACCCTCTGTCTTTTAGGATCTGGGTTCAGAAATCAGTTGAAATCTGGATTGGTTTACTTCAAATGTGACCAGTAGTTTTTCTCTTGCAGTTTTAAAAATTCTATTCTATTTGGTATGTTAGGTATTTTCATAATGTATCTTGGAGTGAATCTATTATGATTTTGTATATTTGGAGTCCTAGATGCTTCCCGTATTTGAATCTTCTTGTCATTTATAAGGTTAGGAAAATTTCTAACTGTACATTCCAATAGTTTGTTATTCAGAGCCTTCATCTATTGCAGTGAATCTTAAATTGGGGGATTTAATGTTATCCCTTATTTCTTGAATATTCTGTTCATGTCCTCTTAACATATTGTCTCTGTGGTTGACTTTATTTTCTTGATTGGTGATGCTTTCCATTGAATTTTTAGTGTGGTTTAATGATTCTTTTGATAATTTTTTTCATTCTTTTTCAGAATCTCTGTATCTTTATTAAAGTGATTGTACACTTCCTGTAATTTCTCTCTGATTTCACTCCTTATATCTTCTTTTAACTAATAGAACAATTTAACTATTAAATTTCTGAAGTCCTTCTATGGCACTGTCTCCACTGTGGTGTCAATGAAGAGTGTTGTCAAAGCATTACAGTCTGCTTGGGATGGTTTTCTTTCTTGCTTATTCATATTGTTTGTATGTCTACCCATCTTTCAATATGGTTCTGACTTCTTTTAAATGAAGGGCTACTTTGTGAGCTTCTTTTCTTAGCAGCATTGGGTTAGGTGAATATTCATATAGTGATATTTTAAATCAATGTGTGATCTATGCTGAGCCCAGCCTCATTCTATTTAAACATACAAGAAATAAAAACATGCTGTAATTGTTCTCTGTGGTTCCTCAAATGAAGGTATATAACAAAGTACTGGGATACGTCAAAATATTGGTTGCTAAATTTTGTTCGCTTACTATAACCTTAAGTGAGAGTTAAGGGGGGCGGGGGGAGGAAGAAATATTGGGCAAATAGGAGAGGAAAAAAGGGAAGAAAGAAAGAAGGAAAGAAAAAAGAAAGAAAGAAAGAAGACTATGAAAAGATAGTTTATACCAAGGCAGAAAGAAGAAACTAATGAAAAATAGTATTTGAGGTAGTAGAAGATCATGCAAGAGGATGACTAGGAGGTAAGAAAAGCAGGTTTAAACTAAACATAGGAAAACAAAAATAGGAAGATTTATTCCAATTAATGCTTTAAATTATTAGATGAAATGCATTCAAATGGGTTTAAGATACAAGGTTAGCTATTGGGTTAACAATTATTATTCAAGTTCAGGAATTATTTATATGATCAAAATTAATATTAGGGTATGCCATGTCAAGGTGGACAAAATTCTGGTTGAATCTGTTTGGATTTTATTGAGATTTAGACATTTAGCAGATGTTCATCAGTCTTTGACTGTGGTTCTCTCCCAAATTGCAGGGGCATGGGAGTCAATTTCGTACTTGCTCTGAACCTCCTATAAGCAGCTTCTGGTTAGTCTGCTCAGGTGCCTGCAGTTGACTGCTTGGCAGGTGCAGTGTTGCCTGTTGGCTGTTCCTATTTGTGTGGTAGTTCAGGATGAAGGCTCTGAAGTGCCCTGTATGTGAGGTGGGTCACTATGTATATGTCTCCATATACAGAATCCTTTTTGTGGTAGCGAAGACCCTGATATCTGTGAGTTCAGGAACTCTGGTTGTCAGTTTTCTGTGGGCATTCTGTGATGCAGAAGTATCTCCCTGGCCGTCACCATTTTCTGACGTATGATTGTGAAGGGTCTTTTGTGGTTACTTGTATTCTAGTTTCCACTGCCCCAGGTTGTGAATGGCATGTGTTGATTCCCTCTGTTTACTAAGTCTGATACAAGGTTCCACAAGTATACAAACAATGCCCTATCATTTGCCAGCTGTAATCAGGGTTCAGGCTGTGAACCTATTAAGACTGGGATCAGTCTTTTTTCTGGTAATTTCCCCCTAGGTCTCTGTGACACGGGATATTAAGGTAGCTTCCCTCTGGTAAGGCCCTGTGATCCCAGAGATTGTCCAGAGGCTTCCCATAGTGTCTTCTCCCAGTGGTTGGGGCCCAATGAATTCACTTTCCTTTCTTCTGCACCAAAGCTGCTTAGTTGTTCTATTTTGAGTTGAGCAAGCAGACATTGTGCCTAGTGGGGCAAGGTGTACTTCCTAATACAGGTTCCCACCAGCCCATTTGTTCCCTTTGTTTGTGGTGAGGGGGAGGGAGAGGGGATTTCAGCATTTTTTGACTAGTAGTGGTCTTTCTGTAAGTACTTTATGGTCAGATTTTTAGGAGGTCCCATGGCAGGGAACTTTCCTTTGGTTAAATTTGTAGTTTCTTTGCCTGTTGTCTCTGGTGCCCCTACCTTGTTCTCGTCCATAGATTAAAAATTGGGGTTAGGGTACTCGAGTTTTTCTTTTTCTTTTTTTTTCCTACTCTGGTAATTGATCTTCCTGTCTGTTTAGGTCTCAGACTAGGTAATACCAAGTCTTAGAGCATTTATTTTGTTTTTCCTTTGCTGCCTTCTTTATTGTGAGGAGATTGTAATTAAATGCCTACCTTGCTTCCACTGTGTTCCACCAGAAGATTTCTAGAGGTGATAAATGAGTTTAGCAAAGTATAAGGATCAAGGAATTAGCAAGAAGAAACTAGAAGAAACTGCAACTGCTAGAAGAAAACACAGGGTCTATACTCCATAATACATAGGTGCAGGCACTGATTTCCTCAAAAGGATCCCTAAAGCACAAAAAATAAAACCAAGAATGAATAAGTGAGATGTCATCAAATTAAAAGGCTTCTGCACAGCAAAGAAAATGATTAAGAGAGTGAAGAGAGAGAGCCTACAAAATGGCAAAAATTATCTTTGCCAGCTACTCCTCTGACAGGGATTAATATTCAGAATATGTAAAGGATTCAAAAAACTTGATACCAGAAACACAATAACCCAATTAATAAATGGTCAAAAGAATGAAAAGGAAATTTCTCAAAAGAAATTCACCCAATATTGGAACATATAAATAAACAAAGCAAACTGACAAATATGAAAAGAGAAATAGTAACACAATAGGGAGCTTTAATACTCCAATAATCAGCAGATCATTGAGATAGAAAATCAGTAAAAAAAAAAAAAAATAGAAGACTTATATAGAACTATAATCCAAGTGAACCTAATAGAGGCAGAACATTCCATCTGAAAAGCAGAATAATACACATTCTTCTGAAGCTTACAGAACAATTTCTAGGATAGCTTACATGTTAGGTCAAAAAAATCATGACAAATTTAAGAAGATTGAAATCATCTCTAGCATTTTTTTAAACTATGATGGTAACAAACTGGAAATCAAAAACAGAAGAAAATTTAAAATTGGCAGTATGTAAAACGTAAAACATTTTTGAACAAACATTAGATGAAAAAAATCAAATATTTGTTGATTGATTGTATTTCATCTTCCGTGAAGTGTCTGCTCCATTCCTTAGCATTTATTGATTGGGTTCTTTGTTTTCCTGGTGTTTTTTGAGTTCTTTATATATCCTGGAGATAAGCACATGAGGTGCATGTGGTAAAGATTTTCTCCCATTCTGTAGGCTCTCTCTCCAAATTATTATTTCCTTTGCTGAGAAGAAGCTTTTTAGTTTGAGTCCATCCCATTTATTGATTCTTGATTTTACTTCTTGCACTTTAGGAATCTTGTTAAGGAAGTCAGATCCTAGACTGACATGGTGAAGATTTGGGCCTACTTTTCTTCTGTTAGGTACAGGTCTCTGTTCTAGTGCCTACATCTTTGATCCACTTTGAGTTGAATTTCATGTAGGGTGAGACATAAGGGCTTAATTTCACATTGTTGCATGTGAATTTCCAATTTTGCCAGCACCATTTGTTGAAGAGGCTAACTTTTCTCTAGTGAATGATTTAGGTGCCTTTGTCTAGTATGAGATAACTATTTATGTGTCTCTGAATCCTCTATTCTGCACCACTGGCTTATGTGTCTGTTTTGGTGCCAATACCATGCTGCTTTGGTTACTATGGTTCTGTAGTATTGTCTATGGTCTGGTATTGTGGTGCTTCCTGCTTCACTCTTCTTGTAAGATTGCTTTGACTGTTCTAGATCTCTTTTATTTTTCCAAATAAATTTCATGATTGCTTTTTCTAGTTCTATGAAGAATGTCATTGGAATTTTAATACGAATAGCTTTAAAACCATATAATGCTTTTGGTGGTATGGCCATTTTGACAATATTAATTCTGCCTATCCAGGAGCATGTGAGATCTTTCCATCTTCTAAGGTCTTCAATTTCTTTCTTTAGTGTTCTGTAGTTTTCACTGTAGAGGTCTTTCACCTCCTTTGTTAGATTGATTTTCAAGTATTTTATTTTATTTTTTGAGGCTATTGTGAATGGGGTAATTTTCCTAAGTTCTCTTTTAGTAGATTTATCACTGCTATATAAGAATGCATTTAATTTATGGGTGTAGATTTTATATACTGCTATTTTGCTGTATTCTTTATGAGTTTTAGAAGTTTTCTTGTAGAATTTTTTGGATCTTCTAAATATATGATCATGTCATCAGCAAATAGTAATAGGTTGAGTTCTTTTCCTAAATGTTCAAAATATCCAGCAATTAGAGAAATGCAAATCAAAACTACTCTAGGATGTCATCTCACTTTAGTCAGACTGTCAATTATCAATAATACAAACAACAATAAATGTTGGTAAGGATGAGGGGGGAAAGGTGCACTCATACATTGCTGGTAGGATTGCAAATTCATGCAATCATTATGGAAAGCAGTATGGAGATTCCTCAGAAAACTTGGAATGGAAACACCATTTGACATAGCTGTCTCACTCCTTGGTTTATACACCAAGGACTTAAAATCAGCATACTATAGTGATGTGGGCACATTAATATTTATAGCAGCTCAATTCACAACAGCTAGATTGTGGAACCAACCTAGATGACCTTCAATAGATGAATGGATAAAGAAACTGTGGTATATACACACAATGGAATATTTTTCAGCCATAAAGAAGAATAAAGTTTCATGGCATTTGTAGGTAAATGGATGGAATTGGAGAATATCATGCTAAGTGAAATAAACCAATCCCAAAAAACCAAAGTCCAAATGTTTTCTCTGATATGCAGATGCTAAATCACAGTAAAGGTGAGTGGGTCTTGGGAAGAATATAAGTATTTTGGAATAGACAGAGGGGAGTGAAGGGAGGGAAGGGGGTATTGGGTTAAGAAGGATAGCAGAATGAATTACCTCATGTGCATATATGATTACACAGCCAGTATGATTCTACATCATGTCCAACCAGATTTATCAAAATGAGTTCTAATGCCATGTATAACTAATTAGAACAACAACAACATAAGAACCAAGTCAAAGAAAAAAAAAAAAAGAAGTCAAAAGGGGAAATATGAAAACATCTTGGAAGCACAAATGAAAATACAGCATACTACGCAATGATTAGTGTCTACATTACAAGGGAATAGCAATCTCAAATAAGTCACTCAACTTTTCATCTCAGGAAATGAGAAAAAGAACAAATTAAGTTCAAATTCAGCAGAAGAAAGTAAATGATAAAAATTGGGAAGAGCTGGGTGTGGTGGTGCACACCTGGAATCCCAGCAGCTCAGGAGGCTGAGGCAGGAGGATCAAGAGTTCAATGCCAGCATCAGCAAAAGCGAGGTGCTAAGCAACTCAGTAAAACCCTATCCCTAAATAAAATATAAAATAGGTCTGGGGATGTGCTTCAGTGGTCAAGTGCCCCTGAGTTCAATCTCTGGTACCCCCCACTGCAAAAAAATGGGACAGAAATAAATAAAATAAGCTATAGAAAACTTCGATAAAACTTGGAGCCATTTTTTTCCCTAAAATGTTATATCTGACATACCCTAGGCGAGATGAAGGGAAAGAAAGAAAAAGGAATCAAATTGATATAATCAGAAATGGAAGAGGAGACAGTGTA
This sequence comes from Sciurus vulgaris, assembly GCF_902686455.1. Classification (NCBI taxonomy): domain Eukaryota; kingdom Metazoa; phylum Chordata; class Mammalia; order Rodentia; family Sciuridae; genus Sciurus; species Sciurus vulgaris. Next base: position 85,853,438 of record NC_136465.1, read on the forward strand.
ACAATTATAATAAGAAAGTAGTAAACAATTATATGCCAATTAATTGGACAATATGAAAGAACTGAATAAATTCCTACAGATTACCTATATAAGACTATATAAAGAAGAAATGGAAGGTAGAAATAGAAGAATATCAAATCAGTAGGTAAAATCAGCAATAAGAATACCCATCCAAACAAAAATACAAACAGAACCACATAATTTTAAACCAAAATACTACCAAAAATTTAAATAATTAACTCTTTTTTTAATTAACACTAAATCATTAAATTATTTAAAAATATAAAACAAACACTTTCTTAATTATCATATAAGACCAACATTACCCTGACACCGAAACCAGAGGCACCACAACTATAGAAAACTGTAGGTCAAGATCCTTAATAAACAATTATTGAAAGTATTTAACAAAATACTAGGACACTGAGTACAGGAGCATATTAGAAAAATAAACTATGACCAAATGAGACTTATTCCTGGGATGCAAAGATCATCAACATACAGGAATCAATAAAAATTATCTCAGTAGAAGCAGAATTGTAGATAAGAAAATTCAACACAAATTCATGATAAAACTCTTAGTAAATTAAGCATAAAAGTAAATTAACTCAGCATAATGAAAGTCATATATAAGAAGTCAATAAGCTAACACTATCCTTAATAGTGAAAAACTGAAAAACAATCTTTCCTCTGAAATGAGGAACTAGGGAAGGATGCTCACTCTTGCTATTTTATTTAACAAATTACTAGAAGTTCTAGTCAGAGTAATTAGACAAGAAAGAGATATGAAAATAATCCAGATTGGAAAGGAAGAAGTAAAATTATCTATGTATTCAAAGGACAGGATTTATATACAGGAAACTCTGAAGATTCTACCAAAAATACATCTGAGTAATAAATTTAGTAAGTTTTCACAATACAAAATTAACATATATGAATCAGTTATACTTCTTTATGCTAACAACATATACTCTGAAGGAAATTAAGAAAACAATCCCACTGTATTACAAAGAATAAAATACCTAGGAATAATCTCTAAGGAGGTGAAAGACTTGTGTACCGAAAATTCTAACTTAATGATGAAAGAAATCAAAATGGACACAAATAAATTTAAAGACATCCCATGTTCATGGATTAAAAGAACTAATATTATTAAAACACTCTTACTATATAAAACAGTCTACAATTTAATAAGAATCTGATTCTTATTAAAATCCCAATGGAAATTTTTATACAACTAGGACAAAATTCTGAAATTTTTGTGAAACCACAGTATATCACAAATGGAGAAATTTTGAGCAAGAACAAAGCTGAAGTCATCAAATTCCTTGATTTAAAAACATTACATAGCAATAGTAATAAAAACACCATGGTACTATCATAAGCATAAACATATACACCAATGGAACACAATAGAAGGCCACAAAATAAATCCACTCATACAGGATCAACTAATCTTTGACAAGGGTGCCAAGAATACACATGGGAGATACTCTTTTCAGTGAATGATACTGGGAAAGTGTATCCACATACAATAGTATGGAAGTGAAGCCTTATCTTTCACCATACATGAAAGCAACTTGAAATAGATTAAAAACTTATAAACATATAAACTTGTGTTAGTCAGCTTTCTTTTGTTGTGGCCAAAATACCTGGCAAGAACAATGTAGAGGAGGAAAAGTTTGTTTTGGCTCATGGTTTCAGGAGTCTCAGTTCAATGTCAGCTGACTTCATTGCTCTGGGAGAGGTGAGGGAGAACATTATGGTGGAAGGGCATGATGGAGAAGAAGGGCACAGCTCATGGTAGTGTGGAAGCAGAGAGATAAAGACAGTCAGAAGAGGGAGCTAGGAAGAAGATAAACTCTTCCAGGCCATCCCCTCAGTAATAAATTTTCTCAAACAAGCTCAACACCTCCTAGTAACTTATTAATTGGATTAATGTACTTACGAGTTAGAGTCATCATGATCCAATCATTGACTAAAATCCCCACCTCTGAATCTTTATGCATTTCTAAAAACATTAATTTGGTGGACACATTCCAAATTAAAAACATGAATACCAAGAAGCAAACACAGAAAATGTTTCTGGATAATGGTCTTGGCAATTATTTCTTGAATATGACATCAAAAGTATAAGCAAAATTAGAAAATAAACAAGATTTCGTTTGTTTGTGGGATGATGACAAACAAGAAACCTTCTGCACATCAATAAAATAAAAAGGCAAACCTATTGTATGGAACAAAATATTTACAAAGTATGTATTGATAAAGGACTGATATCCAAAACATATAAGGGTCTCCTAAAACTCACTAGTAAAATATGCAAATAATTCAATTTTAAAATGGGCAAAGGAACTAAGCATGCATTTCTCAAAAAAAAAAAAAAAAACATTAATTTCCAATAGGTTTTTGAAAAGATATTCAATATCACTAATGAGGAAAATGCAGAATATAGCCACAAGGAGCTATCAGTTAATACTTGTTAGGATGGTACTATGGTTTGAATATGAATTGTCTCCAAGAGACTTTTATGTTAATGCAGGAATATATATATAGGTGAAATGATTGGACTGTCAGAATTGTAACTTAATCAGTTTACCTAGTTTGAATGAGCTAAATGGGTGTTAACTATAGGTAGGTGGGTCACTGGGTCCATGCCCTGGAAGGTGCCTCTTCCCTATGCCCCTTCCTGTTTGTCTAAATGCTTCCCAGCCGCCTTCAGGCGAGCAGTTTTCCCCTCTCCTCTCCTTCAGCCCGTAGCAATGGACCTGGTCAATCATGAACTAAACCTCTAAAACTGAGTCAAAATAAACTATTCCTCCTCTAAGTTGTTCTTATAGGGAACAACAATGCAAAGAAGGTTGATTAAAACAGATGGCTATTATCTAAAAGAAAAAAATATAATGGTGTTGGAAAGGATGTTGAGAAAAAATATCACTTTTACCCTGTTGGTAGGAATGTGAACTGATACAGCCATTACAGAAAAAAATATGGAGGTTCTTGAAAAAATTAAGAGTAGTATTACCCTATGATCCAGCATTCCCACTATGGGGTAGACCCAAAATATTTTAAATAGGATTTTGTGGAGGTACATGAGATCCATGTTCATTATGGAATCATTTGCAATAACCAGTACTTTGAAGCAATCTAAATATCTACTGACTAAAAAATATAGTATGTACATACAATGGAATACATACAATGGAATATAAATGCTTCTAGATTTAGGATGGGATTATGTCCTCATCAACTCTTCAGAAGTTAAAAATATTCTGTTTAGAGTGTATTTTAACACACCTATTTAAACATAATAGGTTATCCTACTTCAAATATGCACAGAACACTTATGTTAGGCTGAAGTTATACAAAATCATTAAAACACAGCTTATGTTATAATAAAGCAGTGATTAGGTCATTTAATTTCATTTAATTAGTTTAGTACTATACAGATAGTGAAAATCATATGGTTCTGTTATCACTAGCCCAGGAGAAGATAAAAATTCAACATTCAGAGTATGAATTTTATTGAATAGGTATAGCTTTTCCATCATTGTGCAGTTGGAATACCATAAGTAAAACCACCTTAAGTCAGGGACCATCTATACTTTTCAGCCTTACAAAGCAAGAAAATTTTATACTTTGTGCCAAGAGGAAGAAACCTGGAAGACATTGCACTAAGTGTAATAAGTCAGACCAGAAGGACAGATAATACTTGATTTTACTTATGTTAATCAGAGTTCTTTTTTGGGACTGAATCAAGAGGATATATATTTATCTGTGTGATTATATAAAGGGGATTTATTAGATTGGCTTCCATGACCAGAACTTGAGTAATAGCACAGTGGCTGTCTGCAGGCTGGAGACACAGAGGAACCAGTAGCTACTAAGTCCAAGAATATGAAGTCACACAGCAAGAGACCAATGATGTAGCCCTGGTCTAAGACTAAAGGCCTGAAGTCCCCCTGTAAAATTACTGGTCAGATCTGCTTTGGAAAAGAGAAGGAGATGGCATCTTATGTCCTCAGCAATTCTAACAGCAACAAAAGCAATCATTCAAGAAGAATCCAGCTTGTATCTGCTCTGTTTCCTCCTTCCACCTTTTGGTTCCATCAAAGCCTCAGGCCTATTGGAATGTTCTGCCCATACTCAAGGTGGGTCTTCTCATTCAGTTTAATGTCCCTTCTACCACTCACTCTGGAAACATCCTCATAGACACATGAAAAAGTCCCTGAATCCTCGGTATCAATCAAATCAGGTTGACAATACAGATTAACCATCACACCATTTACAGGACCACTCTAAAATACTAAAACTCACAGAGGTGACAACACAGTTGTGGTTTCCAGGGACTGAAAAAAGAGAAAATGGGAATGTATAACTCAAAGGGTACAAAGTATTTGTTATATAGGTGAATAATTCCCAGTGATATATTGTACGTCATAGTGCCTATCATTAACAATTAACATAAGATCTGGTATTATATAGTTAAATTTTACTTAGAGGTTAGATCATATGTTAATTATTCTTATCACACATAAAATAATCATAAATAAAGAAGTAACTTTTAAAGATGTTGGTTATATTTATGGCATTGATTTTGGTGATACTGCCATGGGTACTCACCAAGTTGCTTGCATTAAATATTGGCACTTTTTATATGTTGATTAAACCTGAATAAAGTAGCTTTAAAAAGTGGAGGTAGCTAATATTCGTGGCATGATCCTGTCTGGATCTTTATATTCTATCCTCCTGGATTCTAAAATGAATGTACTATTTTTCTTCATGATGATCCATCTTCACAAAATTATAAGAAGAGATAACTCCCTTGTATAATAAGAGGTCCTGTAGTCAATATAGACAATTCTCAGTATCTAATCAATAGTGATTAAAATTCAGATTTAGTATTTACCCTCTATTGATCTATTGCATCTATTATTATTTTTGTGCTCTTATTTAGTTTTACATAAATCTCTAGAGAATATGAATAGATGTCTTCTAATGTTGTGCTTCTCAAACATTTTATGCCATACATCACCTGGTAGTATTCTAAAATATAGATTGATTCAGTAGATCTGGGGATGGCTCAAAAATCTACATTTTTAACAAGGAAATGCCAGTCTTGTTGGCCTTGGTAGACATTGCTAGTAGCAAGATCATCTATACACTCAACACAGCTCTGTTACTGCTATCAGAGAATACCTTTCTCTGAGCTACCCTGTGGTGAGTGAGTAAGTGTGTGTGTGTGTGTGTGTGTGTGTGTGTGCATGAGCATGTGCACATGCACACATTTGTGCACTTGTGTGTATAAGGAATGCAAGTAAGAGAAAATTATAATTTACCTTGGTTTTCGTCTTCCAAGATAAGTGATGGCACAAAATAATTTACCTTCATTAATCAACAAGTCATTTATCCATGAATCCATCTCTTCTAGCTGGAACAATTTGGGATGGTACTACTCATCCATGTCACGATCCACATATACTTTCACACATTCATTCACTCAGCAATCATTTATTATGTACTATATTCCAGAAAATGTCTTTGGTGGCAGCTTTGAAGTAATGTGAGAGACATGATCCCTGCATTCAAGGATCTCATACCTAAATGGAAGAGATGGATATGGTAAGAAAAATAATATTAAGTCAAATATGACGCACTGTCTTAGCACAGCAGAAAATGTGAAAACTTAATACAGGATTGGAGATGATTTCACATAGGATGTGGCATCCTGACACTGGACAAGTGAGGAACTATTCAGGCAGCAGAACATTTGGGAAAGGCATTCCTCACACAGGAAGTAGTACTTGCAAAAGCAAAGAAATGTTAAACTTTATGGTATTTTCAAGGAATCACAGGTAGTTAAGGTGGTGATTATAGGGGAGTGGCAAAAGATAAGTCTAGAACAGTAAGTGAACCATCAAATCAGTAATGATCTTTATTCCAAAAAAGAAAAGTAATTATCTCATAGACCAGGTGGAATATTGAAAGGTAGAGTTTTAGAAAATAATTTAAGTAGCTGAAAATATGTTTGAAGATTATCAAATTAATACAATTGGAAAACAAGGAATTCTGAACTGAGTATCAGTGATTGTAGGGAAAAGTTTGCTAGAATGACAGGACTTTGTGGTAAATTGGACATTGGAGTTAAGATATTGGAAGGTAAAAATAGTTTTTAGATTTCAAGCCTGGTTAACAGGTGAGATATAATGGCATATGCTGAAGCTCTGTATATATAGTATAAGTGTGGGTATTATCTTGGAAGTAATAATGAGTTCTGTTTTTATCTTGTTGAATTTGAGAGTTCTGTAGGAAAAAAATCAGATAACTGTACATCAGTTGGTTGAGAATATGCCAAAACAAAACAAAAAAAAAAAAACAAACCTACAGATATGGAATATGGAAGTTGGATCTTTCTACTTCCTTGAATCACCTCATATCTTCTCTTTGTAATTTAAAAGTACTGCTTTGGTGAATGATACATCTGGGCTATTTACAATGCCAAATTTCATAACTGTTTTTCCGGCCTCCTTTGGAATTTGAAGACCTTCCAAGACCATAAGAAGATAATAGTTCTCTTCATGATGATGTATGACAGCAAGAGTGATTAGCTATTTTTGAGTAGTATTTTCAATAATTAAAACTACAAACATTTTCTGATGTCTTTGATGTAGGTAAATATTGAGAATGCTACTTAAGAATTAACTACTTTTTGTGATAAGACAACAGAATTAGGTCTGACATGTTTGCTCATATTTCAGAAGTTTGCTTCAGCTTATAGTATCAGGAAGTTTGGATAACATTAAAATAGGACATTGCTTGATCATATACAAATAAATGAAAACAAACAGGATTTGATCTGAGTTGATAAAAGAACAGGTAGAATGAAATCTATTATCAGTTCTCCTCTTTGGCTTACTTCTGGTATTTAAGGAGGGAGTTGGTTCTTTAGATAGTAAATAATTAATTTATATGAATATAGTATATAAAGTACTTATAGAGAGCTACTGTTAAAGTGTGACTGTTAATGTAATTACATTTAAAATTGAAGGGAAACTAGAAATGAGAATGGCTGCAGGTAAGATTGGATATTTTGGAACAAAAACAAGAATTTATGCTTCTCGGTAGCTGGTTGCTCATCTGCAGTCATAATGCAAGGCAAAGAGTTATTATAGCTAGTGATTATTTTTATTTACATACACATCTAACTGATGAGACGAGGTTTACATTTGCTCTACTTCTTTGTTTCCATCTGAGTATCATTAACTTTCTAGATTAAATAAAGAACTTATTGAACTGTAACATCAAATATGCATTAGTAAATTGCTAGGTAATTATTTATATATTTAATATATTTATACATAGCCTACCTAAATCTGCAACCAAAGCCACTGGTAACTTTGTATAACTCTGCACCATTAATTTCTTCAGAGTGACATTATGATGTGAGCTGAACAGATGGAATTGCAGGATTGTTCTAGCAAATTTATCATAAAAAATGCATCCGACACCTGTGTAATTTGCCTAATCATTTTCCTAATAAGCTCCCACCATTAATTATGCACGATTTCCACAATGCAATCAAGATAAAAGTAAATCTGATGACTTAATACCCTTCAAAATAATTGGTTCACCCAACACAAGGCCTCCTTTGCTTTCCGTAGCCATTTTAGTTAATTAGAAAAAGGGTGCACCCTGTTGGAGTCAGCAGAACGGAGGCTGATCGCTTGGTGGGAGGTAGACCTGCTGGGTTTTTGGGCAGGAGTCAAGGATATTAACTCGTGGAAAAAGAGAAGAGAATGTTGCCCCTTTCTCTTCTTTTCTTCCCTCTACAACCCCCCTTCCAACTTCCCTGCCTCCCCCCACCCCACCCCAGTAGCAAACAGATGCGATTAGTGTTCTTCAGCCATCAGAAAACTGACTGCAGGACTCTGTGGGTCTAATGAGAATCAACTTTTCTGAGGCTGCTGTCTTGCAGTGCAGTCCACCTGTCACATCATTAGGTGCAGCATGTGCCTTGAATTCACTTTGCTAAATGAGATTTACAGGCCCCACTGAAACCCATCCTGCAGCATCCCTGCTTCAATTAGCTAAAGATTAATTGTCTGAGAAAGGGAATGAAAGTTTTACTTCAACTGACCTGAAAAAAAAAAAAAAAGGTAGGGGGGAAAAAAAAAGAAAAGTATGGTTCAGGTATTCCACATAGGCCTGAGGCAGTGTGGAAAAACGTGATAATTTAAAGGTGCTGCAAATTTCCTACACCTCGCCTGGATGAATGAAATTAACTAGCACTAAAAGCTGTCAAATTAAAGGTTGACTTCCAGATATTAGCACCTTAAATGTCACCGAATATTCACTCTTTCTTTTTTTTTTTTTTCCTTCCTTCTTCTTCTTTCCTTTTTTTCTTTTTGGCAAACATTCACGTCAGCACACCTGCACATGCACACAAACATTTTCTTACCTCGGTTCCTGCTAACTGCTTGTTCGTGCCCAGCCGGGAGTTTCTTGCTATAAATCTTTGATGTAACCATGGCTACAAAACAACTGGCAATTACAAAATTTCCTCCATGTTAATGTTACACTAATTATGTTTGAATATGCTTTAATAGAGAAGAGTTGGAGGTGAGGAACGAGTTTGGAAGAAGGGCAGAATGTGGGATCTCTGCTCCCATCTGCCACACATTCCCTACACTCATCAGACCCAGAGAATCCTAAAGTGGAAGTTTGTCACCAGTAGCTAGAATTTCTTAATTTGTAAATTTTAATGTGAGTTATGAAAAATGAAAGGTTTTGCTTTATGGGGAATGGCCTCATGTAAATAAACAATTGCTAATATTTAGCATTGTCAGATATGCAATGATTTATTAAGATTTGGATGGAAGATAGGAAAACATTAGCTAAAATTATTTTTAACTAATTAAATAAGAAAAACATTTAGCATTGCTAATACTTAGCATATATGCCAGTGGAGATCTCATTTGGCTAGCATGTCAAACACCATATACAGCACCTGAGGGAAGAGTAGGCATGCCTCACATCGGGGCAGGAATGGTTATCAGGGCACCTCTATTCTGCTAATTTTTAGCATTTTGCAATTGACCACCACTTAAGTTTGTGGGTTACAGTATCTAGTTTAAAATAATAATTTCATAACATGCCTGGGGAAAACTCTTAACAAGCAAGCACAGAAATTAGATAATACCACACATGTAAGCACAAGAGAAGGGTAACACAATAGCAGAACTGACATGCTTCTACTTTGAGTGTTAATCCCTTGTCACCTACATTAAAAAATTAAAAACAAAAACAAGAAGAAAATAACTGATTCTAAAAAAGAAAACCTTACATAATTTCTTTTATAAATTTGAGGAAGCATATTTGAATATACATTTAGATCCCCTATATTTAACAATGAACCTCACTCTAAATATTTTACCATGTTATTAACTAACAATGCCATGTAGCCTAACAATTTAAAAGTCATCTAAATAAAAAAATTTAACTGTATTTACATTTATGTCCTTATTTGTATGTTGTACTAGTATGGTTATGCATATAAATAAGTTGAATAGCTATATGTTCAATTTTTAAATTTAATTTTAGTTTATTATCTTAATGGGATATATATATATATATATATATATATATATATATATATATCCAAGAAGGTCAGATAATCATATTCCAGGATTTCACTCCTCATCTATAAAATTGGACAAAGCCTGGGAAAATTGGCTACTTTAAGTTATAATCTTCAAATGGCCATAGATATTTCCATTTGGAGCTTTGATAATTTAAGGTCCTTCCTGCCTTAAATTGAATAGTTAAGGTCTATACAGAAAGAGATAAATAGAAAATACTCTTCAGTACAGAAACCTCCATGCTCTCTTTTCATACTGATGTAAATACATGTTGTGTTCTTAAAAAACTGTTTGCAAAAGGATGCTTATAGGGGAATCTTTTTTGATAGTTACCTGCACATGTATTTACTTAGCTTAGTGATTCGAATTTTGATTTAAAAGAAAGGTATCCTTCTCAGTCTCTTGCTTTTCTTTTAAACACCCAATTTTATGTAATATCCAAACTTTTTTCAGACATTAACTATACTTCATACTTTTTTTACTAGTATTATTTCATTAATCCTCATCACGATTCTATGAATAAATTTTATTAGTCTGCCACTTTTATTGGTGAGCAAAATTAAAGTACAAATAGTAAATAACTTGCTAAAGGGCATCCTAATAAATATAGGTGTTATGGTTGGGACCTTTAATGACTCCCAATAATATCATGATTTGAGAGCACAATCCCTAATATAGGAAGGTTCAGAGATGGGGATTTTAGTCAATGATCAGATCACGGATCTGAAACCTCATCTATTTGATGGATTGATAATTTGAATGGACCACTGGGTGAAAACTGTGGATAAGTGGGTCATGGTTAGAGGAAGCAGGTCACTGTGGTGTGCCCTTGGACTTTATCTTGTCTCTGCTTCTGTCTAACTCTCTGCTTCCTGGCTGTTATTAGCTGAGCAGCTTTCTTCTGCCACAATCTTCCACAGGTTCTCAAGACTCACCTTTGGTTCAGAAGGGTGGAATCAGTAGACCAGATACTGAGACCTCTGAAATAAGGAACATCAAATGAATTTTTCCTACTTTAAGTTGTTCATGTCTGGTACTTTGGTTACAGCAATGAAAAGCTAACAGACAAGGCTAGGATTCAAACCCACCCCCCAGTGAGACCACTGCACAACCTGCTGACCCAAATTCTCCCGTGTGCCTGTGACCAGCAGAAAATCCAGCAAGGCAGTGTTCCTACCCTTCCAGATGGCCTAATGCAAAGTTAGCCAGCCCATATCACTCATGCCTAAACACACTTAGCCCAACAGTCATCCAAAGAGTTGGCTCCATTAGTTAAGTAAAATCATTGCACAGCCAGCTAGTATGCAACCTCTGAGCTCATGTGAATACAAACCAATAGCCAGCCAGATTATAGCTCCACTCATTGGACAGCCCACCATGCAAACACTGGTACATAGCCCCTGCAGGTGCGTGTATTTGATCCAACAACCAGTCAGGCAGTGCTGTGCCCCAAATAAAACCATGTCAAATCACTTCAGTCACAGTACTTGAAGCCTAGGTGAATAAATATATCTTCAGTAACAGATACTAAAGGAAAAAAAGTTACAAAATGCCTGAAAATGAACTTGAATTCAAAATAATAATCTGGAAGAAGTTCAGTGCAATGCAAAATATTATCAGCAATTGAAAGAAAAACATTAGGGAGAAAATTAGGGAAAAACACATTTCATGATCTAAATTCAAATTCAACAAAGAAATAAATTCCATAAAAAAGTCAAACAATTTCTTCAACTTAAGACTTCAATGAATGGAATGCAAAACCTAATCTAGAAGCACAACAACAGACTAGGTAAAACAGGATAAAAACTTTTTGTCCTGAAGACACATACTTTTAATTAATCCAGTCAAAGGGAAGAAAAGAATTAAAATGTGAAGATATACTACAGGTTCTATGGTATACCACTTAGCCAATTAGTCAACAAATGTTTACATCATGTGAGTTCCAAAGAGAAAAACAATGGAGAAGACACAGAAAGCTTATTTAGCAAAACGATAAATAAAAAATTTTCTAAGCCTCAGTAGGCATATGCATATCCAGACTCATAAGGCTCAAAAGAAAAAAAAAAATCTAACCAGACCCTCTCCATATTGTATTATATGCAACTTATTAAAGTTGAAGAGAGAATTCTAAACACAGAAAATATCAAGTCACGTATAAAGAAAGCCTCTTGGGACAATGAGAACATTTATTAACTTTCAGGCTAGTATATAATGGGGAAAAAAAAAAAAAGGAAATACAGGCAAGAAACCAATAGCCAGCAAAGCTATCCTGGAGAAAAAGAGCTGAAATATAATCTTTCTTAGACAAGCAAAAACTGAGGGAATGTATCACCAACTAGGCAGACTTACTCAAATTGCTTAAGGGAGCCCTACATCTAGAAGTGAAAGAATGATAACAAATATTATCAAAGCATTCAAAAATAGAAAATATACTAGTAGAATAGATACACCAATGAGAAAGTGGAAATAATCCAATCTAATTACTAGTAAATATGAGAGGAGAAAAAAAATGCAGGCTGTGCAAAACAAACAGGGAAAGATAACTAAGCAACAGGAGTAAATTGTTTTCTATCAATAATCACCTTGAATGTAAGTGGATTAAATTCACCAATTTAAAGGTATAGACTGGCCAAATTGAAAAGGAAAAATGTGACCCCATTATATGCTGCTGAGAAGAAACCATATGGTAAAGACAAATATAAATTGAGAGTAAAGAGATTTAAAAAAGATATTCCATGCAAATGGAAACCATATGACAGTAGGACAAGCTACACTCATATCAGATAAAATAGATTTTAGGCTAAAATTGGTAAAAAGAAAAAAGAAAGTAATGATGTAATGATAAAAGGATTAGGTCAGAAAAAGGACAAAACATTTTAAGTGTATGTGTGTGTGTGTATGTGTATATATATATATATATATATATATACACACATGTCATACTAGACATATATTATATATATATATATATATATATGTCATACTAGGCCAGACATATATATAAAGCAATTATTATTAGGTATAAAAGAAGAGATGAGCTCTGAACTCTATGCAATTAGATGGGGACTATGACATGCTGCGTTTGTCAATGATAGATCATTCAGACAGAAAACCAACAAAGAAACATTAGCGTTAAACTGCACTATAGACTGAGTAGACATAAAAGATATTTACAGAATATTTCATTCCAAAACTGCAGAATTCACATTTTTCTCAGCAGGGTATGGAACATTTTCCTGGAAGGACCCTATGTTAATCCACAAGCAAGTCTCAAAATATGTAAAAATCTGGAGTCCTATCATGTACCTTCTCTGACCACATTGGAAGAAAATTAGAAATCATCAACAAGAAGATATGTGGCAATTGCACAAACACAAGAAAATTAAGCATGTTTATGATCAGCCAATGGGTCAAAGAAGATAATATAGTATAAACTAAAAAAAAAAAAAAAAGAAAATTAAATAAATGGAGAAGAAATAATGAAATACCAAAATCTAGGATTTACGACAAAAACAATGCTAAAAGAGAAATTTGCAGCAATAAATACCTGCATCAAAAGAGTAGAAATTTCAAATAAGCAACCTAAAAATCCAGCTAATGGAACTAGAGAAGCAAGAGCAAAGCAAACCCCAAATGGGTAGAATAAAATAAATAATAAAGATTAGAGAAGAAATAAACAAAATTGAGACAAAAATAATAATAAAGACATTAAAGAAAATGGTTGTTAAAAAATAAAATTGACAAAACTTTATCTAGACTAAGAAAAAAAAGAAGATTCAAAGAATGCCAGAGACAGAAAGCAAGACATTACTACTGATACCACAGAAATCAATAGGGAGTATTATGGATAACTACATGACAACATATTGGAAAACCTAAAATAAATGGATAAGTGCCTGGTCACAATAACCAACAAAAATTAAATCATGAAGAAACAGAAAACCTGAATGGATCAATAATGAGCAATAAAATTGAACCATAAATAAAGTCTCCCAACAAAGAAAATCCAAGGGCTGAACTGTCTAGGACAAGAACTGGGAATCTACACATTTTCAAAGTGAAACTGACAGTACTTCTCACACTATTCCAAAAAAATTTCAAAGGGAGGATATATACTTCTAAGCTCATTCTGTGAGACCACCATTGTCGGGGTCTTAAGCCCCCTTGCCCTTCTCGACCAGCAGCAAGGGAAGGGAGCACTCCCCAACAAGGTCAGACCAGGATAGGTAGGGCCGACTGACCACCCGCACCCAGCCCCTGGGAGGACAATCAGATGGTCAGGGAGACCAGTCACAGCAGGAACTTGTTTATTGAGGAAGTCACACAGCTTTTATGTAGGGTGGAGGTTAGGTGGGAACCAATCAGCTTAAAGGTCAGCAAGACATGGGGGTTTAACATAGGTGAGAGTCCCATAGAACTATATGGCAAGCACGAGCTGATCACGTTCACGGAACTGTTGTTAACCAATCCCTGATGGTGGTTCGATTTATCGTCATTAACCTTTGAAACCGCCTTTGAGGCCTTGATCTTGCTCACCCGCCAGGGAGTAAGGAGTCAGCCTGAGTTAGTTAACGTGTCATTAGTCCCAACACACCATCACCTTGATACCAAAGCAATCAAAGACACAAAACAAAACAAAAACACAAAGTAAAAAAAGTATAGGTCAATAGCCCTGATCAGCCTATCGCAAAACTCAACAAAATACTAGTACACCAAATCCAAATCATTTCAAAAGATTGTACACTATGATTCAGTGTGATATATTCCAGAGATACAAGAATGGCTTAATAAGTATAAATCAATAAATGTGATACATCACAAAATATAATTTAGTACAAAAACTACATGATGATATCACTACACACACAGAAAACATTTTACAAAATACAATAACCCCTCTTACTAAGAAGTCTTAAAACTTATTTACAAAAGGAATAAAACACAATTGATGCTATATATGACATTCCCACAGCTCACTTCATATTTAATGTAAAAATTTGAAAACATTTCCTTTAAAATATGGAACAAAACAAGGATGCCCACTTTCACCACACTTTATCAAAATAGTACCATGAATATTAGACAGATAATTGGGCCAGAGAAAGGAATAAAGAGAATCTAAATTGGAAAGAAGGAAATCAAACTTTACATGCTTGCTGATGACATGATCTTATGTACATAAAAACCTAGACTCCACCTGAAAACTCTTAAAACTCTTAAAATACATTCAGTAAAATTTTAGTATACAAGATAAATACACAAAAACCAGTAGCATGTCTAGCATGTCTATATATAAGTAGGTAGCATCAAAAAGGAAATTTGAAAAGCAATGCCATTTACAACATTAGCTAAAAATGAAATGTCTAGAACTAAAGTTAACTAAGGAAGTGAAAGAACTATACAATAAAACTTAGAAAACACAGGAGTCTTCTACAACTCATATGGAACTTCAAAAGACTCCAAATCACAGCAAAAAGAAAAAGGCTGCAAGTATGACAATAACTGACTTCAAAATATATTACCAAACCATAGTAACCCTAACAGCATGGTCCTTGTATTACAACAGACACATAGGCCAGTAGGACACAATAGAGAACCTGGAAATAAAGTCACATATTTACAGTCAACAATTTTTTTCTCAGTCATCAAAAACCTATTGGAGAAGAGACAGTGTCTTCAATAAATGGTGCTGGGAAAACAGGATATCCTAATGCACAAGAGTGAAACTAGATCTCTATCTTTTACCATATGCAAATGTAAACTTGAGAAAGATCAATGAGCTAAATGTAAGATGTGAAAAATAGAAGAAAATATGCAGGAAGTCCTTCTGGAAATTAGTCCTGGAAAAGATATTTTGGATATCCTCACAAAAGTACAGGCAGCAAAAAGCATAAATTGACGAATGGATGACAGCAAGTCAAAAAGTCTCTGTAAAGCAAATTAAGTAATCAAGGGAGTAAAGATACCATCTAAGGAATGGTAGATATATTTTTAAACTGTTATCTGAAAAGGGCCTAATATCCAGGATATATAAAGAACTCAAATAATAGGAACAAATTCTCAAATTCAAAATGGAAAAATAAGACATTTCTCAAAAGAGGATATTGAAATGGCCAACAAATATATGAAAAAGTACTCAGTATCATCATTGTCAAAGAAATGTAAATGCAAATGGTAATGAGATAACGCCTCACCCTACTTAGCATGGCCTGTTACGAAGTAGACAAAAAATAACACATGCTGGTCAAAGAACTGACAAGAGGAAACTCTCACATGAATTAGTATAGACATTATGGAAAACAGTATGGAGGTGGCTAAAAATGTTTGAAATAGAACTACCATATGATCCAGCAATCTTACTACTGGATATATATTCAAGTAAAATAAAATCAGTATGTCTAAGAGATATCTAGTTCCATGCCCATGATTATACTAGCACTATTCACAACAGCCAAGATTTGGAATTAACCTAGATGTAAATTAGTTGACAGATGAAAGGATAAAGAAAATGTATGTATATAGAATAGAATAATATAGTATGCATATAGAATAGAATATTATTCAGCTATGATAAATTATTGCATTTTTGGCAACATGGAGGAAATTGTATAAAATGAAATATGTAAGGCACAGTAAAGTAAATCCTGCATCTTCTCACTTATAGATGGAAACTGAAAAGTTGATCATAAAAAGTGGAGAGTAGAATAGTGGTTATCAGAGCCTAGGAAATATACAACAGAACAGAGGGATGGAGAGAACTCAGTTAAAAAAAAGTGAAGGGGTACAGTTACAGGAGTAATAATTTCCAATATTCTATAGTACAGTAGCATAAATGTGATTGATAATCATTGTTTGCATACTTTGAATTAGGTAGGAGAGTAAATTCTGAGTGTTTACAACACTAGGAAATTATAAGAATGGATATACCAATTACGCTTATATGATCCGTACACAATGGATACATGTAGTGAAATGCCATGCACATAAATATGCACCATTATTATGGGTCAATTAAAACCAGAAAGAATACATTTTAAAAAGATGTCATTAAAATTCATTGGATAATAGAAGTACAACCCAATGCATGCTATTTTACAACTAGTTAATCAATGATAATAATTTTACATTTATTCAAAACAGATTTTGTATGATTGAATAATTACATATATTAGACCTAAATAAAAGTAGAATGGGTTTTGTCCTAAGAAAGAATTTTCAAGTATTGAAATATTATTAAAAAGTAACAGAAAAGAATCATGAATTAAACAATAAAAGAACCAAGCCTTCCATATATATCAACAATATAATGAACAAGATTAAAAGGTACAATTAGGCTTAGGTCAAATTATCTTAATCTTTATGATAGAGAAATATTACAGCAATAAATTAAGTTGAAAATAAGTGACCATTGTGAATAGAAAAGACTTAGGAAAAGATATAAATAGGCAATTCACAAAAGAATAACTGAAAACTGTAATTAAAGATGTAAAAATCATGTAAAACATAAAAGTTAGAATATTGAGACATTATTTTTCACCTTAAAAATTGGAATATAAAGGAAATGTTAATACTAAAGACTGTCAAGATCACCTAAAATTAGGCATTATGAATAACAGTTCTGGAAAGAAAAGTATATATTTGAAATATTTTTGCAATATAAATCAAGATTTTAAGAATCTTTCTACCTTTCTAATATACTGAACTGTCTTACTTCAATCATACTGCACTGATAAACTAGCCTGTGCTAGAAATAAAAATCATCTTTGTCCAGAGAAAAGGGAATAATTAAATAGATATTATTTATCAATTTTAAAATGCAAATTTGAAGAAAATATAATGCATTAGATAATACTCAGAATGCTCAGTGTTACAAAACAATATGAGAAACTATATATCCTCTAAAATAAATTGCATGAAACACTCTGAACATGCATAAAATAGTCAAGAACATTTTAACACTGTGGATCAGGTAAAAAGCTAAGATTTTTATATATAATAGGTTAGAAATTCAGCTTTCCTATTTTATGTATCTTTGATAGATTACTCATATCATTTGAATTTCCAAATTTGATCTAAAATGATGACAATAATCTACACTTATAATTGTCTGGAGTATAGAACAGGTTAATGATATGTTATGCTTAGCACAGAGTAAGGCACTAAGCAAAAGTACAATATTTATTAGCTACTACTGTCCCTAGATGGTGATGTGGTATTATGAATATTTTCCTTGTTTTTAAATACATATGAGATATTTTTATAATAGAATTTTAACAAGCTTATTTTTAGTATTCATGAAATAAAATATGTATCTACTTTTGAAAAGTCAATGTAGCAGTATAACCAAGAAATTGTACTCATGGATAAAATTGTTTTTTTAGCTAGTTTTATATTAACTATAAGTTTCTTATATGTGATTACCTCATTTTTTTATTCATTCCACAAATTAATATATTAAGTGCCAGAAAATAGTCTAAGTTTTGGCAACATATCAGTGAACAAAACATGTACCTCTCATTACAAAATTTATAATTTTTTGGAGGAGGATATCAGAAAAAATGTATATCATAACCCAACAGATATTGGAGGAATTTTTACAAGGTGAAAAATAAGTTATTTTCAACACAAAAGTAAAGGAAAATCTACCCAGAGAGCCAGCTTCTAGAGCAGGAATCTGAATAGGACTCTATAGAGGCACAGAACTTGTCGAATCTAAAGTGTAAAAACAGTCCTATCATTAAAAAAGCCAAAGTTAAATCTATAAAGCAACAAGAAAATGTAATTGTATATACAAAATATACTGTGAAATTTAAATTACATCATCATTATAGTATATTTCTGAGTATATCGGTATAAAGTTTCAGTAGAAATGTTATAGGCCAGCTGAGAGTGGGAGGATTAAAGTACTGAAGGAGGTAGGCCTGATGGCACGTACCTGTAGTCCCAGTTGCTCAAGAGACTGAGGCAAGAGAGTCACTTGATCCCAAGAGTTTGAGAGCTGCTTGAATAACAAAATAAGGCACCATCACAAAAAAAAAAAAAGAAAAAGAAAATAATATTTCCAACCAAGAATACTGTACTGTTCCCAGCAAAACTGTTCATCTGAAATCAAGGGAAGAGCCAAACTTTCCTAGACAAACAAAAGTTGAAAGAATGCATCATCATTGACCTATTCTACAAGAAATGCTAATGAGAGTGCTCCAAATTGAAAGAAAAGGACTCTAATGTGTAACGTGAAAACACATAAAAGTACAAAAATTACAAGTAAAAATATGTAGTCAAATTCAGAATACTCAGCATAATGGTAGTGACTAAATCACTTATATCTTTAGTTTGAAGGTTAAAGTACAAACTATTTACAATAATCAAAATTACAATAATTTGACAAGGAAATGTAATATAAAATTATGTAAATTTTTAAATAAAAAAATCAAAATATAAATGGTTGTGGGATTAAAGTGCAGACTTATTTTGGGGGAAATCATCGAACTTAAGCTTTTATCAGCATAACTTGTTATAACTATAAGGTGCTTTTCAAAAGCCTCATGACAACCACAAAACAAAAAATTATATTAGAAGCACTTTTGTAAAAAAAGCAAGGACCCAAACATACTATGAGAGAAAATTACTTATATACAAAGGAAGATAGGAGCAAAGTAGAAAGAAATCTAATAAACAGCTATAAAACATTGACATAGGGCACTACTAAGCCCTCATCAGTAGTTCCCTTGAATGTCAATGGAGCAAATTCTCCAATTAAAAGACAGAATGGCTTAATGGATAAAAAGCAAGACCTGATATACTGCCTACAAGATATCCTCTCCATCTGTAAGGACATCTGTGGACTAAAAGTGAATTTATGGCATATGATATTTCAAGAAAATGGCAAACCAAAAGCATTGGTAGATATGCTTAAATAAAAATAGTTTAAGTCAAAATTTATGAAGAGGCAGATAAAGTCAAATAAGAAAGAAATCACTTTAACAAGAGGATATGACAAACAAATGTTTACTTCATCAACAATGGAACACCCGGGTGATCCAAGATGGCGGACTAGAGGGTGACTGCATCTCCTGTTGCTCCAGAACAAAGGATTCAAGAAGGGGAGGCATTGAGAGACTCAGACTAAAATAGAGCCACTGAGTGAGTCTCCCTCACTGGGTGAAGCTTGGCCTGCGCGGCAGACCCGGACAGGGGTGGCTTTTCAGAGCAGGGCAGGGCAGCTAGAGTCTTCCCCAGGTAGCCTTACTCCCTTCTGTGGTGGGCTCCTTCCACAAGGCCAGCTTCTCGGAGCAGGTCCCCCAGTGAGAGCCTTTTTGCACAGAACCAGCTCCATGTCCTGCAGCCTGCGGGGAGCTCCCACCTGCAGGGAGCTTCCAGGGAGTTCCCCAAGCAGCCCTGCTCCCTCCAGCGGGAGGCACCTTTCATGGCCAGATTCTCAGAGCAGACTGCCCAGTGAGACTCTTTCCACACAGAACCAGCTCCAAGCCCTGGAACCAGTAGTGGGCTAGGGGCAGCTTTCTTCTGAAGCACAGCATTATCAAGTTCCTCCAAGACTTTAGACTACTGAAGGCTGGGAGGTGATATACTGGAAATCTACAAGGACACTATAAGCCAAAGAGGAAACCTGAAATATTTCAGAGTCCCACTGATATCTGACCAATATGAGAAAACAAGGGAAGAAAAGGTCCCAAACAAACCTAGATTATAGTATCTGTAAAACCCAATAACAGCACAGCAGAAGAAATGTCAGAAAGGGAGTTCAGAATGTACATAATTAAAACAATCAGGGAAGAAAACAAGGAGATGAAAGAGCAAATGCAAGCATTGAAGGAAGAGATGAAAGAGCAAATACAGACATTAAATGATCACACCAATCAACAGTTAAAAGAAAAAATACAGGAAGCAAGAGATTATTTCAATAAAGAGTCAGAGATACTGAAAAAAACCAAACAAACAGATATCCTTGAAATAAAGGAAACAATAAACCAAGTTAAAAACTCCATAGAAAGCATAACCAATAGGATAGAAAACCTGGAAGACAGAACCTCAGACATTGAAGACAAAATATTTAATCTTGAAACCAAAGTTTACCAAGCAGAGAAGATGGTAAGAAATCATGAACAGAATCTACAAGGATTATGGGATATCATGAAGGCCAAATTTAAGAATTATTGGGATTGAGGAAGGCTTAGAGAAACAAACCAAAGGAATGAACAATCTATTCAATGAAATAATATCAGAATATTTTCCAAATCTGAAGAATGAAATGGAAAATGAAGTACAAGAGGCTTATAGGACTCCAAATATACAAAATTACAACAGACCCACACCAAGGCACATTATTATGAAAATACCTAACATACAACATGAAGAAAGAATTTTAAAGTCTTCGAGAGAAAAGAATCAAATTACTTTCAGGGGGAAACCAATAAGAATATCAGCAGATTTTTCAATCCAGACCTTAAAAGCTAGAAGGGCCTGGAACAACATTTACCAAGCCCTGAAAGAAAACAGATGCCAACGAAGAATCTTATACCCAGCAAAACTTACTTTCAGATTTGATGATGAAATTAAGTTCCTTCCATGATAAACAAAAGCTAAAGGAATTCACAAAAAGAAAGCCAGCATTACACAACATTCTCAGCAAAATATTCCATGAGGAAGAGATGAAAAAGAACGAGGAAAATCAGCAACAGGAAAAACTGGCCTAAGGGAATAGCCAAATAAAGGAGAAACCAAATCATGTCAAAAAATAAAAATGAGTCAAATGACTGGGAATACAAATCATATCACAATAATAACCCTGAATGTTAATGGCCTGAACTCATCAATCAAAAGACATAGACTGGCAGATTGGATTAAAAAGAAAAATCCAACAATATTCTGCCTGCAAGAGACTCATCTCATAGAAAGAGATACACACAGACTGAAGGTGAAAGGATGGGAAAAAACATACCATGCACAAGGACACAGCAAAGAAGCTGGGTATCCATCCTCATTTCAGATAATGTGGACTTCAAGCCAAAACTAGTCAGAAGGGATAAAGAAGGAATTACATACTGCTTAAGGGAAGCATAAATCAGCAAGACATAACAATCATAAATATCTATGCCCCGAACATTGGCTCATCCATGTATGTCAAACAAATCCTTCTTAATTCCAGAAATCAAATAGACCACAACACAATAATACTAGGCGATTTTAACACACCTCTCTCACCACTGGATAGATCCTCCAAACAAAAATTGAATAAAGAATCCATAGATCTCAATAACACAATCAACAATTTAGACTTAACTGACATATATAGAATATATCATCCAACAAAGAACAAATACATTTTCTTCTCAGCAGCACATGGGTCCTTCTCTAAAACAGACCATACTTTATGCCACAAAGCTACTGTTAGCAAATACAAGAAGATAGAGATACTACCTTGTACTCTATCAGATCATAATGGATTGGAATTAGAAATAAATGACAGCATAAAAAACAGAAACTTCTCCAATACCTGGAGATTAAATGATACACTATTATGTCATGAATGGATAACAGAAGACATCAGGAGGAAAATAAAAAAATTCTTAGAAGTAAAGGAGAACAAAGACACATCATATCAAAATCTGTGGGACACTATGAAAGCAGTTCTTAGAGCAAGATTTATTTCATGGGACGCATTCAACAAAAGAAGTAGAAATCAACAAATAAACGACTTAACACTACAGCTCAAAGCCTTAGAAAAAGAAGAGCAGACCAACACCATAAATACTAGAAGACAGGAAATAGTTAAAATCAGAGCCGAAATCAATGAAATTGAAACAAAAGAAACAATCAGAAAAATTAACAAAATAAAGAGTTGGTTCTTTGAAAAAATAAACAAAATTGATAAACCCTTAGCCACACTAACAAAGAGAAAGAGGGAGAAAACTCAAATTACTAAAATTCGGAATGAACAAGGAATTATCACAACAGACAAGAGTGAAATACAAAACATAATTAGAAGCTATTTTGAAAATCTGTACTCCAATAAAGCAGAAAACCTCGAAGACATCAACAAGTTTCTAGAGACATATGAATTACCTAAACTGAACTAGAAGTATATACACAACTTAAATAAATCAATTTCAAGCAATGAAATAGAAGGGGTCATCAAAAGCCTACCAACAAAGAAAAGTCCGGGACCAGATGGGTTCTCAGCCGAGTTCTACAAAACCTTTAAAGAGGAGCTCATTCCAATACTCCTCAAAGTATTCCATGAAATGGAAGAGGAGGGAAACCTCGCAAACTCCTTCTATGAAGCGAATATCACCCTGATACCTAAACCAGACAGAGACACATCGAGGAAAGAAAATTTCAGACCAATATCCTTAATGAACATTGACGCAAAAATTCTCAACAAAATTTTAGCAAATTGCGTACAAAACTAAATTAAAAAGATAGTGCACCATGATCAAGTGGGGTTTATCCCAGGGATGCAAGGTTTGTTCAACATCCAGAAATCAATAAATGTCATTCACCATATCAATAGACTTAAAGTTAAAAGTCACATGATTATTTCGATAGATGCAGAAAAAGCATTCCATAAAATACAGCATCCCTTCATGCTCAAAACACGAGAAAAAATAGGGATAGTGGGAACATTCCTTATCATTGTAAAGCCCATCTTCTCTAAGCCCATGGCTAATATCATTCTAAATGGTGAAAAACTGAAAGCATTCCCCCTAAAAACTGGAACAAGGCAGGGATGCCCTCTTTCACCACTTCTATTCAACATTGTCCTTGAAACTCTAGCCAGAGCAATTAGACAAACCAAAGAAATTAAGGGATATGAATAGGAAAAGAAGAAATCAAACTATCTCTGTTCGCTGATGACATGAATATATATTTAGAGGAACCTGGAAATTCCACCAGAAAACTTTTAGAACTCATAAGTGAGTTCAGTAACGTAGCAGGTAACAAGATCGATGATCAAAAATCCAATGCATTTTCATACATAAGTGATGAATCTTCAGAAAGAGAAGTTAGGAGAACTACCCCATTCACAATAGCCTCAAAAAAAAATAAAATAAAATACTTGGGAATTGATATCATAAAAGAGGTGAAAGACCTCTACAATGAGAATTACAGGACACTAAAGAAAGCAGTTAAAGAAAACCTTAGAAGATGGAAAGATCTCCCATGTTCTTGGATAGGCAGAATTAATATTGTCAAAATGGCCATACTACCTAAAGTGCTATACAGATTCAATGAAATTCCAATTAAAATCCCAATGATGTACCTTACAGAAATAGAGCAAGCAATTATGAAATTCATCTGGAAGAATAAAAAACACAGAATAGCTAAAGCAATCCTCAGTAGAAACAGCGATGCTGGGGGTATCGCAATACCAGATCTTCAACTCTATTACAAAGCAATAGTAACACAAACCACATGGTATTGGTACCAAAATTGACAGGTAAATCAATGGTACAGAATAGAGGACATGGACACAAACCCAAATAAATACAATTTTCTCGTACTAGACAAAGGGGCCAAAAATATGCAATGGAGAAAAGATAGCCTCTTCAACAAATGGTGCTGGGAAAACTGGGAAGCCATATGCAACAGAATGAAATTAAACCCCTATCTCTCACGCTGCACAAAACTCAACTCAAAATGGATCAAGGACCTCGGAATCAGACTAGAGACCCTGCATCTTATAGAAGAAAAAGTAGGTCCAAACCTTCAACTTGTTGGCTTAGAATCAGACTTCCTTAACAGGACTCGCATAGTACAAGAAATAAAAGCAAGAATCAGCAACTGGGATAGATTCAAAGTAAAAAGCTTTCTATCAGCAAAGTAATCTATCAGTAATGTGAAGAGAGAGCCTACAGAGTGGGAGAATATCTTTGCCACTCATACCTCAGATAGAGCGCTAAATTCCAGAATCTATAAAGAACTCAAGAAACTCTACACCAAGAATACAAATAATCCAATCAACAAATGGGCTAAGGAAATGAACAGACACTTCACAGAAGAAGATGTACAAGCAATCAACAGCTATATGAAAAAATGTTCAACATCTCTAGTAATAAGAGAAATGCAAATCAAAACTACTCTAAGATTCCATCTCACCCCAATTAGAATGATGATTATCAAGAACACAAGCAACAACAGGTGTTGGCGAGGATGTGGGGAAAAAGGTACACTCATACATTGGTGGTGGGGTTGCAAATTAGTGCAGCCACTCTGGAAGGCAGTACGGAGATTCCTCAGAAAGCTTGGAATGGAACCACCATTTGACTCAGCTATCCCACTACTTGGCCTATACTCAAAGGACTTAAAATTAGCATACTACAGAGGTACAGCCACATCAATGTTCATAGCTGCTCAATTCACCATAGCCAGATTGTGGAACCAACCTAGATGTCCTTCAGTTGATGAATGGATAAAGTAACTGTGGCATATATGTATAATTGAATATTACTCTGCCATAAAGAATGATAAACTTATGGCATTTGCAGCAAATGGATGAAATTGGAGAATATCATGCTAAGTGAGATAAGCCAATCTCAAAAAACTAAAGGATGAGTGATCACGCTGATAAGTGGATGAAGACATACAATGGGGGGTGGGAGGTGTTAGGGTTAGGGTTAAGCAGGGTAAGAATGGAGGAAGGAAGGACTGTGTAGAGTGAAAGAGGGGTGAGAGGGATGGGGGGGAAGGAAAAAAAAAGAATGAATCAAACAACATTACCCTATGTAAATTTATGATTACACAAATAGTATGCCTTGACTCCATGTACAAACAGAGAAACAACATGTATCCCATTTGTTTACATAAAAAAAAAACCAATGGAACAACCAATAGATCTATATAGAGGCGTACCCTGATTCTATAATGTTATGGAACTTCAATGACCCATTTTTACCAATGAACAGGTCATTTAGACAGAAAACCAGTAAAGAAATATCACTGCAATACTGGATGTAATAAAAATTTACATAATATTCTATTCATTAGCAGTGGAATAAATATTCTTTTCAACTGCACGTGAGACATTCTTTAGGAAATATCACATGTTAAATATAAAGCAACTCTTAGCAAATTTTAAAAGATTGAAATCACATCAGTTATGGTATCAAATCTTTTTTTTTAATCACGATGCTGAAAAACTAGAAACCTATAACAAGAGAAGCTTCACAAATTATGAATACATTGAAATTTTTAAAAATTCATAAGACAAACAAAAATAGAAGCACAATATACTTAAACTTATGGGATATAGCAAAAGTACTTCTAAGAAGGAAGCTTATCATAACAGATGCCAAAACCAAAAAATAGAAAGATGTCCAATAATCAACCTAACATTGTACCTCAAGAAACTACAAAAACAAGAAAAATTTCAACTCACTTTTAGTGGAAGGAGGAAAATAATAATAAAGATTAGAGGAGAAATAAAGGAAAAGGAGGCTAGAAAAAGAATAAAAAGATGAAACAAACAGATTGTTTTTGAAAATATAAACAAAATAAATAAAATAAATAGGTAGAATAGTTAAGAAGCAGTAAATAAAATCATAGATGAGCAAAGAGATATTCAATCACAAAAACCAATAGTTATATGAAACTGTTATAAATAGCTGTGCACCAAGAAATTGAAAAATCAAGAAGGAATGGAAAAAATTCCTGGACACATACAATCTACTAAAATTCAACCATGAGAGACAGAAAATCTGAAACAGAGCAATAATGAACAACAAGAGTGAATCAGTAATAAAATGTCTCCTGTCAAAGAGAACCCTGGTGTCTGAGAGTTACATGGCTAAATTCTACCAAAGTTCTGAAGAACTCAAAACATTTCTTCTCAAATTATTCAAAAACAGTTGAAGAGAAAGAATACGTTCAGACTCATTCTATGAAGTCAGCATTACTCTAATATAAAAGCCAAGAAAGAATACAGCAAAAAATGAAAACCATGAGTCACATTTCTATTGAATGCGATGCAAAAAAATCCTCAAAACTTACCAGCAAATAGGGCTGAGAATATAGCTCAGTTGATAGAGAGCCTGCCTCGCATGCACAAGGCCCTGGGTTCAATCCTCAGCACCAAAAAATAAATAAATAAATAAATTACCAGCAAACAGAATTCACCAGTACATTAAAAGCTTTAAGTATGATTCATCAAGTGTGATTCATCTCAAGGATACAAAGATGGCTCAATAAATGTGACACAACTCATTAACGAAAGAAAGAGCAAAAACCATATGATATTTCAACAGATGTAAGCAAACTGTATAAAAAATTCAGCATCATTTCATGATAAACAAAAATCCCAACAAACTGTCATAGAAAAAAAAAATCTCAACACAAGAAATGCCATGTACAAAAACCCATAGCTAACATCATATTGAATGGGGACATGGTGAAAGCTTTTCCCGTAAGATCTGAAAGAAGGTAAGGATGTTCACTTTCAACCTTCTATTCAACATAGTACTGGAAATCCTTGTCAGAGAAATTAGGCAAGGAATTAAAAATAGAAGAAGCATATGATCCAGCAGTCCCAGTACTGAGTAAATAACCAGATGACATTAAAGAAGCTTGTTAAAGAAACCTCTGCCTATCAGGTGTGAAGCAGCACTATCCACAATAACCAAATATGAACTCAACTCTGTTCATCAGTGGATGAATGGGAAAAGAAAATGTGGCATAAAGACCTGATGGGATACTATTTAGCCATAAAATGAGAAAGTTCTGTCACTTTCAACACAGTGAATGAATTAGAGGACATTATGTTCGGTGAAATAAGCCATGTACAAAAAGAAAATATTGCATGATCTCACTCTTACACAGAACCTAAAAACACTAATTCCATAGAAGTAGATAATAGTTTAGTGGTTGCCAGAGGTTGGACTAGTTAAAGGGAGGAAGAGATGGAGGGATATTGGTTAAAGAATATTTATTTACATTTATTAGAAGAAATAAATTCCATATATCTGCTACACAGAATGGTAAGTATAGTTAAAGATGGAATATTTTATTCTTGAAGAATGCAAAAAGTAGATATTGAGTTCTCACCACAAACTAATTACTATGTAAAATAAGGAAAACTTGTTATTCAGTTAAATCATTCTACAATGTTTAAATATTTAAAACATATTGTTCATAAAATACCTAGGATATTATATGCCAATTTGCAAATATAAAATAACAAAATAAAAATAACTTTAAATATAATATATACATATATTTATGAAATCAAACTTACAAATGTAATCCCTCCATTTTCATGTAACTTTAGGTAGATGATACATTGAGAGAATGAAGCAAAAGGTAGACCACCCATAGGAAGATAGGATAATAGCATCAGAGAAGGGAAAGAGGGAATGGGACCAGGCCATCCTAGAAAGAGACATCGGGCCTGGGGAACATCCTGTCAATGCCCCTAACAGCTTCAACCACAATGACTCTTCTTTATTTATCCTTTTACCCCTTCTCCCACCCCTAGAATAGTCAACCACAAAATTTTCTCTAGAGCACCTCTTGTACCAACAAACTCTCACCCCAACCCTTTTGTTAATAAAGGCTCGAAAACTACTCTCCCAAGATTTGTTGAAGAAGACAAAATATAATTGATTGGTCCCTTTTTAAATCCTATATCCCATCAATCACCTATAGAGACAGATCAAGCCCATGAAAACCCTTAGACAACAGACACCCATGAACATCTCTCTTGGGACTGCGCCCTCTTTGGAAGCTCTACTTTCTTTTTATTACTCTAATAGATCCTGTTACTTTGCTCTTACCCTTGTGTCCATGGATTCCATTCTTTGAATTTGTAGTATAGAACCCACCTAGCACCCACACTTCATGTTATAGTATCACACATGCAACAATAGCAACAATTACCAATATTTATTGAATAGTTATTATGAGCTAGGAAAACCTAAGCAATTCTCACAGAAAGTTCATGAGGTTGTCACATGCATTATCCCTCTTATCAGAAGAGGAAACCAAATGACAAAATTTTTTCAAAATCACCAATTTAGAAGTGATGGAGTAGTGATTTCAACAAGGTCTGTTTGGTATCAAAATCTGTGTGTTCAATCCCCAGGTTCTACTGCTTTGGGTTTGGGCATCTGAATGCATATGAGAGGTTTTAATTTTAACTAAATACTTCTCTAATTATGTTTTAATTAATAAATTCAAACATTAAATTGGTCATGTGAAAAAAATCTTAGTAGATTTGGCTGCAATATAATAATTAACTGGTTCATTGATTTTAAATATGCGTAAGGGTTGAAATAACTCAAGTGTTAGTTCATTCAATCTAATACAAAACTTCACAGAAGAAATCCTTGAGATTCTAATTTTTAAAGTTGGGGGCAATTGGAAAGTTACGTGTATTGCTCTGTTAGTAAATAATATACACGTATGCTTGATCTGGTTACCAGATCCTGGACATTTTGTAGATATTGAAAACATTATGGAATAGAGGTTAAATAACCAATTAAATACTTATTTGGAAGAATAGGTATCTCATAATAATTATAACAGTGTCATAATAGCACTAAATAAAAATGACTTCTATAAACAAAGTTGATACTTGTGCTAGTAGCTTTCACTTTCATTGTTGGCTTGCAGTTTTTCAATTATGAATGATGACTTTAATAAGAAGGCAGTATGTATTAATGTCCAAACTCAAATACTGAAAGTTTCAATAAAATTGCCAACTTCTCCTAACTACTTAACCTAGAATCAGACTTTAAATTCATATCTAGTTAATAATAATAAAACTTGTAGAATGAATCCATGTCTAGAGATGCAGCATTATTATATAAACAAATATTTATGTTATACCTATCTTTCCAGTGCAAAGACTTCCATGCAGAATGTCAAGGGCAACTTGGCTATTTGAAAGTTATAAAAATAACCTTAAGGAAACTAGAAATTATATAAATGTTGTAATGATTAGATATCAGACATTGGGCAAAGACTCAAAATATCAGTATGTCTAGGGGAGTATGGAATATCCCTGATATGTACTAGAAAAATCACAGAAAAGTACTCATCTAATTGTATAAATATAGTTTAAAGTAGCTAATACATACTAACTGACTTTGGTAGTTGAAGTAACCTCCTTTCACAAATGTTAGAAAGGTTTCACTGTTTTGTTAGAAATGTGTTAGAGTAAACCAATAGCATAGTGATACTCCGCAGGAATATTCACATGAATTTGGTTTGTTTTTTGTTAAGTTCCCACTTGTGCTTAATTTTAGAAGGAAGTTAGGATAATGTGTATTTTCCTTTAAGTGAAAATACACATTATGCCCCCTCTACCTATTCAGCTACAATAGAGGAGGCATAAAATACACTTTATGCCCCCTCTACCTATTCAGCTCTAGATTCTGTCCCTGCAATAGAAATAAATGTATCTGGTAAACAGATATGTGATGTATCACTTACTGGGTATTGAATAACATTAATAGGTTTCATTTCTAGAAAGCACCATCCGTCCCTAGTTTCATGGGTCTGACTTCACCATCAGTCAATTTATCAAATGACTGAATTGACAAATGGAAACATACTAAAAATCCATGACAGTAGAGGCATGGAATGTAGGGAAACAGATAGGGATGATGATTTCTTAATGCCTGGGCTTAAATCTAGTGCATTGTATTTCCAGATGATATTTCTTTCTACTACTGAAGACACTAAACATAAACAAAAATTTTTACTGTTCATGTGTCTACTGCATAAAAACTAATATATTTCATGTATCTTATTACTATATACCAGTACACTTTTGGCACATTCTGATAGAATTTCTCATTGAATAAAAGGATGTTAAAGTGCTGGGCATCATGCACTTATGTATCATTGTTGAAAGTGAAACTGAGGAGGTGAGGAACAGAGAGACACTAAAGATACTGCACATTTATAAGAAAGGAATGAGAAACAGCCTCCTCTCTATAGTATTGTTCTTTCTATGCTTTTATATCAGGGAAATTTAAAACACACACACACACACACACACACACACACACAGAGCACACACCCTACATGTGTCCACTGGTGACTGTGGGATGGGAATACAATTACAAGTTCCCTCACAGCAGTGAGCTCTCCATCCCAGCTGTGCCTTCAGCGACATGAGCCAGCTGGATTATGCTAAAGCACCCCTGGATCCAGTCCTCTTTTGTTTCATTCCTCCCAGGGTCTTAAAGCTTAAACATTTGACATGCTTGGTCAGTTTTCTCTCTAATTTCACCCAAGCTGACTGTGCAGTCAGTTTTATGTGTAGGTGTTGCCTGTAGGTGCAAGTAGTTTCTTCAGTATTTTCTCCTTTCAAACATATGAACATAGGCTATATTCCAGATTGGAGCAAATCTGTTATGGTAAAAAGTTAAACCATATCATAAGAAAGATAATATCAAACCAAACTGATTTAGATCAACACCTTTGTAGACATAAGCTGACTTTGAAACTACAAGCTTCTGACTTCAACAATATTTAGGATGAAGATCCTTAGGAAAGTGACGAAACTTCATTGTATGGGTTACATTAAATTTAATTATGACCTTAAAATCATATGATGAGGGAACAATTCAGGCTTTTTCAGACCTTAATTTCCCTTAAGTCAAGATTAAAGAATATGTATATTTTAAATTAAGGAAAGAAAAACAGAACTTCTCTTTAACAATAAACTTGGTTCCAAATCAGAATTTAAAGCATCATCTCCCAAACCATTTTCCCACTGGGGAGCTCTTAAACTCTTAGTGAAAATACAGCAAAGCATATCGTAAATGTGTATATATATATATATATACATATATATGTATATATATATATATATAAATGTATATATGGAGAGAAAGAGAGAGAGATTTTTATCCAGGATACTTTTTTGGTCATCTCAATTTCTTTGTGGATTTATTCAGCATTAAAAACAAACAAACAAACTATGCCAAAGGGGAGATGTGGGGGTAGCATTTC
This sequence comes from Sciurus vulgaris, assembly GCF_902686455.1. Classification (NCBI taxonomy): domain Eukaryota; kingdom Metazoa; phylum Chordata; class Mammalia; order Rodentia; family Sciuridae; genus Sciurus; species Sciurus vulgaris. The sequence continues at coordinate 85,885,051 of NC_136465.1, forward strand.
AAATATTTCAGAGATGAAGAAATTCTGGTGGCAATTTATAGTTTTAGATTATGTGGCCTGTGTATATAGGTAAAAATTCACAAGTAAATATAGTTAAAAAATGTGTAATGAAAGAAAATGTTAGAACCTCCTTTCTGCACCAGTTCTTCATCTTTTGCCAGAGGTACACATAGAAAATGATAATCACATGTGTAAAAAACTCTTATGTACTTACCTGGAAAATGACTGTACCTCCGCTCTTATCTCTTTCTTTCAAGGAAGCGAACTGAGTGTGAGTGAGAGTGATATTGGTGGGGTGTCCATGGTGTCCAGGTTCTTGGTATTGGCATCAGATCTGCTATTTTGCCGCCGCCATTATTCTGCTCCCCACACTACTTTACAATCCAGATCATTAGCCTGCGACTTCCTAGCAGTAATTGGTCCAAATTGTTAGCCCACGAACCACCTCGCCAACCGTTGGTCGATTGTTATTAGCCCACGAAATTCCACTGCTTAAGAATAGCTCCCCTGCCATTTGCTCTCTCTCTTCTCCTGGCTTTCACTCTTTCTCTCTTACACACACTCTCTTTCTCACCCTGCAGGGAGACACTCTGTCCACTTAATAAATTCTGTTACGTGAGTTCTTGTATCCAGAGTGGTTTCTGGGTTCTTACACTTGGTGTCCCAAAGAATTGAGCAAGACATACAGAGTAATAGGCAGAGTATAAACGTATTGAGAGTGGGGCTGTGGATATAGCTCAGCTCATAGAGGGCTTGCTTGTCAAGCATAAGGCCCTGGGTTCAATCCCCAGCACCGCAAAAAAGAAAAAAAAAAAGGTATTGAGAGTGAAAATATCCCTCTGTAAAGTAGAGCAGAATAGGCCATTAGAGAGAGAGAGACAGAGACAGACAGACACCAGTCCATGGTTCCATGTCTGAAGAAAATGTCTTCAGTGCTGATGTCTTATATGCAGAGCTGTGTGTACTTCATTCCTCTTCCCATTGACCTAATTGATGACCCATTGATTACTTTATTTTTACCTAATTAGAATACAGAACCTGTGGTAGGAGTTGCCATGGCAATAAGTCCTCAGTGGCAGTTGTTGTCATAGTAATGGAATTTACCATAAACAGGGACATGATGACTCATCTATGGGTTGTGCCCCTTGCATGTATAATATGTCAAAATACACCCTACTGTCATGCATATCTAAAAACAAACAAACAGGAAAAACAAAACAAACAAAAAAAAAAACTGCATGTCATGTCAGCCAATGAGAGGACCCATAGGCCAGCAAATCCATAGTGTTAGGGCAAAAAAGTTCCCTTTGCCTGCACATGAGGAAAGTCAATTACTTGAGAGCCAAGGCAGTGGTAGAATAAGAACTTCATTACAATAACTTAGCTGACTGGACCATCTTAGCTAACAACCACAAGTGAAGAGTTTATATGGAAATTTAAGGAAGTCAATTAATGAGTGCTAGAATACTCATTAATCCTGCTGTGGTACATTACTTTGACAAACATTCTGATGTTCTCTGAAGGACACCAGATGATCCTGGTTCTGTAAGCTAAGGAAAGATTAGGTGGTTACTGATGTTTTGTTTGTTTCTGTAGGTGCAGCTTTCCTTTTGAATTTAGAATGCCACGTAAAGATGAGGCGGGAAAAAAAAGCAAATTTGCAAAGGACAAGTTTAACCTTTTAGGTAGCTTCAGTAGGGGAAGAGCTGCCTTGGACCTTGTGGGCCCATCTCTTTAGCAATAAGGACAAGATGCTGGACTTGGAGTTTTTAGGATTCAGTGTCTTCCCTGCTGGTTTTGGTTTTGCTTTTTCAATCTTGGTTTGGTCCTTGCTCTATTACTTTCTACTTCCCCATTTTCCCTTTGGAACTCAGAATATTTATCATATCCCTGTTCCATCAATGCATTTTGGAAGTGTGTTATTAATTTATTTATTAATTTTATGGAGACTCACAACTGAAATACTTTGCTGTGTTTTATAGGAGACTTTTGACTGAACTTTTAGATGATGCTGAAACTTTTAAGACTGAGACTCTTGAGGATGGAATGAATGCATTTTGTACTCTGAGACAGATGTGACCTTTGGGAGGTCAACAGTGGAATGCTATGGTTTGGATGTAATTTGAATGTCTCCCAAGAGTTTATGTGTTGGAAGCTTGGTATCCCAAGTGGCAGTAGAAGATGGTGTGGAACCTTTAAGCGGTGGGGCCTAGCGGGAGGTCTTTATGTGACCACTGACTGAAGATTCTTTTGTTCCGTTTGGATAGAAATCACGAATAGGCCTAGTGAAGCTTCCTGACTGTTAGCAGTTCAGAGCTTCGAATGTCCACGGCCTTTTGCTCTTACTCAGGCCCTCTGCGGTTCTCCTGCAAGTGGAAACTCTTCTAGCAGCCAGGAATAGCGGCTTAGGCAACTCTCTCCTGCTTCCCACAATTCTCTGGCTGCTTTCAGTGTCACCAGCTATAGCTGCAGGCCATTCTCAGTGCCAGCAGCCTTAGTGTTCCCAGCTCTAAGTGTAAGCAGCTCAGCCTGCTCTCCTTGAGATAGAGACCATGCATGGGCAAAATTAAGACCATTGGAAAGAAATTTTAGTAGACCTGTGCTATAACACGAGAGGAAAACAATACTCAGACTTTGCCAATAAGGGTAGAAGAAAGCAAGCTGTTTATAAAAACAACAACAACAACAAAAAAAAAAACCCGGAGAGAGAAAAGAGGCGAGCTCACGTATGTGTAATGTTGCGTCCTGCCAGAGAACTACTGACTTTATGCTTAGTCATTGGTAGGGGGTCTTGCTGCGGGACTCAGATATCCAGGATGTACCACTGCAGCCAAAGCAGATGTCTTCAAGCAGGCATGAGATTTTTGGGTAACTGTAGCTATCAAAGGCATAAGAAAGAAAGAAAGATTTTTAAAAGTACCTCTTGAGGAGCATGGGGCCTTCTCTTCTACCTTCGGTCTGTTGGGGACACATCCGTGGAAAGGATTGTAGGACACCTGGCAATGTTCTCTTCCTCACCCATCCACTGCTACCATGATGAGGTGCAGCCAAGGGGTCTTCACCAGAGCTGAGCCAAAGTCCAGCGCCTGCCTGCGAACCTCCAAAACCAAGAGCTAAGTAACTCTATTCTTTACCAAGTTAGCCTGCATCAGGTTATTATAATTCATGATTGTAATTCAAAATGGAATATTAAAAAGGGATAATTAATTTTGTAATACACTTGAATCACATGAAATTTATTTTTAAGTAATTTATTTGAAAAGTCTGGCAATGTAAATGTTATTAGAAACTTATTTTGAATACCCCATAAAGAAGCACAACAATCATGTTGTCATACCTCACATGAGAATTGGTATCTTTGAGCAGCTATGAGGAGAACATTTAGGTCACGAAGAGTCAGCATTTTCAAATTATTTAAATTCTTCATTCTGAAATCATGATGAAGATTGTCCTAGTTCTTATAAATCTCTTTCAAAAACTATGGGTAGATGTTCTTAGCTTTCTTGTGGGACCGCTAATAGAGTAGTGACTGTCACCTTTACATCATTTACACCCTCTGATTAACCAGTTAAGGACTGTCATTCTGTCAGAGCCTCAGCAGTCAACATTGACTAGGAAGCCGACATTCAGGCAACTAAAGTGATATTTTAGAGGGATGGTTATGAGATGGATAAATTATCCCCTGTCACAGTGCATTCCAAGTAAACTCCGTACCTATCCACCACAGCAATGAAGAATTCTCCAACTAAATTCACAATGGTTTTGATTGCAATGATCTGGGTATAGCTGAAACTTGAATGGAGAGTTATAAGGAATAATATTAAGTTATTTCTTAAAGAAGTCAAAGAGCATCAGAAAAACTGAGGATTTTGTTTTCGATTGGCTTCTGCTAATATTAAAATGTGTGACCTGAGCAATGCCTTAACACACTTGACCTTTCATTTTCTCTTCGGTAAATGAGTGTTGGATTAGAGCAGCAGATCCCAATCCACTGCAAGAAACATTGATTCCCTAAATGGTAAAAGACTGTTCAAGAAGAAAGGTTCACTGATAAAATGTATTTGACAAATTCAGCAAATGAAACACATCCTCTTATGAGCCTGTATCAAAATGCATTTTAGCAATTCAAAGTATGTAAAGTGTTTTGTCATAAAACTTTACTTAACCCCATGGTTCTTGATTCTGACTGAACATGTGAAGCACCCAGGGATTTCAAAGAAATACCCAGAACCCTATTTTAGATGTAGTAAATAAGATTCTCCAAGGAATCACAGTCTTAAGAATCAACAATTTAACCACCTAGTCTATTGTTCATGTGAGGAGAGTATTAATCTTGGAAGTTAGAATGAAGGGACTTATTTAATCAGTTGAAGGTCTTAATAGAAAAAAGATTGACTTCTCAAGAAGAGGGAATTCTGCCAGGAATTCTGACTACTTTTGGACACAGCTGCAACATCAACTCTTTCCTGGTTCTCTATCCTATATATCTGCTCTGTAGATTTCCGACCTGCCAGCCTTTACGATCTCATTGAACAATTCTTTAAAATCAATCTCTATCTTTCTCTCTCTCTCTCTCTCTCTCTCTCTCTCTCTCTAGGTCTACACACAAACACAGACACAAACACACAGTACACATACCTCTTGATTCTGTTTCTCTGGATAACCTGGATAATATACTATATTTAGGAAAGTTTTGGTTAAAATGAAAGTTATGTGCTAACAGCAAATATTTTTTGCAAGCTCAAAGATGGATATAGCCCAAGAATTTTAATTTTAAATGAAATATTTAATTATTTTAGATAATTAATAATTGATTATTTTAAGTACACTAATCATTCTTAAAAATCTATCACCTCTTCCTTTAATTTTATTTAGCAATATACAATTACTTGTGGTTTTAAAGAAACATCTTTATTTGTGATATGCAAAAGAAGAAGGAATTAAGACTGAAATATATTTCATCCCATGATGAACTGGGATTATGAATATGCTTTAATTTAGTTCGGGAATTCTTGACATGTCATCAGTAGGAGGGTTCCTGAAGTAGTGGTGTAGGGTTCATATACTGAACCAAATCGGAAACAAAATTTGTATATGATTATGTGCATTTTCTCAGGGAAAGTTCCCAAAGATTCACTGGATGATCCAATGGTCTTCAAATAAAAATAAAAAGTTAAAGCTGGAAGTCAAAGAGTATTCTAGAAATATACAACTCTCCAGATTTCATGTATTAATAACAAGTAGTACAACTTTGTCGATGTTTATATTAGTAATAATAGAATTTCTTTCTCGGATTCTTTTTCCCTGGCTTTTTTCTTCTCTTCCTCACCCTCCCAACACTAGCAAAGAATATTTTATAGCTTGCTTACTTTTTCACTAACAGCAGAAATTAAAGGTAAGTTAATCCTACCACGGAAAGCAACCACAATTCTAACAGAACTACTTAATATTGTCATTGTTGAATAAATGCTTCTCGTTATATCTATTTTTGCTTTCTATACCATGGGTTAGCAAGATTTCTTTTTAATTGGTCAGATAGTAAATTTTAGATTTGCAGGCCTTATGATCTCTGCTGTAACTCTTATTAACTCTATCCTTGAGGTGCAAAAGTGACCACAGACAATATATAAATGAATGATGAATGAATATAGGTGTTTTTTCAGAAAATTTCATTTGCAAAGGAATGTTAGTCCATGCATGCATAGTTTGTGTTATGGGCTGGTTTAAAAATTAAGCCAAGGTGACCCCATTTTGTTCAGACATTTCACCCTGTGTGAAATGAGCCCCCCTTTTCCTCATGAGCCCACTCACATAGAAGCTAACACCTCCACCCTCACCCACTTGCACCCTGACCACAATATCCTTGACTTGTAGGATGTAAGCTTGCCCTTCTGAACATGTACTCATGATTTCTGAGAAAATATGTTTTATGTAACTGCCACCCTTTCTCTTCCCCTTTCTTTGTGGTTTTCCAGCTTTTAAGGGGCTGTAGAACCCCATGCAGATGTGGGAGACTGCAGAACTACTCTGCTTTTTGCTTCCCTGGCCCTGGCCAGAATAAATCCTTTGTCTTTTGCTTCAAAAGGACCCGGAGTTTTTATTTGGGATATTGGAATAGTGCCTTAATATTTGCATACCACTCAAGATCTTATAAAATTATCATTATTCCACTGAGTTGAACTGTAAAATATTTAATTGTCAATATATATGTTGGTGCATTTTGTAAACTACTGTTTTCCCCCACATTAATTAATCAGACAATTCTGTCTTATATTTCCTATATTCATAGGGTTTCTTTAAATATCTATATAGGCCTTATTCTTAATTCTATTTGAACTTTAAAAACTTCTTTGCTACATTTTTCTCTTTAATTTTACTTCTTTATGTTCTTTTGGTTTCATTGTGGATTTTTTGCACATTCTTTCCTAATTCATATGTGTTACATTATTTTTTCTACTTGTTAATAATTTTCATTCTTGTAATAAGATTTAAAATATTCTATGAAAGTTGATTATTTCATCTTTTTTATGATATAGCTTTTTAAGCCTTAAAATTAATTCTGTGCAGAAAAATATCAACTGTCTTAGATCATGTTTATAGATTTTCACTCTTCACATCCCTATTAGGCAAAACATACTGGTGTAAATGTGACAGTTCTTCCTCAGTTAAAATTTTATGAATTGCAATGAAGGACTAAATAACAGACATTTCATTGGTTGTTATAAAACACAGGACCTTGGAAATTAAGCAACTGTAGATTTTTACAATTTTAAATCACCTTTCTTACTTAAAGCTCTTCAGCCTCTAGGAATGTGAAATCAATGGAAACTTTTGCTTTGGCATGAACACAACTTTACACAATAAATCTCTTGTTTCATAATTACTGGAAGACAACAGCTGCAGAGAAATCAGAGAGCCATGCATTAAAATGCATGCTTGCTGGCATTCGGAAATGAAGCTATATATAATGAAGAACATGGACTGTGTGGAATCCATAAATGACTAGTAGACATGTCTTACTTGCATTTTAGCCATGGAGTAAACTATTAGTTCTTGTCATTAAAATAGTTTCCAATTCTCATTACTTTAAATCTCAACACATTGGATATTAGGTCAGTTGCCACAAATCACTTTGGAAATTATTTTGATTTCCAAATTAACTGTCTTGATGAATTTGAGAAATAATTCAGTAGTTAAATTGTTTACTTGCTGTAGAGCAGTTTTTATAGTTGTTAATTTTTTTCTTTTTATTCATGGGCTTCATCAAAATAAAATTTACATAAAATGAAATACACCCATTTTAAGTGTACATTTTGATGTGTTTATATGTTCCACAGCAAGCACCATTGAATCCAGGTATCCATTTTTGTCATGTAAAATGTTTCCACAAACTCCTTTGCAGTAAATTCCATACTTTATATTTGCCACAGCCAGTTACTGATCTGATGGGTTTTCCTTATTCTGAAATTTCATTTCAGTGAAAATATACAGTATGCTCTCAGTTGTATATGGATATTTCATTAAAAAATACCTCTGAGCTTCATTCAAGTTGTTGCATGTGTCAGTAGATTGTGCCTTTTTATTGCTGAATGCTTTTATATTTAAATGCTTTTTTGGTGAGTGGTAAATAATTGAATTTTATTTTTTAATGAAATATGATAATTTCTCCCTTTTGGTTTGAATGTTTACTCCATTCACATTTAATTTAATTATTGATATTGTTTTTCATTCTATATCTTGCCCTTGCTATTTCTTTTCTATTTGTCCTATCTATCTTGTTTTGATTTTAATCTTTCCTTTCTCTTTGGGATTACTTGAAAATCTTTATTATTTCATTTTATCTTCTCTATTGATGTTTTTGTTAAATCATTTTTTACTGTATGTTTCATTACTGCAGTGTTGAAAATATATATTTTGAATTTACTACAGTTTTCAAATATTGTATCATTTACATACATAGCAGTATATTACATATTTTTCTTTTCTTCACTTTTGTGTTACTACTTCTATTTATTATACTTCTACATATGATAAATACCAGTGAATATATTAAATCTATTTTTGGTTGAAAATATTTTTATTTGCATATCTAATGAAATCTTCCTAGTTTGTATAACATAAATTTTCTTCATCTCAGTGAAGCTATCACTATGTACTTTCAACTTTTGTTTGTTTCTTTTTTTTCTTTTGGTGCTGGAAATTGAAATGAGAGCCTTGTACACACTAAGCACATGTTCTACCTGTCACATACCCTTATGCTGTGGTCATATATAATATTGGGGTTCATTTTGACACAAGTATATAAGCATGTAACACAATTTGTTCTACCCAGTCACCATTATTTTGTTTTCCCCCTCCTCTCCTTCCTCTCCCTGTTCCCTTTCCTTCACTCTACTAGTTTTCTATTTATTTATAGATTTTTTTTAATTTAGTGGTTTATAGATATGTGAAACAATGGCATTCACTGTAGTATATTCATCTATGTGCATAGGATAGTTTGTTCAATTCTGTTCCACTCTTCATCCATTTTTTATCCCTCCTGCCATCCCCTCAATCTTTTCCTCTACTGATCTCTCTTCTGTTTTCATGGGAATCCCCTTTTTACTTTTTCCTAATTTTGGTCTAGTTTTTGCTTATGGAAAAACATTCAAACCTTGGTATATTTTTATATAACATCATTTTGACAAAGATTTTCAAAGGTATCCATGATGTATAGAATTCTTATAAGGCATCTTTCCAGTAAATTAAAAATTTCCTTTTATTGCCTCTGGCTTAAATTCTACCTATCAGTGGTCATATAAATTTATTCCCTATAGGTAATGTTCCCCTCCCCCTTTGTTATCTTTCCTTTACTGATGACTTTCAGCAGTTTGATTATGAGGTATCTTTGTGTAATGATATTGGAGTTTCATTAACTTTTTTGTGTTTCATGATTGATATTTTTATTGGACAATTTTCACCTATTTCTTCCTCAAATATTTATCTGTCTCCTTCCCATCTTTAGAAGATTCAACTTATCAATATGTGTAGGTTCCTCAATCTTATGCAGAGCTCATTGAGACTGCTAATTTTTTTTCAGTCTTTTAATTTTTTCTCCTTATTTTTTCTTTGTATAATTTCTGTTGCCATGTTTTGAGGTTATATGTCTTTGAGAAAAACTGATGCCCTGCAAAGTCTGTCCATGTCAGATAGATCAAGTTTATAAGGTCCATTTGAGTCTTTCTAATTTACATTTCTTTCATTTCCATGTCATGCTCTTGTTTAAATACTTAAAACAGTACTCAATTCGACAGCGCATATACTATTGATACAGAGAAAATTAGCATGACCCCTGCACAAGGATGAAGCGTTCCATATTTTTAATTCCAACAATGAGAAATGAACAAAAGATTGGAGCTGAAGACCTTAGGTGCTTGCTTTTTGCCCATTGACCAGATTACTAGAACTCTCTGCATTATCTCTGCAGCGTGGGGTTTTTATTATCTTTACCTAAAGACGTCTCTTTTTGTTAATGACAAATGTGTTTTTTAAAAAAGTCGGGTTTCTCTCAATACACCATCAAAGGTTTTTAAATTGTTTCATATCTGGTCAAGTTGAGATTTTTAAGAACTTCATTTTTACTTTGTAATAAAAGTTTACAACTCATTTGTTTCAACAAAAGTCAACAAACTGCAAGCACCTGTTAATAAAGGTCTTAAATAATAATAATAATAAAATACTTAGACATTTTGATTTAGCTCTTTTAAAGTCTTTGCTAATTGAATTATCCCTATCATTTCTGATTCTGTTTCTGTTACCTGAATTTTCTCCTGATTATGTCTTTTTTTTTTTTTTTTTTTTTTTTTTTGCTGTTTTGCCTATTAGTATTTACTAATTGGTTCCTGAACATTTTGTATATTGTTCAGTGTATGTATCCTGCTGCCTTCCTGTAGTATTTGGCCTTGCTCTTCAGATCAGTAATTTACTTGCCAATCACCTTAATCGTTTTGAAACTTGTTTTTATGCTTTTGTAGTACATCTGGAGTGTTAGTTTAGTCCTTGTTCAAAAGCATGGCATTTCTGAAATATTCATTGAATTTCCTGGATATTCAATGTGGTGTTTTTCAACCCTTGGGACCTCAAACATGTCTCCATAGGAATGAGCTTGCATATTTATCTCATTATTCAGTCAGAGCTTAAAGGGATTCTCCTCTTTAAGAGTTCTAGATATATCTTCTCTGTAGTCACTTTTGTCTTGGACAATTTATCCTGAAAACTCTAACCATCTCAGCCTTCCTTATCTCAGAAAGATTTTCTTCTGGAATCCCTTCTCTGCACTTTGGTCTAGAAAGTGCCTGCACTAAGAAAGCCTGACATTTGTAGCACATGCTCCACTTGTTTCTTTCTTCAGTGATTTCAGCCCCTGTTCTGTCTGTTCAGTATCTGTGAGAGAGTTTGACAATATGGTTTAATTCCCTGGAGTTTTTCTTCTTTATTTTGTTTTGCTTTGTGTTGTGGCACAAGGGCTAGTCCTGTACTAAGTATTCAATAGACTGGGATCAAAATTTCCTATTACCGTTTTATTTATTTTTTAATGTGATGCAAATTTTCTTTACTGTTGGGGTTTTAATTACTGTTGCTTGGTTATATACACTAAGATTCCTTAATGTTATGCCATTTTCCAGATATATTTTAAAGTCTGCATGTGAGGGAAATCCTGAATCACCTCTTACTGAACTCTAGTGTTCTTGTGAGCACAGCTTGGAGACTATCATTTCACTAGCAAAGGTCATGGTGGTCACTGTGTCTGAGGACTAATTAGAATGAATACAAAAAATCTCAAGTAAATCAATCACTTAGAAGTTTATACTATTAATTTCCACTTTATTTGGAAGTTTCTATTACTATGCAACCTGCTTTAAAAGTTTAAAAAATGTAGAATAAATGAGCATAGCCAATGTATGATGATATTTAGAATAATTAAACCATCTTAGGGATGTCAATATCTTTTAGAATCTTAAAGTATTTAGATTTTTTCCCATCAGAACACTGTGGCGGGGGAGACCCGGGCCCAGGGTTACGCCACGTGCATCTAAAGATGGCGACTGCAGAGAGCAAATGGCATCCTGATTATGCCTGGAGAAAGGCAGGAAGTGTTTACAATTGGCTGTAGTTGATAATCAGTTCAGCTGCTAGTCAGCCGTGGACAGATATACTTTACATGTATGCTTGAGCTCGTTATCGCTTTTACTTTAACAGGATTGATGGACATACCTGGTTACAATTGCTTATGCATGAGACTGCTTATATATTGAGGGTGTTATCTGAATAAACAGGAAGCTGCTTCATGAACTTCTGAAGAGTACCTGTCTTTTGTCCCGCGGGTACGGCTGTAAGAGCAAGAAGCGGCGGGGAGCCGCTTGGAGGCAACCCGGGCTGGGAGCGGCAGTAATCCTCAGAACACTTATTCATTTAGTATGACAAATTAAAATTCTTGTGCTTCATCCCCATGGCTTTCAAATTCTGCCATGTTCACTTTTCTTTCCCTGAATACTAGCATTTTTTACTGTAACTGTAGGTATCCTTGGCTTCCTTGTTATCACTTAAGAGTTATAGAACTTTGTGACCTTTGCCTAAAGGGTTTACCCGAGTCAATAAAAATGCAGCATTAATAAATACCCTGTAATCTGATCACTGGAACCTAAGGCATTGAAGACTAATTTCATTTGCCCATAAATGTCATTGTGTGGGGGAAATGTTAAAGAAAAAAAGAAAGAAAGAAAAGGAGAGAGTCACACCAACTCACTTCAAAAAATCTTTAAAAAAGTGGCATACTGTTTTAAGACTTATTGTATGATACTGAAAAATGTCTGTAAGCCAGAAAAAAATAATTAAAACATCATTAATTCACACTTTTTGCATTTTCAATAAATATGTTTTATTCACTAATCCTTACAGAAGATAGCAAGAAGATAGAGGTCAGCTCTCTACTGTTGTTACAGCATTCTAAAAACTTCTTACAGAAGTGATAAGCTGTTATGGTTTGGATGTGAGAAAGTCCCCAAAAGCTCACATGTGAGACAAATGCAGGAAGGTTCAGAGGAGAAATGATTGGGTTGTAAGAGTCTTAACCCAATCAGTGAATTAATCCCTGGTGGGATAGTTGAAGTGATAGGGCGTGGCTGGAGGAGATTGGAATTGGGGTGTGGTTTCGGAGTATATATTTTGTATCAGGTGAGCGCAGCCTCTCTCTGTTCCTGATTTTGCAAGCTGCCTCTCTCTGCCCACCTCTTCCACCATGATGTTCAGCCTCACCTTGAGCCCCATGGAATGGAGCTGGCCTTGTATGGACTAAGACCTCTGAAACCATGAGCCCTCAAATAAACTTCTCTTCTATAATTGTGCTGGTTAGATCATTTAGTCACAGCAGCAAAAAAAGCTGCCTAAAACATATACTAAATGAATTAAAATTTCACATCTAACGGTTGGACCTAGGTATGGCACAGGAGTACTTTTTTATTCCACAGACCTGTGGCATATTTTTGAAAAAGAACTTCTTACTGAACTTCACTCACTTACACTCTAGGATTGACATTTTATTGTTATTGCCCTACTAAACTGTAGTCAATAAAAAGTGGTATAGTATAGTTATTTTTTCTGGCTTAGTACTCCTCATTTTGGAGAACAGCTCCACCTACACAAAGCACATAATCCAAGTGGTTCTCAGTCACAGTGCTTCGTCTCCTTATGGTCAAACAGTTGGGCATGTGTCCCAGGCAGAAATAATCCATAGACTTCCCCTTGGCAAGTCCTAACAGAGTTTGTCCCAAGGTTGTTGTGTGGGCATGGGAAGAGAGAAGTCTCCTTGCCTTTATACCTGTTACAATTGGTAAGCTGGCAGATTGCAAATGGGTCTGACAGTGGATATCCTTTCTGCCATGTGGAGATAATCTATCTGCTGAATTAAAGCAACATGAGAGGATACTATAGCCAAAAAGATGGAGAAACGACCCCAGCATTTAATCCCCTGAATATAGTCATTTCCAAGCCAAATCTCTGACTGAAATTTCCAGCATATATGCCAACGACTTTTGTACAAAATATTTTCAATTAAATATCTACGACTGCTACAGAATTTATAATATAAAAACTAAGGAAAGATAAAGCTTTAAATTCTACTTAGGATTTAGGATTCTATAATGGTATCTACATTGATATATTCCTATGGTTGACATTTCATGGTTCATTTAATTTTTCACATTATTTTGTCTCACTTTGTTCTAGGTATGTTTCCTATAAGTAACATATAAATGGATATTTTAAAATATAGTCTCATAATCTCTGCATTTTTATAAATACATTTAATTTTCTATGTTTTTAAAAATGTTCTCATTCTTGTTTATTATCAAGTTAATTCTCTTGTTTTTCCTTCATCTATTCTACCCCTGTTTGGAGAGTTAGGCATTTGTTCAAGTTTATACAGCTAGAAACAGTGAAAATGAGACTTGGACCTTATATACTTGAAGCTAGCGTTTGAACTCTTAATGTTGCTCCTAGGGCGAATAAGATAGTATTTGATTACAAACTTCCAATGGGAATGGAAATACAAGGATGAACAAGAGATACTGTTAATTTGAACTGTTTAATTTGAATTCCTTTTTTGTGGGGAGGGTTACTGGGGATTGAACTCAGGGGCCCTCAGCCACTGAGCCACATCCCAGCCCTATTTTATACTTTTTGTTTGGAGACAGGGTCTTACTGATTTGTGCCTCCTCCTTGCTGAGGCTGGTTTTGAACTCTCAATCCTCCTGTCTCAGCCATCTTAAGCCTCTGGGATTATAGATACACTGACAATTCTTAAGAATGATTCAAATTAAATGTAAAAAAGAGGCATGCAGAATGACTAAAAATAAACCCTGTTTGGGTGACTTGATATATACTCTCCAGGCGATCAGGACACCAAAAACAAGGGAGGGGAAATATTATGAATTGTAGGTGCCTTGGACAGGGTTGTTTAGAAAATTTAGAATCATAGAGTTTGTTGGTAGTTTGTAAAAATATTCCAATTCATAAACATCATCTGGGCTAGAATTTAAAACACACAATCTAAAAGTTTATGGAAATCATGAGTTTATCCATGGGCTGTGTGATAAAGCCAAAGAAGAGAAACAAAAGATGGGACTGTCAGCAAGCACATAGAAGCTTACATTGTAATGTTGAGATGAAGGAATAGAATATGCAGAGACCACTGGAAACAGCACCTGGAATGAAAAGAATGTGTTAAACTGTGCTCAGATGGCGATGGTGATGATGATGATGATGGTGGTGATGATCATGGCGATAAATAATAAAACCTACTTCATATTTTTCTTGCTTACAGACAACTGCTGTAGGTTCAAGTCCCAAACTAGGCCTTAGAGAATTACCATTATTTACCTTATGTGATAAATATTCTCTGACTCTTATTTGAGCCAGAAAGAAATATTAACCCTGATACTCCAACTATATTTGCTTCTAATGAAAAAGGGGATGAATACTAGTCAAGTGATGATGAGAAATACTTTCTTGCACAGTGATATTTCAGCCTCTGCAACAACTACACTAATTTTTAAGGCTGCTAAAATAATCTCAGATAAATAGTAGGAAGCTTCATACTGTATCTATAGCCCTATATATTTTTTTTACAGATAAAACGGTAAGATTTATCTCTTAACTTTTTTTAAAAAACATTTCTCATCTGGTTCCACTGGTATAATTTGGTCATGTTCAAGTGTATGTGAAAAGTACTTTTTCCTCTTTTCCCCAAACACATCTTTACATACTGAAGGTGAAATTTGTGCATCCCTGGGGATTTTAGGAAAAAGAGAGAGGTGGAAGGAGAAGTTGAAAGGCAAAGAGCAGGTTCACATTGTCAAGCCACATGATCTGTCTGAATTTTACCCAGGGGATCACACATTCTTATTGTCAGAAGCAGAGAGATTTTGGGAAGCAAGAAAGACAATTCAAAAATGATAGGTAATCCCAAGCCAAATGGTGAAAATGAAATGATAATATTTTACATGTTACAAAGCAGTTTTATTCTAAAGGGTTTTTTAGAGTACGCACTGGTGTCTCAGCTGCCTACAGTTTCTGACTGAGAGAAACTTAGTAACAATTGAAATAATATGAAAAGAAGTTAACTTTAACTTACATTTTATTTTTAAACGTCAATAATTTATACAAGAGTATTTTGAGTACAAATGCAATTTATGTAGTTTTACAAGTACCTAACTCTACTCCAGACATTTCTAATTTTGTTTCATCTATATATTTGTCCAGTTATGATCATTTTTTATCGTTCTGAAGTTTCAAAAAAAAAAAAAAGTGCTTGAATGAACAATTAAATTTTAAGAATTACTTTATCAGGATACCCATTGTGCTACCTCAAGTTGGTTTCACATATCTGCACTCCTTTATGTTGGACTGAGAATCATTATATTTTATTAACTTGTCCTTGGAAAATTACTTTATGCAGATACACACAACACAAAACGAAACCCCTTATCTTAAGGTTAAAGAGTAATAGAATTAGGACTAGGATCATCTAACTTTAAAATTCAAGTTCTTAGTTCATTATGCCAAACTTTTTTAGGATTAATAGGAGTTTGAATGTCATGCCACAGGACATCATTTTTAACTTTGTGGAACACATCTTTAGGCATTGTATTCTATTAGATACTTGATGCTGAGCATGATAAGGAGATAGTCTGTAGTCTTTGAAAACATAAGAAAATGCATATGCTGAATTCATGTACATAGATATAATCTAGTCACATAACTAGTTATTGAAAAATAGCTTATTATATTTATACATAAGTAAATTATGAGTTCACTTTAAAGATGACCAGTAAATACTGATTTCTTTGCAGTTTATGTTTATATCTAATAATTTGAGGAAACCATTAAAGCTTTTCCTATAAGGTGAGTCATGAACACTTCAATGGGACATGCTATAATTGGCATGATCTTTAACATGTTACATAAATATACAGCTTATGGTAATAAAGGAGAAATAGTATATCGAGTGACATAAAAAGCAATATCTGTACCATTAGGATATAGTGAAATTGGATTGTAAACGATGAAGACCAATTTGTACTGAGATGCCCCATCTGTACTGAGATTTTTTACTTTCTTCCTTTTATTCATCTACTTCTTTATTTTTTTCTTTTCCTTTCTCATATGGTTGAATGGTAATGGGCAGGGATATGAGAAATAAGAAACTTCTTTTGATGTTGTTGCATTTGGTTTGGATCTGGTGCCTTTCACCTGTGAATGCTAAGGGGGGAGACCTGCCATAATATAGCTGACTGAGCTCAACCCTGCTAGATCCCCATTTCCCCATAGAGAACTGTCCTCCCACCCCTATTAATATCTGTGTGGCAGCCACATAATACTTGGTAAACTTTTGCCTTAAAAACTTTTTAAACTTGACATTTTTCATACTGTTTTGAACCATTATTTTTCTGTGTTAAAAAAAAAAAAAAGGCTTAGTGGGACTGGTGGCAAGAAGTTATTGAAGATCTTAGAAAACTAAAAGAAAATGTAATGTATCCCTAATGAATATAGCCTTATACATTAAATTGCACTCAAACAGAGCACTTAGTTATTGTTTTTTTTTCTCTCATACACAGAATTGACTTTATGACATAAAAAATGGGTAAAGGTGTGAGTGTCGAGAACTAAGAGTGGTTAAGACGAAAAATAATACACTCTATTTCCTCTTTCTGTTCATACCCTTAGGGCAGATTTTAGATTATGAACTTACATTGTAGTAGTTTATATATATATATTTTTAAGTAATTACTGTCTACTAAAAGAATTTCAGGAAAAATTTGAGGTCAAATGTATGACCAATATGATCCTACAATATAGTAATCAGAAAAATGAGAAATTACACTCCATTTATGTATGCTCTATCAAAATGTATAAATATATTCTACTGTCAATACAACAAATTAGAACAAATAAAAAACTTAAAAATTATCAGCAAAAACAGTGAGAAAAAATGTTTGTTAATGTTGATGATTACTGATCAGAGAGCACTTGAAACTGGTTTAAAAATCATGAACCCAAATACAGAAGGTAACATTCTAAAATTGACTCCTCTGTTAGATTGTTCAGCATAACACTAATCTAGGTACTTCCATGACAGTCTTTATAGATGGAATTAAGTTACTAATCGCCTAACTTTAAATGAGTGAGCTTACCCAAGGTCGAGTGTGCCCAGCGTATTTACGTGATCCCTTAGAAGCAAAAGTAAGAAGAGTATTAGAGATTGTGGCAGAAGACATGAGGCAGAAGGTGACGCCAGAGAAAACTTGCCATTGGTGGACATGAACGGATCTACAAAGTGAGGAGCAACCCAGAGTTTCTAGTAGAGAACAACACCCAGCTGACATCCAACAGAAAGTGGGGTTCTTAGTCCTAACAGCATGGAACTGATTTTGCCAACAACCTGAATGGGCCAGAAGAAAGTATGTTCCTAAAGACATCTCACTTCTGCCTTGTAAAATTCCAAGCAGACAAGCCAGATGAACTGTGCTATACACAAACTCCCCAACTGCAGAACTGATGGGTAATAAATGTGTGCTATTTTAAGCAGCTGAATTTGTGGTAGTTGTTATAGCAGTAGTGAAAAACTAATACAGAACATGTTTTTCAACGCAAACCTTGTGATGTGAGGTCAGGTGGATATACAGTGACTAAATGTGTTGTCCTGAAGGAGGGAGACAAGGCTGCTGTCCTCCTGATGCTGTGGAGAACCCTAGAGGAATCAGAAATGATCTCTTGGGTCAGACAGAACAGTGGTTTCTGATCATTATCTAGAAAGACAACTATCATCAATACTATTATAGAAATGGAAATGCTTGGTTAAAGCCCCACCTCCAATGCCAGAAGACTTTTGCTAATATTGAAAGTTTATTAGTCATCTGGCCATGGTCCTTTGATTGAATACACAATGCAAAACCTTTTTCTACCCCAAAGTACAGATTTTTAATTCTCTGTTTTTGTATAGGATTAGTATATTTTTAGCTCTTATATTTTGAACATCAGCCATCGTAATTTTTATGAATAAGTTTTACTTGTTTTTCAACCAGATATTCATATGCTTCCAGCATCATTTGTTGTAAGAGTTATCCTTTTCTTACTGAATTTTCTTTGTTCATTTGTTGAAACACAACAGTCATGTCTGTGTGTGATTATATCTGCCCAATCCATTTTGTATTCCATTGATCTTCATATATTGTACGTCAAAACCACACAGTTTGTGTGTGTGTTGGTGGGTGGAGGTGGTGCTGGGAATCAAACTCAGAGACTTTGTAAATGCTTGGCAAGTGTTGTATCACTGAACTATACCCTAGCCCTAAACCACACTCTCTGAATTACTGTAGTTTATATTGAAATCAGAAAAGTATAAGTCCTTCACATATTCTTTTCTTCAAGATTAGTTGGACGAGACTAGATTGTTAACATTGTCATGTAATTTTTAAGAATTAGTTTGTCAATTTCTGTATAAAACCCTGATGGGAATTTGTGATTTCATTGCCTCTATCCATCAGTTCAGGGAGAATTGGCACCTTAATTAATTTGTTTTTTTTTTTCCCATGAGTAAACATCATATATAATTTCACCCATTTAGACTCTCTTTCATCTGTCAGTAAGAATTGTTGTTTTCAATGTGTAAACTTGCACATACCTTATTAAATTCATATCTAAGTATAATATTCTCAAAGTCTTAAAATGGTTTTAAATTTTCTTCCAGGTTTTAAATTATTTTGCTTGGAAATAAAATTTATTTGTATGGTGCTTACCTTGTATTATTTGAACTTGTTATTTCACTTATTAATTTCCTACATATTGGTAGATTTTAGGATTTTAACGTACACAATTTTGTTAGTCAGCTTTCTGTTGTTGTGAGAAAATACCTAAGATAGACAACTTAAAGGAAGGCAGGCTTATTTTGTCTTATGATTTCAGAAGTTTCAGTCCATGGTTGGTTGACTTCTTGCTTTGAGCCTATGGTAAGGCAGAACATCATGGCAGGGTGTACATGATAGAATAAAGCTACATACCTCATGGCAGCTGGAAAGCAAAGAGATAGAGGAAGAGGAGAGAATCCTAATATCCCCTTCAATGGTGCATCCCCTGTGGCCTGACCTCATCTAACTAGGCACTTCCTTTTAAAGATTCTATCGCCTCCCAATAATACCACAGGCTGGGACCGAGCCTTTAACACATGAACCTTCAGGGACATTTCAAATTCAAACTATACTAACAATAATATGATTCACAGATCATTTAAAATTTTGATGTATACTTTGAATCTCTGTCGTCCCTGTTAATGGTACTGAGAAGAACTTCTATTGCAATGTTGAATGTAAGCACATTCAGTCTATAGTGGATTATATTGATGGATTTTGAGTATTAAAGTGACCGCACATACCTGAGATAAAACTGATGTGTTGATGATGTATTTTAATTATATATGATGCTAGTTTGATTTGCTGATATTTTGTTTAGGTTTACCAGTGTTAATATAGAATATTGGTGTTTTTATTCTAGTAAATATTTGTCTAAATTTGGAAATATTCTCTACTCCTGTATGTTCCAAAGTCTTGAATAAGAGTTGCAATGTATTTATTAAATTATTAGTAGTCTTCACTAGTAAAGGAATTTGGTCCTGGAGATTATCTTTTCATTCTTATATTTATGTCTGTGACAAGGTTTTAAACTTTATAATTATATATCATTTGCTGCATATAAGGCAATACAAGTTTTCTATTTCCTCTTATGTCAATTTTAAAGGTTTTAAAATGACCCATTGAAGTTATTGAACTAGTTGGAATAATTGTTTTTTTCAGAATAGTCCTTTATAGTCATTTCAGCATCTGTAACCTCTGCTAAAATGTTCTAGTTTTCGATTCTGATACAGGTACCCTACAATTTTCTTGTCTACTTTTCCCTTCATTCTAGCTAGTGTTGTATTAGTTTGAGAGATTCTTTCAAAGAAAATCATTTGGGCATTGATGTTTTTCTCTATATTTAATTGTTTTCCATTTCACTGATTTCTAATGTTATATTTACTTTTATTTCTTTTACTTTGTGTTTAATTCATCCTTATTCTAACTTCTTAATGTAAAAACTTATGTCACACATCATAGACCACTCTATTTTCTAATATGACAATTTAGAAGTATACATTTCATACAAACACTGTTAGGTTTACATCCACAGATTTTAATGTCTCAATTTAAAATTTTGTTCTTTTTAGATATACCTGACAGCAGAGTGTTTTTTGACATATTAAACATACATGGAATATAATTATTCAAATTAGGATCCCATTAAATGTCCCATTTTTAAAATTATGAAGTTCAAACTTTCTAATTTCACTTGCCATTTCACCTTCAGTACATAAATTGTATAAAATTATTTTATTCAGTTATTATTAAGTCTTTTCTAAATATCTTGTTATTGATTTCTATTTCAGTACTCTTATGAATAAAGTACTAAAAGAGGGAAAAATCACAGAAATCAATGATAATTAGTTGTCACTGAGTAGATCTATATATTTTTTGTAGTTCTTTATTGTTGCATTATAATGAACTTAATAGTACTAGTGTGTACACTTTCAGCATTGTTTTACCCAGCCAAATAATTGCCCTCTCAATTATGAAAGGACCCCACGAATCCCTGGTAAGGTCTGAGTAGTTTTTCATTATTATTAGTTTAGCTATGATCCTTTAGAGTGTTGGGATTCTCTCTGACTTGCCCATGTGTTCCATGAAGTCTGTCCCCTCTGGTTAAACTTAAACTCCAACACTTTGAGAGTTCTGAAAGTTTTCTTTTTTATAGTGGATATATTGTGAGAGTTGTATTTCCTCAAAAGTTATTCTTCGCCTGGCTTTCTTGACTTGTTCTGTATATATGCAACTTAACATTCAGGCAAAGAATCATGGTGACCATTTTGCAGATGTTTCAAACATTTTCTCCGAGCAGCTGCTTCTTTTGTCAGGGCTCCAGCTTTCCTTTTCCAGCACTCAACACATTGATAATCCAGTGGCCTAGTAATCACAAGCAGAAAGTTGCAGCATTCATAGGCCTCCTTTATCCTTTGCAACTTATTCTAATCAATAAATTAAAATAGTGGTATCAAGAGTTTTCCATTATAGTTGATTACAACTGGATGGCATGTTCAGTATCTGTTACTTCATAAATTGGATACCATTCAAATTCCATGTTGAAACATTATCACTTACGTTTTTGTTTTTTTTTTTTTTTGGTTAAGGTAAATCTATCATTCTATAAATTTTACCCATTAATTTTCATTTTACTTTTGGCATGAAATAAAAATAAAATCCATACCTCTCTTATTTTATCTTACTTAAACAGCTAAAAAAAAAAAAACAAAAAAAAAAAAACAAAAACTATCATTTGGAAAAAAATAGTTTTACCTTGTTTCTGTTAATTATACCCATAAAATACTGAGTTTACTTTAGTATTTCATGTTTATCATATTCTAATGTTGCTCAAGTTAACTTTTTCCATGCTGTGGATTAAACATAAGGGTGTAGGAATACTTGTCAGGTGCTGTATCACTGAGGAACATCCTCAGACCAGACTTTCTGAAAAAAAGTATTTTGAAATCCTTTTTCATTTAACTCCATCATTTTGAAGCCTATCTTACCTACATATAGTATCTATATTCCTTTTACTTATTTAGGCAGTTTCATTATTTCACTGAATAGTAAACAGATGCCCGTTTAAAAAATAGACAAAGTTAAAAGACAGGAAAATTACCAAAGAGAAATGGACTTACAATCCAAATAATCTTTATTTCTGTCTTTTTAATTGGCATAATTTTAACTTGCATAATTTTGAAGGTTCATTCAATCGTCTAAAGCAGACAGTGAATCTTCTCTGAGAGATTTTTCCAGAAGGAGTTCCTGTCCCTAATTACAACATTGCCATAATAAGTATCATTGATAGATAGCAAAATTTAGTCTTTTAAAATTTTTCAACCAGATGCCATTTTAAAATAAAGCATCAAGGCCTCCACGTTCTTAAAGAATTCTTGATGTGGCCAATTATACCAACTGTGATTTGTTTAAGTGGTGATTTTCTTTAGGACATTTGTGACAAGTTTGATTATGTAAGTTCTTTCATATAGTAACTTCTCATTCTGTAGTTATTAGCTATGATTGACATGTCAGTTGCTTGGAACATATCTTAGAAAGTATTAATATATTAAGAAAACCTCTCTCTTAAAAATTCTGTTGTTTTACATAATGATACAATAATAATGATTAACATTTATTAAGAATTTATTTTGTGTTATACTCCTTACATGTATTATGAGTGTAAGTAACCATTCTCACCATGTCTCTGTAGCTTTCTTCCTCCTCCTTTGGTGACCTGAAAATCTTGCCTAAGGATTTTTTCTCTAATCTTCGTGTTTGGTAACCTAAAAACTACGAATGACATAACCAATGATGAGGTCCTAGTGAAGCCATCTAATGGATTAACGTGTCCTTTACACATTGTCCTTTGTGAACCTGCTTTTGTTTTCTTTACCTTTGTCCGGCATTCTAATTTGGAAGAAAACTTCACCTAAATTATTATTAAGATATTAACTACTGGAGTCAGCTATTCTAGGAGAAAGGAACAAGAGAAACATCAGAGACCTCCCAAATGGTGGTGTTTCTCTTTAGAGTTACAGAACCCAAAACATCTAATGACCTTCAATAATATCAGAATGTGTATCAAATAAATGGACCACTACAGGGTTAATGTTTATTCTAGTGCCCAGATGCCTGTGGCTAAATACAATTCCTTAAATTTCCTATATAAGCTCTTTGCTTGCAGTTTTTGACTACCATGGTCATTAGGACCGCAGTATGACCAGTTTCTGATCACCTGGCTCATAATAAAATTCTTTCTCTACCATCACCTTACCTCTTGAGTAAGTAGTTTCCATTATATAGCAAGCAGACTGAGTGTTTGTGCAGTAACATTAGCCATTCCATCTCTTGTATTCCAACAATTGCACTTTGAATATTCACCAGCATTTCAGATCTCATCCATCTGAGGATCTGTATAAGTTTTAAAAGCCAGTATAGGCCAGGCACAGTGGCACACACCTGTAATCTAAGCAGTTTCGAAGGCTGAGGTAGTAGGATCTCAAGGTCAAAGTCAGCCTTAGCAACTTAGCAAGGACCTAAACAACTTAGCAAGAATTTGTCTCAAAAAAAAGATATTAGGATGTGTCTCAGCAGTAAAGCGCCTCTGGGTTCAATCCCCAGTACCAAAAAATAAATAAATAAAAGAAAGTAATAGGACTATGTAAAGAGTAGACTCTATCTCTGTTTACACACACACATACACACACACAACACACATACAGAAATACATTCCATAAATGTGATATTGTATCTTTCAACATATCACAATAACCAAAATGGTAATTTGAAAAAAAAATGCTGAATTTTATCTGAATGCATTTTTTGGTTAGGAATAACATGGAATATTGATTTATGAAACCCAGAAGAAAATTAAAATGTAGATATGAAGAACCATAAGGAGACTAAAGCTGCAAATTAATCTTATTGCAGGTAAAATCTGTGTTAAAGTTTTCTTTTTTGCTCAAGGATGTATTTTATTTACTGAGTTCGTGTAGTAGGTTAAAAGCTATTAAGATAATTAATACATGATGAAGGGTGGGTTATATTTGAGATTATTTTGTATGAAACAAGGTGTTAATCATGCATACTATAACAAGTCAATAATAGAATTTAGGTTTCCATAAATACAAAACTGAGATCATACAAAATAATTTCCATGCTTTTAAATTGGTTATTACTAGAATTTTGCTTTTATTGATTTTTTTCTTTTTTTATTATTATTTTTATTTAGCTTTTAACTTTTTAAAGACTGCATTTTGATTCATTGTACAAAAATGGGATACATCATTTTGTTTCTATGGTTGTACACAATGTAGATTCATACCATTCATGTAATCATACATGTACATACAGTGACGATATTTCACATTCGTATTTAAGTAAATATCAGAAACATGAAGTTACAATTTCTTTCCTCAATAAAATTCTGTCACTAGTGCAATAGTCTGAACATGTCTGTTCCAAAATTTGTTACTAATATGATAATATTAAGAGGTGAGACCTTTAAGAAGTGAATAGACCACTCTTATAAGTATGATTAAGGCCCATTCACTGATTTACCCTTCTAAGCTTCTGCCAGTTGAGGACATGGTGTCCCTTCCCTCTGAAGATGCAGCAATAAGATGTTATCTTGAGAGATGTCTTTGCCAACAAACAAACCTGCCATCATCTGGATCTAGATTTCCCAGTCTTCAAACTGAGAGAAATAAATCACCTAGTAGGTGGTATTGTGTTATAGCAGCACAAAAGAACTAGAACAGGAGATATAGTGGTGTTGCATTAACAAATACTAAAAATAGTTTTGGAAATGGGTAATGGACAGAGGCAGGAAGAGTTTGAAGAGTATGCTAGAAAAACTTTATACTGCTGTGGTGGAACATTAAGAGCAACTTGGAGAGGGCTCAGAAGAAGGAGAGCTGTGGAAACTTCATTCTTCTTAGAAATTATTTTATGATCATGACTGGTAGAAATATGGACAGTGACAACCCTTCTGATGAGGTCTTTATTAGAAATTGAGTTGTAAGGTGTTGGAAACTGGAAGAAAAAGTTCATCCTTGATATAAAATGGCAAAGAGCTTTGCCTGAACTCTGTCACGTATTTCCAGAAGTTGTGGGAGACAGAACTAAGAGTGATTAAACCAAAGAAAATCTCTAAGCAGCATAGTTTTTCAGGGTGCTACAATGGTTTCTTGAGACACACAGAGAATGATATTATAAGATGGAATTTGTAATTTAATAAGGGAAGCAAAGAAATGAAACTTGGAAAATTTTTAAGCCGATCACTTAAAAAATAAGGCATGTTTTAGAGAGAACACAAAGGTGCTCGTGGCCCCAAGCCAATTCTTTTAGCATAAAGAGATTAGACTGGAGAAGAAAAGCAAGGTGCTATTTATCCAGACAATGGGAGAACGGACTGCAGAGGCATCTAAGATCTTTGAGGAAACCCCTGACTGACGCCCCATCACAGTTCAGAGTTCCACAGTCTTGAGCTTCTACCAGTTCCCAGGGAAGGTGAAGAAGAATTGTGGGAAGCCGCCCATGGCCTGTATGTGAATTGAGTGTAGCTGAACCATTAACCAGGAAAATTGGTCTTAGGAACTCTCAGTTATCATAACGATGGAGACTGCCTGAGTCAAGTATTATCCTGTGTTAGTTCACCCTGGGGATTCAAATCAGGTCCTGGATTCAAATAGCTTGCTAAACTGCACCCCTTATCCTGTTTTTTCATGGAAGAAGCTCCTGCCAGTCCCTTTTGATCTGCACCGCTATAATAACCAAGCACAGTTTTCTTTCTTTGTTAGAGCCAGACTCTTGTGGAGGACTCAGTCATGCCCCTGCTTTTATTCACAGCCAGCCCATCCCTTCTATATGAACCTTTTCCCTCACCCCTGTGGACATAGGGCGATAGAGAACCACTCAAATTTGCCTCAGGTCTCTCCTCACATTCTTGTGTGGCACTCTGTTACAGCAGATTGCCTTCCACAGTATAGTCCAAGCATCGCCTGGGCCCACCTGGGCCACCAGTTGTGGCTCAGGTGATGCTTGGACTGTACTGTGGAACGCACCTACTATAAACCTTCACCGCATCTGCTTAGTGATATTTCTGTAGGGCTGAAAGAGTTGTAAGAGCTGAGGAGGCTACTTCCACCTAGATTCAAGAATATCTAGGACAGCCTGTGTACCCAGACAAGACTTGCTGCAGGAGAAGGCCACCCAGAGGGCCCTGACAAGGACAATGCTTTCAGAAACCATTGAAGGCAGAGCTACCCCTAACACACTACATCTCTAGTGTCATCAACAAGGAATGCCAGCCTAGGAGAGCCACAGGACTTTAATCTGTGAAAGTTGAGGTGTGTGGGTTTTGCTCAGCAAAGTCATGGGGGCAAATTTCCCTGAGGTCTTGACAGATCAACCCCTGCCCCAGGAATTGGGACATGGAATTAGTGGAGGATGATTCTTAGACTCCCAATATTTGGCTTGTTCACCTTGTTGGGTTTGTTTTGGAATTGCACGGGACCTGTTTTCTTCTTCATTTTCTCCTGTACCTCCTTTCTGGAATGGGGATGTCTATACTATTCCTATTCCAGCACTGTGTTTTGGAAGCGCATAACTTGTTTGACATCAGGGTCATGGCTGATGGGGAATTTGCCATAGGGATGAACTCTGTCTTGAGTCTCACCCATATGATGTTTAGATGAGACTTGGAGTTAGACTTAAAAGTTGACACTGAATCAAGTTGACTTTTGGGGATATGGGATGGAATACATATGTGTGAGAAGGATATAGAGTTTGGGGACCAAGGGGTAGAATGCTCTATGGGTGTGAATGTGTCTGTGCCCAAATTCAGGTGTTGCTAATTATCTTAAGAGGTGGAGACTTTAAGAAGTAGTTAAGCTGTCAAGATTTTTCACTTGTTAAACGGAGTGAGGCCCAGTATAACTGCTGCTCATACTTAGCTCTGCAAATGTATTTGTTTCAAACTATTTCTACTTTGAGCAAATCAATAAGAAAAGCATTTTCTCTCAATTTTACATGCTTGTGGATGAGGCATAAGTCAGTGCCACAGCCTGCACCAAGACCCATCCCAGGGAGTTGTGTGTATGTTGCTGAAGAGCTGAGACTGGTCATGCTGAAAGGTGAGTGGCTGTGGGAGCTCATCCCCGGACCTTCCTTAGTAGCTGTTCCTCTTAACTCACTCTCATCCCTCATCTAGCACAGGACAGCAGTACTGCATTAATGGCTAAGTGCAGGGAACACCATGGAGCGCCTGATGGTATTCAGAAAAGCCTTATCCTCACATGCTTTTGCTGTGCAGTTCATTTTTTAACAAAGGACTAGAAACGAAAATGTGACTGTGAGCAGGGGGTGAAAGACCACTTTGTAGCAAATGAATTACATTCAAAGTCAATTTTTAACTAATTCTTCCTGTGGCTTATTAAAAGAGCTAGTGTTACTTAGAGTCACAAAACTAGTCCCCCAGTAAATGAATATCAGTGAGAGATCCACTTCTGGGCATAAAGCATCCTCTTTAGAGAAAATCATTCTTGAAGTCCATATATTAAGTTTGTTCTCACTATTCTAAGGCAGGTTTAAAAAATATAACAGAAAGAAAGAAAAACTATTGGATTATTCATCTTAAAGAGATGGTAAATTGACCTCCTGCTGATGACAGAGCCACTCAGTTGGGGAAGGAAACAAAAAAATAACAAAAAACCCTTCACAGCAAACAATAGAGATTGCTTCAGTTCAATTTCCTCTCATATGCAGGTTCTGGCTTTACAGTTTAGCCCCATGGTACATTTATTAGGAGAAAATTCAGGAAAATTCACAAATAACTGAAAATAAAGCCTAATACACATAAATAAAGCTAAAACATTTTGTATATTTTTTTTTATTGCATTGCCTGCAATGTAGGGCCCCCCGTTCCTTTCCTTTCTTTCGCCCTCCCCTTTTTCCTCTCTCACTTGCTTCCTTCCTTCTTTCCATGAGAGGCCCCTATTATATTAAGGAAAGCTAATTTCTTTCCAGTTAAGTGCCAAGTTTTTCACTCTGTATAGGACAATGAGACTAATGGGTTAAATGAAACCATTAGTACGAGCTCTTCATTAGTCTTCACCTTTAACATGAGGTCTTATACCCTTGATTCTATATTGCAATGTGTGGTTAAAAACATTCTATTTTAACTGTACCAAAAAAGGAAATCTCAGAAAAGTGCTTAATTTTTAACCATCTAGTCTGTACATTAACTACTCTGCAGAAAACTTCTTGGAGGTGACCTCTTCAAGATGAGCACATCTGCCATCAACAATCCATAGGAGAGTTTGAAATGGGGGTGTGAGAACTTGCAACATTTTACTCGGTGTCTTGGGGAGACACCATTATCATGACCCCTTAAATTTACTGTCTTTGTAGACAACTTGCTGTGGGAAAGGGGGACTTTGGAGTTAACTCAACAGCTTTGGCAAATGAATGTTCCAGGAGAGTATTACTGCAAACCCCAAGAGGGGACATTAGTCTAGCTCTTCATTAGCAGGGGTGAGAAAAAGCTGTCCTCTGTGTTCTTGGATAGGCAGACTTTATTCCAGCAGGAGTTTCTCTCTGGAATTCAATTCTCTCAAATTCTTAGTGCTCCCAAAGTCAGACTTGTCTTTAATGGAAATGGGAATAAGGGGAATCTGGAAATGTCAAGTGCAGTTTTATTTTTCAAGGAGACCATGGGTTTACAAATTGGGAGAAAAAAAATTCCTTTAAGCAGAATTAAAGTGCAATTGTAAAAGTCCAACACGTTGCAATTTGACAATATGCACTAACTGATAATGCCACCCACTTGACTCATTTACCAATTTAAGGTTATTTTGTAATCACCCTGTGAGTTTCCCAACATAATAGAAGTCTGTAAGAATGTACATGTGTGTTTTGCTCTAAAACAGCAAATAACTTCCCATCGTACTTAGGAAAATAAAGCCAGAAATTCCTTTCCTAACCATGATATTGTGTAATGGTGATACTTTTTTCCCCAAAGTTAAATCATGGTGTACTCCATGGGTAAAAAAAATGCAAAATAAATTTCATAATCATGTAAGTCATATTCAAAATCATGTAAGGAATGTTAAAGAAAGTGATTGCAAGTATAGGTAGAGATTAAACTGCTGAAAGTATTTCAATTCTAATACAGTGAGTATAGCATGTAAGTAGAAAAATCTAAATATTGTTAATGAAAGTATTAAAAAGGTACAACCTGATTTACTATTCTATTCCTAAATTCAAAGTAAATAAACACTGAAACCATTTTAAAAGTAATTTTATCTTTTTCTACCTCTACAAAACACATTGATAATAATGAGTCATACATATAGACGTGCTTCTCTTTTAAAATTCTTATATTTTAGTGGGGACTAATGACATGTTAACTAACTCAGGCTGACTCCTTACTCCCGTGAGTGAGCAAGATCAAGGCCTCAAAGGCAGTTTCAAAGGTTAATGACGATAAATCGGACCACCGTCAGGGATTGGTTAACAACAGTTCTGTGAAAGTGATCAGCTCGTGCTTGCCATATAGTCCTATGGGACTCTCACCTGTGTGAGTCCTCCGTGCCTTGCTGACCTTTAAGCTGATTGGTTCCCGCCTAGCCCCCACCCTACATAAAAGCTGTGTGACTTCCTCAATAAATGAGTTCCTGCTGTGACTGGTCTCCCTGATACTCGGAGGGCTGGGAGCAGGCGGTCAGTCAGCCCTACCTATCCCGGTCTGACCTTGTTGGGGAGTGTCCCCTTCCCTTGCCGCTGGTGGAGGAGGGCAGGGGGGCTTAAGACCCGACATCTGGCGCCCAACGTCAGGCCCCTCAAGGCTGATCCACAGCCAAAGCGAAGAGGCAGCTTCGAAACCGAAAGTACCGGCAGATCAGGCCAAGTGAGTTTCGGGGTAAGGCATCGCTGAAAAGATGGGCAAACACACACCACACATGGTGACCCTGCGCTCTCAGCTCTTAGACTCATGCTGAAGAGTAGGGGCTTTGAGTGGTCTCATACACAGGTGGAAAAAGCCTGGGACACCTTTACTCTGGTGGCCCCTTGGCTTCCTGCCGCTAATCTTTTGACTGGTCCACATGGGATCATGTAGAACAACTTTTTAGGAAGAGGGAAATCAATTTAGGGGAGGGTCCCCCATTGGGAGTCTGCCCTACATTATCCGCCATTAAGGCCTGCTTCTCTCCAGGACCTCCCAAAGGGGGATCCAAGTTTCCCCACAAAGAGCCGCTGCCTCCGGTTGGTAGGAAATCTTCCCGGAGGCCATTTTATGATACTGGGCAAGAACTCACTGACTCTAACCTCCCCCGTCCCTGTATGGCCTTCCCGGTAAATGCTAAAATGTTAGTTTGGAAAGGAATGACTACCTATCACAAATTGGCCTGTGCAGGGATGAAAGATCGCTCCATGGGAAGGTGGATTGTGGCTACCAAAGATATTGGCACACAGCTTCCGTAAATGAGTGGGCAGATGGAAAGGATTCCTTATCTTCAAGTCTTCTTTCTTGCGCTTCTATGCTCTTCCTGCAAATTCCAACGCTTCCTTCTTCTCCCCCTATTAATCCCTCCTCCTCCTCCAACTTCAACTCAGCTATTTCTGCCTCCATTCCCCAGTCCAGCCCACCTAGTCCTCCTGCCATGAGGTCCCACATATGCTGGTGTGGAGGGAGTAACCAGCCCAACCATCAGTGGCATATCCTAGTAAGGAGTATGATATAGTAGCCCCAGTCCCCACAAGTAGTGGGAGATAATGTTTAACAATTTTCTGCATCCAAACCTGAGTTGATTACTAACCAGGAATAAGGGTTAAAATGCCCTAGGCTTCCAGTTTCTGCTAAAACCTGTCAGCTCCGTCAAGGTTTACATTGAAATGTAAATAGAGGAAACCTGAAGACTCAGTAGGAGACCAGTCTCAAACCCAAAGGGGAAAAATAAATTAAAAAAAGGGAGAGTAAAAAGAGACTTACCTGAACTCCAGCAAAAGTAAATTTTATGATGCTTTACTTAAGTAATTAACAGCCATATTATTTTTCCAGGACTCTTGTTTTTTTTTGAATTCTACATTTTTTTTGAGCTCATGTTTTGATCAGTTCTATTTTTTATTCAACTAGAGTTTTTGAACACCTGTTACATTGCAATGGAGATTCACCTATAAAGTTACAAGGCCTTTGATTTTGTGTTATTTATATGTCGTGTGCTGATATCATGTTTTGTCTGTATCAAAACTGAGTGCATCTAAAATTAAAATTTAAAAATGGATCCAGATACTTTTAATTCATGTGATTTTAAAAGGTTCAATTTAAATTGGGTAAAGTAATAAAAGTAAAATGCCTTCAAAAATAATTTGCAAATCTCTAGGTGGTCAAACTAATAAAATATTGATGTTAATAAAATGTCTAATATCTTTTGTTTCTAGGACTTTTCTTCAACAGGAAAGAGATGGCAAATACTGTTCAGGACACTTGTCTGATAACTTGGTTTTTACAAAATAAGTGAATTAGAGTTGACATGTATGGGATTACTCAAATGTTTGTAGAGACATCTGATTAATTTACAAAGTTAAAATGCTAATTGTTAAATAACATCAAGTACTTTTAACTCCTTAAATTCCATTGGGTAAAATACTTAAACATTATTGTTTTCATAGGTTGGTAAATAGAAAGGGTTTACAATTACTTTGTGTCCTCACTAAACTAAAAACAAGTTTACTAAGAGTTATGTCCTAACAAATACAATTCTATATACAAAGGGTCCCAAAAGTTTCAACTGTGTTTCAATTAGAGTACTATAAATAACAAAATATTTAATCTTATTAAAATAGGGTAACATCTAATCAGAAAATTCATAAGCGTTGTTTCAGAATGTGAACAAAAAAGGGTCAACAGATAGGAAAGAGAAAACAAAAGGTTCGGGGTATGGAAATATATTTAGTAAAAGGGAAAAGGAAATGTTTCTGGGTAAGAAAGTGCTTGTGTGATGAAATACATGAGGGTCTAAGTAAGTGCTAAGAAAGTCTACAAAAGTAAAGGGCAAATTTCAACAAGTTTGCATGTAACTAAGTTGGTTGTACGTATGTGAAATAGTTAAAGCTATTTAAGGTTTTTCCTAAGGTGAAATACTAATGTTCTAATATAAACCAAAGTTTAATCTATATGGTAAAATGACAAGGATTTCTTAGAAACACTAATTTACTCTTAACTTTGTGTCTATTAAGTTTTATTCTTTAGAACAATTAGTCTCAAAAATTGGGGTATACAATTACAGTTAAACAACTGTTAAAGTATTGCACTATGTTACAGAGTCTAAATTTTTCTTTAAAAACTAAATTTGGTAAGATAAGTGTCAAGGAAATTGTGAAATGGTCACTCTTTGTATATTAAATGTGTTCATATTTTCCAGGTATACAAGTTTTTAAAACAGGAAATTTATCAAACTGCTATTCTACAAATTGTCTGTAATGATAATTTTAAATTTATAAAGAGTAAATTTTATTGGGGATTTATTTCTATCATTTGATGTTCTATTATAGGACCTGTTATCAATAGGGTATATGTAAAATTTGTTACTTTTTACACTGAGATAAAGAATTTTAAATGTAAATGTATTTCTAAACATTAGAGCCTGATTTGTTTAAAGGTTAATATTGTGAAACATAAAAGCATTTTGCCACTTTGTCACACAAAAGGAAAGTTAAAAGCTCTCTCAGCCTTTCTTTAATTCATGTTTTAGATATAATGTTAAATTGTGTTAACTAGTGTTCATATAGACTCAGGAATCGATATATGTAAACTTCTTAAAATGACATTTAAGAAAGAAGCAAAGATCAACATCAGAATTAGAACACTTAAGATTTGTAAAGAGCCACTCCTTACCTGAGATTAGGCTCTGCCTCTCACCTTACTGCATATTAGAATGGCTCCAAAGTAAGTCAGACTTCAGCTTATTTAAAGTTATAGTCAAAAAATTGTTTTTGTTGTTAAATTACTGTGATCTCAAACAGGGGATATAATGTATAGATCAGCCTAAATTTAAGATAACTATTATACAAGCTGAATATATAGTTTTACTCTTGCTAATTTCATTTTGTAAAACTGTTACCTGTTAATGTTTTGCAGAAGTAGCTACTTCCAGGACACACAACCTAGGTAACTTGTGATAATAAGCCATCACCTATAGAACAGATAGTGGTAACTTCCAGTACTAATACAGATCATGTAAACCCCAATTAGATAAAAGGGGTAAATAACTGTAAAGTCATAGACTTTGAAGTTAAAGCCCAGTACTCTTACTTTGTGACTGGTGAGACTGACTTGCTTGATGGTTAAGATCAAACCTAGAGATTGAGATTAAATATAGAGGCCAAGAAAAACAGTATCTTGCCCTCAAAGTCAGCCTGAACCCAGGGAATAAGAGGACTTCTCTAAGGAGCTTTGCAACTCTGGGCCACACAACCTCCTGATCAAGGATATTAATGAGACCACTAGAGGATGAAAAGTCAGTGCACCTGCTGCAGAGGAGGGTCATGGAAAAGGGAGACACCCCTGATGCTTCCAAAGAAGCCACCTTATCGAGGAGACCCTGCCTAGCCCATGGCACTGGTGGAGCTAAGAAACTGCTCTAAAGTTCTCTACAAGTGACCCCTGAGGGAACTCAGCTGACTCTTTAACAAGACAGGAACAGGTCAGTTTGACCAGCTTGATCATAGACACCCAGCAAAACAGTTAAACCAAAATATAGCCATTCTTGGGCATTTAAAAGAAATAATAATATAACTTAAGATATACACTTGTGTTAACCCACTAGAATAAAGACTGGAAGCTACAAATGAAAGATTCTTGGGCAAATGTGCCTGATAACCATCAAGAGAAATTGTCAGAGTCAGAAGTTTTTAGTCAGTTTAAGGTCTACAGACACAGGTAGACTTAATCTATGTTTGCTAATATGATTATCTAGCCCTAAGTGACAGAAGTATAGAGATCTCTACTAAATGTTGGGTTTACATTCCTGATAACCTGGACAATGTTAAAGTTCCCAAATAAAGGCCTTGTTCTCTTCAGCCTTTGCTAGGCCTTGTTATGGGAACAACTTCTCAGTTCTTCCACCCCCTGGTGAGGAATTATTGACTTCTGTCATCTTTATGATATTCATTGGCATGTTCCAGATGCTGCAACATTTACTCTGTACTAATCTCATTTCAGTATTCATGTCTTTTTGTTCTCTCATAGAAGCACCCACCCCAGATGACTTTACAACACACTCTTCCCCAACCAGACTTCTACCTTGGACCCCTCGATTGACCGATTTTTAAAAAGGAACTCCAAACCGCTTGCCCCTCGCTGCCCCCTTCCAGCTTTGAAACAGCCCCTTTTCGTTACAGCAGTAGGAGTTCTAAAGCAAAAGGGGGGAATGAAGCCAGAAATAGATTACTATACATTTGAATTTCCAAATTTGATCTAAAATGATGACAATAATCTACACTTATAATTGTCTGGAGTATAGAACAGGTTAATGATATGTTATGCTTAGCACAGAGTAAGGCACTAAGCAAAAGTACAATATTTATTAGCTACTACTGTCCCTAGATGGTGATGTGGTATTATGAATTTTCCTTGTTTTTTTAAATACATATGAGATATTTTTATAATAGAATTTTAACAAGATTAGTAGTTATATAATGAAATGAAAATATGTATCTAGAAAAGTATGTAGCAGTATAACCAAGAAATTGTACTCATGGATTATAAAATTTTTTTTTAGCTAGTTTTATATTAACTATAAGTTTCTTATATGTGATTACCTCATTTTTTATTCATTCCACAAATTAATATATTAAGTGCCAGAAAATAGTCTAAGTTTTGGCAACATATCAGTGAACAAAACATGTACCTCCCATTACAAAATTTATAATTTTTTGGAGGAGGATATCAAAAAAATGTATATCATAACCCAACAGATATTGGAGGAATTTTTACAAGGTGAAAAATGTTATTTTCAACACAAAAGTAAAGGAAAATCTACCCAGAGAGCCAGCTTCTAGAGCAGGAATCTGAATAGGACTCTATAGAGGCACAGAACTTGTCGAATCTAAAGTGTAAAAACAGTCCTATCATTAAAAAAGCCAAAGTTAAATCTATAAAGCAACAAGAAAATGTAATTGTATATACAAAATATACTGTGAAATTTAAATTATCATCATTATAGTATATTTCTGAGTATATCGGTATAAAGTTTCAGTAGAAATGTTAAGGCCAGCTGAGAGTGGGAGGATTAAAGTACTGAAGGAGGTAGGCTGATGGCATGTACCTGTAGTCCCAGTTGCTCAGAGACTGAGGCAGGAGATTCACTTGATCCCAAGAGTTTGAGAGCTGCTTGAATAACAAAATAAGGCACATCACAAAAAAAAAAAAAAGAAAAAGAAAATAATATTTCCAACCAAGAATACTGTACTGTTCCCACAAAACTGTTCATCTGAAATCAAGGGAAGAGCCAAACTTTCCTAGACAAACAAAAGTTGAAAGAATGCATCATCATTGACCTATTCTACAAGAAATGCTAATGAGAGTTGCTCCAAATTGAAAGAAAAGGACTCTAATGTGTAATGTGAAAACACATAAAAGTACAAAAATTACAAGTAAAAATATGTAGTCAAATTCAGAATACTCAGCATAATGGTAGTGGACTAAAATCACTTATATCTTTAGTTTGAAGGTTAAAGTACAAACTATTTACAATAATCAAAATTACAATAATTTGACAAGGAAATGTAATATAAAATTATGTAAATTTTAAATAAAAAAAATCAAAATATAAATGGTTGTGGGATTAAAGTGCAGATTATTTTGGGGGAAATCATCGAACTTAAGCTTCTATCAGCATAACTTGTTATAACTATAAGGTGCTTTTCAAAAGCCTCATGACAACCACAAAACAAAAAATTATATTAGAAGCACTTTTGTAAAAAAAGCAAGGACCCAACATACTATGAGAGAAAATTACTTATATACAAAGGAAGATAGGAGCAAAGTAGAAAGAAATCTAATAAACAGCTATAAAACATTGACATAGGGCACTACTAAGCCCTCATCAGTATTCCCTTGAATGTCAATGGAGCAAATTCTCCAATTAAAAGACAGAATGGCTTAATGGATAAAAGCAAGACCTGATATACTGCCTACAGAATACCTCTCCATCTGTAAGGACATCTGTGGACTAAAAGTGAATTTATGGCATATGATATTTCAAGAAAATGGCAAACCAAAAGCATTGGTAGATATGCTTAAATAAAATAGTTTAAGTCAAAATTTATGAAGAGGCAGATAAAGTCAAATAAGAAAGAAATCACTTTAACAAGAGGATATGACAAACAAATGTTTACTTCATCAACAATGGAACACCCGGGGTGATCCAAGATGGCGGACTAGAGGGTGACTGCATCTCCTGTTGCTCCAGAACAAAGGATTCAAGAAGGGGAGGCATTGAGAGACTCAGACTAAAATAGAGCCACTGAGTGAGTCTCCCTCACTGGGTGAAGCTTGGCCTGCGCAGCAGACCCGGACAGGGGTGGCTTTTCAGAGCAGGGCAGGGCAGCTAGAGTCTTCCCCAGGTAGCCTTACTCCCTTCTGTGGTGGGCTCCTTCCACAAGGCCAGCTTCTCGGAGCAGGTCCCCCAGTGAGAGCCTTTTTGCACAGAACCAGCTCCATGTCCTGCAGCCTGCGGGGAGCTCCCACCTGCAGGGAGCTTCAGGGACCAGGACAGGGCAGCCAGGGAGTTCCCCAAGCAGCCCTGCTCCCTCCGGCGGGAGGCACCTTTCATGGCCAGATTCTCAGAGCAGACTGCCCAGTGAGAC
Organism: Sciurus vulgaris; assembly: GCF_902686455.1. Lineage (NCBI taxonomy): Eukaryota > Metazoa > Chordata > Mammalia > Rodentia > Sciuridae > Sciurus > Sciurus vulgaris. The sequence continues at coordinate 85,921,626 of NC_136465.1, forward strand.
TCTTTCCACACAGAACCAGCTCCAAGCCCTGGAACCAGTAGTGGGCTAGGGGCAGCTTTCTTCTGAAGCACAGCATTATCAAGTTCCTCCAAGACTTTAGACTACTGAAGGCTGGGAGGTGATATACTGGAAATCTACAAGGACACTATAAGCCAAAGAGGAAACCTGAAATATTTCAGAGTCCCACTGATATCTGACCAATATGAGAAAACAAGGGAAGAAAAGGTCCCAAACAAACCTAGATTATAGTATCTATAAAACCCAATAACAGCACAGCAGAAGAAATGCCAGAAAGGGAGTTCAGAATGTACATAATTAAAACAATCAGGGAAGAAAACAAGGAGATGAAAGAGCAAATGCAGGCATTGAAGGAGGAGATGAAAGAGCAAATGCAGGCATTGAAGGAAGAGATGAAAGAGCAAATACAGACATTCAATGATCGCACCAATCAACAGTTAAAAGAAAAAATACAGGAAGCAAGAGATCATTTCAATAAAGAGTTAGAGATACTGAAAAAAACCAAACAAACAGATATCCTTGAAATAAAGGAAACAATAAACCAAGTTAAAAACTCCATAGAAAGCATAACCAATAGGATAGAAAACCTGGAAGACAGAACCTCAGACATTGAAGACAAAATATTTAATCTTGAAACCAAAGTTTACCAAGCAGAGAAGATGGTAAGAAATCATGAACAGAATCTACAAGGATTATGGGATATCATGAAGGCCAAATTTAAGAATTATTAGGATTGAGGAAGGCTTAGAGAAACAAACCAAAGGAATGAACAATCTATTCAATGAAATAATATCAGAATATTTTCCAAATCTGAAGAATGAAATGGAAAATGAAGTACAAGAGGCTTATAGGACTCCAAATATACAAAATTACAACAGACCCACACCAAGGCACATTATTATGAAATACCTAACATACAACATGAAGAAAGAATTTTAAAGGCTTCGAGAGAAAAGAATCAAATTACATTCAGGGGGAAACCAATAAGAATATCAGCAGATTTTTCAATCCAGACCTTAAAAGCTAGAAGGGCCTGGAACAACATTTACCAAGCCCTGAAAGAAAACGGACGCCAACGAAGAATCTTATACCCAGCAAAACTTACTTTCAGATTTGATGACGAAATTAAGTTCCTTCCATGATAAACAAAAGCTAAAGGAATTCACAAAAAGAAAGCCAGCATTACACAACATTCTCAGCAAAATATTCCATGAGGAAGAGATGAAAAAGAACGAGGAAAATCAGCAACAGGAAAAACTGGCCTAAGGGAATAGCCAAATAAAGGAGAAACCAAATCATGTCAAAAAATAAAAATGAGTCAAATGACTGGGAATACAAATCATATCACAATAATAACCCTGAATGTTAATGGCCTGAACTCATCAATCAAAAGACATAGACTGGCAGATTGGATTAAAAAGAAAAATCCAACAATATTCTGCCTGCAAGAGACTCATCTCATAGAAAGAGATACACACAGACTGAAGGTGAAAGGATGGGAAAAAACATACCACGCACAAGGACACAGCAAAGAAGCTGGGTATCCATCCTCATTTCAGATAATGTGGACTTCAAGCCAAAACTAGTCAGAAGGGATAAAGAAGGAATTACATACTGCTTAAGGGAAGCATAAATCAGCAAGACATAACAATCATAAATATCTATGCCCCGAACATTGGCTCATCCATGTATGTCAAACAAATCCTTCTTAATTCCAGAAATCAAATAGACCACAACACAATAATACTAGGCGATTTTAACACACCCTCTCTCACCACTGGATAGATCCTCCAACAAAAATTGAATAAAGAATCCATAGATCTCAATAACACAATCAACAATTTAGACTTAACTGACATATATAGAATATATCATCCAACAAAGAACAAATACATTTTCTTCTCAGCAGCACATGGGTCCTTCTCTAAAATAGACCATACTTTATGCCACAAAGCTACTGTTAGCAAATACAAGAAGATAGAGATACTACCTTGCACTCTATCAGATCATAATGGATTGAAATTAGAAATAAATGACAGCATAAAAAACAGAAACTTCTCCAATACCTGGAGATTAAATGATACACTATTATGTCATGAATGGATAACAGAAGACATCAGGAGGGAAATAAAAAAATTCTTAGAAGTAAGGAGAACAAAGACACATCATATCAAAATCTGTGGGACACTATGAAAGCAGTTCTTAGAGCAAGATTTATTTCATGGGACGCATTCAACAAAAGAAGTGGAAATCAACAAATAAACGACTTAACACTACAGCTCAAAGCCTTAGAAAAAGAAGAGCAGACCAACACCATAAATACTAGAAGACAGGAAATAGTTAAAATCAGAGCCGAAATCAATGAAATTGAAACAAAAGAAACAATCAGAAAAATTAACAAAATAAAGAGTTGGTTCTTTGAAAAAATAAACAAAATTGATAAACCCTTAGCCACACTAACAAAGAGAAAGAGGGAGAAAACTCAAATTACTAAAATTCGGAATGAACAAGGAATTATCACAACAGACAAGAGTGAAATACGAAACATAATTAGAAGCTATTTTGAAAATCTGTACTCCAATAAAGCAGAAAACCTCGAAGACATCAACAAGTTTCTAGAGACATATGAATTACCTAAACTGAACTAGAAGGATATACACAACTTAAATAAATAAATTTCAAGCAATGAAATAGAAGGGGTCATCAAAAGCCTACCAACAAAGAAAAGTCCGGGACCAGATGGGTTCTCAGCCGAGTTCTACAAAACCTTTAAAGAGGAGCTCATTCCAATACTCCTCAAAGTATTCCATGAAATGGAAGAGGAGGGAAACCTCGCAAACTCCTTCTATGAAGCGAATATCACCCTGATACCTAAACCAGACAGAGACACACCGAGGAAAGAAAATTTCAGACCAATATCCTTAATGAACATGGACGCAAAAATTCTCAACAAAATTTTAGCAAATTGCATACAAAACTAAATTAAAAAGATAGTGCACCATGATCAAGTGGGGTTTATCCCAGGGATGCAAGGTTTGTTCAACATCCAGAAATCAATAAATGTCATTCACCATATCAATAGACTTAAAGTTAAAAATCACATGATTATTTCGATAGATGCAGAAAAAGCATTCCATAAAATACAGTATCCCTTCATGCTCAAAACACGAGAAAAAATAGGGATAGTGGGAACATTCCTTATCATTGTAAAGCCCATCTTCTCTAAGCCCATGGCTAATATCATTCTAAATGGTGAAAAACTGAAAGCATTCCCCCTAAAAACTGGAACAAGGCAGGGATGCCCTCTTTCACCACTTCTATTCAACATTGTCCTTGAAACTCTAGCCAGAGCAATTAGACAAACCAAAGAAATTAAGGGATATGAATAGGAAAAGAAGAAATCAAACTATCTCTGTTCGCTGATGACATGAATATATATTTAGAGGAACCCGGAAATTCCACCAGAAAACTTTTAGAACTCATAAGTGAGTTCAGTAATGTAGCAGGTAACAAGATCGATGCTCAAAAATCCAATGCATTTTCATACATAAGTGATGAATCTTCAGAAAGAGAAGTTAGGAGAACTACCCCATTCACAATAGCCTCAAAAAAAATAAAATAAAATACTTGGGAATTGATATCACAAAAGAGGTGAAAGACCTCTACAATGAGAATTACAGGACACTAAAGAAAGAAGTTAAAGAAAACCTTAGAAGATGGAAAGATCTCCCATGTTCTTGGATAGGCAGAATTAATATTGTCAAAATGGCCATACTACCTAAAGTGCTATACAGATTCAATGAAATTCCAATTAAATTCCCAATGATGTACCTTACAGAAATAGAGCAAGCAATTATGAAATTCATCTGGAAGAATAAAAAACACAGAATAGCTAAAGCAATCCTCAGTAGAAACAGCGAAGCTGGGGGTATCGCAATACCAGATCTTCAACTCTATTACAAAGCAATAGTAACACAAACCACATGGTATTGGTACCAAAATTGACAGGTAAATCAATGGTACAGAATAGAGGACATGGACACAAACCCAAATAAATACAATTTTCTCGTACTAGACAAAGGGGCCAAAAATATGCAATGGAGAAAAGATAGCCTCTTCAACAAATGGTGCTGGGAAAACTGGGAAGCCATATGCAACAGAATGAAATTAAACCCCTATCTCTCACGCTGCACAGAACTCAACTCAAAATGGATCAAGGACCTCGGAATCAGACCAGAGACCCTGCATCTTATAGAAGAAAAAGTAGGTCCAAACCTTCAACTTGTTGGCTTAGAATCAGACTTCCTTAACAGGACTCGCATAGTACAAGAAATAAAAGCAAGAATCAGCAACTGGGATAGATTCAAAGTAAAAAGCTTTCTATCAGCAAAGTAATCTATCAGTAATGTGAAGAGAGAGCCTACAGAGTGGGAGAATATCTTTGCCACTCATACCTCAGATAGAGCGCTAAATTCCAGAATCTATAAAGAACTCAAGAAACTCTACACCAAGAATACAAATAATCCAATCAACAAATGGGCTAAGGAAATGAACAGACACTTCACAGAAGAAGATGTACAAGCAATCAACAGCTATATGAAAAAAATGTTCAACATCTCTAGTAATAAGAGAAATGCAAATCAAAACTACTCTAAGATTCCATCTCACCCCAATTAGAATGATGATTATCAAGAACACAAGCAACAACAGGTGTTGGCGAGGATGTGGGGAAAAAGGTACACTCATACATTGGTGGTGGGGTTGCAAATTAGTGCAGCCACTCTGGAAGGCAGTACGGAGATTCCTCAGAAAGCTTGGAATGGAACCACCATTTGACCCAGCTATCCCACTCCTTGGCCTATACTCAAAGGACTTAAAATTAGCATACTACAGAGGTACAGCCACATCAATGTTCATAGCTGCTCAATGCACCATAGCCAGATTGTGGAACCAACCTAGATGTCCTTCAGTTGATGAATGGATAAAGTAACTGTGGCATATATGTATAATTGAATATTACTCTGCCATAAAGAATGATAAACTTATGGCATTTGCAGGCAAATGGATGAAATTGGAGAATATCATGCTAAGTGAGATAAGCCAATCTCAAAAAACTAAAGGATGAGTGATCACGCCGATAAGTGGATGAAGACATACAATGGGGGGTGGGAGGTGTTAGGGTTAGGGATAAGCAGGGTAAGAATGGAGGAAGGAAGGACTGTGTAGAGTGAAAGAGGGGTGAGAGGGGTGGGGGGGAAGGAAAAAAAAAGAATGAATCAAACAACATTACCCTATGTAAATTTATGATTACACAAATGGTATGCCTTGACTCCATGTACAAACAGAGAAACAACATGTATCCCATTTGTTTACATAAAAAAAAAAAACCAATGGAACAACCAATAGATCTATATAGAGGCGTACCCTGATTCTATAATGTTATGGAACTTCAATGACCCATTTTTACCAATGAACAGGTCATTTAGACAGAAAACCAGTAAAGAAATATCAGTGCAATACTGGATGTAATAAAAATTTACATAATATTCTATTCATTAGCAGTGGAATAAATATTCTTTTCAACTGCACGTGAGACATTCTTTAGGAAATATCACGTTAAATATAAAGCAACTCTTAGCAAATTTTAAAAGATTGAAATCACATCAGTTATGGTATCAAATCTTTTTTTTTAATCACGATGCTGAAAAACTAGAAACCTATAACAAGAGAAGCTTCACAAATTATGAATACATTGAAATTTTTAAAAATTCATAAGACAAACAAAAATAGAAGCACAATATACTTAAACTTATGGGATATAGCAAAAGTACTTCTAAGAAGGAAGCTTATCATAATAGATGCCAAAACCAAAAAATAGAAAGATGTCCAATAATCAACCTAACATTGTACCTCAAGAAACTAGAAAAACAAGAAAAATTTCAACTCACTTTTAGTGGAAGGAGGAAAATAATAATAAAGATTAGAGGAGAAATAAAGGAAAAGGAGGCTAGAAAAAGAATAAAAAGATCAAACAAACAGATTGTTTTTGAAAATATAAACAAAATAAATAAATAGGTAGAATAGTTAAGAAGCAGTAAATAAAATCATAGATGAGCAAAGAGATATTCAATCACAAAAACCAATAGTTATATGAAACTGTTATAAATAGCTGTACACCAAGAAATTGAAAAATCAAGAAGGAATGGAAAAAATTCCTGGACACATACAATCTACTAAAATTCAACCATGAGAGACAGAAAATCTGAAACAGAGCAATAATGAACAACAAGAGTGAATCAGTAATAAAATGTCTCCTGTCAAAGAGAACCCTGGTGTCTGAGAGTTACATGGCTAAATTCTACCAAAGTTCTGAAGAACTCAAAACATTTCTTCTCAAATTATTCAAAAACAGTTGAAGAGAAAGAATACGTTCAGACTCATTCTATGAAGTCAGCATTACTCTAATATAAAAGCCAAGATAGAATACAGCAAAAAATGAAAACCATGAGTCACATTTCTATTGAATGCAATGCAAAAAAATCCTCAAAACTTACCAGCAAATAGGGCTGAGAATATAGCTCAGTTGATAGAGAGCCTGCCTCGCATGCACAAGGCCCTGGGTTCAATCCTCAGCACCAAAAAATAAATAAATAAATAAATTACCAGCAAACAGAATTCACCAGTACATTAAAAGTTTTAAGTATGATTCATCAAGTGTGATTCATCTCAAGGATACAAAGATGGCTCAATAAATGTGACACAACTCATTAACGAAAGAAAGAGCAAAAACCATATGATATTTCAACAGATGTAAGCAAACTGTATAAAAAATTCAGCATCATTTCATGATAAACAAAATTCCCAACAAACTGTCATAGAAAAAAAAAAATCTCAACACAAGAAATGCCATGTACAAAAACCCATAGCTAACATCATATTGAATGGGGACATGGTGAAAGCTTTTCCCGTAAGATCTCAAAGAAGGTAAGGATGTTCACTTTCAACCTTCTATTCAACATAGTACTGGAAATCCTTGTCAGAGAAATTAGGCAAGGAATTAAAAATAGAAGAAGCATATGATCCAGCAGTCCCAGTACTGAGTAAATAACCAGATGACATTAAAGAAGCTTGTTAAAGAAACCTCTGCCTATCAGGTGTGAAGCAGCACTATCCACAATAACCAAATATGAACTCAACTCTGTTCATCAGTGGATGAATGGGAAAAGAAAATGTGGCATAAAGACCTGATGGGATACTATTTAGCCATAAAATGAGAAAGTTCTGTCACTTTCAACACAGTGAATGAATTAGAGGACATTATGTTCGGTGAAATAAGCCGTGTACAAAAAGAAAATATTGCATGATCTCACTCTTACACAGAACCTAAAAACACTGATTCCATAGAAGTAGATAATAGTTTAGTGGTTGCCAGAGGTTGGACTGGTTAAAGGGAGGAAGAGATGGAGGGATATTGGTTAAAGAATATTTATTTACATTTATTAGAAGAAATAAATTCCATATATCTGCTACACAGAATGGTAAGTATAGTTAAAGATGGAATATTTTATTCTTGAAGAATGCAAAAAGTAGATATTAAGTTCTCACCACAAACTAATTACTATGTAAAATAAGGAAAACTTGTTATTCAGTTAAATCATTCTACGATGTTTAAATATTTAAAACATATTGTTCATAAAATACCTAGGATATTATATGCCAATTTGCAAATATAAAATAACAAAATAAAAATAACTTTAAATATAATATATACATATATTTATGAAATCAAACTTACAAATGTAATCCCTCCATTTTCATGTAACTTTAGGTAGATGATACATTGAGAGAATGAAGCAAAAGGTAGACCACCCATAGGAAGATAGGATAATAGCATCAGAGAAGGGAAAGAGGGAATGGGACCAGGCCATCCTAGAAAGAGACATCGGGCCTGGGGAACATCCTGTCAATGCCCCTAACAGCTTCAACCACAATGACTCTTCTTTATTTATCCTTTTACCCCTTCTCCCACCCCTAGAATAGTCAACCACAAAATTTTCTCTAGAGCACCTCTTGTACCAACAAACTCTCACCCCAACCCTTTTGTTAATAAAGGCTCGAAAACTACTCTCCCAAGATTTGTTGAAGAAGACAAAATATAATTGATTGGTCCCTTTTTAAATCCTATATCCCATCAATCACCTATAGAGACAGATCAAGCCCATGAAAACCCTTAGACAACAGACACCCATGAACATCTCTCTTGGGACTGCGCCCTCTTTGGAAGCTCTACTTTCTTTTTATTACTCTAATAGATCCTGTTACTTTGCTCTTACCCTTGTGTCCATGGATTCCATTCTTTGAATTTGTAGTATAGAACCCACCTAGCACCCACACTTCATGTTATAGTATCACACATGCAACAATAGCAACAATTACCAATATTTATTGAATAGTTATTATGAGCTAGGAAAACCTAAGCAATTCTCACAGAAAGTTCATGAGGTTGTCACATGCATTATCCCTCTTATCAGAAGAGGAAACCAAATGACAAAATTTTTTCAAAATCACCAATTTAGAAGTGATGGAGTAGTGATTTCAACAAGGTCTGTTTGGTATCAAAATCTGTGTGTTCAATCCCCAGGTTCTACTGCTTTGGGTTTGGGCATCTGAATGCATATGAGAGGTTTTAATTTTAACTAAATACTTCTCTAATTATGTTTTAATTAATAAATTCAAACATTAAATTGGTCATGTGAAAAAAATCTTAGTAGATTTGGCTGCAATATAATAATTAACTGGTTCATTGATTTTAAATATGCATAAGGGTTGAAATAACTCAAGTGTTAGTTCATTCAATCTAATACAAAACTTCACAGAAGAAATCCTTGAGATTCTAATTTTTAAAGTTGGGGGCAATTGGAAAGTTACGTGTATTGCTCTGTTAGTAAATAATATACACGTATGGTTGATCTGGTTACCAGATCCTGGACATTTTGTAGATATTGAAAACATTATGGAATAGAGGTTAAATAACCAATTAAATACTTATTTGGAAGAATAGGTATCTCATAATAATTATAACAGTGTCATAATAGCACTAAATAAAAATGACTTCTATAAACAAAGTTGATACTTGTGCTAGTAGCTTTCACTTTCATTGTTGGCTTGCAGTTTTTCAATTATGAATGATGACTTTAATAAGAAGGCAGTATGTACTAATGTCCAAACTCAAATACTGAAAGTTTCAATAAAATTGCCAACTTCTCCTAACTACTTAACCTAGAATCAGACTTTAAATTCATATCTAGTTAATAATAATAAAACTTGTAGAATGAATCCATGTCTAGAGATGCAGCATTATTATATAAACAAATATTTATGTTATACCTATCTTTCCAGTGCAAAGACTTCCATGCAGAATGTCAAGGGCAACTTGGCTATTTGAAAGTTATAAAAATAACCTTAAGGAAACTAGAAATTATATAAATGTTGTAATGATTAGATATCAGACATTGGGCAAAGACTCAAAATATCAGTATGTCTAGGGGAGTATGGAATATCCCTGATACGTACTAGAAAAATCACAGAAAAGTACTCATCTAATTGTATAAATATAGTTTAAAGTAGCTAATACATACTAACTGACTTTGGTAGTTGAAGTAACCTCCTTTCACAAATGTTAGAAAGGTTTCACTGTTTTGTTAGAAATGTGTTAGAGTAAACCAATAGCATAGTGATACTCCGCAGGAATATTCACATGAATTTGGTTTGTTTTTTGTTAAGTTCCCACTTGTGCTTAATTTTAGAAGGAAGTTAGGATAATGTGTATTTTCCTTTAAGTGAAAATACACATTATGCCCCCTCTACCTATTCAGCTACAATAGAGGAGGCATAAAATACACTTTATGCCCCCTCTACCTATTCAGCTCTAGATTCTGTCCCTGCAATAGAAATAAATGTATCTGGTAAACAGATATGTGATGTATCACTTACTGGGTATTGAATAACATTAATAGGTTTCATTTCTAGAAAGCACCATCCGTCCCTAGTTTCATGGGTCTGACTTCACCATCAGTCAATTTATCAAATGACTGAATTGACAAATGGAAACATACTAAAAATCCATGACAGTAGAGGCATGGAATGTAGGGAAACAGATAGGGATGATGATTTCTTAATGCCTGGGCTTAAATCTAGTGCATTGTATTTCCAGATGATATTTCTTTCTACTACTGAAGACACTAAACATAAACAAAAATTTTTACTGTTCATGTGTCTACTGCATAAAAACTAATATATTTCATGTATCTTATTACTATATACCAGTACACTTTTGGCACATTCTGATAGAATTTCTCATTGAATAAAAGGATGTTAAAGTGCTGGGCATCATGCACTTATGTATCATTGTTGAAAGTGAAACTGAGGAGGTGAGGAACAGAGAGACACTAAAGATACTGCACATTTATAAGAAAGGAATGAGAAACAGCCTCCTCTCTATAGTATTGTTCTTTCTATGCTTTTATATCAGGGAAATTTAAAACACACACACACACACACACACACACACACACAGAGCACACACCCTACATGTGTCCACTGGTGACTGTGGGATGGGAATACAATTACAAGTTCCCTCACAGCAGTGAGCTCTCCATCCCAGCTGTGCCTTCAGCGACATGAGCCAGCTGGATTATGCTAAAGCACCCCTGGATCCAGTCCTCTTTTGTTTCATTCCTCCCAGGGTCTTAAAGCTTAAACATTTGACATGCTTGGTCAGTTTTCTCTCTAATTTCACCCAAGCTGACTGTGCAGTCAGTTTTATGTGTAGGTGTTGCCTGTAGGTGCAAGTAGTTTCTTCAGTATTTTCTCCTTTCAAACATATGAACATAGGCTATATTCCAGATTGGAGCAAATCTGTTATGGTAAAAAGTTAAACCATGTCATAAGAAAGATAATATCAAACCAAACTGATTTAGATCAACACCTTTGTAGACATAAGCTGACTTTGAAACTACAAGCTTCTGACTTCAACAATATTTAGGATGAAGATCCTTAGGAAGGTGACGAAACTTCATTGTATGGGTTACATTAAATTTAATTATGACCTTAAAATCATATGATGAGGGAACAATTCAGGCTTTTTCAGACCTTAATTTCCCTTAAGTCAAGATTAAAGAATATGTATATTTTAAATTAAGGAAAGAAAAACAGAACTTCTCTTTAACAATAAACTTGGTTCCAAATCAGAATTTAAAGCATCATCTCCCAAACCATTTTCCCACTGGGGAGCTCTTAAACTCTTAGTGAAAATACAGCAAAGCATATCGTAAATGTGTATATATATATATATATACATATATATGTATATATATATATATATATAAATGTATATATGGAGAGAAAGAGAGAGAGATTTTTATCCAGGATACTTTTTTGGTCATCTCAATTTCTTTGTGGATTTATTCAGCATTAAAACAAACAAACAAACTATGCCAAAGGGGAGATGTGGGGGTAGCATTTCAAATATTTCAGAGATGAAGAAATTCTGGTGGCAATTTATAGTTTTAGATTATGTGGCCTGTGTATATAGGTAAAAATTCACAAGTAAATATAGTTAAAAAATGTGTAATGAAAGAAAATGTTAGAACCTCCTTTCTGCACCAGTTCTTCATCTTTTGCCAGAGGTACACATAGAAAATGATAATCACATGTGTAAAAAACTCTTATGTACTTACCTGGAAAATGACTGTACCTCCGCTCTTATCTCTTTCTTTCAAGGAAGCGAACTGAGTGTGAGTGAGAGTGATATTGGTGGGGTGTCCATGGTGTCCAGGTTCTTGGTATTGGCATCAGATCTGCTATTTTGCCGCCGCCATTATTCTGCTCCCCACACTACTTTACAATCCAGATCATTAGCCTGCGACTTCCTAGCAGTAATTGGTCCAAATTGTTAGCCCACGAACCACCTCGCCAACCGTTGGTCGATTGTTATTAGCCCACGAAATTCCACTGCTTAAGAATAGCTCCCCTGCCATTTGCTCTCTCTCTTCTCCTGGCTTTCACTCTTTCTCTCTTACACACACTCTCTTTCTCACCCTGCAGGGAGACACTCTGTCCACTTAATAAATTCTGTTACGTGAGTTCTTGTATCCAGAGTGGTTTCTGGGTTCTTACACTTGGTGTCCCAAAGAATTGAGCAAGACATACAGAGTAATAGGCAGAGTATAAACGTATTGAGAGTGGGGCTGTGGATATAGCTCAGCTCATAGAGGGCTTGCTTGTCAAGCATAAGGCCCTGGGTTCAATCCCCAGCACCGCAAAAAAGAAAAAAAAAAAGGTATTGAGAGTGAAAATATCCCTCTGTAAAGTAGAGCAGAATAGGCCATTAGAGAGAGAGAGACAGAGACAGACAGACACCAGTCCATGGTTCCATGTCTGAAGAAAATGTCTTCAGTGCTGATGTCTTATATGCAGAGCTGTGTGTACTTCATTCCTCTTCCCATTGACCTAATTGATGACCCATTGATTACTTTATTTTTACCTAATTAGAATACAGAACCTGTGGTAGGAGTTGCCATGGCAATAAGTCCTCAGTGGCAGTTGTTGTCATAGTAATGGAATTTACCATAAACAGGGACATGATGACTCATCTATGGGTTGTGCCCCTTGCATGTATAATATGTCAAAATACACCCTACTGTCATGCATATCTAAAAACAAACAAACAGGAAAAACAAAACAAACAAAAAAAAAAACTGCATGTCATGTCAGCCAATGAGAGGACCCATAGGCCAGCAAATCCATAGTGTTAGGGCAAAAAAGTTCCCTTTGCCTGCACATGAGGAAAGTCAATTACTTGAGAGCCAAGGCAGTGGTAGAATAAGAACTTCATTACAATAACTTAGCTGACTGGACCATCTTAGCTAACAACCACAAGTGAAGAGTTTATATGGAAATTTAAGGAAGTCAATTAATGAGTGCTAGAATACTCATTAATCCTGCTGTGGTACATTACTTTGACAAACATTCTGATGTTCTCTGAAGGACACCAGATGATCCTGGTTCTGTAAGCTAAGGAAAGATTAGGTGGTTACTGATGTTTTGTTTGTTTCTGTAGGTGCAGCTTTCCTTTTGAATTTAGAATGCCACGTAAAGATGAGGCGGGAAAAAAAAGCAAATTTGCAAAGGACAAGTTTAACCTTTTAGGTAGCTTCAGTAGGGGAAGAGCTGCCTTGGACCTTGTGGGCCCATCTCTTTAGCAATAAGGACAAGATGCTGGACTTGGAGTTTTTAGGATTCAGTGTCTTCCCTGCTGGTTTTGGTTTTGCTTTTTCAATCTTGGTTTGGTCCTTGCTCTATTACTTTCTACTTCCCCATTTTCCCTTTGGAACTCAGAATATTTATCATATCCCTGTTCCATCAATGCATTTTGGAAGTGTGTTATTAATTTATTTATTAATTTTATGGAGACTCACAACTGAAATACTTTGCTGTGTTTTATAGGAGACTTTTGACTGAACTTTTAGATGATGCTGAAACTTTTAAGACTGAGACTCTTGAGGATGGAATGAATGCATTTTGTACTCTGAGACAGATGTGACCTTTGGGAGGTCAACAGTGGAATGCTATGGTTTGGATGTAATTTGAATGTCTCCCAAGAGTTTATGTGTTGGAAGCTTGGTATCCCAAGTGGCAGTAGAAGATGGTGTGGAACCTTTAAGCGGTGGGGCCTAGCGGGAGGTCTTTATGTGACCACTGACTGAAGATTCTTTTGTTCCGTTTGGATAGAAATCACGAATAGGCCTAGTGAAGCTTCCTGACTGTTAGCAGTTCAGAGCTTCGAATGTCCACGGCCTTTTGCTCTTACTCAGGCCCTCTGCGGTTCTCCTGCAAGTGGAAACTCTTCTAGCAGCCAGGAATAGCGGCTTAGGCAACTCTCTCCTGCTTCCCACAATTCTCTGGCTGCTTTCAGTGTCACCAGCTATAGCTGCAGGCCATTCTCAGTGCCAGCAGCCTTAGTGTTCCCAGCTCTAAGTGTAAGCAGCTCAGCCTGCTCTCCTTGAGATAGAGACCATGCATGGGCAAAATTAAGACCATTGGAAAGAAATTTTAGTAGACCTGTGCTATAACACGAGAGGAAAACAATACTCAGACTTTGCCAATAAGGGTAGAAGAAAGCAAGCTGTTTATAAAAACAACAACAACAACAAAAAAAAAAACCCGGAGAGAGAAAAGAGGCGAGCTCACGTATGTGTAATGTTGCGTCCTGCCAGAGAACTACTGACTTTATGCTTAGTCATTGGTAGGGGGTCTTGCTGCGGGACTCAGATATCCAGGATGTACCACTGCAGCCAAAGCAGATGTCTTCAAGCAGGCATGAGATTTTTGGGTAACTGTAGCTATCAAAGGCATAAGAAAGAAAGAAAGATTTTTAAAAGTACCTCTTGAGGAGCATGGGGCCTTCTCTTCTACCTTCGGTCTGTTGGGGACACATCCGTGGAAAGGATTGTAGGACACCTGGCAATGTTCTCTTCCTCACCCATCCACTGCTACCATGATGAGGTGCAGCCAAGGGGTCTTCACCAGAGCTGAGCCAAAGTCCAGCGCCTGCCTGCGAACCTCCAAAACCAAGAGCTAAGTAACTCTATTCTTTACCAAGTTAGCCTGCATCAGGTTATTATAATTCATGATTGTAATTCAAAATGGAATATTAAAAAGGGATAATTAATTTTGTAATACACTTGAATCACATGAAATTTATTTTTAAGTAATTTATTTGAAAAGTCTGGCAATGTAAATGTTATTAGAAACTTATTTTGAATACCCCATAAAGAAGCACAACAATCATGTTGTCATACCTCACATGAGAATTGGTATCTTTGAGCAGCTATGAGGAGAACATTTAGGTCACGAAGAGTCAGCATTTTCAAATTATTTAAATTCTTCATTCTGAAATCATGATGAAGATTGTCCTAGTTCTTATAAATCTCTTTCAAAAACTATGGGTAGATGTTCTTAGCTTTCTTGTGGGACCGCTAATAGAGTAGTGACTGTCACCTTTACATCATTTACACCCTCTGATTAACCAGTTAAGGACTGTCATTCTGTCAGAGCCTCAGCAGTCAACATTGACTAGGAAGCCGACATTCAGGCAACTAAAGTGATATTTTAGAGGGATGGTTATGAGATGGATAAATTATCCCCTGTCACAGTGCATTCCAAGTAAACTCCGTACCTATCCACCACAGCAATGAAGAATTCTCCAACTAAATTCACAATGGTTTTGATTGCAATGATCTGGGTATAGCTGAAACTTGAATGGAGAGTTATAAGGAATAATATTAAGTTATTTCTTAAAGAAGTCAAAGAGCATCAGAAAAACTGAGGATTTTGTTTTCGATTGGCTTCTGCTAATATTAAAATGTGTGACCTGAGCAATGCCTTAACACACTTGACCTTTCATTTTCTCTTCGGTAAATGAGTGTTGGATTAGAGCAGCAGATCCCAATCCACTGCAAGAAACATTGATTCCCTAAATGGTAAAAGACTGTTCAAGAAGAAAGGTTCACTGATAAAATGTATTTGACAAATTCAGCAAATGAAACACATCCTCTTATGAGCCTGTATCAAAATGCATTTTAGCAATTCAAAGTATGTAAAGTGTTTTGTCATAAAACTTTACTTAACCCCATGGTTCTTGATTCTGACTGAACATGTGAAGCACCCAGGGATTTCAAAGAAATACCCAGAACCCTATTTTAGATGTAGTAAATAAGATTCTCCAAGGAATCACAGTCTTAAGAATCAACAATTTAACCACCTAGTCTATTGTTCATGTGAGGAGAGTATTAATCTTGGAAGTTAGAATGAAGGGACTTATTTAATCAGTTGAAGGTCTTAATAGAAAAAAGATTGACTTCTCAAGAAGAGGGAATTCTGCCAGGAATTCTGACTACTTTTGGACACAGCTGCAACATCAACTCTTTCCTGGTTCTCTATCCTATATATCTGCTCTGTAGATTTCCGACCTGCCAGCCTTTACGATCTCATTGAACAATTCTTTAAAATCAATCTCTATCTTTCTCTCTCTCTCTCTCTCTCTCTCTCTCTCTCTCTCTCTCTCTCTCTAGGTCTACACACAAACACAGACACAAACACACAGTACACATACCTCTTGATTCTGTTTCTCTGGATAACCTGGATAATATACTATATTTAGGAAAGTTTTGGTTAAAATGAAAGTTATGTGCTAACAGCAAATATTTTTTGCAAGCTCAAAGATGGATATAGCCCAAGAATTTTAATTTTAAATGAAATATTTAATTATTTTAGATAATTAATAATTGATTATTTTAAGTACACTAATCATTCTTAAAAATCTATCACCTCTTCCTTTAATTTTATTTAGCAATATACAATTACTTGTGGTTTTAAAGAAACATCTTTATTTGTGATATGCAAAAGAAGAAGGAATTAAGACTGAAATATATTTCATCCCATGATGAACTGGGATTATGAATATGCTTTAATTTAGTTCGGGAATTCTTGACATGTCATCAGTAGGAGGGTTCCTGAAGTAGTGGTGTAGGGTTCATATACTGAACCAAATCGGAAACAAAATTTGTATATGATTATGTGCATTTTCTCAGGGAAAGTTCCCAAAGATTCACTGGATGATCCAATGGTCTTCAAATAAAAATAAAAAGTTAAAGCTGGAAGTCAAAGAGTATTCTAGAAATATACAACTCTCCAGATTTCATGTATTAATAACAAGTAGTACAACTTTGTCGATGTTTATATTAGTAATAATAGAATTTCTTTCTCGGATTCTTTTTCCCTGGCTTTTTTCTTCTCTTCCTCACCCTCCCAACACTAGCAAAGAATATTTTATAGCTTGCTTACTTTTTCACTAACAGCAGAAATTAAAGGTAAGTTAATCCTACCACGGAAAGCAACCACAATTCTAACAGAACTACTTAATATTGTCATTGTTGAATAAATGCTTCTCGTTATATCTATTTTGCTTTCTATACCATGGGTTAGCAAGATTTCTTTTTAATTGGTCAGATAGTAAATTTTAGATTTGCAGGCCTTATGATCTCTGCTGTAACTCTTATTAACTCTATCCTTGAGGTGCAAAAGTGACCACAGACAATATATAAATGAATGATGAATGAATATAGGTGTTTTTTCAGAAAATTTCATTTGCAAAGGAATGTTAGTCCATGCATGCATAGTTTGTGTTATGGGCTGGTTTAAAAATTAAGCCAAGGTGACCCCATTTTGTTCAGACATTTCACCCTGTGTGAAATGAGCCCCCCTTTTCCTCATGAGCCCACTCACATAGAAGCTAACACCTCCACCCTCACCCACTTGCACCCTGACCACAATATCCTTGACTTGTAGGATGTAAGCTTGCCCTTCTGAACATGTACTCATGATTTCTGAGAAAATATGTTTTATGTAACTGCCACCCTTTCTCTTCCCCTTTCTTTGTGGTTTTCCAGCTTTTAAGGGGCTGTAGAACCCCATGCAGATGTGGGAGACTGCAGAACTACTCTGCTTTTTGCTTCCCTGGCCCTGGCCAGAATAAATCCTTTGTCTTTTGCTTCAAAAGGACCCGGAGTTTTTATTTGGGATATTGGAATAGTGCCTTAATATTTGCATACCACTCAAGATCTTATAAAATTATCATTATTCCACTGAGTTGAACTGTAAAATATTTAATTGTCAATATATATGTTGGTGCATTTTGTAAACTACTGTTTTCCCCCACATTAATTAATCAGACAATTCTGTCTTATATTTCCTATATTCATAGGGTTTCTTTAAATATCTATATAGGCCTTATTCTTAATTCTATTTGAACTTTAAAAACTTCTTTGCTACATTTTTCTCTTTAATTTTTACTTCTTTATGTTCTTTTGGTTTCATTGTGGATTTTTTGCACATTCTTTCCTAATTCATATGTGTTACATTATTTTTTCTACTTGTTAATAATTTTCATTCTTGTAATAAGATTTAAAATATTCTATGAAAGTTGATTATTTCATCTTTTTTATGATATAGCTTTTTAAGCCTTAAAATTAATTCTGTGCAGAAAAATATCAACTGTCTTAGATCATGTTTATAGATTTTCACTCTTCACATCCCTATTAGGCAAAACATACTGGTGTAAATGTGACAGTTCTTCCTCAGTTAAAATTTTATGAATTGCAATGAAGGACTAAATAAACAGACATTTCATTGGTTGTTATAAAACACAGGACCTTGGAAATTAAGCAACTGTAGATTTTTACAATTTTAAATCACCTTTCTTACTTAAAGCTCTTCAGCCTCTAGGAATGTGAAATCAATGGAAACTTTTGCTTTGGCATGAACACAACTTTACACAATAAATCTCTTGTTTCATAATTACTGGAAGACAACAGCTGCAGAGAAATCAGAGAGCCATGCATTAAAATGCATGCTTGCTGGCATTCGGAAATGAAGCTATATATAATGAAGAACATGGACTGTGTGGAATCCATAAATGACTAGTAGACATGTCTTACTTGCATTTTAGCCATGGAGTAAACTATTAGTTCTTGTCATTAAAATAGTTTCCAATTCTCATTACTTTAAATCTCAACACATTGGATATTAGGTCAGTTGCCACAAATCACTTTGGAAATTATTTTGATTTCCAAATTAACTGTCTTGATGAATTTGAGAAATAATTCAGTAGTTAAATTGTTTACTTGCTGTAGAGCAGTTTTTATAGTTGTTAATTTTTTTCTTTTTATTCATGGGCTTCATCAAAATAAAATTTACATAAAATGAAATACACCCATTTTAAGTGTACATTTTGATGTGTTTATATGTTCCACAGCAAGCACCATTGAATCCAGGTATCCATTTTTGTCATGTAAAATGTTTCCACAAACTCCTTTGCAGTAAATTCCATACTTTATATTTGCCACAGCCAGTTACTGATCTGATGGGTTTTCCTTATTCTGAAATTTCATTTCAGTGAAAATATACAGTATGCTCTCAGTTGTATATGGATATTTCATTAAAAAATACCTCTGAGCTTCATTCAAGTTGTTGCATGTGTCAGTAGATTGTGCCTTTTTATTGCTGAATGCTTTTATATTTAAATGCTTTTTTGGTGAGTGGTAAATAATTGAATTTTATTTTTTAATGAAATATGATAATTTCTCCCTTTTGGTTTGAATGTTTACTCCATTCACATTTAATTTAATTATTGATATTGTTTTTCATTCTATATCTTGCCCTTGCTATTTCTTTTCTATTTGTCCTATCTATCTTGTTTTGATTTTAATCTTTCCTTTCTCTTTGGGATTACTTGAAAATCTTTATTATTTCATTTTATCTTCTCTATTGATGTTTTTGTTAAATCATTTTTTTACTGTATGTTTCATTACTGCAGTGTTGAAAATATATATTTTGAATTTACTACAGTTTTCAAATATTGTATCATTTACATACATAGCAGTATATTACATATTTTTCTTTTCTTCACTTTTGTGTTACTACTTCTATTTATTATACTTCTACATATGATAAATACCAGTGAATATATTAAATCTATTTTTGGTTGAAAATATTTTTATTTGCATATCTAATGAAATCTTCCTAGTTTGTATAACATAAAATTTTCTTCATCTCAGTGAAGCTATCACTATGTACTTTCAACTTTTGTTTGTTTCTTTTTTTTCTTTTGGTGCTGGAAATTGAAATGAGAGCCTTGTACACACTAAGCACATGTTCTACCTGTCACATACCCTTATGCTGTGGTCATATATAATATTGGGGTTCATTTTGACACAAGTATATAAGCATGTAACACAATTTGTTCTACCCAGTCACCATTATTTTGTTTTCCCCTCCTCTCCTTCCTCTCCCTGTTCCCTTTCCTTCACTCTACTAGTTTTCTATTTATTTATAGATTTTTTTTAATTTAGTGGTTTATAGATATGTGAAACAATGGCATTCACTGTAGTATATTCATCTATGTGCATAGGATAGTTTGTTCAATTCTGTTCCACTCTTCATCCATTTTTTATCCCTCCTGCCATCCCCTCAATCTTTTCCTCTACTGATCTCTCTTCTGTTTTCATGGGAATCCCCTTTTTACTTTTTCCTAATTTTGGTCTAGTTTTTGCTTATGGAAAAAACATTCAAACCTTGGTATATTTTTATATAACATCATTTTGACAAAGATTTTCAAAGGTATCCATGATGTATAGAATTCTTATAAGGCATCTTTCCAGTAAATTAAAAATTTCCTTTTATTGCCTCTGGCTTAAATTCTACCTATCAGTGGTCATATAAATTTATTCCCTATAGGTAATGTTCCCCTCCCCCTTTGTTATCTTTCCTTTACTGATGACTTTCAGCAGTTTGATTATGAGGTATCTTTGTGTAATGATATTGGAGTTTCATTAACTTTTTTGTGTTTCATGATTGATATTTTTATTGGACAATTTTCACCTATTTCTTCCTCAAATATTTATCTGTCTCCTTCCCATCTTTAGAAGATTCAACTTATCAATATGTTGTAGGTTCCTCAATCTTATGCAGAGCTCATTGAGACTGCTAATTTTTTTTCAGTCTTTTAATTTTTTCTCCTTATTTTTTTCTTTGTATAATTTCTGTTGCCATGTTTTGAGGTTATATGTCTTTGAGAAAAACTGATGCCCTGCAAAGTCTGTCCATGTCAGATAGATCAAGTTTATAAGGTCCATTTGAGTCTTTCTAATTTACATTTCTTTCATTTCCATGTCATGCTCTTGTTTAAATACTTAAAACAGTACTCAATTCGACAGCGCATATACTATTGATACAGAGAAAATTAGCATGACCCCTGCACAAGGATGAAGCGTTCCATATTTTTAATTCCAACAATGAGAAATGAACAAAAGATTGGAGCTGAAGACCTTAGGTGCTTGCTTTTTGCCCATTGACCAGATTACTAGAACTCTCTGCATTATCTCTGCAGCGTGGGGTTTTTATTATCTTTACCTAAAGACGTCTCTTTTTGTTAATGACAAATGTGTTTTTTAAAAAAGTCGGGTTTCTCTCAATACACCATCAAAGGTTTTTAAATTGTTTCATATCTGGTCAAGTTGAGATTTTTAAGAACTTCATTTTTACTTTGTAATAAAAGTTTACAACTCATTTGTTTCAACAAAAGTCAACAAACTGCAAGCACCTGTTAATAAAGGTCTTAAATAATAATAATAATAAAATACTTAGACATTTTGATTTAGCTCTTTTAAAGTCTTTGCTAATTGAATTATCCCTATCATTTCTGATTCTGTTTCTGTTACCTGAATTTTCTCCTGATTATGTCTTTTTTTTTTTTTTTTTTTTTTTTTTTGCTGTTTTGCCTATTTAGTATTTACTAATTGGTTCCTGAACATTTTGTATATTGTTCAGTGTATGTATCCTGCTGCCTTCCTGTAGTATTTGGCCTTGCTCTTCAGATCAGTAATTTACTTGCCAATCACCTTAATCGTTTTGAAACTTGTTTTTATGCTTTTGTAGTACATCTGGAGTGTTAGTTTAGTCCTTGTTCAAAAGCATGGCATTTCTGAAATATTCATTGAATTTCCTGGATATTCAATGTGGTGTTTTTCAACCCTTGGGACCTCAAACATGTCTCCATAGGAATGAGCTTGCATATTTATCTCATTATTCAGTCAGAGCTTAAAAGGGATTCTCCTCTTTTAAGAGTTCTAGATATATCTTCTCTGTAGTCACTTTTGTCTTGGACAATTTATCCTGAAAACTCTAACCATCTCAGCCTTCCTTATCTCAGAAAGATTTTCTTCTGGAATCCCTTCTCTGCACTTTGGTCTAGAAAGTGCCTGCACTAAGAAAGCCTGACATTTGTAGCACATGCTCCACTTGTTTTCTTTCTTTCAGTGATTTCAGCCCTGTTCTGTCTGTTCAGTATCTGTGAAGAGAGTTTGACAATATGGTTTAATTCCCTGGAGTTTTTCTTCTTTATTTTGTTTTGCTTTGTGTTGTGGCACAAGGGCTAGTCCTGTACTAAGTATTCAATAGACTGGGATCAAAATTTCCTATTACCGTTTTATTTATTTTTTAATGTGATGCAAATTTTCTTTACTGTTGGGGTTTTAATTACTGTTGCTTGGTTTATATACACTAAGATTCCTTAATGTTATGCCATTTTCCAGATATATTTTAAAGTCTGCATGTGAGGGAAATCCTGAATCACCTCTTACTGAACTCTAGTGTTCTTGTGAGCACAGCTTGGAGACTATCATTTCACTAGCAAAGGTCATGGTGGTCACTGTGTCTGAGGACTAATTAGAATGAATACAAAAAATCTCAAGTAAATCAATCACTTAGAAGTTTATACTATTAATTTCCACTTTATTTGGAAGTTTCTATTACTATGCAACCTGCTTTAAAAAGTTTAAAAAATGTAGAATAAATGAGCATAGCCAATGTATGATGATATTTAAGAATAATTAAACCATCTTAGGGATGTCAATATCTTTTAGAATCTTAAAGTATTTAGATTTTTTCCCATCAGAACACTGTGGCGGGGGAGACCCGGGCCCAGGGTTACGCCACGTGCATCTAAAGATGGCGACTGGCAGAGAGCAAATGGCATCCTGATTATGCCTGGAGAAAGGCAGGAAGTGTTTACAATTGGCTGTATTGATAATCAGTTCAGCTGCCTAGCGCGTGGACAGATATACTTTACATGTATGCTTGAGCTCGTGATCGCTTTACTTTAACAGGATTGGATGGACATACCTGGTTACAATTGCTTATGCATGAGACTGCTTATATATTGAGGGTGTTATCTGAATAAACAGGAAGCTGCTTCATGAACTTCTGAAGAGTACCTGTCTTTTGTCCCGCTGGTACGGCTGTAAGAGCAAGAAGCGGCGGGGAGCCGCTTGGAGCAACCCGGGCTGGGAGCGGCAGTAATCCTCAGAACACATTATTCATTTAGTATGACAAATTATAAATTCTTGTGCTTCATCCCCATGCTTTCAATTTCTGCCATGTTCACTTTTCTTTCCCTGAATACTAGCATTTTTTACTGTAATCTGTAGGTATCCTTTGGCTTCCTTTGTTACACTTAAGAGTTATAGAACTTTGTGACCTTTGCCTAAAGGGTTTACCCGAGTCAATAAAAATGCAGCATTAATAAATACCCTGTAATCTGATCACTGGAACCTAAGGCATTGAAGACTAATTTCATTTGCCCATAAATGTCATTGTGTGGGGGAAATGTTAAAGAAAAAAAGAAAGAAAGAAAAGGAGAGAGTCACACCAACTCACTTCAAAAAATCTTTAAAAAAGTGGCATACTGTTTTAAGACTTATTGTATGATACTGAAAAATGTCTGTAAGCCAGAAAAAAAATAATTTAAAACATCATTAATTCACACTTTTTGCATTTTCAAATAAATATGTTTTATTCACTAATCCTTACAGAAGATAGCAAGAAGATAGAGGTCAGCTCTCTACTGTTGTTACAGCATTCTAAAAACTTCTTACAGAAGTGATAAGCTGTTATGGTTTGGATGTGAGAAGTCCCCCAAAAGCTCACATGTGAGACAAATGCAGGAAGGTTCAGAGGAGAAATGATTGGGTTGTAAGAGTCTTAACCCAATCAGTGAATTAATCCCTGGTGGGATTAGTTGAAGTGATAGGGCGTGGCTGGAGGAGATTGGAATTGGGGTGTGGTTTCGGAGTATATATTTTGTATCAGGTGAGCGCAGCCTCTCTCTGTTTCCTGATTTTGCAAGCTGCCTCTCTCTGCCACACTCTTCCACCATGATGTTCAGCCTCACCTTGAGCCCCATGGAATGGAGCTGGCCTTGTATGGACTAAGACCTCTGAAACCATGAGCCCTCAAATAAACTTCTCTTCTATAATTGTGCTGGTTAGATCATTTAGTCACAGCAGCAAAAAAAGCTGCCTAAAACATATACTAAATGAATTAAAATTTCACATCTAACGGTTGGACCTAGGTATGGCACAGGAGTACTTTTTTATTCCACAGACCTGTGGCATATTTTTGAAAAAGAACTTCTTACTGAACTTCACTCACTTACACTCTAGGATTGACATTTATTGTTATTGCCCTACTAAAACTGTAGTCAATAAAAAGTGGTATAGTATAGTTATTTTTTCTGGCTTAGTACTCCTCATTTTTGGAGAACAGCTCCACCTACACAAAGCACATAATCCAAGTGGTTCTCAGTCACAGTGCTTCGTCTCCTTATGGTCAAACAGTTGGGCATGTGTCCCAGGCAGAAATAATCCATAGACTTCCCCTTGGCAAGTCCTAACAGAGTTTGTCCCAAGGTTGTTGTGTGGGCATGGGAAGAGAGAAGTCTCCTTGCCTTTATACCTGTTACAATTGGTAAGCTGGCAGATTGCAAATGGGTCTGACAGTGGATATCCTTTCTGCCATGTGGAGATAATCTATCTGCTGAATTAAAGCAACATGAAGAGGATACTATAGCCAAAAGATGGAGAAAACGACCCCAGCATTTAATCCCCTGAATATAGTCATTTCCAAGCCAAATCTCTGACTGAAATTTCCAGCATATATGCCAACGACTTTTGTACAAAATATTTTCAATTAAATATCTACAGACTGCTACAGAATTTATAATATAAAAACTAAGGAAAGATAAAGCTTTAAATTCTACTTAGGATTTAGGATTCTATAATGGTATCTACATTGATATATTCCTATGGTTGACATTTCATGGTTCATTTAATTTTTCACATTATTTTGTCTCACTTTGTTCTAGGTATGTTTCCTATAAGTAACATATAAATGGATATTTTAAAATATAGTCTCATAATCTCTGCATTTTTATAAATACATTTAATTTTCTATGTTTTTAAAAATGTTCTCATTCTTGTTTATTATCAAGTAATTCTCTTGTTTTTCCTTCATCTTATTCTACCCCTGTTTGGAGAGTTAGGCATTTGTTCAAGTTTATACAGCTAGAAAACAGTGAAAATGAGACTTGGACCTTATATACTTGAAGCTAGCGTTTGAACTCTTAATGTTGCTCCTAGGGCGAATAAAGATAGTATTTGATTACAAACTTCCAATGGGAATGGAAATACAAGGATGAACAAGAGATACTGTTAATTTGAACTGTTAATTTGAATTCCTTTTTTTGTGGGGAGGGTTACTGGGGATTGAACTCAGGGGCCCTCAGCCACTGAGCCACATCCCAGCCCTATTTTATACTTTTTGTTTGGAGACAGGGTCTTACTGATTTGTGCCTCCTCCTTGCTGAGGCTGGTTTTGAACTCTCAATCCTCCTGTCTCAGCCTCTTAAGCCTCTGGGATTATAGATACACTGACAATTCTTAAAGAATGATTCAAATTAAATGTAAAAAGAGGCATGCAGAATGACTAAAAAATAAACCCTGTTTGGGTGACTTGATATATACTCTCCAGGCGATCAGGACACCAAAAACAAGGGAGGGGAAATATTATGAATTGTAGGTGCCTTGGACAGGGTTGTTAGAAAATTTAGAATCATAGAGTTTGTTGGTAGTTTGTAAAAATATTCCAATTCATAAACATCATCTGGGCTAGAATTTAAAACACACAATCTAAAAGTTTATGGAAATCATGAGTTTATCCATGGGCTGTGTGATAAAGCCAAAAGAAGAGAACAAAAGATGGGACTGTCAGCAAGCACATAGAAGCTTACATTGTAATGTTGAGATGAAGGAATAGATGCAGACCACTGGAAACAGCACCTGGAATGAAAAGAATGTGTTAAACTGTGCTCAGATGGCGATGGTGATGATGATGATGATGGTGGTGATGATCATGGCGATAAATAATAAAACCTACTTCATCATATTTTTTCTTGCTTACAGACAACTGCTGTAGGTTCAAGTCCCAAACTAGGCCTTAGAGAATTACTCCATTATTTACCTTATGTGATAAATATTCTCTGACTCTTATTTTGAGCCAGAAAGAAATATTAACCCTGATACTCCAACTATATTTTGCTTCTAATGAAAAAGGGGATGAATACTAGTCAAGTGATGATGAGAAATACTTTCTTGCACAGTGATATTTCAGCCTCTGCAACAACTACACTAATTTTTAAGGCTGCTAAAATAATCTCAGATAAATAGTAGGAAGCTTCATACTGTATCTATAGCCCTATATATTTTTTTTACAGATAAAACGGTAAGATTTATCTCTTAACTTTTTTTTAAAAAACATTTCTCATCTGGTTCCACTGGTATAATTTGGTCATGTTCAAGTGTATGTGAAAAGTACTTTTTCCTCTTTTCCCCAAACACATCTTTACATACTGAAGGTGAAATTTGTGCATCCCTGGGGATTTTAGGAAAAAGAGAGAGGTGGAAGGAGAAGTTGAAAGGCAAAGAGCAGGTTCACATTGTCAAGCCACATGATCTGTCTGAATTTTACCCAGGGGATCACACATTCTTATTGTCAGAAGCAGAGAGATTTTGGGAAGCAAGAAAGACAATTCAAAAATGATAGGTAATCCCAAGCCAAATGGTGAAAATGAATGATAATATTTTACATGTTACAAAGCAGTTTTATTCTAAAGGGTTTTTTAGAGTACGCACTGGTGTCTCAGCTGCCTACAGTTTCTGACTGAGAGAAACTTAGTAACAATTGAAATAATATTGAAAAGAAGTTAACTTTAACTTACATTTTATTTTTAAACGTCAATAATTTATACAAGAGTATTTTGAGTACAAATGCAATTTATGTAGATGTTTTACAAGTACCTAACTCTACTCCAGACATTTCTAATTTTGTTTCATCTATATATTTTGTCCAGTTATGATCATTTTTTATCGTTCTGAAGTTTCAAAAAAAAAAAAAAAGTGCTTGAATGAACAATTAAATTTTAAGAATTACTTTATCAGGATACCCCATTGTGCTACCTCAAGTTGGTTTCACATATCTGCACTCCTTTATGTTGGACTGAGAATCATTATATTTTATTAACTTGTCCTTGGAAAATTACTTTATGCAGATACACACACACACAAAACGAAACCCCTTTATCTTAAGGTTAAAGAGTAATAGAATTAGGACTAGGATCATCTAACTTTAAAATTCAAGTTCTTAGTTCATTATGCCAAACTTTTTTAGGATTAATAGGAGTTTTGAATGTCATGCCACAGGACATCATTTTTAACTTTGTGGAACACATCTTTAGGCATTGTATTCTATTAGATACTTGATGCTGAGCATGATAAGGAGATAGTCTGTAGTCTTTGAAAACATAAGAAAATGCATATGCTGAATTCATGTACATAGATATAATCTAGTCACATAACTAGTTATTGAAAAATAGCTTTATTATATTTATACATAAGTAAATTATGAGTTCACTTTAAAGATGACCAGTAAATACTGATTTCTTTGCAGTTTATGTTTATATCTAATAATTTGAGGAAACCATTAAAGCTTTTCCTATAAGGTGAGTCATGAACACTTCAATGGGACATGCTATAATTGGCATGATCTTTAACATGTTACATAAATATACAGCTTATGGTAATAAAGGAGAAATAGTATATCGAGTGACATAAAAAGCAATATCTGTACCATTAGGATATAGTGAAATTGGATTGTAAACGATGAAGACCAATTTGTACTGAGATGCCCCATCTGTACTGAGATTTTTTTACTTTCTTCCTTTTATTCATCTACTTCTTTATTTTTTTCTTTTCCTTTCTCATATGGTTTGAATGGTAATGGGCAGGGATATGAGAAATAAGAAACTTCTTTTGATGTTGTTGCATTTGGTTTGGATCTGGTGCCTTTCACCTGTGAATGCTAAGGGGGGAGACCTGCCATAATATAGCTCTGACTGAGCTCAACCCTGCTAGATCCCCATTTCCCCATAGAGAACTGTCCTCCCACCCCTATTAATATCTGTGTGGCAGCCACATAATACTTGGTAAACTTTTGCCTTAAAAACTTTTTAAACTTGACACTTTTTCATACTGTTTTGAACCATTATTTTTCTGTGTTAAAAAAAAAAAAAAGGCTTAGTGGGACTGGTGGCAAGAAGTTATTGAAGATCTTAGAAAACTAAAAGAAAATGTAATGTATCCCTAATGAATATAGCCTTATACATTAAATTGCACTCAAACAGAGCACTTAGTTATTGTTTTTTTTTCTCTCATACACAGAATTGACTTTATGACATAAAAAATGGGTAAAGGTGTGAGTGTCGAGAACTAAGAGTGGTTAAGACGAAAAATAATACACTCTATTTCCTCTTTCTGTTCATACCCTTAGGGCAGATTTTAGATTATGAACTTACATTGTAGTAGTTTTATATATATATATTTTTTAAGTAATTACTGTCTACTAAAAGAATTTCAGGAAAAATTTGAGGTCAAATGTATGACCAATATGATCCTACAATATATGTAATCAGAAAAATGAGAAATTACACTCCATTTATGTATGCTCTATCAAAATGTATAAATATATTCTACTGTCAAATACAACAAATTAGAACAAATAAAAAACTTAAAAATTATCAGCAAAAACAGTGAGAAAAAAATGTTTGTTAATGTTGATGATTACTGATCAGAGAGCACTTGAAACTGGTTTAAAAATCATGAACCCAAATACAGAAGGTAACATTCTAAAATTGACTCCTCTGTTAGATTGTTCAGCATAACACTAATCTAGGTACTTCCATGACAGTCTTTATAGATGGAATTAAGTTACTAATCGCCTAACTTTAAATGAGTGAGCTTACCCAAGGTCGAGTGTGCCCAGCGTATTTACGTGATCCCTTAGAAGCAAAAGTAAGAAGAGTATTAGAGATTGTGGCAGAAGACATGAGGCAGAAGGTGACGCCAGAGAAAACTTGCCATTGGTGGACATGAACGGATCTACAAAGTGAGGAGCAACCCAGAGTTTCTAGTAGAGAACAACACCCAGCTGACATCCAACAGAAAGTGGGGTTCTTAGTCCTATAACAGCATGGAACTGATTTTGCCAACAACCTGAATGGGCCAGAAGAAAGTATGTTCCTAAAGACATCTCACTTCTGCCTTGTAAAATTCCAAGCAGACAAGCCAGATGAACTGTGCTATACACAAACTCCCCAACTGCAGAACTGATGGGTAATAAATGTGTGCTATTTTAAGCAGCTGAATTTGTGGTAGTTTGTTATAGCAGTAGTGAAAAACTAATACAGAACATGTTTTTCAACGCAAACCTTGTGATGTGAGGTCAGGTGGATATACAGTGACTAAATGTGTTGTCCTGAAGGAGGGAGACAAGGCTGCTGTCCTCCTGATGCTGTGGAGAACCCTAGAGGAATCAGAAATGATCTCTTGGGTCAGACAGAACAGTGGTTTCTGATCATTATCTAGAAAGACAACTATCATCAATACTATTATAGAAATGGAAATGCTTGGTTAAAGCCCCACCTCCAATGCCAGAAGACTTTTGCTAATATTGAAAGTTTATTAGTCATCTGGCCATGGTCCTTTGATTGAATACACAATGCAAAACCTTTTTCTACCCCAAAGTACAGATTTTTTAATTCTCTGTTTTTGTATAGGATTAGTATATTTTTAGCTCTTATATTTTGAACATCAGCCATCGTAATTTTTATGAATAAGTTTTACTTGTTTTTCAACCAGATATTCATATGCTTCCAGCATCATTTGTTGTAAGAGTTATCCTTTTCTTACTGAATTTTCTTTGTTCATTTGTTGAAACACAACAGTCATGTCTGTGTGTGATTATATCTGCCCAATCCATTTTGTATTCCATTGATCTTCATATATTGTACGTCAAAACCACACAGTTTGTGTGTGTGTTGGTGGGTGGAGGTGGTGCTGGGAATCAAACTCAGAGACTTTGTAAATGCTTGGCAAGTGTTGTATCACTGAACTATACCCTAGCCCTAAACCACACTCTCTGAATTACTGTAGTTTTATATTTGAAATCAGAAAAGTATAAGTCCTTCACATATATTCTTTTCTTTCAAGATTAGTTGGACGAGACTAGATTGTTAACATTGTCATGTAATTTTTAAGAATTAGTTTGTCAATTTCTGTATAAAACCCTGATGGGAATTTGTGATTTCATTGCCTCTATCCATCAGTTCAGGGAGAATTGGCACCTTAATTAATTTGTTTTTTTTTTTTCCCATGAGTAAACATCATATATAATTTCACCCATTTAGACTCTCTTTCTTATCTGTCAGTAAGAATTTGTTGTTTTCAATGTGTAAACTTTGCACATACCTTATTAAATTCATATCTAAGTATATAATATTCTCAAAGTCTTAAAATGGTTTTAAATTTTCTTCCAGGTTTTAAATTATTTTGCTTGGAAATAAAATTTATTTGTATGGTGCTTACCTTGTATTATTTGAACTTGTTATTTCACTTATTAATTTCCTACATATTTGGTAGATTTTAGGATTTTTAACGTACACAATTTTGTTAGTCAGCTTTCTGTTGTTGTGAGAAAATACCTAAGATAGACAACTTAAAGGAAGGCAGGCTTATTATTTTGTCTTATGATTTCAGAAGTTTCAGTCCATGGTTGGTTGACTTCTTGCTTTTGAGCCTATGGTAAGGCAGAACATCATGGCAGGGTGTACATGATAGAATAAAGCTACATACCTCATGGCAGCTGGAAAGCAAAGAGATAGAGGAAGAGGAGAGAATCCTAATATCCCCTTCAATGGTGCATCCCCTGTGGCCTGACCTCATCTAACTAGGCACTTCCTTTTAAAGATTCTATCGCCTCCCAATAATACCACAGGCTGGGACCGAGCCTTTAACACATGAACCTTCAGGGACATTTCAAATTCAAACTATACTAACAATAATATGATTCACAGATCATTTAAAATTTTGATGTATACTTTGAATCTCTGTCGTCCCTGTTAATGGTACTGAGAAGAACTTCTATTGCAATGTTGAATGTAAGCACATTCAGTCTATAGTGGATTATATTGATGGATTTTTGAGTATTAAAGTGACCGCACATACCTGAGATAAAACTGATGTGTTGATGATGTATTTTAATTATATATGATGCTAGTTTGATTTGCTGATATTTTGTTTAGGTTTACCAGTGTTAATATAGAATATTGGTGTTTTTATTCTAGTAATATATTTGTCTAAATTTGGAAATATTCTCTACTCCTGTATGTTCCAAAGTCTTGAATAAGAGTTGCAATGTATCTTTATTAAATTATTAGTAGTCTTCACTAGTAAAGGAATTTGGTCCTGGAGATTATCTTTTCATTCTTATATTTATGTCTGTGACAAGGTTTTAAACTTTATAATTATATATCATTTGCTGCATATAAGGCAATACAAGTTTTCTATTTCCTCTTATGTCAATTTTAAAGGTTTTAAAATGACCATTTCATTGAAGTTATTGAACTAGTTGGAATAATTGTTTTTTTCAGAATAGTCCTTTATAGTCATTTCAGCATCTGTAACCTCTGCTAAAATGTTCTAGTTTTCGATTCTGATACAGGTACCCTACAATTTTCTTGTCTACTTTTCCCTTCATTCTAGCTAGTGTTGTATTAGTTTGAGAGATTCTTTCAAAGAAAATCATTTGGGCATTGATGTTTCTCTATATTTTAATTGTTTTCCATTTCACTGATTTCTAATGTTATATTTACTTTTATTTCTTTTACTTTGTGTTTAATTCATCCTTATTCTAACTTCTTAATGTAAAAACTTATGTCACACATCATAGACCACTCTATTTTCTAATATGACAATTTAGAAGTATACATTTCATACAAACACTGTTAGGTTTACATCCACAGATTTTAATGTCTCAATTTAAAATTTTGTTCTTTTTAGATATACCTGACAGCAGAGTGTTTTTTGACATATTAAACATACATGGAATATAATTATTCAAATTAGGATCCCATTAAATGTCCCATTTTTAAAATTATGAAGTTCAACTACTTTCTAATTTCACTTGCCATTTCACCTTCAGTACATAAATTGTATAAAATTATTTTATTCAGTTATTTATTAAGTCTTTTCTAAATATCTTGTTATTGATTTCTATTTCAGTACTCTTATGAATAAAGTACTAAAAGAGGGAAAAATCACAGAAATCAATGATAATTAGTTGTCACTGAGTAGATCTATATATTTTTTGTAGTTCTTTATTGTTGCATTATAATGAACTTAATAGTACTAGTGTGTACACTTTCAGCATTGTTTTACCCAGCCAAATAATTGCCCTCTCAATTATGAAAGGACCCCACGAATCCCTGGTAAGGTCTGAGTAGTTTTTCATTATTATTAGTTTAGCTATGATCCTTTAGAGTGTTGGGATTCTCTCTGACTTGCCCATGTGTTCCATGAAGTCTGTCCCCTCTGGTTAAACTTAAACTCCAACACTTTGAGAGTTCTGAAAGTTTTCTTTTTTATAGTGGATATATTGTGAGAGTTGTATTTCCTCAAAAGTTATTCTTCGCCTGGCTTTCTTGACTTGTTCTGTATATATGCAACTTAACATTCAGGCAAAGAATCATGGTGACCATTTTGCAGATGTTTCAAACATTTTCTCCGAGCAGCTGCTTCTTTTGTCAGGGCTCCAGCTTTCCTTTTCCAGCACTCAACACATTGATAATCCAGTGGCCTAGTAATCACAAGCAGAAAGTTGCAGCATTCATAGGCCTCCTTTATCCTTTGCAACTTATTCTAATCAATAAATTAAAATAGTGGTATCAAGAGTTTTCCATTATAGTTGATTACAACTGGATGGCATGTTCAGTATCTGTTACTTCATAAATTGGATACCATTCAAATTCCATGTTGAAACATTATCACTTACGTTTTTGTTTTTTTTTTTTTTTTGGTTAAGGTAAATCTATCATTCTATAAATTTTACCCATTAATTTTCATTTTACTTTTGGCATGAAATAAAAATAAAATCCATACCTCTCTTATTTTATCTTACTTAAACAGCTAAAAAAAAAAAAAACAAAAAAAAAAAAAACAAAAACTATCATTTGGAAAAAAATAGTTTTACCTTGTTTCTGTTAATTATACCCATAAAATACTGAGTTTACTTTAGTATTTCATGTTTATCATTATATTCTAATGTTGCTCAAGTTAACTTTTTCCATGCTGTGGATTAAACATAAGGGTGTAGGAATACTTGTCAGGTGCTGTATCACTGAGGAACATCCTCAGACCAGACTTTCTGAAAAAAAGTATTTTGAAATCCTTTTTCATTTAACTCCATCATTTTGAAGCCTATTCTTACCTACATATAGTATCTATATTCCTTTTACTTATTTAGGCAGTTTCATTATTTCACTGAATAGTAAACAGATGCCCGTTTAAAAAATAGACAAAGTTAAAAGACAGGAAAATTACCAAAGAGAAATGGACTTACAATCCAAATAATCTTTATTTCTGTCTTTTTTAATTGGCATAATTTTAACTTGCATAATTTTGAAGGTTCATTCAATCGTCTAAAGCAGACAGTGAATCTTCTCTGAGAGATTTTTCCAGAAGGAGTTCCTGTCCCTAATTACAACATTGCCATAATAAGTATCATTGATAGATAGCAAAATTTAGTCTTTTAAAATTTTTCAACCAGATGCCATTTTAAAATAAAGCATCAAGGCCTCCACGTTCTTAAAGAATTCTTGATGTGGCCAATTATACCAACTGTGATTTGTTTAAGTGGTGATTTTCTTTAGGACATTTGTGACAAGTTTGATTATGTAAGTTCTTTCATATAGTAACTTCTCATTCTGTAGTTATTAGCTATGATTGACATGTCAGTTGCTTGGAACATATCTTAGAAAGTATTAATATATTAAGAAAACCTCTCTCTTAAAAATTCTGTTGTTTTACATAATGATACAAATAATAATGATTAACATTTATTAAGAATTTATTTTGTGTTATACTCCTTACATGTATTATGAGTGTAAGTAACCATTCTCACCATGTCTCTGTAGCTTTCTTCCTCCTCCTTTGGTGACCTGAAAATCTTGCCTAAGGATTTTTTCTCTAATCTTCGTGTTTGGTAACCTAAAAACTACGAATGACATAACCAATGATGAGGTCCTAGTGAAGCCATCTAATGGATTAACGTGTCCTTTACACATTGTCCTTTGTGAACCTGCTTTTGTTTTCTTTACCTTTGTCCGGCATTCTAAATTTGGAAGAAAACTTCACCTAAATTATTTATTAAGATATTAACTACTGGAGTCAGCTATTCTAGGAGAAAGGAACAAGAGAAACATCAGAGACCTCCCAAATGGTGGTGTTTCTCTTTAGAGTTACAGAACCCAAAACATCTAATGACCTTCAATAATATCAGAATGTGTATCAAATAAATGGACCACTACAGGGTTAATGTTTATTCTAGTGCCCAGATGCCTGTGGCTAAAATACAATTCCTTAAATTTCCTATATAAGCTCTTTGCTTGCAGTTTTTGACTACCATGGTCATTAGGACCGCAGTATGACCAGTTTCTGATCACCTGGCTCATAATAATAAAATTCTTTCTCTACCATCACCTTACCTCTTGAGTAAGTAGTTTCCATTATATAGCAAGCAGACTGAGTGTTTGTGCAGTAACATTAGCCATTCCATCTCTTGTATTCCAACAATTGCACTTTGAATATTCACCAGCATTTCAGATCTCATCCATCTGAGGATCTGTATAAGTTTTAAAAGCCAGTATAGGCCAGGCACAGTGGCACACACCTGTAATCTAAGCAGTTTCGAAGGCTGAGGTAGTAGGATCTCAAGGTCAAAGTCAGCCTTAGCAACTTAGCAAGGACCTAAACAACTTAGCAAGAATTTGTCTCAAAAAAAAGATATTAGGATGTGTCTCAGCAGTAAAGCGCCTCTGGGTTCAATCCCCAGTACCAAAAAATAAATAAA
The DNA here is from genome assembly GCF_902686455.1 of Sciurus vulgaris. NCBI lineage: Eukaryota > Metazoa > Chordata > Mammalia > Rodentia > Sciuridae > Sciurus > Sciurus vulgaris. Next base: position 85,956,615 of record NC_136465.1, read on the forward strand.
TAAAAGAAAGTAATAGGACTATGTAAAGAGTAGACTCTATCTCTGTTTACACACACACATACACACACACACACACACATACAGAAATACATTCCATAAATGTGATATTGTATCTTTCAACATATCACAATAACCAAAATGGTAATTTGAAAAAAAAATGCTGAATTTTATCTGAATGCATTTTTTGGTTAGGAATAACATGGAATATTGATTTATGAAACCCAGAAGAAAATTAAAATGTAGATATGAAGAACCATAAGGAGACTAAAGCTGCAAATTAATCTTATTGCAGGTAAAATCTGTGTTAAAGTTTTCTTTTTTTGCTCAAGGATGTATTTTATTTACTGAGTTCGTGTAGTAGGTTAAAAGCTATTAAGATAATTAATACATGATGAAGGGTGGGTTATATTTGAGATTATTTTGTATGAAACAAGGTGTTAATCATGCATACTACTTTAACAAGTCAATAATAGAATTTAGGTTTCCATAAATACAAAACTGAGATCATACAAAATAATTTCCATGCTTTTAAATTGGTTATTACTAGAATTTTGCTTTTATTGATTTTTTTCTTTTTTTATTATTATTTTTATTTAGCTTTTAACTTTTTAAAGACTGCATTTTGATTCATTGTACAAAAATGGGATACATCATTTTGTTTCTATGGTTGTACACAATGTAGATTCATACCATTCATGTAATCATACATGTACATACAGTGACGATATTTCACATTCGTATTTAAGTAAATATCAGAAACATGAATTACAATTTCTTTCCTCAATAAAAATTCTTTCACTAAGTGCAATAGTCTGAACATGTCTGTTCCAAAATTTGTTACTAATATGATAATATTAAGAGGTGAGACCTTTAAGAAGTGAATAGACCACTCTTATAAGTATGATTAAGGCCCATTCACTGATTTACCCTTCTAAGCTTCTGCCAGTTGAGGACATGGTGTCCCTTCCCTCTGAAGATGCAGCAATAAGATGTTATCTTGAGAGATGTCTTTGCCCAACAAACAAACCTGCCATCATCTGGATCTAGATTTCCCAGTCTTCAAACTGAGAGAAATAAATCACCTAGTAGGTGGTATTGTGTTATAGCAGCACAAAAGAACTAGAACAGGAGATATAGTGGTGTTGCATTAACAAATACTTAAAAATAGTTTTGGAAATGGGTAATGGACAGAGGCAGGAAGAGTTTGAAGAGTATGCTAGAAAAACTTTATACTGCTGTGGTGGAACATTAAGAGCAACTCTGGAGAGGGCTCAGAAGAAGGAGAGCTGTGGGAAACCTTCATTCTTCTTAGAAATTATTTTAATGATCATGAACTGGTAGAAATATGGACAGTGAAACCCTTCTGATGAGGTCTCTTATTAGAAATGAGTTGTAAGGTGTTGGAAACTGGAAGAAAAGTCATCCTTGATATAAAATGGCAAAGAGCTTGCCTGAACTCTGTACGTATTTTCCAGAAGTTGTGGGAGACAGAACTTAAGAGTGATTAAACCAAAGAAATCTCTAAGCAGCATAGTTTTCAGGGTGCTACATGGTTTCTTGAGAACACAGAAATGATATAAAGATGGAATTTGTAATTTAAAAGGGAAGCAAGAAATGAAACTTGGAAAATTTTTAAGCCGATCACTTAAAAAAATAAGCATGTTTAAGAGAGAAACCAAAGGTGTGGCCAAGCAATCTTTAGATAAAGAGATTAGACTGGAGAAGAAAAGCAAGGTGCTATTTATCCAGACAATGGGAGAACGACTGCAGAGGCATCTCAGATCTTTGAGACTGAACGCCCATCACAGTTTCAGAGTTCCACAGTCTTGAGCTTCTACCAGTTCCCAGGGAAGGTGAAGAAGAATTGTGGGAAGCCGCCCATGGCCTGTATGTGAATTGAGTGTAGCTGAACCATTAACCAGGAAAATCTGGTCTTAGGAACTCTCAGTTATCATAACTGATGGAGACTGCCTGAGTCAAGTATTATCCTGTGTTAGTTCACCCTGGGGATTCAAATCAGGTCCTGGATTCAAATAGCTTGCTAAACTGCACCCCTTATCCTGTTTTTCATGGAAGAAGCTCCTGCCAGTCCCTTTTGATCTGCACCGCTATAAATAACCAAGCACAGTTTTCTTTCTTTGTTAGAGCCAGACTCTTGTGGAGGACTCAGTCATGCCCCTGCTTTTATTTCACAGCCAGCCCATCCCTTCTATATGAACCTTTTCCCTCACCCCTGTGGACATAGGGCGATAGAGAACCACTCAAATTTGCCTCAGGTCTCTCCTCACATTCTTGTGTGGCACTCTGTTACAGCAGATGCCTTCCACAGTATAGTCCAAGCATCGCCTGGGCCCACCTGGGCCACCAGTTGTGGCTCAGGTGATGCTTGGACTGTACTGTGGAACGCACCTACTATAAACCTTCACAGCATCTGCTTAGTGATATTTCTGTAGGCTGAAAGAGTGTAAGAGCTGAGGAGGCTACTTCCACCTAGATTCAAGAATATCTAGGACAGCCTGTGTACCCAGACAAGACTTGCTGCAGGAGAAGGCCACCCCAGAGGGCCCTGACAAGGACAATGCTTTCAGAAACCATTGAAGGCAGAGCTACCCCTAACACACTACATCTCTAGTGTCATCAACAAGGAATGCCAGCCTAGGAGAGCCACAGGACTTTAATCTGTGAAAGTTGAGGTGTGTGGGTTTTGCTCAGCAAAGTCATGGGGGCAAATTTCCCTGAGGTCTTGACAGATCAACCCCTGCCCCAGGAATTGGGACATGGAATTAGTGGAGGATGATTCTTAGACTCCCAATATTTGGCTTGTTCACCTTGTTGGGTTTGTTTTGGAATTGCACGGGACCTGTTTCTTCTTCATTTTCTCCTGTACCTCCTTTCTGGAATGGGGATGTCTATACTATTCCTATTCCAGCACTGTGTTTTGGAAGCGCATAACTTGTTTGACATCAGGGTCATGGCTGATGGGGAATTTGCCATAGGATGAACTCTGTCTTGAGTCTCACCCATATGATGTTTAGATGAGACTTTGGAGTTAGACTTAAAAGTTGACACTGAATCAAGTTGACTTTTGGGGATATGGGATGGAATACATTATGTGTGAGAAGGATATAGAGTTTGGGGACCAAGGGTAGAATGCTATGGTGTGAATGTGTCTGTGCCCAAATTCAGGTGTTGCTAATTATCTTAAGAGGTGGAGACTTTAAGAAGTAGTTAAGCTGTCAAGATTTTTCACTTGTTAAACGGAGTGAGGCCCAGTATAAATGCTTGCTCATACTTAGCTCTGCAAATGTATTTGTTTCAAACTATTTCTACTTTGAGCAAATCAATAAGAAAAGCATTTTCTCTCAATTTTACATGCTTGTGGATGAGGCATAAGTCAGTGCCACAGCCTGCACCAAGACCCATCCCAGGGAGTTGTGTGTATGTTGCTGAGAGCTGAGACTGGTCATGCTGAAAGGTGAGTGGCTGTGGGAGCTCATCCCCGGACCTTCCTTAGTAGCTGTTCCTCTTAACTCACTCTCATCCCTCATCTAGCACAGGACAGCAGTACTGCATTAATGGCTAAGTGCAGGGAACACCATGGAGCGCCTGATGGTATTCAGAAAGCCTTATCCTCACATGCTTTTGCTGTGCAGTTCATTTTTTAACAAAGGACTAGAAACGAAAATGTGACTGTGAGCAGGGGGTGAAAGACCACTTTGTAGCAAATGAATTACATTCAAAGTCAATTTTTAACTAATTCTTCCTGTGGCTATTAAAAGAGCTAGTGTTACTTAGAGTCACAAACTAGTCCCCAGTAAATGAATATCAGTGAGAGATCCACTTCTGGGCATAAAGCATCCTCTTTAGAGAAAATCATTCTTGAAGTCCATATATTAAGTTTGTTCTCACTATTCTAAGGCAGGTTTAAAAAATATAACAGAAAGAAAGAAAAACTATTGGATTTATTCATCTTAAAGAGATGGTAAATTGACCTCCTGCTGATGACAGAGCACTCAGTTGGGGAAGGAAACAAAAAAATAACAAAAAACCCTTCACAGCAAACAATAGAGATTGCTTCAGTTCAATTTCCTCTCATATGCAGGTTCTGGCTTTACAGTTTAGCCCCATGGTACATTTATTAGGAGAAAATTCAGGAAAATTCACAAATAACTGAAAATAAAGCCTAATACACATAAATAAAGCCTAAAACATTTTGTATATTTTTTTTTATTGCATTGCCTGCAATGTAGCCCTTCCTTCCTTTCTTTCTCCCTCCCTTTTTCCTCTCTCACTTGCTTCCTTCCTTCTTTCATGAGAGGCCCTATTATATTAAGGAAAGCTAAATTTCTTTCCAGTTAAGTGCCAAGTTTTTCACTCTGTATAGGACAATGAGACTTAATGGGTTAAATGAAACCATTAGTACGAGCTCTTCATTAGTCTTCACCTTTAACATGAGGTCTTATACCCTTGATTCTATATTGCAATGTGTGGTTAAAACATCTATTTTAACTGTACCAAAAAAGGAAAATCTCAGAAAAGTGCTTAATTTTTAACCATCTAGTCTGTACATTAACTACTCTGCAGAAACTTCTTGGAGGTGACCTCTTCAAGATGAGCACATCTTGCCATCAACAATCCATAGGAGAGTTTGAAATGGGGTGTGAGAACTTGCAACATTTTACTCGGTGTCTTGGGAGACACCATTATCATGACCCCTTAAATTTACTGTCTTTGTAGACAACTTGCTGTGGGAAAGGGGGACTTTGGAGTTAACTCAACAGCTTTGGCAAATGAATGTTCCAGGAGAGTATTACTGCAAACCCCAAGAGGGGACATTAGTCTAGCTCTTCATTAGCAGGGGTGAGAAAAAGCTGTCCTCTGTGTTCTTGGATAGGCAGACTTTATTCCAGCAGGAGTTTCTCTCTGGAATTCAATTCTCTCAAATTCTTAGTGCTCCCAAAGTCAGACTTGTCTTTAATGGAAATGGGATAAGGGGAATCTGGAAATGTCAAGTGCAGTTTTATTTTTCAAGGAGACCATGGGTTTACAAATTGGGAGAAAAAAAATTCCTTTAAGCAGAATTAAAGTGCAATTGTAAAAGTCCAACACGTTGCAATTTGACAATATGCACTAACTGATAATGCCACCCACTTGACTCATTTACCAATTTAAGGTTATTTTGTAATCACCCTGTGAGTTTCCCAACATAATAGAAGTCTGTAAGAATGTACATGTGTGTTTTGCTCTAAAACAGCAAATAACTTCCCATCGTACTTAGGAAAATAAAGCCAGAAATTCCTTTCCTAACCATGATATTGTGTAATGGTGATACTTTTTTCCCCAAAGTTAAATCATGGTGTACTCCATGGGTAAAAAAAATGCAAAATAAATTTCATAATCATGTAAGTCATATTCAAAATCATGTAAGGAATGTTAAAGAAAGTGATTGCAAGTATAGGTAGAGATTAAACTGCTGAAAGTATTTCAATTCTAATACAGTGAGTATAGCATGTAAGTAGAAAAATCTAAATATTTGTTAATGAAAGTATTAAAAAGGTACAACCTGATTTACTATTCTATTCCTAAATTCAAAGTAAATAAACACTGAAACCATTTTAAAGTAATTTTATCTTTTTCTACCTCTACAAAACACATTGATAATAATGAGTCATACATATAGACGTGCTTCTCTTTTAAAATTCTTATATTTTAGTGTTGGGACTAATGACATGTTAACTAACTCAGGCTGACTCCTTACTCCCTGGTGAGTGAGCAAGATCAAGGCCTCAAAGGCAGTTTCAAAGGTTAATGACGATAAATCGGACCACCGTCAGGGATTGGTTAACAACAGTTCTGTGAAAGTGATCAGCTCGTGCTTGCCATATAGTCCTATGGGACTCTCACCTGTGTGAGTCCTCCGTGCCTTGCTGACCTTTAAGCTGATTGGTTCCCGCCTAGCCCCCACCCTACATAAAAGCTGTGTGACTTCCTCAATAAATGAGTTCCTGCTGTGACTGGTCTCCCTGATACTCGGAGGGCTGGGAGCAGGCGGTCAGTCAGCCCTACCTATCCCGGTCTGACCTTGTTGGGGAGTGTCCCCTTCCCTTGCCGCTGGTGGAGGAGGGCAGGGGGGCTTAAGACCCGACATCTGGCGCCCAACGTCAGGCCCCTCAAGGCTGATCCACAGCCAAAGCGAAGAGGCAGCTTCGAAACCGAAAGTACCGGCAGATCAGGCCAAGTGAGTTTCGGGGTAAGGCATCGCTGAAAAGATGGGCAAACACACACCACACATGGTGACCCTGCGCTCTCAGCTCTTAGACTCATGCTGAAGAGTAGGGGCTTTGAGTGGTCTCATACACAGGTGGAAAAAGCCTGGGACACCTTTACTCTGGTGGCCCCTTGGCTTCCTGCCGCTAATCTTTTTGACTGGTCCACATGGGATCATGTAGAACAACTTTTTAGGAAGAGGGAAATCAATTTAGGGGAGGGTCCCCCATTGGGAGTCTGCCCTACATTATCCGCCATTAAGGCCTGCTTCTCTCCAGGACCTCCCAAAGGGGGATCCAAGTTTCCCCACAAAGAGCCGCTGCCTCCGGTTGGTAGGAAATCTTCCCGGAGGCCATTTTATGATACTGGGCAAGAACTCACTGACTCTAACCTCCCCCGTCCCTGTATGGCCTTCCCGGTAAATGCTAAAATGTTAGTTTGGAAAGGAATGACTACCTATCACAAATTGGCCTGTGCAGGGATGAAAGATCGCTCCATGGGAAGGTGGATTGTGGCTACCAAAGATATTGGCACACAGCTTCCGTAAATGAGTGGGCAGATGGAAAAGGATTCCTTATCTTCAAGTCTCTTCTTTCTTGCGCTTCTATGCTCTTCCTGCAAATTCCAACGCTTCCTTCTTCTCCCCCTATTAATCCCTCCTCCTCCTCCAACTTCAACTCAGCTATTTCTGCCTCCATTCCCCAGTCCAGCCCACCTAGTCCTCCTGCCATGAGGTCCCACATATGCTGGTGTGGAGGGAGTAACCAGCCCAACCATCAGTGGCATATCCTAGTAAGGAGTATGATATAGTAGCCCCAGTCCCCACAAGTAGTGGGAGATAATGTTTAACAATTTTCTGCATCCAAACCTGAGTTGATTACTAACCAGGAATAAGGGTTAAAATGCCCTAGGCTTCCAGTTTCTGCTAAAACCTGTCAGCTCCGTCAAGGTTTACATTGAAATGTAAATAGAGGAAACCTGAAGACTCAGTAGGAGACCAGTCTCAAACCCAAAGGGGAAAAATAAATTAAAAAAAGGGAGAGTAAAAAGAGACTTACCTGAACTCCAGCAAAAGTAAATTTTATGATGCTTTACTTAAGTAATTAACAGCCATATTATTTTTCCAGGACTCTTGTTTTTTTTTGAATTCTACATTTTTTTTTGAGCTCATGACTTTTTTGATCAGTTCTATTTTTTTATTCAACTAGAGTTTTTGAACACCTGTTACATTGCAATGGAGATTCACCTATAAAGTTACAAGGCCTTTGATTTTGTGTTATTTATATGTCGTGCTGTCTGATATCATGTTTTGTCTGTATCAAAACTGAGTGCATCTAAAATTAAAATTTAAAAATGGATCCAGATACTTTTAATTCATGTGATTTTAAAAGGTTCAATTTAAATTGGGTAAAGTAATAAAAGTAAAATGCCTTCAAAAATAATTTGCAAATCTCTAGGTGGTCAAACTAATAAAATATTGATGTTAATAAAATGTCTAATATCAATTTTGTTTCTAGGACTTTTCTTCAACAGGAAAGAGATGGCAAATACTGTTCAGGACACTTGTCTGATAACTTGGTTTTTACAAAATAAGTGAATTAGAGTTGACATGTATGGGATTACTCAAATGTTTGTAGAGACATCTGATTAATTTACAAAGTTAAAATGCTAATTGTTAAATAACATCAAGTACTTTTAACTCCTTAAATTCCATTGGGTAAAATACTTAAACATTATTGTTTTCATAGGTTGGTAAATAGAAAGGGTTTACAATTACTTTGTGTCCTCACTAAACTAAAAACAAGTTTACTAAGAGTTATGTCCTAACAAATACAATTCTATATACAAAGGGTCCCAAAAGTTTCAACTGTGTTTCAATTAGAGTACTATAAATAACAAAATATTTAATCTTATTAAAATAGGGTAACATCTAATCAGAAAATTCATAAGCGTTGTTTCAGAATGTGAACAAAAAAGGGTCAACAGATAGGAAAGAGAAAACAAAAGGTTCGGGGTATGGAAATATATTTAGTAAAAGGGAAAAGGAAATGTTTCTGGGTAAGAAAGTGCTTGTGTGATGAAATACATGAGGGTCTAAGTAAGTGCTAAGAAAGTCTACAAAAGTAAAGGGCAAATTTCAACAAGTTTGCATGTAACTAAGTTGGTTGTACGTATGTGAAATAGTTAAAGCTATTTAAGGTTTTTCCTAAGGTGAAATACTAATGTTCTAATATAAACCAAAGTTTAATCTATATGGTAAAATGACAAGGATTTCTTAGAAACACTAATTTACTCTTAACTTTGTGTCTATTAAGTTTTATTCTTTAGAACAATTAGTCTCAAAAATTGGGGTATACAATTACAGTTAAACAACTGTTAAAGTATTGCACTATGTTACAGAGTCTAAATTTTTCTTTAAAAACTAAATTTGGTAAGATAAGTGTCAAGGAAATTGTGAAATGGTCACTCTTTGTATATTAAATGTGTTCATATTTTCCAGGTATACAAGTTTTTAAAACAGGAAATTTATCAAACTGCTATTCTACAAATTGTCTGTAATGATAATTTTAAATTTATAAAGAGTAAATTTTATTGGGGATTTATTTCTATCATTTGATGTTCTATTATAGGACCTGTTATCAATAGGGTATATGTAAAATTTGTTACTTTTTACACTGAGATAAAGAATTTTAAATGTAAATGTATTTCTAAACATTAGAGCCTGATTTGTTTAAAGGTTAATATTGTGAAACATAAAAGCATTTTGCCACTTTGTCACACAAAAGGAAAGTTAAAAGCTCTCTCAGCCTTTCTTTAATTCATGTTTTAGATATAATGTTAAATTGTGTTAACTAGTGTTCATATAGACTCAGGAATCGATATATGTAAACTTCTTAAAATGACATTTAAGAAAGAAGCAAAGATCAACATCAGAATTAGAACACTTAAGATTTGTAAAGAGCCACTCCTTACCTGAGATTAGGCTCTGCCTCTCACCTTACTGCATATTAGAATGGCTCCAAAGTAAGTCAGACTTCAGCTTATTTAAAGTTATAGTCAAAAAATTGTTTTTTGTTGTTAAATTACTGTGATCTCAAACAGGGGATATAATGTATAGATCAGCCTAAATTTAAGATAACTATTATACAAGCTGAATATATAGTTTTACTCTTGCTAATTTCATTTTGTAAAACTGTTACCTGTTAATGTTTTGCAGAAGTAGCTACTTCCAGGACACACAACCTAGGTAACTTGTGATAATAAGCCATCACCTATAGAACAGATAGTGGTAACTTCCAGTACTAATACAGATCATGTAAACCCCAATTAGATAAAAGGGGGTAAATAACTGTAAAGTCATAGACTTTGAAGTTAAAGCCCAGTACTCTTACTTTGTGACTGGTGAGACTGACTTGCTTGATGGTTAAGATCAAACCTAGAGATTGAGATTAAATATAGAGGCCAAGAAAAAACAGTATCTTGCCCTCAAAGTCAGCCTGAACCCAGGGAATAAGAGGACTTCTCTAAGGAGCTTTGCAACTCTGGGCCACACAACCTCCTGATCAAGGATATTAATGAGACCACTAGAGGATGAAAAGTCAGTGCACCTGCTGCAGAGGAGGGTCATGGAAAAGGGAGACACCCCTGATGCTTCCAAAGAAGCCACCTTATCGAGGAGACCCTGCCTAGCCCATGGCACTGGTGGAGCTAAGAAACTGCTCTAAAGTTCTCTACAAGTGACCCCTGAGGGAACTCAGCTGACTCTTTAACAAGACAGGAACAGGTCAGTTTGACCAGCTTGATCATAGACACCCAGCAAAACAGTTAAAACCAAAATATAGCCATTCTTGGGCATTTAAAAGAAATAATAAATATAACTTAAGATATACACTTGTGTTAACCCACTAGAATAAAGACTGGAAGCTACAAATGAAAGATTCTTGGGCAAATGTGCCTGATAACCATCAAGAGAAATTGTCAGAGTCAGAAGTTTTTAGTCAGTTTAAGGTCTACAGACACAGGTAGACTTAATCTATGTTTGCTAATATGATTATCTAGCCCTAAGTGACAGAAGTATAGAGATCTCTACTAAATGTTGGGTTTACATTCCTGATAACCTGGACAATGTTAAAGTTCCCAAATAAAGGCCTTGTTCTCTTCAGCCTTTGCTAGGCCTTGTTATGGGAACAACTTCTCAGTTCTTCCACCCCCTGGTGAGGAATTATTGACTTCTGTCATCTTTATGATATTCATTGGCATGTTCCAGATGCTGCAACATTTACTCTGTACTAATCTCATTTCAGTATTCATGTCTTTTTGTTCTCTCATAGAAGCACCCACCCCCAGATGACTTTACAACACACTCTTCCCCAACCAGACTTCTACCTTGGACCCCTCGATTGACCCGATTTTTAAAAAGGAACTCCAAACCGCTTGCCCCTCGCTGCCCCCTTCCAGCTTTGAAACAGCCCCCTTTTCGTTACAGCAGTTAGGAGTTCCTAAAGCAAAAGGGGGGAATGAAGCCAGAATTAAGGACAGGTAGTTAGTGTAGAAATAGGGGATCGGGTCAAATTGAGGAAATGAAGCCATGAAGCCATCTGCCTCTGGAAATTGGAGACTGCCCCTGGAAGAATGGAATGTCAAGGATCTCCGGAGCCCATTGATTACCAAATTTACCTGCCTTTATCAAGGACTGCAAGCATGGAGCTGCTAATTAATGCCCCTGGGCCCTCCTCCTGCCCATGGCTTCTCACTTTATGCTAAACCAGGCCTAGTCACGTAGGCAGGAAGGAGATTTAAGGGGGGAGAACTGGAGAACAAAAGAGACTTTAACCTATAAAAGATGTAGGGTGCGCTCACTTCTTGGGACTTTAGAACATCAGCCATGGCCCCCTTCTTCCTGCCGGGAAAAGTCTGTATTATTACCTTTCTCTCCCTTAAGCCCTGCTCCTCCTGAGGGTCCCATCTGAAGTGCTAAGGTGGTAGTCAATGACAGGTAAGATCCTCAGAAGAGGACAACCTAAGACAGGCACACCTTCTAGTAAGGCGGACCCAAAACTGCTAGGGTGACATTCCATGATGGGTAAGACCCTGAAGGGGCAACCTAAGACAGACACACCCTTAATATAAAACATAAAAGGGGGATGTGTTGGGACTAATGACACGTTAACTAACTCAGGCTGACTCCTTACTCCCTGGCAAGTGAGCAAGATCAAGGCCTCAAAGGCGGTTTCAAAGGTTAATGACGATAAATCGGACCACCATCAAGGATTGATTAACAACAGTTCCGTGAACGTGATCAGCTCGTGCTTGCCATATTGTCCTATGGGACTCTCACCTGCGTGAATACTCCGTGCCTTGCTGACCTTTAAGCTGATTGGTTCCTGCCTAGCCCCCACCCTACATAAAAGCTGTGTGACTTCCTCAATAAATGAGTACCTGCTGTGACTGGTCTCCCTGACACGTCTGATTGTCCTCCCCCCGAGGGCTGGGAGCGGGTGGTCAGTTGGCCCTACCTATTCTGGTCTGACCTTGTTGGGGAGTGCTCCCTTCCCTTGTTGCTGGTGGAGAAGAGCAACATTTTAGAATTTTAAAAATATCTAACTTATGGAACATGCTGTGTACTAACTAGAAAAAGTATTTTCATTGGAACCTTTATAAGTACAATGAATATTGTGTTAAGCACTAAATTAAAATAGTCATATCATATAATTTTTTATCTTTGTAAGAGTAAACTAATAAAGCACAGCATTTTTTTAAAAAAGTCACAGTAATGAATGTTGTTAGAAAAATAATTACAAAGTAATCATTGTGCTATGCTTGGCCCTTCACAAAGAGATCTATACAAATTCTAGAGTTCTAGGAACTTAAAAGTGAAGAAATGCATTCTTATATTCATTTGGTATTTTTTTCACATCACTGATTTTTTAAAAGAGCTTCATAGAACCTACAGCTTGTGGTTTGAGAAAAAATAAAGATTCTCTATAAGGTCAATGAGAGGTGGCCTTCCTGGTTCTGCTTGAACAATTCTGAGAGTGAAAAATTCTTTACAACATGAGAGAAATTGCTTCATTGATGAGTAGTTTTAATGGGAATCCTTTCTCTGTCTTCTAACCAATGGATGAAATTTTATTTTCTAAAGCAATCATAACTAATTTATCATATATTGTCATCTTCTAGAACCTTCAAAGCCTCTTCTTTTAGTTTGCTGTTCTAAATCTCCAAACTTCCCCTGTATTTTTAGTAAATTCTCTTATGTATTACATCTTTCTTAAAATTTTTAAAATGTGTTCTTTTTAGTTATACATGATAGTAGAATGTATTTTGACATGTTAATCATACATGGAGTATGACTTCTCATTCTTGTGGTTGTACATGATGTGGAGTTACAGTGGTTGTATATTCATATTTGAACAAGGAAAGTTATGTCCAAGATTCATTCTACTATCTTTCTCATTCCTACCCCCACTGTTTCCCCCACTCCCCCCTGTCCAATCTGTGAGCTTCCACTCCTCCCTCTCCACTGTCTGTTGTGAGTCAGCATCTGCATATCAAAGAGAACATTTGACCTTTGTTTTGGGGGGATTAGCTTTTTTCACTTAGCATGAGAGTCTCCAGTTTCATCCATTTATCAGCAAATGCCACAATTGCATTCTTGTTTATGACTGAGTAATATTGCATTGTTTTATGTGCCATATTGTCTTTATCCATTCATTTATTGAAGAGTACCAACCTTGACTATTGTGAATTGAGCTGCTATAAATATTGATGTGGCATGTTATATATATATATGTAAAATAGTATGTTGATTTTAAGTCCTTTGGGTATATGCCAAGGAATGGGATAACTGGCTCAAATGGTCGTTCTATTTCAAGTTTTCTGAATAATGCTTTTTAGAGTGGCTGCACCAATTTGCAGTCCCACCAGCAATATACGAGTGTATTCTTTTCCCCCACATCCTTGCCAACATTTATGTTACTTGTATTCTTGATAATTTCCATTCTGACTGTAGTGAGATGAAATCTCAATGTAATTTTAAATTTGCATTTCTCTAATTGCTAGTGATGTTGAGCATTTTTCAAATATTTGTTGTCCATTCATATTTCTTCTTCTGTGAAGTATCTGTTCAGTTCCTTTGCCATTTATTGATTGGGTTATTTATTTATTTATTTATTTTTTGGTGGTGTTTTATGGGGTCTTTATATATCCTGGAGATTTATACTCCATCTGAGATGCAGGTGACAAAGATTTTCTCCCATTCTATAGGCTCTCTCTTCATGTTCTTGATTGTTTCCTTTGATTTTTAGTTTGATACCATCCCATTTATTGGTGCTTGATTTTACTTCTTATGCTTTAGGAGTCTTATTGAGGAATTCATTTCCTAAGCTAACATGGTGAAGATTGGGTCTACTTTATTCTAGTAGGTATAGGATTGCTGGTCTAATGCCTAGGTTCTTGATCCACTTTGAGTTGAGTTTTGTGCAGGCTGAGAGACAGGGATCTAACTTCTATACATTACATCTTACATTCTGACTTACTAATTCCTAGGTCCTATATGCCCTATTAGAGTCAATGAACTTAGAGCTAATTCTTTGATCCTTTTTCACTATCTTACCTATAGCGCTTCCAGAAATTTCTTTATTTTCTTGCTTTTCCCTTTATTCTCTCTCTCCCTCTCTCCTCCCCTCACCCTCTCCTTCTCTCTTGTCCTCTTTTCCTCCAGCTTCTTAAAGTTGTTTAGTTTTAGACATTTTTTTGACCTGGACTTCATTAGATTAAGGTCATTATACATAGCATAAATGTTGGGTTTAAGGATTTGAGGACTAGGTCATGGTATATTTGATCCAGATTTCTACCTGACCCAATACTACAGTCATAGAGGAGAGGAGTACCACTAATGGATGACATCAAGTGGAGGTAACAGTTATGTCTTTGGGGCTCATTCCATCCAACTACATATGGTAGGGCAAGTTCAGTTGAAAGCCACTTATTGTCTATAGTGCATGACCTCTCTGGACAGGAAGTATACTAATTCTGTTCTCACTTCCTTCTTGAGTTATCATTTCAGCCTCTTACATGAAAATTTTTTAACAGCTACATTACACTGGGTTTATATTGAATGTGTGGATCCTAAAACACTAGTTCTATTTTGTGTAATTTCCTATTAGTCCAGATATTCCTATATCATGTACTTGCTCACTAGTTATTTTCATCTTAAGTAAAAAATTTATACTTATCACTGATCTTTTAAAAAGCAGGTAATTTGAAGTCTGAATTCAGTCATCTATAAGTTATCCTTTTCATATCTGCTTCCTGTTACATTCTTTAACTTATGGTCATTTCCATTTTACATTTAATTGTTTTCTCTTACCAATGAATTTTCTTTTTATTCATGCTTCAGACTCATGAAAAAGACACTAATTAGTACTTTGGATTAATTGTTAAAGAAATTTCAGTTATTTTCCTTGTCATTCAATAGGTAAATATTAGGATCCTATGCCTTGACACTGTTCTATTCTAGCCAAAGCGGATTTTGATGTATGGTATCAAAACCAATTCTGCAGAACCCTGCTCCCAGATGGTCAAAGGCTGAAGGAAAATGATACAAAAAAAGTAGCTTGCTTTAATTTTCCCCAAGTATATATTTATCTAATGCCAACATTGCCCCAAAAAAAAAAAAAAAAAAAAAAAAAAAAAAAATCCAATCCTTTCATTGTGGCATCTTACAGAAAGACACTGTTATCAAGGGAAACATTACTGAAGTATTTTTGACATTCCAGCTGGGTAAAATGAGGAGAAAAATGGATTATATAAATGAGAACCACCAATAAGCATAGTTCTATCTAGAAAAGAGTATAGTTCTTAGTCATGGGATTTGGGGGTAAATACAATGCTAAACATTTACTAAATTTGATCATTTTCCCAAATGGACCTATGCAGAATAGTTTCATAAAATGACAATAAAATATTTCTTCAAGATATTTCATTTAAAATATATTCAAGATGACAAGAATTGTAAAGTAGACATCTCAGCGACAATTACTGGCATATAGATGATTCCTCATGAAAAGGTAATATGCCTTAAGTATACTAAAAGTACTTACAAAACTGCAAGCACCTCATGGGAAAACTTTGAAGAGTATATTCAGAAAATTCTATTTAGCCTATATTTTGCTGCATTTCTTTTTCTTATTTTTTATTGATAGGGACAATGATAAAATTGTTGAATTAGCCTAATAGTCTCAAATGTGCTATAATTCATTCCTCTTATTCTCTAAATTCATAAAATTAATCTTCCTATCTCCTGTTATAGTCAGTTTGATGAAAATGGAGATTTAATGACATTTTACATTATATTTTTATAATTTAGCTTATACTAGCTGTGTTTTAGTACTTATTTTTGTTTGGGGAGGGACAGTGTTTTTCTCAAGTCAATATTCTAGGAGGAATTTATATATATATAATATACATATTACCAGCAGTTCATATAACATCTGAAATGTAGCTGGTTCTTAATCAGTTTTTTGGATTATAATTTGGATAGTCTTTATCCATGAAATGCTCTTAACTAGATTTTTATTGATTCATATTTCCCATTTCTCCCTCTTCAAATTCTATTTAAATAATATCTGAATATCTGGGCATTATCATTGGATTACAGTTCTAGATTATTCTTCTCTTGGATCATCATTAAGGACTTAGATACTGTTATTCTCAGCAGAAAACAAAATCATTGTATGAGGGTATTATAACCTATGCTCTGGGCATTTTTATCAAACAATTTTGCTAAATATTTTCAAATTTCTTTGATCTACCAAAAATATCTAGTAAAAATATAATTAAGTTGTGCAGAAATATCAGTATAGGTAGTTAACCATCTTAATCATTCCTACCATCTTTAGTATATTTTGTGTTACTAAATAAATGACAAGCAGGAGCCGATAGTCAATATTCTCAGATTTGGGTTACAGACATAGTTTGTCATGCTGTGCTTGCCAGAGGATGCCTATAATCCCAGCTACATGGGAGGCTGAAGCAGGATAATCACAGGTTCGAAGCCAGCCTGAACAATTTAGGGAGACCCTATTTCATAATAAAAGATAAAAGGGGAGGTGGGTTTGGATTAGCTCAGTGGTAGTGTACTTACTTAGCAAGTAGGAGGCCATGAGTTCAATCCCCATTACTGCAAATAAAAAAAGAAAACAAAACAAAAAAGACAGGTTGTCATGAAAACTTAGGAAAGGGAAATCTAACTGATTTCCATTGGACCTTTACTTATTTTCTGTTGGTCCTAGCCATGTGGGATGGTTGGTTCTATTTTCATGGATTCATTAAGTTCTCAACTTAATTAAGGTAAACACTAAGGAAAAATGCCTTGACAAATCATCTTTAGGGGAAGGTGAGTTCAGAAAACACATTTGGTCGGAACTTCATGTAGTTAAGATAATGGATGGCCTGTTAGTCAATATTTTTGGGAAAGCTACTGTGAAAACTTCAAGCTGCTTTTAAAATGTCTATACGATACAGATTTAAATACTAATACCCAGTCCTCCTGTATTTCTAATTTCAGCTCTCTGGGCATAATAGTTGCAAATGCTATGTTCTACTATACAACTACTGACTCTATACAACATGAACATATACTCTTATCTTTGGAAAAAAGAAGTCAACCTTTTATTTGTTTAAAACATTAACTTAATTATAGTGAAACACTATTTTACCAAAACAGTGGAAATTTAATTTCCACTATAGATAGGCTTCTTACAACTTCCCTAAGATTACATCTATGTTTAAGCAATAGCAGAATATGTTGGGGAGTGGGAGGAAGCTCATTAGTCCTTTCTCATTCATTTCTGCTTGAGAAAAATTGTAATATCTATGACTTTAAAAATTTTTTCTAGCCACTACTAATAGATCGCACTTGGAAGCTGCTCATGACCTTCTCATATCAAGTGCCTGCTTTCCACTTTTGCTGTTCTAGGAATGCCATCTTCTCACCTGTGAACCCATAATACTAAGTGATGTAGATGTTACTAGGTGCTTGGAGCCTATGGCATTATGGTGGGAGCAAGTGGTGCAGAAGGCCTGTTCACTTGATGGCAGCCAGGCAGTGAAAAGAGAAAGGAATGGTCCGCGATCTGAATATCTCCTAGGGCACACCCCCAGTGACCTAAGTTCCACTAACTACCACCTCCCAGTGGCACTACAATCTAGAGGCCAAGCCTTTATCATGTTGGTCTTTGGGGGACATTTATGATACAAACTGTAACAACACAGTATTTTAATAAGCGCCCTCAAGACTCCTTCAAGACTAGAATATGTCTAGTCCTATGTGCTCTTCCTGTATCTTGTACTAACACTGTCGCACAATATGTCATCCCATATTAAAATTCGGTTACCTCAACTAGACATCAAAGTCTTTTGAAGGGACACACTGTTAGTGGCTCATCTTTCTTTTTTTTTTTTTTCTTAATTACTTGACATGGAGTCAGAGATAAAAGATTATATAAGAGCATACACATTTTTTTTCTACTTCCAAGGACAGATAAACATTTTTTATTAAGTACAGATTAAATTTTTAGTAAAATGGTATGATCCATTTAGTTATCTTCGTTATTTTATAGTACTAATGATTGAGTCACATGTACAGACCCTATGATCATTTGGAGGACTGAGTTCAAGTGATCTGGTCCTATAAGAAAAATAGACCTTCAAGGTGAAGGCACCGATTCACATATTACCAAGAAAGAGGAACTGAAAGCTTAGCAGCAATACTGGTGATAGAACAGTTGCCTGCCCAAATAGCATTAGAAAGCATGTGTGACTACTGCATGACATCAGGTGTCTGACTGTATCAGGAAGAGAGCAGTGACAATATGGGCCCCTAAACAAGCAGAGAACCAGTGCACAGAGATTAAACACTGTTCTTAGGAGAAATGCCCATCGATTCCCTCAAGCAATTAAGATATACTCAAGTCTAATGGCTCTATTCTGACCCTCACAGCCACACCCTTTGCACCTGTATTAGTCTAAGGTTCTCTAGAGGAACAGAATCAACAGAAAGTATGATTATAAGAAGGGGATTTATTGGATTGGCTTACACGATCAGATGTTGGATAGTCCACAATGGCCATCTGCAGGATAGAGAGCTGGAAGAACCAGCAGCTGCATAGCCCAAGAGGCGGAAGCCCCAGAACAAGAAGGATCAATAGTGCTACCCTAGTCCAAGACCAAGGTTTCTGGAAACTACCTGGACTCACTGGCAGAGTCCACTTTGGAAGAGTGAAGACATCCTCAAATGTTCGAAGCAGTCATCAAGAACCCATTCAAGAAGAGCCGAGCTTGCACCTGCATCTGCTTCCTTTTTCTTCTTTTATTCCATCCTGTTGGGCAGTACTGTCCATACTTTTGGAAGATCTCCACTTCAGTTCACTCTCCCACATTCCAATCTTTCCTAGACATGCTCTCATTGACACACCCAGAAGCCTGTTAATCTTCGGCATCTCTTATTATAATCATTGATAGTTCAAATTAACCATTACAACACCATGATGTTTGTGGATTCTCTTTTAAATTCCTAGAGATGCTAGGAATGGGGAAGTGGTCAGTTTTAGAGCAATTGCCTAGTGTATGGACATCCTGGTTTTGATACCCAGTGCCACAAATAAATAATGAATGAAGGGGGTTGGGCAATGGTGTCCAAACATCTTTATAGTTGAGCCACTTTTCAGATAGCACTTGAGATATGTTCAGTAAACTCAAACCTACAAACAGATCTGATGCACAAAAAGCCACTCACAGCTCTGGACATCTATCTTTGCCTTTATTTTATTTTTCCTTCTCTCTTCTTCTGCCCACACAGGTTCCTGATAACATCATGCATTAAAAGATGTCACAGGATTCAAATACTCCTTTGAAATTTTCCTGTACCTCCTTGTCTTGCCTAAATCTTGACTTTCTCCAAAAGTCATTAATTTCCTTATGATCTTTTCTAGGGTTGTTATTCATTTTCTCACATACCAGGAGGATGGATCAAATGCAATGGATATTCCAGATAATTCATGTACTTTAAAAAAATTAAAGACACACAGAAATCTGCTTTGATATTTTTCTCAGTTGGCTTTGGCTGCTATAATAAAATGCCATGGGCTGAGTAGCTTAAACAATACTCATTTATTTCTCACAGTTCCGGAAGTTGGAAAGTCCATGAACCAGGTGTGGATTTTTCTGGCTTGCAGATGGTCACCTCTCCATATCTTTACATGACAAGCCAAGGATACTCTGAGTTTCTTTGTTTTACAAGGGTTTTAATCCCATCACAAGGACTGAACCCTCATGGATTTATCTAAATGTTATTACCTCCCCAAGGCCCAACTACTAACACCATCACATTAGGAATTAGGACTTCAGTGTATGAATTTTAGAGGGCACAAGCATTCAGTCCAAGTGATATTAATGCTTCCTTTGCTAGAGTTTCTGCTTGCTATCACCTACCTTACTTTCTGAATTCAACAAAGTACAGCTTATCAATTGGCCTCTTTCTTTGTTTCTTTCTTAAACTTTTTTTCATCTCAGGTGAATCAGAGTTTCTGACTGGTGACCTGACATAAGTGCGCTTATCAAAGTTATCCTTCTAAATCCCAAAGCTTTGAAATTTTCTGCTGGTTCACAATTTCAAAGAAATGATCTCTAATAATTATCAATGTCCATCTATATTATATTATTTGATAACCTAGGAGTAAAACAATTACTGATAACTTAGAATCCAGTGTCCCATTGTGAAATTTTCTTTTTTTAAGGAGCTTAAGTTAACATC
The DNA here is from genome assembly GCF_902686455.1 of Sciurus vulgaris. NCBI lineage: Eukaryota > Metazoa > Chordata > Mammalia > Rodentia > Sciuridae > Sciurus > Sciurus vulgaris. The sequence goes on from NC_136465.1 coordinate 85,976,698, forward strand.
TGCATGGTGTTAGTGTCTTAAAACTGAAATGTATTAAAATAGAACAAATTCCAAAAAACCAAATATATATTTCATCTGTTAGTTCAGCATAATTTGGTGGCAATAGATATTTCAGATTTTGATTCAAAAATTGGGTTTTCTTCATAGTATGGCTAATGGAAAGATAGATGTGCATTTTTCTAGGCTTTTGATAATCATTTCTTCCAAATTAAGAAATTACACACTGTTAGTCCAGTTTTCATTATTTTGACAAGATACCTGAGATAGTCTACTTCATAAGGAAAAGTGGTTTGTTTTGACTCATAGTTCTGGAAATACAAGATCTAGATTTTGTGGCAAATCTAGATCTTCTTTAACTCTTCTTTAAGTCTGAATAATACTTCACTATTTATATCAGCTTTTCCTTATGGTGATGGCCATCTTGATGGTGGAGTCTAGGGGTTGCAAAGGGTCACATGGCAAGAAATAGGAATTGCACACATGCATTTGTGCCTGTCTGGTCTTTCTCACTGTCGTATGAAACCACTGTTACTGAATATTGGGGTTTCTACTTTAATGACTATCTAATCCTAATTACTGCCTAATTACAGGTCTAAACACCATAGTTAGATTAACTTTCCACCTTCTTAATAACTCACAGTGGGGACTAAATTTCAACACTTAAATTTGGGGAACACAAACACCATGTTCAAACAATAGCACATGTGCATGCACATACATTGTTATTATTTAACACACACTAATAGCACTGTTAAAATACATTTGCTGCCCCAAAAGAACAATGCCTGGATAGTCATTTCCATTAATTTTTATGATTGATTTAACAGTTTTAATCATCAAGCAACTGTCCTAATATTGGGGATCTAAGAATAAAATACTGAAGTTTTTAGTAAGGATGTGAAATTTTAGATGGATTTAGAATATTTATCACCTTTAGACTCATAATTTAGGTTGGAGATACTCAATGTTCTACCAAGATTCTAATTGTATGTGTAAATAAACATAAAAACAGTACTAGAATAATACTTATTTTTCTTATTGGGTGTCTTTACTCATTTCAAATGGGTTGTTTATTGTGATGTGCACAGATTCTAAATTATTATCTTACTAGGATATATGTAGTTTCTTCCTCTTTTCCTTTGATCTCCCCCTTCCCGATCCCTGTTTCCCATGTCTCCCCCTTCCTCTTTCTCCCTCTTTGTCTTTTTCCCTTTTTCTCTTTCATACTATCAATTTATAGACATAAAATTCTGATATATATTTTTTAATTTACTGGGTAGCATAGTCATCTATTCTTTTTTTTTTTTTATTGTAAACAAATGGGATACATGTTGCCTCTCTGTTTGTACATGGCGCAAAGGCATACCATTTGTGTAATCATAAATCCACATACAATAATGTTGTTTGATTCATTCTGTTATTTTTTCCCCTTCCCCCCACCCCTCCCACCCCTCTTTACCCTCTATACAGTACTTTCTTCCTCCATACTTGCCCCCCTCCCTAACCCTAACTCTAACCCTAACACTAACCCTTCCCTCCCCCCCATTATGTGTCATCCTCCACTTAGCGATATCATTCTTCATGTTGTTTTTCTTATCCCTTCTACTTCACCTCCTCCTCAATTTTTAGGACTATAGGGTTTAATCTAAGACACCAAATATTGGAGTAAATTTCTGAGGATAAACACTGTATTGGATCACATATATGGACATAGAGTCTAAAACAGAGGGACATGGAAAAGAAACTATGAACAAAACAAAAACATTAAACACTTACAAATTGACTTACCCCAAAGTTAAGGTTAATAAAATAGTGCAAATTATTGGGCACATTATCATTATAAATTAAATAGCACTGGTCACCAGCCCTAGTATTAGCATTGACTTTAAATTAATATAAATTCTAAAAATTTATGTAATTAATATTTCATTTACATTAGATGTAATGATAAACCACCCATGCGTGACCCTGGCTGTCTTTTGAGCTTTTACTATACAATGGGAAAAAAGACTTTAACTATATCACTATATCATGTAAATAAAGAATTACATCTAGAGTAAATGTTATGAAGAAATAGTATATGATATAGTAAGAATAACAGATATTTGGATAAACACTTTTGGGGAAGCCAACAAAGGAGAAACTGATGATTAAACTGATGCTAAAAAGGAGTAGATAGTAACCAACATGGCTGTGTGGGGAGTGGGGAGTGGACTGAGAGAAGAGAGCATGTGCTAAGGCCAATTGGCAGGAGGACACATCCCTAAAAACCCACTGGGCACTCTGAGAGGCTCCCGGCTCATGTGATGGTAGTGCACTTGGAGAGTCTTCTGGTCCTGCGTTGTAAAAGTAAAGGGAGGCCACCGGGGTATTTAAGTCATGAGGGCATTTAGGCAGAAAGGTATTTGTAAATAATATTCAGTAGCAGTTTAGTTGGCTAAGTTTACAGTGTTTAAAGAGAAATGATAGGAGGATGTTTCGTCTCTTTTCCCTCCGTAATGCAGACTTGCGGAAGAACTTTGCGAAGGCTTGCTCAGAACTGAACATGGAATTTGTGAATACTGTCAGCAGCAGATCAGGATAGCTGACTGTTGCAAGAGATTACAAAGGGCCTGCAGGAAATACAGTATGGGGAAGAAGAGAGAAACACATTGGAATTAGGATCATAGTACTGGGTTAATAATTAGTACAAAAAAAGACTTTAAAATAGCTGGAATTTAAGGCCTTACAGTGTTTAATGGTGTTCTTATCAGACGTGAAAAACACAATTTGGGGACGTATTTGAGAAATGTGTTATATTTGAGGTGCTTTGAGAAGGTTCACATGGAAGTATTTGTTATAATAGAAAAGTATACATATCAAGGTATAAGGGGAGTTTAAGAAAATATTGCAGGAACTGGGTTAATTTGGAGGCTGTCTGTGATGAACTTTATAGTATAACCAAGAAGACTGATATATAATTCACTTCTACTTATTTATGTTTACACCTACTTTAGTATTTTAAAATTTTTATGCATACTTATGTATTAAATACATGCATATTCTATATAAGACAATTATATCATAGTTAGTAGAATTTAAGAAGGAAAAACAACAACCAAGTATGCTACTATATTTAGTAGAAGAAATATACATGCTATATTCTATTTTATATCCCAACTGTTCATTTAAAAATTTGTAAAAAGAGAATTGTACAGAATTATTAGTTTGAGAACTAAAGTATCCTCAGTTCTTTTAAAATGTATATGCTGAATGGTCCTACTGTTGCTGTTTTTCAGTCATGAAAGTATTCTGTTAATATTTCAAAATGATTTTCAATAGTAAATATTGAAACTAAACAAAATTTTAAAAAACAGATTATTCCCAATAACCAAAATATTTCATTCCAATAAAATTCTATTTATTTAAGAGTTTGGTTTTCTTACCCAATTCTCCTTAGCTTCCAAAAATAATATGAAATATTCCCAATTGTTAAATAAAACTTTAATTTTTTTTATAGCTGCTATGCTGCCACCTATTTATCAAGTAGTTCTCTGTCCTGTATTGTGACCATGGGATACTTAATTGTAGGAGACATTTTATTTTCCTTACTTTGAATTAATAAAATGCTTGCAAAAAGTTTATTGTTTGATACAGAAGTAGGAAAATGTGGATTAATATTTATTTTTCTTCTTACCTGCAACTCTGATGTTACTAGTTCTTTAAATTAGAAGCTATTATCTTCTAATTGAATAAATAAGAGATTGGAAGAATTTTTAGGAAAGCATATTATTTTTCAAAAATGATATTTAAAGTTAGAAAAATAATGAAATCAATGAAAAATTTCCCCAAACAATGAAGGCAACTCATACTAAAATGGCAGGGCTACTCTTCTGTGTAATCTTCTTAAGATACACTAAATTTGTATTTTTGACATAATTTCCACAAACCCAAACTTAGTCTTTCATATTTTTATTTAAATATTTTATTTAAAAATTTTATGCACTTATTTTAGTAAATTATATAGCTTTCTAAATGAGAATTCATGTAGCAGAAATATTTATGTCTATTTATCTACATTGTTTTTATCTGTTGTTAGTATCATTCCAAAACATTTACATACATAAACACAATCAATAATTAAATTTATTGAGAAACTTATACTGAAAATAGAAAAATAAAGTTTTATACCTCCTAGCATATTTAGGTTAAGCATTATAGAAAACTATGAAATAAAAAACAAAATGCATTTGCTGTACAATTTTAAAAGCACAATGTAAGAGCTTTGGAGAAGGTTTCTCATGAAAAATAGTCATGACAAAAAGAATACTTGAATGACAGAATAAAAAATAATTAAAACTGGAGAATTAATCTTTGTCTTCACATATCCTGGCTGATGCTAACACAAATGCAGAAACCATGTATTTAAAGCTACATTTTATAAAACCTTACTGGCAAAAATCAATAGAAAGCTTTAGTGGGTAGAATGTGTGTAATAGTAACAAGTAGAAAGGTTAGTGTAGAAGTTAATGGTTCTATCAGGAATAAAACAGAGTTAAAATGTGAAGGAAAGGTCTACCACAAGTGGTTCATTAACCTTTTAGAACCCCAGTGTATCCTTGCTGTAAAGATTACAACAAATCTGAGTCAGACTCTACTCCCATTTGCTAATATTCCACCTCAGCACAGCACTGTTTAAATTTCTCATGATAGAATTATTCTCATTACAATTGCATGTTACTGCTAAAAACTAAAACAGTAGCGCTAGCTTCAGAGGACATCAGTAAGCATATACCCTGGAGTACTTTCCAAGTATTTTTGTTTTTGTGTTTTTTTTTTTTTTTTTTTTTCCTTCCAGGTCTTCATTGTGCATCTAACTCAGCTTCAAACTGACCAAAAGTAACAGTATATGATGTAAAGTACAATAAATTACCTTGTGGTCACAGTCATCCTTTAAATAGATAGCTAGGCTTATCTTAGAATTCTTTTCATTTTCAGCTTATTTCCAGCATTGATTGACTGTTGGGAAGAGTCAGAAATTTTTCAAGATCCTTTTTTCATCAATTAGAGAAATAAAATAATTTATCTTTTTGGCCCAATAATAAATTCTGTGGCCTCTGAATCATTTGGAAATCATGTGGGAAGAGGGGTTAGGAAAAGGATGATAGTTTGGCTTGCACTGTGATGATTTAAGGGTAGAATTATGCTAACAAAAGGCACAGTGTGGAACACATGGGTATAGCAATGATTTAATGTCTTCAGGTGGAAGATAGTCACGGTGTGGTCCCTCCATTTTTCCCTACTCTCTTTTGATTTTTTTCAATCTTAGCAAATAAGTGAAAGAAAAATCCCACCCCTACATTTCCTCCTCACAGTATCTTTCCTGCATCCTCCCTCTTCCCTGACCCCTCTCTCAAATATTTCTTGCTTTTCTTTCAGTAAATTTTTACGTTTAGAAGTTTAAATGAGCAGCTGCCACAGCAGGCAGGGCAAATATTCTGACTAACCAACCAACAGGGGGACTCCTGTACAGGATGGCTGGCTCCCCTTTGGAGACAGAATCGACCTCTGTGACAAATTCAGAGTCCACCAGCTTGGAGCCTGAAATCCCAGACCTTACATTCCTTCCAAATTTTTCAGTTGGTAATCTATCCTGCTGGGCTGATTCCTTTCAAATTTCCATATAATCCAAAAATAAAGTTATTTTTATTTCTTCCTCTTTTTTTTTTTTTTTTCAAAGAGGGGCAAATTCAGTTCATAATTAGGGGAGGAGTAGTTTTTGGATTGGATCCTCTGCACAAAATCTGTTATAAATATGTCCTGCCAAAATTCTGGACTGTAATGTGCCAGTTTTGTAATAGGTTTAGTGCTCTGGTCTTTTTCTCTAAGTCCAAATTCCCTGTCATTTTAAAACATTTTGTCCTTGAAAACCCGTTTTATTTTTCCTCACAATTTTCTTTTTTTAAAAGATGATGTGGTATGCATGTTTTAAGCCATCCCATCTGTGACAGCTGAAGACAAAAACGTCAGCCTGAGATTTGGCACAACCTGGGCCTGCATCCTGTAATCTCATTTGTGCCTGTCCTAGAACTGTTCTTATTACCCGGAATTCTTATCTTGTAGCCACAGCCCAGGGCAGCATTGTGGCTCTTTCGAGTATAATCAATGCACTGGCTAAAACGCTATCCAAATCTTTGTTAGAGCAGACACCATCTTTGGAATAGACTCTGATGTTGAAAATTGCTGAACCCCTTAATCTGCTTCATTTCTCTTGCTTGAATGATGATGGTCCGAACAGTGCAACTTTAGAGGACAATGACTCTGGCTCTTTGAAATGTTGATTTTCATCAGTGCCACAATGTGATGAGCACATAAACTCTTTATATAGTTGGTCAACGATAGTAAGGCTTTCTACAAAGAACATCATATTTACCATTTACTGGGCATCTCACTTACCAGAAGCTTTGTCCATAAACACAGAACAAACTTCATGAAGCCTAGAGTTGAACGAGAACTTTGACTTAGCTGGAGTAAATTCAGTTTTTTATATTTGTGCTTCTTTCACATAATTTAAAATCAAACCTTCATGGAACTGAGTCTTTGGCATCAGAATTTTTAAAGTCAAGACTACAATTTTCTCTTTGGTGTGAAACTAGAGTCTTTTTTGTTGTTGTTGTCATTTAAGACAAATTTTTATATTGTTATACTGTTTGTTTAATAATGCAGAAATCATTTATGATTAAATAATATCTATTTATCATAATGGTTAGATTATAGAATTCACCACTCCAGACAGATGCTGAATTTGATCTTTGCAGATAAATAACTTTGTGAATGGTTGGTAATTTTGGAATGTGTTTTTCACTCAGAAAGAGTGACTACATATAGGATAACTAAGTCTAGCATTTTCCTATCATGACTGAACTTCTTTGTGTCCATAGAATATAAAATCCAGGTTATCTCATTATTTTGAAATTGAATGTAATTAATAATTTTAGTATCTAAAACAAATAAAACAAATTACTCGAAGGTTTGGAAATAGAAGCATTGCATTTATAATTTTAGAATAGTTCAACTTAGAAACAAATTCTTAGGAGCATAAAAGCTACAGTATCACCAGACAAATTGTTTTCTTTGCACTTTTTCTGACTTGAAACCAATTTTCATCCATTTTCATTGTTTGTAAAATCTACATATGCTGACACCCTTAGTTGGATAGATTTCTTACTGCATGAGGAAGAACAGGAATAACTATTATACCTCATTTAGTGATTGGTCTCGTTCAGAAATCTAGGATTTTGCCCCCTATACTAACTTGAAGCTCCCCACTTACAAGCCTTAATATTCACTGTCTTAGGATGAAAAGGAAACAGAGCTCATATGACAGTTGAGGGGCTTACAGCCTCAAGGGACTGTATGATCCATGTGATCTCGGTTTGTTTAAATTAACAATAAGAGAGAAGGTATCAATTAATTAGACTCACTGGTGAAGAAAGGGATTATAAAAGCCTAAAATGGAATTTCCAGGTGCTGAAAGCAAGAACTGCTGAAAAACATGATATCTTTCCAGTTAATTTGATTGGATGGCAAATAAGCAACTTTACACCCACATGAAACAGAAAATATAATTTTTAAAAAATTTGTTCACAAAAATACACTGTTGAAAAGTTTTGAAAGTTACATTGTTTGTTGTATTCATTAAATTCATTTAGAAATTCTCATTTTCTGATATTGCTTTATTTTTATGTGACTTAGAAGTATGTGGGTAATATGCAGTTGGTCTCTAACACGAGCATGCTTAGTCATTTCTCTTTATATTCAGTATGAGCCACAATCCAAGCATGAATCTGTTGATTAGTCTTCATTTGCTTTCCAGATCTGCATGCAGTCTTTACTTTAGTCTGTTGTATCTTAGCTCTGTGATGTTGGGCAAGGTGCTTGATACTTCTAAGTTTCAGTTTCCTAATTTATGAAATAAAGATAATAGCACATTTTTCACTGTGTTTCCTTAGGTTCAATTTCATGCTGTTTTCCTCTCCCCAACGTCTATCTCCTGCCCACCACTCCCTACTCTGTATGAATATCCATCCATTCATCCATCTGTTGATCTATTTATCTGTCATGAATGCATCTACCTATTTTCCTGATGTTACCATGTGGAATTAGAAATATGTTGTCAATACCTAAAATATAGTGAAAAATAAAAAATAAATAAATAAATAAAAAATAAGGAAGAGACAAAAGCAAGTAAGCTATTAAAATGTAAAGGTAGTCAATATAGGGTCAGTCAACTGCACACACACACACACATTAACGTAACCCTTTTCTGTTAGTATACTTTCCAGTTGCTTTAGCTAGCTAATTTGTTTGTTTGAGGCAGTTTAGAATATGGTCATACCCATTTCCATATCATCATGAGATGCCTTGGGTTTGTTTTAACCATCAAATAGAATTGATAGAGTTGGCAGAGTGGGTATAATGAATGCCATTTTGTAAAAGAGCTATAACAGTGTCAAATATGCAAAACAGTGTATTGCATTTTACAAAATGTACATTGCATTTTGCCAATGTGGAAATAACCTTAATTTTTACATTTATGTTTTATGAAGTCAGAATAACTAAACATATATGTGGAATAAATACTTAATCCCGATATTCTTAAAATAATTTGCATCATAATGGATTATGATGATGATGATATAAAATGTTACAGCCTAAATAATATACTGGCTTAAGTAGTGAAATAAAGAGATAAAATTTAACTTTATTGGCAATAAATGACACATTCTTAAATGACCATTTTCAACATTCTCAAGTATAAATTAGCTAGATGACTGAATTACTTTTCATTTATAGGGAGAACACAATAGGATTTATTGTATCTCACAAGATAAAATAAGAGGATTTAGCAGATTCAAATATATCTTGGATTTTTCTTATATTTGAACATATTCCTCAATGTTTTTAATTTATAACTAATCTGTTTGAAACTTTAAAATTTAGTTTATTTCCACATCAAAGTGGAGTGTTCAAACTCACATTTGAGGGTCAAGAGGATTAATCCTCAATTTTTCTTTTAGAAAGACAAGGATGGACCCTTTTTTTATTTGCTGTTTCTAAGAGTTGGCATGATATTGCCCATGAAATATTTTATTATAATTAATAAATATATATAAATAATATAATTATATTAATTATATTATATGATATATATAATATAAATAAATAATATAATTAATATAATTAGCAATGTTTAAATGCAGTGTTCCTAAAAATCATTAGCCTAAAAATACCATTTAATTCCTGACCATAATTAACACATGAAACTTACAATATTGGGAAATGCATGTCTTAAGTAAACCTGTGTTTTTTAAGAATGGGTACCACAACTAGCTGTGCCAAATCCTTCGGAAAAAAATGTATTTTTATTCATTTGGTAAAACACCAGTAGGCAGAAAATTTGGTAATATATCTCACTTTAAGTCAGGATGAAATTCAGGCAATAAAAATGGTCACCATTTACCTCAGAGATCAAGGGAAAAATATTTGGAATCTTGGAAGAAGTTCAAGCCTATATTCCTGATGCAACTCCATTTCTCTAGCTCAGACAATCAAGATGAATAAGAATTCAACTCTCCAGGTTAAAACATTTTCCTTTATTCATCTTTTTATGGCCATTTGTCTCTATATACCTATTTTTCAGGGCTCTTATGAAGATGAGTGGAATAGTTTGCTCTGAAGTGCTTAAACTCTTAGGAGGAAAAATACTCTATAAGAGGAAATTATTATTATCTTTATTACTATAACAAACACAGTGGATAATTATTTTTGAATTTAAAAGAACAAGGGAAAGTATGATTATGCATCAAAAATTACGTGGTCAGTGGTAAATGGTTTTCACCTCTAAGAGGAGCAATACAATAATTTCCATGTTGTACTGCTTTAACATTTATCTTCTATTAAGTATGCTTCTTTTGCTTTTAAAATTTCTCTCCTTCCCACATACATTTGCTGAATTTTGTCTTTTGCAACACCTGTGTAGGGTTAGCAAAATTTTAAAAAGGAGCTAATTTCTTGCCAAAAAGAGACTGTAAAAAACCTGAGACTTCAGGTTCACAAGAATTGACTGAACTTTGTATATTTCTTTTGTATTGTGTGTAATTTAATGCAAATTTTTATTTATTTATTTATTTTTTTTGCGGTGCTGGGGATTGAACCCAGAGCCTTGTGCTTGTGAGGCAAGCACCCACCAACTGAGCTATCTCCCCAGCCCTCAAATTTTAAATTTTAACAGCAGCTTTTCTTTGCATTATTTCTGTAGATGAAAGCAATGAAGTGGTCGCCAGTTTTTAAAGAGATAGTAGCCAGAGGTCTATTCTTAGTCTGTTTCCCACATTTCCATTCCATTCTCTCCCCTTATGCGTGATCTTACCTTCCTCTCTTCTGATGCTTCTGCATTTGGATTATAACCAGATTATATGTATATCATTCTCCTTATCATTACTCCAGATATTACACTCAGTTAAAGCATGGATGCAGTCAGTTCCTGAGTTATTTCTTTGTAGCCATACATACCTCCCCATTCTGTAGATGGCAGGGTTTGTGCTAAGAAGGGATAAAGATAAATGGAGTTTCTGGAGGTCTGAGGTATTATACACTACTGTTTGTGTTTTTTTCTTTAATCACTCTGGGACGTATGGCAATCAAGTTATTATTACATTTAATTTTTTATTCCATGACTGTATTCCCCCCTTAATTTTATAAACAAATTTTGAGTTGCATTTTATTGTATGTTATTCATTTTTTGATGAGTATAGAAAGACAATGGCAAAATCACATTCTTGTCATTTCCTTAATCCAACATTGGTAAATTTTAGTGTCCTCCAAGAAAAGAAATTTTATTGTTCCTGGAAGTATTCTTTTTCATGTTCTTCTCATTTTGAATATGATTCATGATCAACTGTCATTTTTCTGATCTTGTGACTTAAAAAGACAGACATATGCCAACTGCTTATTGAAAGTTTTAGGAAAGGTATCACAAAGATTGGGAAGTCCAAGGTTGTAAGAGCCCATGTGGCATGATGGAGTCAACTCAGCTTTATGCTAATTCTATAGATGAGATGTAATGAAGAGCTAATAGGTAACAGTGTTCCGTAGAAAGTATTTGTTGTAAGCTTCTGTAATTTATTTATTTTATATTTGTAAAAGTAAATGTTTACATTTTAAGATATAGAAATAAAGTTTATTTAAATAAATGTTTTAAATCAACAATTAATTTATTTTCTTTGCCACACACTGCTACAGGCCTTTGACACACACTGTCAAATATTCCTGGCAAAAATCACTTTCTTTGTGGGACTTATACTTTAGAATAGAGAGATAAACAGTGAACCTTAAGTTTCTAAATAGGTAAGTTACGTAGGAAAAGAGAAATTGGGTGGACTAATAGAATAAAGCAGAGTGTGAGGTTTAGAGAGTGTTAGAATTGAGAGGGCAGGCTGAGATGTGAAATGGAATGGTGGATAATTGTCTGAGAAAACAAAGTTGAGCAAACTTAAAAGAGAGAGGTTCCAGTTAATTAGATGTTTGGGGTAAAGCTGGCAATGAAAAAATTAGGACACAGAACTTGAGGCAGGAGTGTGTCTGATGAGTTCTATGACCAGGGGCAAGTGTGGTAGAGTATAATGAGTGTGGTGGGTTTTGGTAGCAAAGTCAGAGATAATTGGGCCAATAAACTTGACTTTTTACTCTTGTTCAATTTACAGCCATTGCAAAGTTCTGAGCACAGAAGAAACATGGTCTGACAAATTAAAATTTATATTTCATCAGAACAGAGTCAAAAATGGAGTTAAGCTAAGTATGGTGGCACATGTTAGTTATCTCAGCAACTTGGGAGGCTGAGACAGGAAAACTACAAGTTCAAAACCAGCCTCAGTAGCTTAGCAAGACACTCAGAATGAAAAAATAAAAAGAGCTGGGGATGTAGCTCAGTGATAAAGTGCCCCTGGGTTCAATTTGCAGTACAAAAAAAAAAAAAGACTGGAGTCAAAATATGAAACTATCTTATACAAAAAAGGTATAAAGGTGTAATTTGTATCTTTACCTAATTTTTTTTTTTTTTTTAATTCTCGGTAAATCAAGATTTTTTCCCCCAATTGAATCAATTAGAATTCACCTGATGATATGACCTTTAAAGGAACTTTATAGTCAACCTTTTATAAAGTGAAGGCTTCTTTGCTTTCCAGAAAGTAATCATATAGTAGTTTGTACTCTGAACACGTACACCACCATTTCTGAGGAAAAAAAAAAAAAAAAAAAAAAGTGGAAGTTAAAATAAAAGAACCCTAGATAATCAAAGGTAACTAGGCATGATCCCACATATATTGATTAATTTTTTTTTTTTGTAGAGTGAGCCCTGAGGATATGTATGTTTAAGAAGTACTGCAGGTCATTTTGCAATTGCAATGGAATAGGACCTCTGGCCTTCAATATTTGTTCCTTTCCCTGTGCACATGTGAGAAGGTGTGTGTAAGGTGGAGAGAGAGACAGAAGAGAAACGGAAACAGATCAATAAATGTAGAAATTAATAGTTTCTCTAATTTTATATTTGTTTAGTCTTCTAACTATTCCTCATCTCTCTTCAGACACACACATAGAGACAGACAGAAACACAGACACACACACACACACACTCCATATGTAATTGTGTTTTGTTGAATTGGCAGTGTCTGAAAATCAACAGGATATAAACGATCTGGCATTGCTTGTCAGCACAGGTAAAGTTAGGATATCAGGTTAATACAGTGGAATGTGTCATTTGCTAAAAGCAGCAGAAACAATAAATCATTAAGATAATGTAGTAAGAAAGTTGATTTTCTTTCCTATTATGCCAGTCTGTGACCCTTTTGATTTTATCTGATGCTTTTCTCCTGTTTATAACAATGATCAGGCAAATTACCCAAATTGTCACCATTCTTTCTAGTAATGTTAATCTCGATTTTTGTCATTACAGTGTTTTGCCTTATTCTATGTAAGTTGATACCTTGATTTCAAATTAATATCTGAATAGCAATAGATAGGAAGTCATATGTGTGCCACAGTATGATACAGAAGAAATATTCACTAAGGAAAATTTTAGAAAAGAGCAACAAAATGAAAGCAGATCTCCAAATAAAGTTTATGTTTTTGTTCAATGTTAGCCAAGATCATGCCTTTTAAATCATACTAAATGGTACTATAACCTGCCATAAGGGCTCATTCTAGCTAGATATTGAAACAGTTCTTACTCTTCTTTTGTTTCCCTAAAGTATAGCATTCCAAAAACTTATTAAAATTTCAAAGTTCGTTATTTAATAAGAGTAAATTTTACAGCAAAAGCTTGAAGAAGTGTTTAAATTATTTTAGCTCATTCTCTTTTATGTATTTCAGGTATTAGCACTTTTGTGATGTCTTGTTGAAACCAAAGATAAAATAATCCACAAGTTTTTTCTTGATCTAAAATATTCAACAGAGAATGCACTCACATTGAAAATAGTTTTTATTATATTAAGAGAATTAACCATATGTTGCTTATAATAAGATAAGGAGATGATTTTAGCATACATTTGTAGACAGTTCATAAGTACATGTGACCTTCAAAAAGTGACAGGCAGATTTTACATATATTTTTATCAATATGAATATTTTCTGTCAATATAACGTTCACCTTGTCATGCTCGCTATTTGAAATTACCATCTCAAGAGCTTTAATTATCTCTCAAAAACAAAAGTATTTACACTTGCTTTGTCTCATGACTGTTTACCCCTAATGTGCCACTTGTTGTTGTTGTTTTTTTTTCATGTGCAGTGACAAGTGGTCACCAATCATTAATAAAATGACAAGTCTCTTATCCAAGCTATAAACACAGTAGGTTTTAAAAACAAACTTCAGAAGATTAAGCCTCCTTTCTGATTTCCTACAGAGTATACACATCAATAGAGTGGACTGTGTGCTGTCACTTTCTTCTATTAAAGCTAATTGAATTACCCACTGCATGTTATGCACCTAAGCTGGCAATATTCTCTTAAAACTAGAGGTGCAAGGAAACAAAGAGTTGGAATGTTTGCCTTTCTTTTGGGAATTCAGGGTCATTTATAAAATGGAAAACAGGAAAGATATGTATTTTCAGTTGATCTTGAATCTCTCTTCTAAGTGACTATGTTGAAGTCAATGGTCTTATTTATTTAAACATAATAATAATAACAGGAATTACTTCTCTTGAAACTGAATCAGCAACTTATTATAGCCCTCATGTCTTGGTTAGGTTATTCTTTCATAAAATTTTGTTAAAAAGAAATGGCTTAAGTCACAAGTCTAAGAATTTATGTGTATAAAATAGAGTTAAAGATATAATGTCATTTGAGCCATTTCTGAGGAAAATACAGCTTGTAAAATTAAGTCAATTTCTCATCACAAATTTGTATGCAATATTTACACACAAATTATAGAGGTAAAAGATGTTTTAGGATGCAGCAACAGTTTAAGACAGACCAATAATATCTACAAGGAATAGGTATGAGTATTTTAACACCCTTACCTCAAAATGAAAGTTCAATTTAGACATGATCCATAAACATAGACATTATTCTACATTTAAAAGGTATAATTCATTTATTTACTCATTTGACTTAAAAAATTGATTAAATATTCATCATGAGCTGAGTGAGGGATATGAAAAGCATATGGTTATTGTCCTCCAGGAACTTAAAATCAAATTAGTGGTACCAAACAATTTCCATAAAAAACTTACAAATACTGTAAGAAAATAACTAAATAAAGTCTAAATAATCTAAGACAGTTGCAATGGAAAAAAAGGTGAAGTATTTTGAGGGATATGCTAGTAATAATATTGACAACATCCTGTACCTGAATGAATGTGAGAAAAGTGACAAACCAACTATGACTAAAATCTCTAATTCTTGTGAGTGGATGACTTCACTGTCTGAATCCCAGATAATTATAACAAGTCTCTTAGTTTATTTGTACTTGATAACAGATTACCTGAGAATGAGTAATTTTTAAAGAGCAGAAGTTTATTTCTCATAGCTCTGGAGGCTGGGACATCTAAGATCAAAGTTCTAACATCTTGTGTCTGGTGAGGGCCTTCTGCTGTGCTCCTATATGATGGAGGGTAGAAGGGTAAGGGAGATGAAACCTCTCTGTCAAACCCTTTTACAATACCATTAATCTATTCCTGAGAACAGAGCCTTCATGATCTAAACATCTCCCAAAAGACCCTACCTTCTATCACTGTTGCACTGGAAATTAAGTTTCTTATACATGAAATTTGGGAGACATTCCAACAATAACAGCAAGTTTGGTGGGAAATAGTATTTTGTTGGGAGTGTATAGGTTTAAGATATCTACTGTTCATTCAGGTAGAAAGTCCAGTGTTCCAAACATTAACTAGAAGTCTGCAAAGGGCAATTGGAAATGAGTCTAGTTCAAGAGCTTTGGTAGTTATCAAGAAAGAGTTTGTAGTTGAAGCCATTACTGATGCAGTTTTATAAACAAAAGGAAAATTAATTTTGACTTATATAAAACTTAATGGAAAACAGTCTTTGAGCTTGCCATTTTGAATTCCATAAGTAGAGGAAGGAGACATTCTAAGCTTTATAAATATCAAAAGTAAAATTGTGATTATAAAGTTTTTGTAGTGTAAAAATATTATCTTTTAGACATTGAAAAAAATCACAGTGGTACAGACACAAAACACTTTACACACATACACACATGTAGATGCTTATATATATGAAATATTATTAATTCTTGATGAATGCCTCCAAAATGTTATTTTTATTTTAGTCTGAGAGTTTTGATTAGTTACATGATCCATCTGTAACCTATCAATGGTATTTTCCTTCATTATTTTTATCATACTTTGTGATATTTAAATCAACAGTTCATTTTATCATGTTTTCTATTGATAAAGTCTGTTTTTGTGGTATAGAAACTTCTTTGTCTTTACCTTTGAAAGATTTCCTTCCTATTGAGTGCAGAATTTTAATTTGGCAGATGCATTTTGTTTACCACAGATAGATTGTATAGTAGGTTTATTGTTCCACTGTCTCCTAGCTTTCATCATGCTTTCTTGATCATTGGCTGTCTATCTCTTTATTGCTCATTAAAATTACAGTGTTTTATTTTCCATTGACAAATTAAAGATTTTCTCTTTATCTTTGGTTTTAGAAGTTTGACCAAATTATGTTGAGATATTGTTTTCATAATTATTAGAATATTCAGAACCTAATCTATGCGTTAATGACTTTCTTAAATTTGGGGGAAAAAAGTTATCACTTCAAATATTGGTTGTTTTCCAGTTTCCTTGTTTTCTCCTTCTTGTGCTCCAGTTTTCACCATGTGATATATTTTAATTCTGCCCCACATGGCTATTACATGCTTTTCTATATTCTCCCTTTTCCTTTGCATTTCTTTGCAAATGATCTCTACTGCCCTGTCTTTGGTTCACTGATCCTGGCTTCTCTGACTGGTCTGTGTTCAAGTCCATTTATTGTTTTTAAATTATTGCTATGGTATGAATGTGGTTAGTCCCCCCAAAATTTATGTACTGGAAGCTTGTTTCCCAATTTAATAGTATTGAAATATGGTGGGGCATTTAAGAGGCAGGGACAAATGGGAGGTAAATGTTCATAGGAGTGTTCATCTTTTTATGTAAATTTTTTAAATACAAAAAAATGTATTAACAATTCATGAGGTTAGGCCATAAAATCAAAGCAAACAACAAAAAACAAGAAAAAGAAAACATAGCTGAACCAGATTTTACAATAAGGAGGCAAACTCCCTTAAATGAGTGTAAGTGGTATTTACAAGAAAACAACAAAGATGATGAACAACATAGATAAGATGAAAGTATTCATCAAAGACTTGACACCTAATAAAAAATAGAATTTAAAATCTGAAAATAAAATTATTTTAATCTGTTTTATTTTGTAATACAAAAGTAATATAGACAATACATAATGCTGGGTTCTTTAATAAGTTATGAGATTTATTTATTTTTTGGAAGCTAAAAATCTAAGATCTGGTGATTTCATTTTGTTGGCCTCTAATCAGGACTTTATGATTGTATAATAATAGAACATATAGCATCATATGGCAGGAGAAGAAGCATGAAAAAAGGAATGGTCTTTATTCCAGTTACAGAATTGAGAAGGAGCAAAGTTTGCCATACCTGGAGCTGATTCTTCCATTTTTCCTTTTGGGGGCCTGTTTTGTTCACCGTGGCATCTTTCCTAGGCATTTTCATCATTCTGATTCTGCATTTTGGATTACATCCAAAAAATCATCTGCATTTAGTAAAAGTTTTAAGGGGACAACCAAAATTCATGATGTTCTGTTCTGCAACCCCCTGTGAGATGTCTTCATCTTCATCCTATTCTATCAGACTTTCTAACTTCAAGTGTTGGCCTTTTTCCCAGGCAAGGTCTGGGTTCTTAGGCTTATGTTTGAAATATGATAATGGCAAATACTCTCAGGATTGAGTGACTCAAACTCTCAGTTTATATCAAATGTGGCTTCTCTTTTCCAATTCTCTGACATGGAGTGCTGTTGATTCAATAGTTCTTCAAATATTTTTGTGTGTGGATTTATTCAGCATCTATTCTTTATGAACTTGGTGGTCATGTTCTGCTATTAGCTACTCTATCATATTCAGAAGTGGAAGTCCTACAAAAACTTTTAAAAAGATCATTGGAAAACAACTGAGCAGATTGAATGCAGATAATTAAGTGTTAGATTTCATAATCCTCACCTCCTCAGAGTTTAATTTAAAGGAAAGTGTCATAAAATGATGTAAAATTTTCAGTATTTCCATTCTTTTCAGCATTACTGAGAAATTACTAACTTCAATTTATAATTTCTTGGCATTCTGTGTGTATGTTAACAAATGGCAATTTTTAATTATTAAAGAAGAAGTAGATTAATACCTTAATATCTTCAAGATTAACTTCCTTTTCTATGAAACTCCTATATGTAGATGAGCAATATAAAAAAATCAGTCAAATGTTTTAGGAAAATTTTAGAAAGTGAATGTGGTCACCTATTATTCATGGATGCCTTGTGGAACATAGGTATAAAATACCTGTTCTCTTGGTTCCCACATTTTTTGGAGATATGTATAGTTAGTATTTTAAAAAAATGTGATATTAGTGTAATATTTTCCTCAACTGAGAGATATATATAAACAGTTAATTTGTGGCTATAATCTGCAGGCTTCTATTTTATTTGTGATAAATTCTTAGTTACCTAAGTTATTGTCAAATTTATAATTCACATTTATATCAACACCTCCATCTACCAAAAAGCAGTTAATGTAGTTGAAAAATTATTTATGTCATTTTTTAATGAGGGAAAAAAGGGATGTGTTCTATCTTTACACAAAACTAATATGCATGTCTGTGTGAAATTAGATATGAATAGTGGTATTATCTAGACACAAAATTTTCAACCAGAGGGACCACTTTGGACAAGATCAGCTATAAAATTTAACAAATGCTACAGACATTTACAACTCTTCACATGTATAATAGAACCTATTCCTAGTACTTATATTAAACTGCAGATTTTATGTGTTAAGATTTTGTATCCAATGAGTGAGAAATATGCTTATCAATCTTTTGATAAAAATGAACAATCAATAAATATACTGTTTACTGTAAAGAATGAATAAAGAAAAAAATATTTTGTGTCTTTCTGACAAAAACTCGTATATTACCATAAAATAATAGAATGCATGCTGCAGACCTGAAGCATGGTGGGATTTTATGATTATGAAAAAAAGTCAAATTTTCATAAGCGCACAGGATTATGTTTGAAGATGTGACAGTATTAGATCTCATCCTAATTCAAATATAGTGCAATGAGAAAAAATTATATAAAAACTCATTTTATATAGTACTTAAAAATTATTTAAGCCCTTGAGTAAAATAGAAATATATTAAAACTGAGAACAGTGATAGAGAAATGATTAAGGATAAAAATGCCAAACATTATTTTTGCATTAGAATTATAGAAGTGATATGCAATCTTTGTACAGTATGTATGAGATGTTGATAAAAATTACCATAATACTACTTAAGATAGTTATTGTTGGAGTCTGAGAATAAATGCATTAAATCAGTGCCTCCTGACCCTTTTAAATGAAGTGTTTGGCATAAAATATTCTTACTGCTGGATCCCACATGTTACTTGTCTACAATGTTTTGTTAAAAATACTCTATTTCTACTGACATTACATTTGTAGTAAGACTTTATGACATTGTTGAGCACTGGCACTTTGGGTAACTATAGTAAAAGTTAGCAGAGTTTTTTTTTTTTTTCCTCTCTCTCTCTCTCTCCTACCTCCATCTTGCCTACTATTTGTATATAATCAGTGTCCATATGGGAAAATAATTTTTATGGGAAAAAGAAAACATTTATGGATGGACCATAAGTTGTTATTTTTTTCCGACCACTAAATTATTTCCATAAATACCATATTACTCCTTCTGTGTGTCTCACTACTGACAAGGAGAAATATTGTTAATCTACTTATTTTTAGTATGTTGTAGATTCTATGAAGAATATAATTTAACTACAAAAGCTATTTTTTAAAAAAATCACAAAGTTTACTAACAAGGAGAGAAATTAATGGCTGCTCAGATTTAGGTCATGTGATGTTCTTCAGAGGAGTTTGTGGTGCCAGAGAACTGAGCAGGAGAGATAGATTTTGAATGGTATTGGTTTAGGACAAAAATTAGATCTATTGAAATGCTTTTGGGAGATTAGTATAACATTTTCAAAAAGGAATTTCATAGTAAATGTTTCTTAGTTCAGTTTCTACTACTGTGACTAAATACCACAGACTGAGTGGCTTATAAACTATAAAGGTTTATTCAACTCATGGTAGTGAAGAATGGGAAGTTTAAGATCATGTGGCTACATCTGGTGAGGTCCTTCTTTCTGGGAGATGACTATGTGCAGAGTCCCAAGGCTGTAAAAAGCATCATATGATGAGATGGATATCCTTGCTCAGATCTCTCTTCCTCTTCTTTTAAATCTACAGTCTGTACTAGGGCTCCACACTTATGGCTGCATTTGCCCTTAATTACCCTCCAAAGGTCCCACTTCCAAATAGGGTTAAGTTCCTATCCTCTTAATATCTCACAACAGGGAATAAATTCCAACATGATTTTTCATGAGGATATTCACACCATAGCAAAATCTCTACATCAGAAAGGACATTAACAATTATTGCAATTCAAGAAGCTAGAAAAAAATGAACAAATTTAACACAAAATTAGTGGAAGAAAGGAAACAAAATAGATGAAATAGGGAATAGAAAGTAATATAAAAGATCAATGAAATGAGTTGTATCTTCATAAAGAAACAAGATCAACAAACCTTTAACTATACTAAGAAAAAAGAAGATTCATAAATAAAATTACAAATGAAAAAAGACATAATAAATGATACAACAAAAATATAAATAAGCATGAGACTGTTGTGAATGTGTACATGCCAACAAATTGATAATCTAGAATAAATGGATAAATTCCTAGACACACACATTTTACCAAGATTGAACTGTGAAAACAAAGCAAAAACAAACAAAATCTAAACAGACCAATAACAAGTAAGGTGATTGATCAGTCTCCCACCAAAAAAATTAAAAAATAAAGATAAAAATTAATAAAACCCAGGACTGGATGGCTTCACTGCTGAATTCTACCAAACTATAAGGAAGAAATGATAACAACTCTTCTCAAAGTGGTTCAAAAAGTTGAGGATGGGCACCGAGGTCAGGCGCCATCACTGGTCGGTCGCAGTTGTGGAGCTAGCCAGTGGGCACCCAACCCAACTGCATTGGGGAGCCTGCAGGCAGCCAGTCTGCCCAACCACCAGGCCGAAGTTGGAAGCCATCAATGAGCGACCCCGCCTGACCACCACACCAAGGTCAGTCGCCATCACGGAGCAAGCGGGCAGACAAGCCAGCTTACCTGCATCGCAGACCTAGCCAGAGGCTTCTTTATAGGTGGGTGCAGGCATTTTGAATTATTCCTGAGGGCATGGCTATCATCTTTGGAAGGGCAGCTCCCTTCCTGAGACACCTACAGGAGGCTGGAGGAACTTTGACAGGACCCAGGAGTCAAGAAGAGGAGGTACTGAGAGAATTGAGACCAACTCAGAGCCACTGGGTGAGTCTCTCCCACTGGGTGGGCTCCCCAGATGGGGCAGTAGTCCCAAAATGCAGGGAAATTCATGGAGTAGAGTGGCCCTGTGAGACTCCCCTGCTGGAGCCGTGAACTGAGTCAACCAGGAGCATTACAGAGGAGGGCTTGCACAGCGAGTGGCTTCGATGCAGAGTGAGGGTCTGAGGCCCAGGCAGGAGCTCTGGTCCCCAGGGAATGTAGCAGAGGAAGGCTGCCCAGTCCAGGTGGTAGTTCTGGACTGAAGGGAACTTCTCAGAGGAGAGCTGCCCAGTGAAATTTCCCCTCTGGGAGAGTCTTCCCTGCTGGGCATGGCTTTCCCACCAGGGCGGTAGAACCAGAGTCACAGGCCCAGATCAGATGTGCCCCAGTCTGCAGCTTAGTCCCCATTTGACTGACCATCAGTCAACAAGTGGAGGCGCCTCTGCCCACTGACAGGAAATATACCCCACCTGAAGGCCACCACCCCTAGAAGGGAAGCTTCCTTGTGGAGCACCGCATTATCAAGTTCCTCCAAGACTTCAGGCTACTGAAAGGTAAGAGGTGAGTTATTGGAAATCTACAGAGACAATATTAGTCAATAGAGGAAAGCTGCAATATATCAGAGTTTTACTACTAGAGGGGTAGATACCTGAGCCATATGAGAAAACAAGGGAAGAAAATGTCCCAAAAAAACCTAGATAGTACAGCAATAAAATCCAATGACAGCATGGCAGAAGAAATGTCAGAAAGGGAGTTCAGAATGTACATAATTAAAATGATCATAGAAGCAAACAATGAGATGAAAGAGCAAATGCAGGCTTCGAATGATCACACCACTCAACAGTTAAAAGAGCAAATGCAGGAAACAAAAGATCATTCCAATAAAGAGTTAGAGACACTAAAAGAAAAAAGACAGAAATCCTTGAAATCAAGGAAACAATGAACAAAATTAAGAACTCCATAGAAAGCATAACTAATAGGATAGAACACCTGGAAGACAGAACCTCAGACATTGAAGACAAAATATTTAATCTTGAAACCAAAGTTGACCAAACAGAGAACATGGTAAGAAATCATGAACAGAATATACAAGAATTATGGGATATCATGAAAAAGCCAAATTTAAAAATTATTAGGATAGAGGAAGGCGCAGAGAACAAACCAAAAGAATGAACAATCTATTCAATGACATATATCAGAAAATTTCCCAAATCTGAGAATGAAATGGAAAATCAAATACAGGAGGCTTTTAGGTCTCCAGATATACAAAATTACAGTTGACCCACACCAAGGCATATTAAAATGAAAATACCTAACATACAAAATAAAGACAGAACTTTAAAGGTTGTGAGAGAAAAGAATCAAATTACATTCAGGGGGAAACCAATACGGATATCAGCAGAATTTTCAACACAAACCCTAAAAGCTAGAAGGGCCTGGAACAATATTTTTCAAGCCCTGAAAGAAAACAGATGCCAACCAAGTATCTTATACCCAGCAAAACTTACCTTCAGATTTGACAACGAAATAAAATCCTTCCATGATAAACAAAGCTAAAAGTATTTACAAAAAGAAAGCCAGCATTACAGAACATTCTCAGCAAAATATTCCATTAGGAAGAGATGAAAAACAACGATGTTCCTTTAGGGATTAACTACCCTAAAGGAACAGCCAAATAAAGGAGAAACCAAGTCGTGTCAAAAACAAACAAACAAACAACAACAACAACAAAAAAAAAAAATGAGCCAAATAACCAGGAATACAAATCATATCTCAATAATAACCCTGAATGTTAATGGCCTGAACTCATGGAATCAAAAGACATAGACTGGATTAAAAATTCAGATTGGATTAAAAAGAAAGATCCAACAATTTGCTGCCTGCATAGAAAGAGAAACCCACAGACTAAAGGTGAAAGGATGGGAAAAAGCATCCCATGCTCATGGACTCAGCAAAAAAGCTGGAGTATCCATTCTCATTTCAGATAGTGTGGACTTTAAGCCAAAGTTAGTCATAAGGGATAAAGAAGGACATTTCATACTGCTTAAGGGAAGCATAAATGAACAAGACATAATCACAAATATCTATGCCCCTAACAGTGACACATCCATATATGTCAAACAAATCGTTCTCAATGCCAGAAATCAAATAGACCACAACATAATTATCCTAGGTGATTTTAACACACCTCTGTCACCACTAGACAGATCCTCCAAACAAAAATTGAACAAAGAAATCATAGATTTCAATAACACAATCAATAATTTATAATTAACGGACATATATAGAATATATCATCCAACAAAGAGCAAATACACTTTCTTCTCAGCAGCACATGGATCCTTCTCTAAAATAGAGCATATTTTATGCCACAAAGCTAATGTTAGCAAATACAAGCAGATAGAGATACTACCTTGTATTCTATCAGATCATAATCGGTTGAAATTAGAAATAAATGACAGAGTAAAAAACAGAAACTACTCCAACACCTGGAGGTTAAATAATATGCTATTGTATGATGAATGGATAACAGAAAACATCAAGAGGGAAATTAAAAAATTCTTAGAAGTAAACAAATTCTTAGAGAACAAAGATACATCATATCAAAATCTCTGGGACACTATGAAGTCTGTACTTAGAGGAAAATTTATTTCATGGAGTGCATTGAATAAAAGAAGAAAAAATCAACAAATAAACGACCTAACACTATAGCTCAAAGTCCTAGAAAAAGAAGAACAGAGCAACACCAAAATTAGTAGAAGACAGGAAACAGTTAAAATTAGAGCTGAAATCAACAAAATTGAAACAAAAGAAACACTAGAAAAGATAGACAAAATAATTAGTTGGTTCTTTGAAAAAATAAACAAAATTGATAAACCCTTAGCCACACTAATGAAGAGAAAGAGAAAACTCAAATTACTAAAATTTGGAATGAACAAGGAAATATCACCACAGACATGAGTGAAATACAAAATAGAAGCTATTTTCAATATCTATACTCCAACAAAATAGAAAATCTTGAAGACATCAACAGGTTTCTAGAGACATATGAATTACCTAAACTGAACCAGGAGGACATACACACTTTAAATATGTTGATTTCAACTAAAGAAATAGAAGAAGTCATCAAAAGCCTACCAACAAAGAAAAGTCCGGGACCAGATGGGTTCTCGGCCGAGTTCTACAAAACCTTTAAAGAAGAGCTCATTCCAATAATTCTCAAAGTATTCCATGAACTAGAAGAGGAGAGAACCCTCCCAAACTCATTCTATGAAGCCAATATCACCCTGATACCTAAACCAGACAGAGACACATTGAGAAAAGAAAATTTCAGACCAATATCCTTAATGAATATAGATGCAAAAATTCTCAACAAAATTTTAGCAAATCACATACAAAAATATATTAAAAAGATAGTGCACCATGATCAAGTAGGTTTTATCCTAGGGATGAAAGGTTGGTTCAACATTCAGAAATCAATAAACATAATACATCATATCAACAGACTTAATGTCAAGAATCACATGATTATTGTGATAGATGCAGAAAGAGCTATTTGATAAAATACAACATCCCTTCATGCTCAAAATACTAGAAAAAATAGGGATAGTGGGAACATTCCTTAACATTGTAAAGGCCATCTATGCTGAGCCCATTCCAATATCATTCTAAATGGTGAAACTCTGAAAGCATTCCCCTCAAATACTGGAACAAGGAAGGGATGCCCTCTTTTACCACTGAACCATGTCCTCGAAACTCTAGCCAGAGCAATTAGACAGACCAAGGAAATTAAAAGGATACAATCAGGAAAAGAAGAACTCAAACTACCCCTATTTGCTGATGACATGATTATATATTTAGAAGAACTGGAAAATTCAACCAGAGAACTTTTAGAACTCATAAGTGAATTCAGTAAATTAGCAGGATATAAGATCAATGCTCATCAATCTGATGCATTTTTATACATAAGTGATGAATCTTCAGAAAGAGCAGTTAGGAAAACTACCCCATTCACAATAGCTTCAAAAAAAAAATAAACTACTTGGGAATCAATCTCACAAAAGAGGTGAAAGACCTCTACAATGAGAATTACAGAACACTAAAGAATGAAATTAAAGAAAACCTTAGAAGATTGAAAGATCTCCTATGTTCTTGGATAGGCAGAATTAATAATGTCAAAATGGCCATAATTCCAAAAGTGCTATACAGATTCAATGCAAGTGCAGACCAAATAGCCCATCTCATAGAGTGCCTGCCTCTCATGCAGAAGGACTGGGTTCGAATCCCCAGCACTCTGAGATTGTGGAAATAACAAACAAATAAAACCAGATTCAATGCAATTACAATTAAAATCCCAATGACGTACCTTACAGAAATAGAACAAGCAATCATGAAGTTAATTTGGAAGAATAAGAAACCCAGAATAGCTAACTCAATCCTTAGCAGGAAGAGTAAAGGAGGGGATATCTCAATACCACAACTTCAACTGTACTACAAAGCAATAGTAACAAAAACAGCATGGTATTGGCACCAAAATAGACAGGTAAATCAATGGTACAGAATAGAGGACACGGACACAAACCCAAATAAATACAATTTTCTCATACTAGACAAGGGGCCAAAAATATGCAATGGAGAAAAGACAGTCTCTTCAACAAATGGTGCTGGGAAAACTGGAAATCCATATGCAACAGAATTAAATTAAACCCCTATCTCTCACCCTACACAAAACTCAACTCAAAATGGATCAAGGACCTCGGAATCAGACCAGAGACCCTGCATCTTATAGAAGAAAAAGTAGGTCCAAATCTTCACCTTGTTGGTCTAGGACCAGACTTCCTTAACAGGACTCCCATAGCACAAGAAATAAAAGTAAGAATCAATAACTGGGATAAATTAAAACTAAAACGCTTTCTCTCAGCAAAGGAAACTATCAGCAATGTGAAGGGAGAGCCTACAGAGTGGGAGAAAATCTTTGCCACTCATACTTCAGCTAGAGCGCTGTATTTCCAGAATATATAAAGAACTCAGAAAACTCTACACCAAGAATACAAATAACCGAATCAACAAATGGGCTAAGGAAATGAACAGACGTTTCACAGAAGATCTACAAGCAATCAACAAACATATGGAAAAATGTTCAACATCTCTAGTATTAAGAGAAATGCAAATCAAAATCACCCTAAGATTCCATCTCACCCCAATTAGAATGGCGATTACCAAGAATACAAGCAACAATAGGTGTTGGCGAGGATGTGGGGAGAAAGGTACACTCATACATTGCTGGTCGAGCTGCAAATTAGTGCAGCCACTCTGGAAAGCAGTATGGAGATTCCTCAGAAAGCTTGGAATGGACCCACCATTTGACCCAGCTATCCCACTCCTTGGCCTATACCCAAGGGACTTAAAATCAGCATACTACAGAGATATAGGTACATGAATGTTCATAGTTGCTCAATTTACAATAGCCAGATTGTGGAACCAACCTAGATGCCCTTCAATTGATGACTGGATAAAAAAAACTGTGGTATATATATACAATGTAATATTACTCAGCTATAAAAAATAATAAAATTATAGCATTTGCAGGCAAATGGATGAAATTGGAAAATATCATGTTAAGTGAGATAAGCCAATCTCAATAAACCAATGTTCGAATGATCTCACTGATAACTGGATGATGACACATAATTGGGGGTGGGAGGGGGGCAAGAATGGAGGCAGGAGGACTATATAGAAGGAAAAGAGGGGTGGGAGGGGTGGGGGTGAAGAAAAAAGATAACAGAATGAATCAAAAAACATTACCCTAGGTAAATGTATGATTACACAAATGGTATGCCTCTACTTCATGTACAAGCAGAGAAACAAGATGTATCCCATTTGTTTACAATAAAAATAAATTTTAAAAAAAGTTGAGGATGAAGGGGGAATTCATATAGACTTATTCAATGAAGTCACAGGCACCCAAGTGCCAAAATGAAGGACACAATGAAAAAGAATATTACGGGACAATATCCTTGATGAACGAATATATAAAAAACTATAGTGAATCCTTTTTACTAATCACTCAAACCAAAATACGTGAAATCATCCTTGACTTTTTTTCTCACATACCACACCTAAGTCCTCAAAAATAATCCTACAGGGTCTATTTTTATCAGAAACCCAAAATTTAACCATTTCTTACTTGTATACCTGTATACCTGTCCACTGTGACTTCTCCCTGATGTATTTTATTGTTCTTATCTGGTTTTCTAACTTCTACCCTTAACCTGACACAACTGTCAGAGTGATTTTTTTAAAAATGTAAGGCAAACCCTGTTAACTTTTGTTTAAATCCACCAAATAATTTTATTTTATTTATCTAGGATTTATTTAAAATCACAAATCCTAGAAGTTTACAGTCTACTCATAATTTCATAATGTC
Source organism: Sciurus vulgaris (assembly GCF_902686455.1). Classification (NCBI taxonomy): domain Eukaryota; kingdom Metazoa; phylum Chordata; class Mammalia; order Rodentia; family Sciuridae; genus Sciurus; species Sciurus vulgaris. The sequence goes on from NC_136465.1 coordinate 86,004,332, forward strand.
ATCCCCTTTCACACCCTCCTTTCTCCCCTTTTCCTTCCTCTCACCATCACTGTTTGCCTTGCTGTCTGCCAATTATTTGCAAACACAGTTCTAAAAGGCTTGTAATAGTTATTTCTTTTGCTTGAAAATATCTCCCTCAATTATAGGTGAATTCTTAGAATTTGCCTACACCTGGACATTAGTGATCTGTTTACTTTTTTCTGTCTCCCACCCTAATATAAGTCTCTATTTCATTTGATGATTGTATCCTCACTATCCAAAAATGTGATAACCCATAGAAGGTCCTTGTTTAGTGTAATATTACTAAATGAGTAAATGATATTTTCATGAGTTCAACAATTTTATTATATTCCAATTATTTGTTTGCATTTTAAAAAGTCTTTAAAATTGGGGATCCTTGAGGATAGGACTTGCTTTAATTTGAGTTTTTATAAGAAGCATGTCTTTTATAAGATGAAATTAAAAGTATACCAAATTTATTCAGAGGAATGCCTACAAAGGATAAAGAGAGAACCTGAGGGTGAAGAGAGAGCTTGTAGACTGCAATGCATATCTGACCCCTGTGAGGGAGTAGAAGGAAGAAGACTTGGGTAAGAGAATTACAGACTGCGAAGAAGTTCCAAGAAAGTGTCAAAAAGGGTAGTGGGGAGTCCTTATGCCAACAAGGCAATTTAAAGGAGCTTAGTGTCTCACAGCAGTAAATCTGTATTGTAAGTTCACTGTTCTCACTAACTGGTGGGAACCACCTGTGGGAAATGTGACCTAGGAGCAAATGTGATGGAAGATCCAGAATGGTGGCAGCTGAAGTCATCAATCAATTATGTTCCCTATGGCAGGAGACATGAGCAACCTATTTTCACGGACTCCAGAGGATCTACTTGTTGTATCCACAGGTCCTATCCCAGCACATGACCAAATCAATGAGCACATAAATAATAATATTCTCCCTGCCACAGGTGCCATTCACAGATCTTTGCCTATTTCATCCTTCCTATTTTTCAAGATCATGTTTAAAGCCTTCTATTCCATGAGATTCTCCTCAGAAAAATCCTGTTCAAAATAGCTTCCCCCTCATTAGGAATCATAAATATATTTACTATATAACCTATCATTAACTTAGCATCAAAGGCATACTGTATATTTAATAAGTGAAAGTCTTCCTCTTCTAAGAAATCATGATTTCTCTGAGAGACAATCCACCTGGAATACTTCTCCATGTATTAAATATGTAAAATGGCACTTATATTCATAGTAATTGCTTAATAAATGGGTTTTGAACCAAATATGAGATGAGTCCCCAGTTAGTAAAGTGTCTCAAGAATAGCTTTGAAATATAAAACTGAAGAATCAGGAATGTGAAGTACAAGCAGAGTTGTTGCTGTAAGACAAACAACAGTGACAAGAAGAGCCAAGGCACAGATTTCCCAGGGAAAAATACAACTATACTTCCCTGAATGTAATTTTCACTTATGATATAAAAGACTGATGCATGGTGACAAAATTCTTGTTGAATAGTATTTTCTTTCTGGAATTTAAATCTTTTACCAAATACATATAAAAAATATCTCATGGTATATTATAAGAATAAAGAGAGGGCTAAATATTGATTATACTTACAATAGACTTACAAACAAAGTCATAATTTTAATTAAGGAATCTGTGACAATACATAAACTGCAAGTGGGACCATGTACACAGAAGTTATAATTGTTGGAAAAATGTTTGCTTATATAAATACATACATAATTTGTCCCTAGAAACTTTAAAAGTAATTGAAATATTTGTCATTAAAAATATATTGTTTGTCATATTTTAACTTATTTAAATGATGATCAGATTTTTTTATGAATTACATGGAACTAGTGTAATGTTAACATAAAATAAATATGAGATTCTATTTATTTGACAAATTATCATGATGGAATGTAAGGATGGAACAATTTATACTACTGCATGATTTATAGGTAGTAAAGAGGCAGTAGGCAGATCAAACTTTCCTTTGTAACAAAACTTAGAGGTTAGTAGTTAACACTCCCAACATTGAGAAAAAATTTGTTTAAACATTCTACAAAAGAGGCTTAACTCTTCTATAACAGTTTTTTAACAAGAACTTGAAAGATTATCAGTCAGGTCTTCATTTAGTAGACTAAGTACCACCTACTAAATTTCTATGATGAATATAAATCTTCATCCAGAAGAAATATACATAAAGATTATTATGGTGTGACTGCTTAATATTCAGATAATTGTACCTATATTCTTAGGGTTAAAAATGATACAAATTTGTATATACAAATAATTGTTTTCGCAGTGAATTGTCAAACATGATGGATCTATTCTTTCCTTAAGAAGATTATGTATATCTGCATTATGCATACAGATATTATGTATGTAAGAAAACTTACCAGTTTTCTGGATTTGTGTTTCTTGAATATGTCAGTCTTTTTTTTTTTTTTTAATTTGTGACTAAGAATTCCCTGTTTATTCATCTTCTCAATCTCAACATCATTCAGCTAACCATAATTATCTTTTACTCAGAGAGCCTGACTGACATGTATCCAAATCTAAATGTTAGATGTCATCTTTAGCAACTTTATCTCTGCCACGGCATCATCAATATATAGATTACTATCCATATGGAAAGACACTTAACGTTCTAATACACCTGATTAGTGTGCACACAGAGCAATAAAAATCTATTTTATTCTTATAGTTTGATAATTGAAGAATGAAATTTTTCCCCCTATGACTTTAATTGTCCTTTCTTATAAAATTCAATACATACAATTCAAAACCATACAGATCAACTATCAAACATGTAATCATTTACAAACTTTGAAGTACATCTAGACATCTGAGAAAACTTTTAAAACTACATATTTCCTTTGTAAAAAAACTGAAAAATTCGTTGATAATTAAACTTTAGATTTCTGCATGATGAAGTTTACATATATAATATTTCTACATGAAAGTTTCTTTTAATATGAACATTCATTTGTTTTACATTAGAAGAGATTAAAGTTGTTATGATCATTTAAAATCTTTAGTTTCAAATTACCTAGCTGAAAAGATCTAACTCATACATGGTTCTCAAATATCACCTCCTGAATCTGAGAATCTACTAAAACCAAGATTAGACATTTACACATTCATTTTTATATCAAAGAATATAATATATAATTTATAATAATATGATGTCCCATATTCTATTGTTCCTGAAAATTTTTATATTTATTTTAGATTTTACTGTGTGGTAGGGCCTATACTCAGTCACATATATCATCAATATTTTCTTTCATACTAACAATAATCCAAAGAATTAAATTCTGACTTCATTTTACAGATGATAAAACTGACATACCGAATGTAAACACACATAACTATAAAGATTCTAAAAAAACTAAGCAGTCTGGATGCAGAGGCAGTAATTAGATGCTACTAGTACCTGCACTCCTTTTTAAAGTGTTGTGTGGTTAATTCTTGTATTTTTCAAACAGGGAAGATTACATGTGGTCATTTTGGACTTCAAATTCTTTATGTCCCTTACTTGGTCAATAATAAGCACTGTTGTTTAAAAATAATTATTTCTTCCTACCCTTAATGCCATTGTCTTGTTTTAAATGTTTAATCAATACCCTTGATCTGGAATTTAGCAAAAGCTTTCTAATTGCTCTCCCTGTCTATTTTATTTCCCCCATCCAAATTATGCTCTACACAAATAGTTAGCTTTCCAAACTATAACGTTGCTATGTCATTGTAGACACAGAGTGTTCTAGAAGACCTTACTCACCTTGTGTCTCCCTGCACCATAGGCCTTAGGTCTTGTAATTTCCCACATCCACTTCACATTTCAGGTATATTGGACAGTGCACAGTTCTGAAGATTTGGAGCACTCTGCCTCTTTACTGCAATGTTCTTACACCTTTTTATGACCTCTATTCCTACATCTTGCAATTTGTGGCCTACTCATCTACCATAGTACCACCATCACATACTACCATTTTGCAATTCTTTACTAACTTATTTATCATTCTACCTATGTTGTAACTCCTCAGAATTGAATCCATTCTTCCACTCTGAAACCCTAGTGGCAAATATTCAGAGTGCTCATGTATTAACATTATTTGTAGAAATTCTCTCGAATAACTAAATGTCTTTTTCTTAGAGGATGCGGTCTGTAGAAAAGTAATCACTATTACTTTTAGATCACTATTAAAGTAAATAAGTCACCTGAAACTTGGAAACATACAACTAGAAACCAGGAATTTCTCCTGCATATATGATGTTTACTCATTAATCCCACTGTAATTCTCAAAATTTTGATGTGTTACATTAGTAGCAGCCTGCATAAAAACAGTAATACTTCTCAAAGTAGGGGTGGGATAAAAGTGATGAAAACCTTCAGTTTATCTGAATCACACTTGGATAGCACTATGACCAGTTTCCAAATTCAATCTGACAAATATTAGCATAATAAAATGGAGTTGTCTTGAAATAGTTCATAATAATAATATTCAGCTAACTCAACTAATTTAAATTTGGAAAAAAAACTAAAGGAATACATAAATTTTCCAAACAAGAAGATAGTAGATTTTTTACAATTTCAGGCAATATAAACATTTTATTGTTTTACTGAATAAAAAAGAAACTTACAACTACATTCTTACTCTAAAGCAATTGCTATGAATTTTAAAGTGAAAATATTGAAGAAGAAATCTCACATTTAACTAAGAAGAACCAAAAACAAAAAAGGGAGGGCCATAAAAAAAAAAAAAAAAAAGAAATCCTGTGTTAATGCCTTGAATCCTCCTGTGCCCATAAACACATCACTTCAAATATAAGATGTTACAAAATCCCTCTTTGAGAGTAATACCCTAAACTCCCAGAATGCACAAAATCAGCTACACTGCACCTGGGAGTAAATTCAAAGCACCATTTCATCTCAATCTCTATCCTCAGCACCATGCCATATAAAAAGGAAGAATTCTCCAACTCCAAGCTTCTCCCTGGGTAATGGGACCTATTACATATCCAATACCCCTAACTTTCCAGGGGCTGCCCGAAGGAATAGCTTTTCCTTGCCTGTCTGTGTTAAAGGGACCTGGTGTACTCTAGATGCCTGGGGGTGCTAGTGAGAACAAAGGTAGTGGTTTTAGGTAGCATGTGACTGGTTACAAGTCCAGTGCATAATACACAGATGAAAATACCAGATACCTACATCTCTCTGCAGAGGATTAAACAGAGCATCCAAAGGTGCCACTTGTCTAGGAACTTACCTAGGAATTGACTGCATTCTCACTTGTCTGGGAGTTGTGAGGACACCTGGGTTACTTTGATTGCCTGGAAATTACCACAAACAAACAAAGTAGGTCAGCTAGAAAAATGGTTTGAGGCCCTGAGACTGATGAGTCTTTCCCTTTGTGAGGCTGTGTCTGAAGACTGGAAGAGGTAGGTCTATCTTTTTACACATACATACCAACCACCAAGTCAAAGATAAAAATGGAAGAAAATAAATCTCCAGGAACCAACACTAGTAAAACAGAGATATGATTTACTTGACACAGAATTCAAAATAATTTTAAAAGGTGCTCAACAAAACAATGCATGAACAATTTGTGAAAATTTCAATAGAAGGACAAAAATTATAAAAATGTACCAAACAAAGATCTTGGAGCTGTGGAATGCAAATGAAATAAATAACTGACTAGAAGAGTTCAGGATAGACTAGATCAAGCAGAAGAAAGGATCGGCAAACTTGAAGACAGGCTATTACAAATTGTCCAGTCAGAGAAACATCCCCCCACCAAAATAAAAGGAGGATAATAGAATAAAAACCAGAAATCAATAGTAGAAGAAGAAATAGAGAAATTTACAAGTATATTAAAATTGAACAATACACTCTCAAATGGCAAACTGATCAAAGAAGAATTAAAAGAAAACCTAGAAAGTCACTTGAGAAACAAAAACAGACCAAAACCAATAAAATGAAGCAAAAATCATAACAAAAATAATTTATATGTATAAAGTATACATAAAAAAGACCACAAAAATTCTAAGTATGTGAGTTAATGCATATGTTAATTAGCTTGATTTAGCTATTCCATGTTTCAAAATGTCATATAGTACTTGATAAATATATCTAATATAATATCCATCTGAGTACAAAATTAATATATAAAAATTATAAGGATGCAAACAAAATCACCTAGTTTTGCATCCCAAGGAAGTAGAAAATAGATCAAACTAAGTCCAAAGTTTAGCATAAAGAAGGAATTAAAGATTAGAGGAGAAATGAAAGGGAGAATAGGAAATAATTTTTAAAAAACAATTACACATCAAACAATGAATACACTAGAACAAATATACTAGAGACACACAATTTATACACATGTAATATTAAAATAGAAAAAATAGATTTATAACTGTAAAGAGATTTGGTCATTAATGAAAAACCTCACAACAAAGAAAACCTAGGAGGATCATGGCTTGACTGATGAATTCAACCAAACATATAAGGAAATATTAATGCCAATCCTCCTCAACTTCTTCCAGAAAAAACAAAGGAAGGAATACTTTAGAAAGCTTAATTTTATAAGAAAACGCTATTTAGAAATTAAAGACAAACAAAGATATTAAAAATAAGAAAATCATAGACTAATATTCCCAATAAAAGATGCATAATCCTCAATGAAACACCCCCAAATTAAAATTAGCAGCATATTAAATAGACCATAATTACTCTATGATTCCACCTACCTGAAATTCTGGAAAAGGCCAAACTATGAAGACAGCATAAAGATCAGTGACAGTCAGGGGTTATTTGGCTAGGGATTGCCAGGTGTAAGGGGCAGGCGAGACATGTTGTTTGGGGCAGAGAAAATACTGTGAGTGATGCACAGTGATGGTTATGGGTGTCATTACACACTTGCCCAAATGTTTAGAATGTAAGGCACCAAAAGTAAACCCAAATGTAAACTATAGCTTTGGGGTGATTGTGAGGTATCAATGTAGTTTCAATAGTTTTTTACAAACATACAATTTGAAGTAATGATAAAAGAGAAACTAGGCATTGTAGTTCTGAGGGAGATATGGGAAATCCCTATACATTCCTCGCATATTTGCTGCAAACCTAAAATTGCTCTAAAAATTTTGTCTTAAAAAATATACAATCAGCAACAGAGATGTATGAGATGTATTCCTTGGCTGCTAAGAAGCATGAACATATGACAGTCAATTACTGTGGTACGCAACATCAACAGAATGAAGAATAAACATTAAAGAACTATCTCGATAGTTAACAGAAAATCATTTGACAAAATTCAACATTCTTTCATAATATAAACCCACAGCAAGTTGAGAATAGAACAAAAATATTTCAATGTAATAAAGACCATATGTGAAAAGCCACAATAAATATCATATTCAGTTGGGAAAAACTGAAAGTTTTTCTTCTAAGACTGGAGTAGAAGGGATCTCCTTCAACCTGATAAAGAGCAACTCTCAGAAATTTACTTCTAACATCATAACAAAGAAAGCTGAATTATTTTTCCTCTGATGTCATCTGCTCTTGCTATTTTTAATCAATGTTGTATTGGATGTTCTAGACCATGCAATAAGACAAAGGAGTGAAAAAGAAAAAAATGCAATTCAGAAGTGACAATATAATCATTTACATAGACTTCCCAAATTATTAAAAAATAGAAATAAACTTAAACACTAGAATTGAGATTAGTTCAAATGTGAAAGATGAAGTTGATATAAAAGAATAAATAATATAAATAATTTAAAATATATAAATTATATATAATTATATAGACATATGTATATATACAAGTTTATATATGTGTCCCATATCTATTTAATACACACACATAATATACCCAATAAAACATCCAGAATTTAAACCTAAAAAACAATGCCATTTAAATTAACATACAAAAACATCAAACAGATGAATTTTATAAAATATTTGTGGAATTTTTCAACTGAAAATTAAAAAAACACTGAACAGTTATATTAATGAAACCTTGGCTATGTGGAGAAATATTGCATATTCATTCATTGAAAGAGTGAATAGTGACAAATGGTAATTTTTCCAAGTTGAACTATAGATTCAAAGTAAACCCTGTCTAAATCCCAACAGTCATTTTTATAGAAATTTACAGTGTGATCATGAATCATTTTTGAAATTATGAGAATCTACAATAACTAAAATAATTTTGAAAATAATACAACTAGAGGATTTATATTGCTAATGTCTGACTTACATTAAAGTTCTAGTTTTCAAGATAATGAAATATTGGTGTAAAGATACACATTAGAACAATGGAGAAGAAAGGAGATTTCAGAAATAGAGCCACACACTTATGAAAAATATGTTTTCCACATACATGCCAAAGTAGTGCAGTTAGGAATCCATAAAGTCCTTTTAACAAATAATCCTGCAACAATTGATCATCCATATGTTAGAAAAATGAAATGAAATGTTACCTGACTCCATATGTGAAAGTTAACTTGAAATGATCATAGAATTAAGATATTCAAAACTACAATAGTTCTAAAGGAAAATGTAGGAGAAATCTTTGTTATTTGGGTTCAATAGAGTTCTTAAGACAAAAATAAAACATTATTGAGTAAAAAAGATACATCGGCATTTATCAAAATTAAAATGTTTGATTTGTCAAAGACGCTCTGAAGAAAATAAAATAAAGCAAGCTACAATGTTTATTTTGGAAACAAATTTATAAAATACATATCTGATTAAGGTTAAATCCAGAAAAATGAAGCTCTGAATTCTTAGAATTCAATATTAATAGGAAAGAGTACTCAATAAAAATTGAGCAAATCATGTGACCAGCCCCATGACAAAGCTATGTGAGTGACACAAATACACATAAAAACATTCTAAATATCAATAACTGTTAGGAATATGCAAACTAAGCATAATGAGATATCACTAAACACCTACCAAGAAAGCTACAATTTAACAGAGTGACGATTCTGAGCCCTAGTGATAACACAGATCACCTATAAATCCCACTGGTGCTGATGAGAATGCTATTATGGGTTGAATTGTGTGAATTTAAAAATGATCATTGCATCCATAATTAGTTAAGAGGTCACTAGGTTATAACCTAATCCAAAATGATTGCTGCCCTTTTAAAGAGAGAAAAACATAGTATGCATAGAGGGCATAAAGGGAAGATGATGTGAAGAGACATAGTGAGAAGACAGCTGGCTACATGTCAAGGGACAGGTCTGCAGATATTTCCCTTCACAGTCCAGGGGAGGAACCAACCCTGCAAATACCTTTATTTCAAGTGTGTAATTCCCATAACCATTAGATACTACATGTTCTGTTTTCAAGTCATCTAGTGTGCAGTACTTGATTATTATAACCCTATTAAAATAATACAGATAATTTGGGACATAGTTTGCTCACTTCTTATAAAATTAAATGTATATTTATAATAATTAAATAATGATCCCAAGGATATTCCCAAATAATTGAAAATATTCACTCAGTAACCCATTTGGTAATAATGATAGCAGCCATTTTCATAATAGCTTCGAACTAACAGTGAGGTTATCAGCTGGTGAACATGTAAACTAACCACTGAACATCATACAATAGAACACTACTCAGCAATAAAACAGAAGAAACTGATACCAGCAAAAAAATAAAAAAAAAAGTGAATGTATCTTAATTACAGATTACAGATACAAAATGCTATGCACTATATGATTTCATTCATGATTGTCTGGAAAAGACATTCCTATAAATAATGGGGACAGAAACCCCATTTTTACTAAGTTTTGGATGGGAAAGAAGTTGCTATCTTGCTTATGATGGTCATTACACAACTATATATGATGGTCAATATGACATTAAATAGTAAACTTTAAAGTGGACAATTTTATTGGACATACATTTTGTCTCTTGAAAAAAAGAAACCTAGTTTTCATTTTTGCACCTTAATCCCATTCTGGGTGTTTGTTTTCTTCACATGTGATAAAAACACTTCTATCTTTGAAGTTGAATATAAGCAGTCTCATTTTAACTGTTACCCGATAAATGCAGCTATTACTTGTGAAAGATTTAATTGTTAAATTCACAAGGGAATCCAAAGAAATGATAGAATAAATGGGAAATAGGTGATAAAATCTGACCAAAAAAATACTGTTTGCTCTGGAAAAGTCACATATTCTTGATATTGATAATATTCATTAAGTAGAAAAAGTAAAAATGATCAAAGAAAAATATGATGAGGTTAGAGCAATTTTGGTAGCTCTGTGAACAGTTAACTATTTGCTCAGTGAAGTAATTTTTTTCTAAGAACTTAGTTTCATTATTGGAATAAAGAGAGAATGGAGTAATAATGTCTACATTTCCTACCAGTTATACACAGGGAACAGAATCAAAATTCCAAATGTAGGTTGCTAGGATGTATCATTGCAACCTGAATGTAGTAGAGATTTGTTTGATATTTTAGTATATTAAAAAAGAGAGTGGCCCAGCATTCTTAAAAGAGATTTGCAGGATTTTGAGAACAAAAATTTAATTATGACAAGACATTATGGTCATAATATGGAAGAAACCCTAGACCATACATGTGGGAAAAACCAAAGAAACTGAATATTTCAGTCTGTTACTACTGTCATCTCCAAATACTTGCAAGATGGCTGTTTGGATGAGGAAGTAGTTTTATTTATTTTGTTGACTATAACCTGAAGGTCTAAAGCTGGGGCCCATGTTTAGAAACAAACAGTTTTAGGCAAACTTGGTTGCCAAAACTGTCTAAAAATAAATGCAGATGCTTGGGGAATTGGTTGAAAGTCATAAAACAGGAGTTATTCAAGCAAGGGAACTATGTTCATGCTTTATGTGAATTTGCAAGGATTGAATGAGTGGTTAGAATAGATCAGAGTCAAGGTTATTTTCAACACAAAGATTCTGTGATTTCCTGATAATTGTTTTGTGCTACCTTAGTAAAAGCAAGTGTGGAAATTAAGGGAAGACAAATTTCTGTTCAAGAAAAGTAGGAATTTGCGAAGAAATATGGTTGCTCAATGTTCTAATGTGTTCTCTCGGTAGTAAGCCTCATTCCCTACTAGTGGAAATGTCAAGGTGTATGCACTGTTTAAGATCATTTGTAGGTCCCCTGAATGCTATTAAAATAAAAATATTCTGCCTGGCATTCAGGCCTTTTCTGGAGGACCCTACTCTATCAATCTGTATTTATTTCTATTTCCCAAATCAGTCCCTACTGCAGATAAATTCATATTTATGTGATTATTTACATATTGTTTCCAGCCTTGTATCTCTGATTATGATGTTCCCCTAAAGAAGAATATCTTTTTTTTTCTTTTTCTATGCAAATCTTATGTATTTGTCAAAAAATAATTGTTCAACTTCAACTCATTTCGTGAAGCCTTTTCTGACTCAGTCATGCTGATTTTTCCCTCTGCATAGGAGTACTTGCTTCATAAATCTATCTTTCCAAAATAAAATCACTTTTTGTAATACTTTCTAATGTTTACTTCTGTTCTCAAATTGAAATAAGGAACCAAATACTATATTTATTTTGTAGTTACCAAAGCACCTGTAATATAATTTGACACAGAATTGGCATGAGTAAATGCTTCTATTATTTTCATCAGAATTCTAGGATCCCAATTATACTTATATTATAAATATCATTATTACTTCATCATTTTATACTCATATTAGTTATCTATTATTGGGTGAGACATATCCCAAAACTCACTAGTTTAAACCAGTAATATTTACTGTCTCATTCTATTCTAAAGTTTAGGAATCTGGGAGTGGCTTAGATTGTGATTGTGGCTCAGGGTCTCACATGAGGTTGCAGTCAAGCAATTGACTTGGGCCACAGTCAGTTGAAGGCTTTGCTGGGACAGGGTGATATGTGTACAAGATGGCTTACTAAAATGATGTTGTCTGAAATCCTGAGTTTCTTTTCGGCTGTTGGTAAGAGGGCTCAGTTTCTTGCCATGTGAATCTTCCTACAGGGTTGCTTTAGTGTCCTCAAAGCATACTACTAATTAGCTTAAATCAGAGGTAACAATCTAAGAAGCAAGGAGGAAGCACCTTGCGTTTAATACCCTAGTGTCAAAAGCCACATCACTTCTGCTATATTATACATGACCCTAATTCATTGTGGTACAGAATTACGCAGAGATGCAAGTATCAGACAGTGGGAATCATTGAGTGCCATCTTAGAGGCTTGCTCTTATATATCTGCTCTTAAATGTTTGATATGCTCAAACATAACAAAGTGGTTTTCATTATGTGTGCTTCATATGATTGTAAAATAACAACAATAACAAGAACAATAGGTCAAAATATTTAACTATTTTTCTTTCAGTTTTATGTATTTTTGATTTTCTTAGTTGAGGAAAATTTATATTTTGTTTTTTTAATGGAAAGTGGAACAAACTGGAAAAATGAGTTGAATAAAGGAAAGAATAAAGAGCTTGATTAAGTTTCTTCACATTTTATTCTGTTTTCAACATGAATTGTACTCTGGTTGATTAAGTGGAAATTTATAAACAGATTTAATTAAGGCAGAAGAAATAATCTTAATAGGTGTTACAGAATCAATTGTACTTTCTTCAGGATAGATGGAAAAATTAAACATTTTTTCTACAATTTTCCAATTTTTTACATAAGAAAAAGAATGCTGTTTAGAAAATACTTTGGAACAATTAATAAGAAAAGAAATAATGAAATTTTTTCTTGTTGCTTTGAAATATGTAATCAATGTGTAAACAAGTTCCAATGTTTTCTGAACTGAAAACATTTTTTACATAAAATGAAAAATAAATTGATTAATCTTAACATTTACAAATTTTGTCTAGTTTAGATCTCCTTGAATCTGAATTTACTTTCATTGTGAATCTTCACCTATTAATATATAAATATTTTCTTTTTTATAGCTAACCATCTTCATTGAATTGATTACTTCATACTACAAATTCTACTTCACTTATTGCCTTTACCCTTTCTGTATGTAAACACACACACACACACACACACACACACACACACACACACACCATGTATTGTCCCATCTTGTATTTTTGTATACAACATTTCATTTTGTCAGTTAGAATGTCATCTTCTCAAGATGGCAATTGTATTCCTGGCAAGTACCACTGTGCCTAGTACAGGTCAGATTTCCACAAATGTTTATGGAAATGAAATAGTTCTGTCTTACTCCATATTTTTGTCCTAAATATAAAACTACGTGTGTTCTTTCTAAACCTATATATGATAATTCCTTTGTCATATAGAGGTGTTTGCTTAGTTGCTACTACTTTTACACAATTAATATTTTGTTAACTTTTAAAAATTATTATTAGGATATACTTATCATCCATACTTGCCTGTGTAGTTATTCATGAAATAATATTAATATATTATACTAGCTGGAAGTGTTTCCTGAGTCAACAGATATATTAAATTGCTTTCAATTGTGATATTGTGTAACTACATTTTATTACCTTTCAAATGAAAAGTCTATATGATAATTTAGTTTCCCTTTGTTGTTCTTCAGATAACCTGATTTCTGTTTGTGAAGCATTTCTCTTACTTTTTTAGTCTTTGTGATTCAGAAAGAGTTCCACTCCTAGGTGGGAGAGGATGTTTCCAGATGAGAACCAGTGAGAACCTTCATATATTAATGTTAAGTGACCGTTACCCATAGTCAAACTTTTAAAACCAATGAGAAGTAAGATTGATCTAGATTGTCTAGAAAATATATTATTACTTTTCAGTTAGGAGATTTGAAATAAAAATGCAAGTTGAAAGTATTCTGGTATATTCAGTCATGAAAAAGGATTATCTTAGAAACAAATCAACATGGAGAGGAATTGAGCCATGATGCGTGTTTGTGTGTGTGTGTGTGTGTGGGGGGGTCCTTTTACCATTTGAAATTCCAGTGGATCTTTATTTCATACAGAAATCATATACTAAAATTTACTTCTATTCCAGATGGAAGCACATTCAGTGCATATGAGTGGTAAAAACGTTTTCATATTTTTATTTTTTGGTATTTATGAACTTGGCAAGTACCTTTATCTCATGATTTTATGAGGACTGTAAGCTAAATAGTTCAGAGAGTATACATTACGTTTTTTTTTTCTTTCTGACTTCACATATCACGTAACTACTTGCTATTGGTATATTCTGGCACTTATCATCTTTAAAAATGTGTTTGTTTATAGCATCAAAACTTAGTATGTAAGAATATGAAAACATTTTGTTCCTAGGTAATTATTGCTTGGTAATTTCATTGAATTTTACAAATGAAGATGTATCTTAATTTGGGATAGGCCTGGGAATTTCCTGTTTTTGACACATAATTGGGAAAGGATATTTGTGCTTCAATGGAAAAAGAGAATATGAATCTGGATCATTGTAGTGTATTTAATTCTATGTTGCACTCAGATACCACAGCATGGTAATTCACTATACAGTTAGATGTGGACATATAGATATACTTATATAGATATATAGATATACCTGTTTTATTTCATATTTATCTTCTATGTGTTCATCTCACCCAAATCAAATTTGTTGAATTGGTTCAGATAGACATTGTAATAGGGTTCTCCAGAGAAACAGAAACAAAAGGATATGTCTGTATACTTTGATCTATCAACAGAGATATTATTTGAATGAATTGGCTCATGAGATTACGAAGACCAGCATTTTCAAACCTGCAGTGTGAGCTGGCAAGCCTCAGATCCAGGGAAGACCAATATTACACATGGAAACTCTAAAGGCAGTCTGTTGTCAGAGTTCCTTTTTACTGTGATTAATTCAGTCTTTGTTCCTTCAAGGTCTCCAATCATTGGGTAAGACTTTCCCATGTAAGGGAGGACAATCTGCTTTATAGAAAGACCACTGATATAAATGTGCTTCTAATTTAAAAATATCCTCACAAAAAATCTAGAATAATGTTTGACCAAATATTCAGGCATCACATCCCCAACCAAATTAAGATAGAATTAACCTTCACAAATCTAACACTTGCCAATTTGGTATCCATCTTCATTTCATTAAGCCATACCTAATCTCTGAATAAAGATGATAACAAGACCATACTTCTACCTAACATGATACAGCTTTCTTGTGTAAAACCAAAATGCACTAATTCTTTCCTCACAGAGGATGCAAAGTCCTTGGGTGAGGGCTATTCTTCTTGATATTCCATAACTTAAATAGTATAAGGGCATTATGGAAGAAAACAAGAATATTTTATTCATAGACACACATATTAATAACAAAATATTGAGGAAATACTCAAGGCAATTACAATTCTTGTTTCTCTAACTGATCACATGGCTATAGCAGGGATTTACACCTATCTTCTTCCTTTACCATATTCCTTTTGTCTTGAGCAAGCATCTCAGCTGTTTGTGATCTCTTGGTGTTTGTCATCACTTTGCCACTCAATCCATCATTCCTGAATGAATGAAGGAGCTATTAGAAGGAGCCATGAGAAGTCCTGGCCAGATTGTGTTATGATAGTTTTCCATGATCAGGAAGCAGAGAGAGAGACTCCAGGGTCCAGACACAAAATATATACCCCACAGCCATGCCCCCAATGAACCACTTCTGGCCACACTCCACCTTCCTCTGGTTATTATTCAGTTAATCACGTCAGGGGCCAATTCACTGATTAGGTTAGGGCTATTACCCAGTCATTTCCTCCTCCAAACCTTCTTGCATTGTCTTACACATGAGCTTTTGAGGGACACCTCACATCCAAACCATAACAACTAGGGATAATAGTGAGTGTTGCCTATCCTTTTCCCACTCTTAATTACTAAATTCAGGAGAAATAGCACCATATTTTGGACACTGATTCTGAACAGACACAATCTTTTGAAAAAGTTCACCCCAATCCTGTGAGATATTGTCACCCAGCTGGCACAATAACTGAATCTTTAAAATTCATTCTACCATTCTATAAAGCCAAGCTGCTTCAAGATGGTCAGACCAGAGAATTCCATAATCATGGAAGATTGTTGTGCTTTATTTACTCAGAAGTGAGGTCCTTTATCAAAATCAATACCATCTGGAATATTATAGTAGTGGATAAGGAATTCTGTAAATCCAAGAATGATAGTTTTGGAAGAAGTATTGCATGTAGGGAAGGCAAATTCTCCAAACAGAATGACTTTTCTGCTAAGAATTAATCATTGTCTGTTTGCTGATGAAAGTTGTCCAGTATAATCAAATTATCATCATATAATCTGGCAGATCAACTCAGGAAATAGAGACCCATTGATTGGGTACTAAGAATTGACTGCTACCATATTGACTGTGGTAAGTAGAAGCTCATGCTACTGAGCTTACCCCTTATCCCTGCGACCATGTCCTCATTGTTCATGAGCCTGTTGGTGATGACAAAGATGACTGAGGAGAGAGGCTGAATGGCATCCTTAGAAAGGTCATTCTATATACTTAATTAGTATACCTTCCTTAGCTGAGGTTAATCTTTGGTGAAGATTCACATGGGCATTGCCTATTTGGTATAATCTATACACATGACTCTTCCCAGAATTCCTCATTATCAATTTTACATTTATTTTCTTTCAAAATTCCTGAGCTGCCATCCAAACCATGTTTCAGACCATAAATCATTTTATAATCACAAGCCTATCATTTCTTCTTCCAAGCAAAATGATATATCTCAAAATTCTGCCAGCTGGAAGGAATTTCCTTCACTACTGTCCTTCAAGTATATGTCAGAAAGGAGAAAGAGGTTTTTAATACTGGAGCTTTTCAGATCACTTGGTTCATGGGTTAGACTAGTGCACCTAAATGAGAAATATGTTGCTTCCATAGGAAGATCACATGTTTGAGGCCAGCCTTAGCAACTTAATGAGACCCTGTCTCAAAAAATAAAAAGGGCTAGTGATGTACTCAGTGGAAAAGCACCACTGAATAAAATCCCCAGTACCAAAAACAAAAACAAAAATACCTCCAAAATCAAAAGAGGCCCACTAGATATTTTGTCTCTGTTTTATTTTTAGGAAGGGTCAGATGCAACAACTTTTTCTTCATCTTAGAAGGGATATCATGACAAGCTTCACACCACTGGATCTTTTGAAATTTCACTAAAGTTTGAGGCCTCAGAATTTAGTCAGATTTAAATTTCTCTTGACACCTAAATGTCACCAAGAACTTTGGAGTGGTTGATCCTTTTTGACCACTAGGTATAATCAGCATAATGTCAACAACGTAATAGGCCAGTCTGAAATCTTGTGGAATGAATGATAAGTGTCCCTATGAACTAAATGATAAAGGGCTGAAGAGTTGATCTGCTCTTGATGTAGGACAGTGAAGGCCTATTGCCAGACTTGCTGGCTAAAAGCAACTTGCTTCTTTATTAACAGGGTTGAAAAAATAAGCATTTTCCAGATCAACAGTTTTGTTCTGGGTATCAGGGGATGTGTCAATTTTCTAAAGCAATGAAACCACATCTGATAGAGCAGCTGCCATTTGAGTTACCACTTGGTAAAGCCTATAAAGGTCTGTCCTCTGAGCCCTCCCAGAGTGGGTGAGTAGGTCTTAAATGACAAGTCTACTGCAGCATTTCTAAGCCTTTGAATCCCTTAATTCACAGTAAAGCAAGGTAGGTCTGGCATTTAAAGTTTATTCCCCACGAGCCACTTTTTGCTCCATATTTCAGTCAAACAACCATAGAAAGTATTAGATCCTCTTAAACACCCCATGATGCAACATCAAATGCAGAATCTTTTCTATAGGCCCTTAATCTGGCCTGATCAACTTTATGTTCCTTTAACTATTATCTTATATCCTTAATATCCATTCCTATATGCATTTCCCAGTTACTCCTTGTATAAATCAAGGAGAAAGATCAATTACATTGAAAAGTACTACAGCTTCTTATCTGTCACACTTTGTACTGCATGCTCAGGGGCCTTCTGGACTTGAGTTTGGTTATAGGTCTAGAAGAAAAAACAGTGGTGGGAGCAGTTTTAGAGGATAATCAGTAATGTCATGCAGGGCACTAACATTAAGGTTTTGTGTTAGTCAGCTTTTTGCCACTGTGACCAGAATTCCTGATAGGAACAACTCCAAGGAGGAAACATTTATCTCCTTAAGGTTTCAGAGGTCATGGTTCGCTAACACCATTGCTCTGGCCCTAAGGTGAAGCAGTACATCATGGAAAAAAGGTATGATAAAGGAAAGCTGTCAGCTCAGAGCAGTCAGAGAGTAGAAAGTAAGAGTGTGAGGAGTCAGTGACAAGATACACTGCCCAAGAGCACACCCTTACTGACCTATTTCCTTCAGCCATTCCCCATGTACCTATAGTTACCACCTAATAATCCATTCCAATTATGAATCTATCAAATGGATTAATCTACTTATGAGGTTACAGCTCTCATCATTATCTAAAAACCACATTTCTTAATCTTGCTGTATCGGGGACTATACTTCCCTAACATGAGCTTTTGTGTGGGCAATTCTAGATCTAAACCATACCAGGCTTCCTTGATGATGTAGCATTGGTCTCCTCACATGAAGGTAGAGTGGCAAAGTTTCTTCTACTGGCAAAAGCTCAATATCCTCAGCTTCATCATGATTTTTTTGCAGGTCCACATACTAATTTTTGGAATCCAGGGCTTTGGCAATCAGTTCTCTTACTTTAACAGTAGATAATACATGGAGCTTGGAATTCAATTTGCATGATAATCCATCCACTGGCAGGATGAAATCCTGAGTTTGGTTTTCAACAATCTTAACCCTATGACTATAGGAAATAAAAGTCTTTTAGGACTGGGATAGTTTTTAGGTGATTTATTCAGTTCTGGAATTAAGAAGTTGAATTTCTGTGTTCATTCTTTTCCTACTTTGTCCAGCAACTTTAGGAATAACCATCTAATTTCACAATACTTATAAGTTTTAGAAAAATTTTCACAGGTAATGTGCATGGCTTCCCAGATTCTTTTTTCTAATAGGTATTTGATTATGAGAATCTTGAGGTGATATTTGAGCTGTCTCTATTGTCACTGTTTTTTTTAGATTGTATTTAGAGTTGCTACTGTCTTTAAATCAGACAAGATTAAACAGCTAATCCAGAAACTCCAGAACCAATTCAGAAAACTCATTGTGAAGGTTAATTTTAATAGTCAACTAGACTTATCAGAAAGGTACCCAGAAAGTTAGTAGAGCACTAATTCTAGGTATGACTGTGAGGGTGTTTCCAGAAGAGATTGGCATGTGAGTTGTTGAATTTGATATGAGAGTCTGTGCCTTTGGATTTAAAGACATGTGTTAGCAGTCCCTGAATTCTTAAGCATTTGGCCTTACAGTGAGTGGTACACCATTAACTTCACTGCTTCTGAGATCTTTGGACTGGACTCAGCCATACTGTTGACCACCCTGGTCCTCCAGCTTGCTGATGGTCTATTGTAAAATGTCTCAGTCTCCATATCATGTGAGTGGATTCTATTCTCTATCTATCTATCTATCTATCTATCTATCTATCTATCTATCTATCTATCTATCTATCTATCTATCTATCTGATCTGTCTGCCATTGGTTCTCTCTCCAGAGAACCCTGACTAATGTACTCATCCTTGAGATTTGCGTTCTCTAGAGTCACTCTTGATGCCAAAAACTGCTTTGGTCATGCATGATATTACCTTGATAGATTCTTTTTAGGGACTTGGTTCATGAAATTACAGAGACTGGAAAGTTCAAAATCTGCAATGTAAGCTGGTATCCTGGAGACTCAGGAAGGAGCTACTGTTGCAGAATATTTGAGGTTCATCTGATGACAGAATTCTCTTTTGTTTAGAAGAGGTGACTCCTTAGTCTACCGAGTTCTTCAACTGATTATATGAAGCCCACCCATATTGTGGAGGACATTGTGTTTTACTCAAGATCCTCTTATTTAAATTTTAATCAAAAATTTAAAAATAGTTACACAGAAACATGCAGAAAAATATTTGACCAATATTTTTTGTATAGCTGAGTCAAATTGACCCATAATATTAACCACTACATATAAAGTAAAATAGGACCATGAAGCTAATAATGTAAAACTTACTTTACATAATTTATTTCACATTAACTTTGCCTTCTGCTTTTGTGTCCTTCATATCTATTTGTATTTATTTACATTTTTGTTATTTTATAACTAAGTTTTCTGGTTTATAAGGTGTCTTCCTATAGATACTTGTGGAGGTTATTATAACTTTTTTCAAGTCAACTCTGGGTTTAGCAGTCAACATTTGTTTCTCTTGCCCAAAGCAATCCCTGAAGTAACATCACAGAGATTGACACCAATCTGCTGGAGTCTGCCCTAAAATTTCCACAAAGGGTTTGTGGTCTTCTTAATAGGTCATTGGCTAAGACCTGGTGAAATTTTAAAAGGGCAAAATCTTTATATCTAAGGAATATCTTATCTTAGATTTTAAAGTCTACACATTTTAAAGGATTCAAAATTATTTGAATTTTAACTTTTTCATTAGTCTAGTTTGACAGTATTCCAACCTACTATAAATACTGTATTAAAAATAACTAGAGTGAATTTAACGTTTTTCCATGTAATGATTTCCTGAGTTCATTATCTTTTACTAGAGTTGTGCTTTGATGTAACAGAGAGGTATAAACATCTAAACATCTAATATCAACATCTCCTGGAGAAATGATTGCTTTCCTGGTGATAAACAGGTTTATCAAACTTTCATCAAAGTTCAAGGTATAGTTCAAGACCTCAAAAGAAAATTGTAACTTCCAGCCTTATGGAGGAGAATTTCCTGCTCTTTTAACCATTTTTTTAATTTGTCTTCCTTTAATTCAATCTTTATAATATCTTCAATTGTATGATTTTATACTACAGAACATTTTAGAAGAAAGTTTCTAGGAAATAACTCTACCTGTGGCACTGAATTATAGTATTTTCTCAGTCATATCACATCTGTGATGCTGCTTAACACCTGCACCACACTTATACTAGTGAATTGCTGTTGCCTGTTCTGTGACTTAATAGTACAGAATATACAGCATATGTTGGTAATTCTTTTATAATATGTTTGAAAATGTGCATACAAACGAATCCTCTTCAGGTGCAAGAGCATGAATTTATAGTGCAATTAACAGTTTGAGCTCACACCTGCTTTAAATACCACATAGGCCTGTATTTTAATTACAAGGTATGCAGTGAGACCATCCAAAGTCTCTATTCCATATGTAGTCTAAAGAACTGGTGCAGAATTCAATTCCAAGTTTTGAGCTTTGTTTGCAAGGTCTGTGCATTTTAAATTTTAAAATAGTCTTCTTATAAACAAATCAATTACCTAAGATTAAAAATGAAATGGTAGAGGAAGGAGACAAAGGGAAGGAAGAAGGGGAGAGTAAGGGGAAGTACTAGGAAATGAAATTGACCAAATTACATTGTTATATTGTGTGCATGTACAAATGTGTAACAATATATCCCACCATTATACTTTTCATGCACCAACGTAAAATGAAGGTAGAGGAAAGTTAATTGAATGATTTAATGTTGAATGTTTAAAAATATGATAGATTTCTTCACCTAGGAAGTATTAAATTGATACTTTTAAGTAAAATATTTCTTTAATTTGTCTCTTATTTGTCTAGTTCAGCATATTTTACCCAGATTATAGAAATCATCTCATACCTGGCTATCTGAACTCTTCTTTATTAATACCAGCAGTGTATTAAAAATATTATTGTTTTCTATTTTAAATGAAATTGAATATTTACATGTTTAAAGTATTTCATACTCTGCATACTAATTATTTTATGGTTATGCTAATTGCAAGTATTTTCTCACAGGTTATAACTAGTCATTTAATTGTCACTGTAGAGTCCTCTCATGAATAAAAAGCTAATTTTAATGTAGTAAATTTATTAATGTTTTCCTTTAAGGTATATGATTTTGAATTTTAATGCAAAATATTTTCCTAACCTAAAATCCATCTAATAATTATATTTATCCTCATCTTTTCTTCCTTGATACACCTGAAATTTACATATATGTTAGGTCTGAGGCAGTGAACCAGTTTTATTTTCCCCTTTAGCCAGATATTCAGATACTTTCTCCAGTACCATTTATGAATTAGTTGCTCTTTTCCAGAATAAATTAGAATGTTAAATATGTTGTACATAGGGCTGATTAGATTTCCATCTAATGATCAAATTTCTACACTTGTACTAAGACCACACTGTATTACTAAGTTTAAAAAGTCTTATTAAAAACAGTTTGATATATTATAAAGCAAGTCTCCTTACTTCATTATTCTTTCAGAGTTACTTGGCTATATTTGATATTTGTCATAATGTAACTTTTGTTATTTGTCTTAATGTAAGCCATTTAGGGTTAGCTTCTCAAATTATTAAAGATTTTTTTTTAATTTAGCTTGAATTAAATCTATATATGTATCAGTTTGTAGATAATTGCATCCTTATGAATATGCCTTTTTGTGGTTAATATCTTTTAATTATAAAGTTTTATGTTCATTTGTGTTTATTTTAAAAATTGGGAGCTCTGATTTTTGTGTATACATATTTATAATTATTATACATTCTTGATGAATCATTCCCTTTATCAATATGTAATGATATTGAATTATCTCTTCTAAAAGATATTGGCTTAGAGTCTGTTTTGTCAGATATGAGTATATAGCTACTCCTGATTGCTTTTGAATTCCATTTACTTAGGATATAATTTTCCTGTCTTTTCATTTTGTGTACGTATTTGCCCATGAGATGAGTTTCTTGCAGGCAACAGATTGATGTGTTTCATTTTTGTTAATTCGGCCAACCTGTGTATTTCTTTTAATTGAAGAATTAAGATCTTTTATGTCCCAGATTATTATTGAAAGATATGTACTTGTTCCAGTCTTTTTGTTATTGCTATTTTGTTTTCGTCCTAGTTGTTTTGAATATTCTGTCTTTTAAGCTCTCTTACTCATCTTATAGGTTTGGTGGTTTTCTGCACTAATTATGTTTGATTCCTCTTTAATTCTCATTTGCTTCTCTACTCTTTTAGTGATATTTATTCTTTCCAACACTCTCATGATTGTGTTTACTATTCTAAGTCTTCTGGGTGTAGAAATTCCTGAACTATTTTCTATAATTCTGGTTCCGTTGTCCTGAATTTCCTTAGTTTATCATGAAAGATCTCTATTTCTTTTTCAATTGTGAAGAATACTTTTTGATAAATATTACAATCTACGTTGACTCTTGGATATTTTTCCCCCAGAGGTTTGAAATATATCTTTTTGCACCCTTCTTGCCTTTAGATAGTCTTTTGAAATTTTTTTCTGTTATTCTTATGGGTTTGTCTTTAAATGTAATTTGGTTCTTCTATCTTGTAGCTTTTAATTTTTTTCTTTTTTCTTCCCTTTTAGAAGAGGTTCTATTCTGATCATATTTATTGGGAGTTTTAAATGCATCTTAATCAGATCTTTTCCAAGATTTTGGACATTTTCTGCAATTATTTCATTCACCAGGTTTTCTATGCATTCAGACATTAACTATTCTTCCTTTTGTCTTCCAATTATGCATATGTTTGGGTTATTAATGGTGTTCCAGAAATCTTGAAATTCTTATCTGACTGAGACTTTCATTCCTAAGATTTGTTTGGATCTTTTTCACAATTTCTCCTTGTTGAATTTCTCATTCACATCCTGCATTTTCTTCCTTAACACATTTAATTGATTTTCTGTATTCTCATGGAATACATTGATTTTTTAAAAAATCATTCTTTTGTTCTATTTATCTGTCCATTTCAATATCTTTGGAAACTGTTACTAAAAATTTTAAGATATTTCATATTAATTATTTTTTTCAAAATCATAAATTTTAGAATTCATATTAATTATTTTCTCATATTTCTCATGTATGTGTGCTGAAATCTGCACTTCTCTTGTAACTGATGTCTTCCACTTTTATGAGAGTGCCTTTTTAACAAGTGGGCTTTTCTAAATGATGTGACTTAGAGTACTGGTATGTTGTGCAGTATTGAGTTGAATTCCAAGTGGACATCATCATGTAAACTTCATGTGATTAGTTTGGCTTTGATACAATGTGTACTATATCAGAACCTGAGAGATCTACTTTCTCTATAACCACTAAAAGTGGTATCCCTTTGATAATTCAGGTTTTGCAGTGCAGATAATGTGGATGCACCCTCTGTGCTTATTTCTATAATTACTTGAAAATAATTCTGATACTGGATGTTTTCACTGAATAAAGGTTTGAAATAGATGGGAGCTCTCCTCACTTTAAATAGAAGTGTCTGCCAGGATTTGAGCTGGGCTTGGATGTGTCCTGATGTGGGCTTCACTCCTTCCATGTGTGTTAGCAGTGTACCTGAGAGACAGAGGATCTATCCAATGTGCTTGAGGCCTTGGGCTTGAGTTCTAGCAGCTGAAATAAAGAGAAAAGGAAGAAGGCAGGAACAGAAGGTAAAGAGAAGGGATAATAAAATAAAAGGAATAAATAGATAAATAAAACAGAACTGAGAAATAAATAGATAAAAGAAAATTCCAATTAAGTAAAATATGGTAAAAATAAAGAAAAAATAATGAGAAATTAAAAAATAATAATAAAGAATAACAAAATGTATGAAGAATTCCTTCTGTCCAAGGTGCTTAGAAACATTTTTCCCTGGGTCTTCTAAAGTTGAAATCTTCCATGTATAGGTGTGTAATGGGTAAGAGTTGCTTCTTGTTATAATTCCTCTCAGCTCTCAACAAATGAGTTGGGTTAAAGAGCAGGCTATGCTTCACTTTTCTTATTGAACTAGTTAAGGGAATATTGGCCATGCAGGAGGTATATTCTCTCCAGACATAGACTGTGGCTCAGGGTGTAGCAAATTTCAGAGCTGCAGTGAACCCTTCTCTGTTACTGGCTTATTGTGGAATTGGCTATGCTAATTGGATGTATATTTACTCTGAAGGATTTTAGATTGCTCACATGAGAGAATGGCAAATTTCCAAGATAAGGTGGATTGCCACAATGCCTCAAAGAACAGGGAGAGTAGTTGAACCATTGAGTTTTGTGCTGAAGGACAGGTTAAGAACCAAGTGATTTGCTACAATTGGTCTCCACAACCTCAAACCTGGTCTTCATGTAAAACTATATGTGATTGATGTTGCTTTACATCATAGATGGCAGAATCTCTGACCCACTATCCCATACATTCCCCTCTGCATCATAGCCCCTAGTCCCTGCAGCATGCTCAGCAAGCCTGTGTCAGAGACATTTCCTCAAGCCGCCACTATCTCATGTGGCTACTGGGAACCCACAGGGACCCTGAGATGTGATTATGCTTGGTTTTCTGGACCCTAAAATGGTTTAATTCCTAACAATAGGATTCTTCTTAAATTAGTCCCAGTCATAGCACTCTGAGAGATTGCTGAGAGATGCTTGTGCATACTCTAGGCCACCTACCTATTTAAACTCTTTCTGCAAGTTGCAACCTTCTGCACCATGCTGTGACTTTATCTCTTTTGCTTTGTCATTCCCCCAGTCTCTGGAATTCACCGGGTCTTGTTTTCTGGGCTTATCAGTTCCCAATGATCATCCAGAGTCCCTCAACTTTTGGAGAATTTACACACCTTTTGCTTTGTTTCCATCTTGTTGGGGAACAAATTAGTGCTGGCTATCTCTGTTCTACCTTCTTGAAAAGTGCTTTAGCAGCTTTTAAATGACTCAATAAAATCGCCTTAACCACATAATACTTTTCTTAAACAATGAATAATGTTTGAATTTCGTCAAATCCATTACTGTTGAAATTAAATTTTTCTTCTGATTTTATAATATAATGAATTATATTTCATAATTTTTCTAATAATTTCCAAAGAATGAAAATTACACTTACCTGGAATAGTAACCCAGTGGTAGTATATTTGAATAAAAATAACATCAGAAACAGCAAATAAAATATAGTTTTAAAGAAGTAAAAATTAACTTGTATAATTAAAAATAATGTATTCCAAAATATTATAAAACATGGAAATTTTGTTATAAAGTGAATATACAAGTTAGCTATTCATGTTTAAAGATAAATATATGTCAAAATTGCTACTATATTCATAGAAGAGTACCAAGAGCACATAATTTCTAAATAGAGGAAAAATGGAGTAGAACAGGGGAAATTAGTAAAATATAAGATGATACATATTTCAGTAATAATACTTTTTAATTAGTGCAATCTTAATGACTTTGTCATTAAAGCAGAGTGCTTGTAGAACTATTGCAAATGAATGAGGAAGACAAACTGCCTAAAATAAAATATAAATCAGCAAACCTACCCCCCAAAATCATTATGAGTAGCCATTTCATAGAAGAGGTAGTGTGAGTGGCTAAAAAACAACTTTCAATCAATTCTTCATCCCATTTAGCATTCATCCCATTAACTATTATCGGATAGAACAAAATAAAACATTTGGAAGTTCCAAGTGCTGGCAAAAATATGGAGCAATTGTAACTTGCACATTATACATCCAAGTGCACACCCAAGGACTCAAAAATTCTATTCATGGAAATTCTCCCTAGAAGAGTTCTTATGTATGTATATCAAGAGACATACTTAAGGATATCCAAAGAAGAATTATTTTGGAATAGCAAAAAATTAGAAGGAAAGAAAATTCTAAAATTTCTCATCAGACACAATTATAAAAATGTAATAGTGTAATGGTATTAGAGTACAATAAAATAACATTTAATAGTGGAAATGAATCGACTGCAGCTGTATGCATTAACATGCATTTCTCAAAAAATAGGTTAAATATGATAAAATGAATAGCCCTGAATAATCAATTTAGTATTATATCAATCACATAAAATTTTGAAAAAAAATGTGCAACTTGAAAACTGATAAAAACAATTCACACATATAGAGAAAAATCTATAAAAAAATAAAGAATGGTAACATAAAATCCAGAATATTCATTACTTTGTGGGCAGAAAATGCAATCTGGGAAATGCTTAGAGAAGGTTTGAAAGTATTATTGGTATTTTATATTTAAGCTCTACAAACATAAATATAATATAAAATTCATATATATTTTATAATCTTCATAAAATCTTATAAATTGTTATATAAATTATTTCTTCTGTTTTTATTTGAAGTAAAGTAAAATCTTTAAGGATATAAATATTTATTCTAAATCAGGTATTATACTGTATAGTATATATGTGATAGTTTTTAAAAAAATTCCAATTTGGCAAATAATAATAGGATGATATACCAATAAAGAATAAGTTTTTGAGTATGCCAAGGCAATGCTGACAACAAAGAGATAACACAGAAGTTGAGAAGGACCAAGAAATGGTGTAATGCGATATTTGGAAACAGATTTGGCCTCTTCACACTTGACTGTGCTGGGAAGAATAACAGATGGTTCTATAAAACGAGTGATGGCGGTAGGAGCCCCTGCTGTGCTGTATGGACTGGGACTTTGGTTCCATTTTAACAGCATTTATACAACATCAGCTGCCTGTATCTGGACACTATATTTTAACATTGACTATATCAAGTAAGTAAAACACACTTTAGGTAAATAATATTCTCAGTTTAACAACTGGAAACATTAATACTAAAATTAAGTTACCAGCTCAAAGTGACATTGTAGGTAGTAGTCGAGTCTGAATTTCAGCCTCATCCTCACTCTCTCAGTTCTCTGATGTTGTAACACTGAATACAGAGACAAGAATAGTGAAGATAACTATCCAGAGAGAATTTCAACCTTGGCTCTTTAATCCCTATCATTCTACCTTTATCATTTTAGGTATTACTCTTTCACCCCAATGTTCATTGTAATTGGTCCTTAAAGTTCTTCAAAAACATGACCAAACCTTTAGTTTAACATTATAAACTATCTAACTAACTGTCCTTAGCACATCCTACCCCACTTTATCATAATTATATATGGAGAGATCAAACTACACAAACAAAAGAAAAAGTCATATGTCTACCAAAAGTGAGATTTATCACTTGTGGAAGAATTTGAAAGAACACTGAAAGAATTAGTTGATCTTTTAAACATTTTTATCCCTACCTTGACACCTTAAAAAAATTAAAATGAATGGATCTAATGAATCTTACTAAGATATATAGTACGAAGTTACCTAATATGAAAAAATTGGGAATGAATTGTGACAAACAGAAGTAAGGGGAGGAAGAGAAGATTAAGTGGGGACTAAGGAATGAAACCAAACACATGCTGTACTGAGTGCAGTAGTATTTTTCCAATACTCATGTCCACCTTGAACCTGTGACTGTGACCTTACGTGGAAAGAGAGTCTTAGCAGAAACAATTGAGGCTGGGTTATGTCCTATTGTGCAGGGTTGGGGTGGGTATGAATGTGACTCATGCCTTTATAATAAGAGTGAAATTTCAAAACAGAGACAGAGAATAAGGTCATGTGATGATAGAGGCAGAGATTGTAATTATGAAGCTACAAGTCAAGGAAATTTCAGGCAGCTATCAGAAGAGGTAAGAGGCAAGGGGGGATGATTCCATTATGCCTTCAAAGAGAATATGACTTTATTGAAATCTTGATTTCAAACTTCCAGTTTCCAGAACTGAGAGAGAATGAATTTCTCTTATGATTATCCCAGTTTGTTATCACTGGTTATGTCACTCTAGGAAACTAAAACAAATGACATACATAAATATTTTTACATAATACAGTCCACTCTTTTTTATTTAATTTATTTCAAAGATTTATGAGCCATTTTCAACAAATGCAAGGCATGAAACTGAGGAGAGAAATTAATTCAGAAACACAAAACTCATCATTGCTCTCTAGCAAGGCCACCATTCTGAAGGTAGGACAACAGTTCACTTGCTTGTTCCTTCAGTCTCTGACTTATCTTAGGGACACAAGTTCTTGCTCAAGTAAAAGTTTTAGTACTTTTCTACATTTTTTAAAGAAGGTAGGCTATTTGCTTTTTTTTTTCTCCCTGTCATCAGTGATATTGTTTTTCTATTCATTCAAAATTTTAATTCTAAGTAGGATTTAAAGATATCCAGGGATGGGAAAGCTGAGTTAGGAGCAAGAATATTATTGTGTGAGCAGGTGCAAAGTCAAAAACTTGTGATATAAGATACTGGAGATGTTGGGTGATTTGGGTCTTAACAGGTAAAATAAAATGCTTAAGAATGGGAAAGAATTAGGAAGAGTTCTTCCAATCAGGGCACCTGAGAAATTTTCATTGTTAAGGAACTCTGTCCATTTGGTCTTTCAGAGGAGCAAGAAGATGGGTATGATAATACTTCAATTTTGATCAACAGAAATGATGGTGAAATTGGGCTAGCATCTAGTTATCTCAATCCGACTTAAATCTCACAAGGATGTTCTAATACCTGAGTATGTATTGAGTGGAGGCAAAGCAAAGCCACATCACTTATTTGTTGGTAAATGTAGGATCTGGAGAGATTAATGTTTGTCCTGGAATGAATAATAAACTGATGATAATAGTTAATATTCATAATAGTCAAGAGAACCAATTAAACAACAACACAAAAATGTGTTTTTCCATGTGTGGTTCTCAGAATTTCCAAAAAATCCAGTCAGGCTTGATGGATTACTATGCACAAGCCAATTCCTACCAGTTTCAATGAAGACCACACTGAGACTGCAGCTGTCCATAAAGATTAGATTTTGAATGGCTGATGCTGGGCTTCAAGCTGCATGGCTGCTGCCCAAAAGTCAGACACCCCTACTGTTACTCCCACCAGAATATCCATTCTGTGTGGAGCCTATCACCTCATTTAGCCAGTAAAGTTTATATTACACACCTGTGCCATGTATTCCAGGCAGGTTGGAGGTATGCATTTTTGGCTAATTCCTTAAAAGATAAATCACATGGTGGGAAATTTCTTAATCCACAGAAATTTGGTCAAAACGTAAGAGTGAACACAATCATAACACATGCACATCTATTACATCTATCAAAATGTACATAAATGAATAAATGAATGCTATATCCTGAGGATTCAGAGAAAGGATCCAACTCTGAAAATAAATTATTGTATTATAGAAACTAAAAGGAAATTAAAAATTTTTAAAACAAAGATCTCAATAGAATACAAGAAAATGTAGCCTCATTTAAAAGATATGTAAGGAGTTGTATAAAGAAAAAAATACAATCATGATAATTGGTCTAGAAAAAGAAAATTTGCAAAAAAAATTTGACAACATCAAAGTTAAACTTACCACTAGTAGTAAAAAAAGTAAAATTGACCTTTAGAAAATTAAAAAGAATAAAAATGACATTATCAGTCATTTGTAGTAATAAAGGTCAAGTATACTCAAATTGATAATTTGAAGAGAATTTAGTAAAGCAAATATGTAATCAGGTATAAGGGAAACAATACAGTCAGAATACAGTCATAGCCTGGTGCCACCAACATAGGGAATTGTAGCTATCTGTGGCCAAGGAAGAAAGAAAATAGGGTGACTATTGCAATCTGTTAGCCACACCAAGTAGGAGCTACAGGGCAAGGGAATTCAATGCTGTAGGTTGCATAGGCCAAAATTCTGAGATGCAGAGCAATTGGCAAAGGGTGGAGAATGAATTTGTAGAAATCCACCACAGCTACACTCTATGAAGTTTCTTTCAAAATGTTGAAGAAAGTGAACAAAATAAGTAATAATTACTAATGTTGATAGAAGATTCAAAAGGTAACTTCATCAATATTTTATATGTATTATTTCAATTTATCAACCCAGGAACCCTGAGGGATAGGTAGCATTGTTCCAATTTAATAATAATAATAATAATAATTGATAATACAAATAATCTGAGTAGTTTTTCCAAGGTCACATGTAATAGTGGACAATCTTGGTCATCTCCTTAATATTCTTTCTCCATTCTTCTGTTTCCAAAAGAATTAATTTATGTTAAAAATATCTATCTGCCCTCCATAATAATGAATTTCAGTAGAACTTCACTTCATTATGAAGTTCCAGGAGTTGGAACTGATGGATCCAAATCTAAAGCTAGCCCTTCATGAAATTTCCTTGCTGACTTATTCTGACATAAGTGTGGGTGTGTGTCTAAAGATGGCTGCCACAGACCAAAGAAATGTTAATTAAATTTTGGGGCTGGGTTTCATTTAGTATATCTCTCGGTTTTGCTAATCACAGGTTATGGATACATCATAGCATAAAGTGTAAAGACAAGTTTTAAATAGAAATGGGTCTTGATTTCTGAGTTTTTATGTGATAGTATTCAACTGCAGGACACATTCTCCAGTCTTCGCATTGACCTGATCGATAAAGAAATGAATTATCTTATATAACTAGATGTCTATGGGTAGAACATACTCTGGGTGAACTTAAGCACTCAATGCTATCCTTGAGGACCCCAGATCTTTCTGTTCCTAGACTACACAAAATATCTGCATTATTTTCATTATAAGAATATTTTCCTCGGTGATTCTCATAGGGCTGAGAGTAGTAAGTGGAGCTATATGTTTTTTTATTGATGCACAGGAGAGTTTCTAAGAAAATTTGAGGGGATGGTTGAAGGGACATTGGAACCAGGAAACAGGGCACCTTCTATGTCTGGAAAGTCACTTATACTGGAATTCTAGTTATATGAGGTAATTAATTTCTTTATAGACTGATACTTTTTTGGTCTATATTTTTCTTACTTGCAACTAACAGTGTGCTACAAACACAATTTGTTTGCTATTCATAAATTGTGTAAGGGGCAAAGTCAGAGATCCAAGTCCAAATTTATATTCAAGTTTATTTGATTTCTCTGATTCACTTTTAACCATTAATGATTTGACAAGTGAGAAGAATATAGACAGGTAAACAGTGCAACCTAAGAATTTAAAATAGTCCCAAAGGAGAATCCAAAATTATTAGAACAGGTGCAATGTTAATATTTAAATCATGTTTTCCTGAGTTTTGGAAACCTTGACATTCAGAGAGACACACTAAGTAATAATTTACTTAGAAATTTAAGAAAGTATGTAAGTAATTTATTTTTAAATTGTAAGTATCTAAAAAAGTGACAATATCTATATAGGAGAATCAGTATATATTTATATGTAACCTTATGCAAGTGTGAAATGAATTGTCATTTAAATTCAAAAAATAATGTCAGTTTAAAAAAATCATTTGGTGATTTACTTTTTTATATATCTTGAGATAAAATTGGCATAGTATGTTAGTAGAACCTTAAATAATAAAATAAGCTCTGTGAATATGTCAAAATTAAACTAACTTTTGCTTAAAATGAGAGAATTTCCCATTAGAGCAAGTACTTATATGGAAACCAGATATTAAATGATGATGATCAACAGATTAGTATATTTGCCAAAATATTCATGACGTAATCCATTTTTTATTTAACTAAAACTGATTTCCTCATTTGAGGTGATTAGTACATCAAAAAAGTTTTTCATTATTATTGTTGTTGCTATTTTTAATTTATTTTCACTTTTTTTCTTATAAAGTCTGAATCACTATAAGACAGCAACTGTTGTTAAGGCAGGAGGACATTTCTTTCCCCTGAAAATATGTAATCTAGCTTGTTTTCTAATAATTCCAGTTGTCAAAGCCAGACATCTGAGCATCATCCTATGCTCCTACTTTCTTTAAAGCCTGCAAGATACCCATTCTTTGTACTTTGTTTTGTTTTGACTTCTTACCTCTCACATTCGCCTCTTTCTCTCTAGTTGTTTGTCTATATTTAGGTTTTCATAAAATTAAATCTTGTGAAACTGGCTCTCCAAGTGTCCAGACTGATTTTATTTTGCCTCTTTATAAAATGAATATCAGATGTCATTCTTCATTTTAATGCTTCAATAGATTCATATTATTTACATACGGAATAAAGTAATTCAGCATTCTCTTTACTTCATTCTTCATTAAAAGAGTAGGAAATAAATGAACTGAAGATAAATCTTTTATGGCCTTTGGCAAGGGTTATTGTCCCTTGTGGAAAATCTACTCTCTTGCAGGATTTCCTCTCTGCCTACTTGGCTAGTGCAGGGAGAAGGGTCACAGGTGGCTCCCATGAGAGACAGTCTTCTTGTTTTGGATGATGTATCTCTCCCTCTCTCTCTCTATCATTATTATTAATAGTGTCGAAAGATACTGCTAATTGAATTTGGGGTTAAGATTGAATTTGGGAGCCACCAAAAAGAGCCTTCCATCAACACTAATTATAGGGTTGTTGGACCACTATCAGTGCAGGTAAAGAAATTCTTCCAATATCCTAAATCAATCCAGAGGGTTAGTTGGAACTCTTGGTAAAGATCTTATTCTAATGAAATTGAAAATATGCTTTATATTTGCTATAGGATAATATCCCTCAGAGACCTCTGGAGAGGAAGCCTTGATTGCACAGGATTCTACAATTCAGAATTTGATCCATAGCTAGAGTCTCACTTGCTATACTAACTGGATTAACATTGAAAGAGGAAGTGAAGTCTTTGGTTGGGTTTTGTCCATCACTAGACCTCTTCTTTCATAAATCCATCCTTCAGTTCTTCTTACCTATATTCCTGTTTAGTTATGCCTCATTTTCCAATATCAACATTTCAACCATGCTTTCCTTAAGGCTGTAGTCATTTTTTTAATGAAGTATATTTTTATTTTTATTGATTCCTTTTAGTTATATTTAACATGTTTTAATATAATCACAAAAGCATGGAATATAATTTGTTCTAATTCACTCCACAGCACTTTCCCTCCCCCTGGTTTCCTGCTCCTCTACTGATCCTTCTGCAATTTATTAGTAGTCTTGTTGTTTTCTTTAAAATAGTGTCTTGTGAATATATTTGATATTGGAACTCACTGTGCTATATTCCTGTGTGTACATACAACTTTGAAGGCTTTTTTCCTATATAAACCTCAAGCAGCCTGCAAACTCTTAATCCTTAAACTATCAATGTAAAGATCATTCATTTTCTGTTCTCCCAAAGAGAACTTATTATAAAACACCTAAAAGTTAATTGTATCTTCACTATACTGTAGACCTTTGTATGTGACTATAGTGTTGTATTGACTGGAATACCTAGTAAAGACCTTGACAGTTAATACACTTATTGTAATAACTCAAAAAACACAGGCCTTGAGCTGGGTGTAGAGGTTCACACCTATAATCCCAGCTAGTAGAGAGGCTGAAGTAGGATGATTCCAATTTCAAGTCTAGCCTCTGCAATTTAGTAAGACTCTGCCTCAAAATAAAACTTTAAAAAGGCCTGGGAATTTAGCTACTTACCTAGCACATGTAAATCCCTGAGTTAAATCCCCCGCAGCACAAATTAAGAACAATAATGCTGATGATAACAAGCACAGGTCTTAGAACCAGGAATACTACATTTGAGCATTTGTTCTGTTATTGTTACCTTAGAACAAGTTTGTTCTTGTTTGTTCATTTCTTTATTTGTTTTGAGTCATTCAGTCATCTGCCAAGTATATTGAAAACTCAGTCATCCTGATTAGGTGGTTATACATATCAGTAAACAAAGACAAAATTATCTAGCATAGGTGGTAAAATAAGTGGAAAAGTGTAGACCAGAGAAAAGGCTAGTAGAAATCTTGGAAGGTGGTTCAGTGAGATGGTCAGTCCAGTCTCGATGACATGACAACATTCAATTAATGATTTAAAAGAGGTGCAGCTTACCTGGGGTACAGCCATCTGTGAGAGAGGGTAACCAACTGGCATATGAGTCCTACACCAAGGATACCAATATCTCTAGAGTGGGTGAGGAGAAGAGGGCAGAAAGCAAAATGGTAATTAGGTTGTGAAGTCTTGGAGACAATTAGGAAGGTTTGAGTTCTTACTGTGAGCAGAATGAGAGGCCATTGGAAGGGTTAGAGTTTAAGTGGGGCTAGGGGAGGGCATCATATTTCAAGTTTTTGCACAAAAGCAAAGACTCAAAAGGACTCAATGGCAGCATTTCAGCTAAGAGATGATGTAGATTGAATTGGGTCATATGCAAGAGGTAGAAAAAAATTGGTCATAATCTAAAGACATTGTGAAGGTAGATCTTGGCAGAACTGTGGCTACCAAGTATGAGAGATCCACCAGACAGATGAGTAGAGATTTCTCTGGGGTGTCAGATACATGAGTCTTTAGTTCTGTGGAGAGGCCAAGGTTAAAACAAATTATCACCAAATGGATGATTGGTAAAGCTGTAAAACTTGATGATGTTACTAAAATAATCATTGTCAATAGAGAAGAAAAACTCATGTAATAGTCAAGGAGTCATGTTAACATTAAGAATTCATGGGAATAAGAATAAATAAAAAATACTGAGAAGAAAAGAAAAAGGTGAAGAAGAATCACCCACATATGGTACACTAGAAATTGAATGAACTGTTTCAAAAAATAAATGTTCAATACTACTATGTGTTATTGCTAAATCATAGAGCTAAGACTGGTAATTGAGTTGGGGATATTTTGCAGAAGAAGAACATTTGCCTTTCATGCCCAAGACCCCAAGTTTAACCCCCAGCATCGCCAAAACAAAAAAACAAGAAAATCTGACCATTGACTATCAAAACTGTCAGATATAGGAATATGAAAGTTATTGTTGATTTGTTAAGAGTTAACTGTTGTGAAGTGATGACAGATGAAATGATTATGAGCATGAAATGTTTAAGAGATTAAAAATTACCTTATATATTACATATACTGATATATATTAAATATTACTATTATCAATTATATCATATAATATGATATTAATAAGGTTATATATACATGAAAAGTTACATGGATTATTGTTTTAGTCAGCTTTTTTGCCACTGCTACTAAAAGTCCCAACCAACAAAATTGTAGAGAAGGAAATGTTTATTTGGGAGCTCATGGTTTTAGAGGTTTCAGTCCATGGGCAGCAGGCTCCATTCCTTGAGGCTTGAGGTGAGGTAGAACATCATGGCAGAAGAAAGCAGCTCATGTGATGATCACAAAGCAGAGAGACTCCACTCACCAGATAAAAAATATATACCCCAAAGCCACACCTCCAATACTCCACTGCCTCCAGTTACCACTCAGTTAATCCCACCAGGGGTTTGATTTACTGATCAGGTTAAGGCTTTCACAATCCAATCATTTCTTCTCTGAACTTCCTTGTGTTGTCTCATATGTGAGCTTTTGGGGAACAACTCACATCCAAACCATAAGAATTATGGATATATATATATATATATATATATATATATATATATATACACACACACATATATATTTATTTATTTAGGTCATAATATATTTTAATATATATGAACTTTTTCAAATTTGTGTGCTGTTATAAAGGAGAACAAAGAAATGAGTCTATAATAGGAAGGCAATGTGGATTCTAGGCATACATACATACACACACACACACACACACACACACACACACATATTCACATGGGTCATAAAATTCTTGGATAGCTAAAAGACTTTGGTATGTAGACTTTGGTTTGTAACATACTACCTTCAGATATGTTCCAGAAAAATCCATGCACCGTTCTAAGAAGAAAGCAAACTAGATGAGTTCAGAAACAGTTAGGTTTGAATGTGGGATTGAAGCCTGCAGAAGTAACGACCTATATTATTTTTCTATTGCTGCACAACAAATTACTATGACTTTGCTTGGAATAATCCATGTTAATTTCTCATAGTTTCCACAGTTGTGGGTACATATAACTTAGCTGCATCTAGTGCTTAGAGTCTCAGCAGGCTACACAAGATGCTAGTCAGGGCTGGGTTTTATCTAGTTTTGGGGTCTTCCTCCCAGCTCTCTTGATGGTTGAAGCATTTATTACTTTGCATTTGTAGAACTCAAGACAGCTTGCTTCTTCAGAGCTCAACATGCAGAGAAATGCACTATGCTACTTTGAATCTACCTTGGGAAAACGTTTAGGCCTCTTTAAGTCTCTTCTGATTAGGTTAGACCCACTCAGGTAATCTCTCATTGAATTAATTAAAATCAAGTATTATCACCACAAAAAATGATGAATATATAAGATGACGCATACGTTAATCAACTCAATTTAGTCAGTATACTACATATATATTTCAAACATTATGTAGTATATAACTAATGTACACAATGCTTGTCTATTAAAAAATACAAGTGAATTAGGGTAAATATTTTAAGTGATCAGGGAACACAGCTACAACTGCTAAATCCCTTCATCTTTTCCATGTAATGTGATGGATACCCCATCCCCTTCCCATATTTTTATGGGTTAGGAATAGATCTCTGGATCTGCCCATAGTCAAGGTAGGGGCCTATATAAGGGTGTGGTTAATTGGTGTTTTTATCGTCTAGTTGACTTTCCCATTTGCCTTTCATATAAATAAATAAGAAACAATGTCAACCACTAAGGAGGCAATGAAAGTAAAAGGGAAAAAGAAAAGTTTAGAAACAATTGTAAGGAGGAGGAGGATAGAGAATGACTGGATGTTGTATGCTTGGTAGGCAGTGTTTGGCTCCCTTGAGATGGACACAGTTAGCATCATCTCATGTTTTTCTTCAGTCATGTTAGGCAGTGTGAGTTCTGTAGAATGCAATAGGCAAAGGGTTGGATTTTAACACATGAGAGTACCGCAAAGTAGAAGAGATAAGGTAGTTTGAAGACAGGGAGTTAGAATGTTAGTTGGAATAATGAACTAAATTAATTTTGTATCCTCTGAAATGTGTAAAATAGTACTTTTCCCTAGTATTCATTAAAAACATATTTACTGAATTTATATTATGTATTTGAACCCAGAATAGTACTATAAACCCTCTGAGTATTCATTACTTATTTGTAATAATCACCAATTCCTTTGCCTGTTGAGGAAAATCTGAAAGGGATATTAGATGTGTCTAAATCATTAATAAATATGTAACATTTACCTTTATCTCTCACTGTATATGAAATGCTCTTCAGTATTTAATGGCTTCCCTTAATAAACAAAACACAGGTTATTTTTATGACTTTCAGAACTTTTCCTAGTCTCAGTAGACTTTTGAAATGCAGATATAATGAATATGAAATGTAATCAAAATGTCTTAAAATATACTTGTCTATTTTACAAAGATGATATTAAGACCTTCCACTATACTTCATGTCCTAAATGAAGTTGAATATTGTTATATATAAATTTGAAGAGCTATCTCATTTCTGTACACAATAAGTCATATTCTGAACTCATCTTTTGTATGGAGTCCAGAGGTGGCTTACTCAGAGTGCCAGTAGGTTTGGGTTCCTTTGGGCAAGCATCTCAAGTGACTACACAGGAAACCACAGAATGTCACAATGAGAAGGAACAAGCAATAAGAAGGATTTTGTTTGTTCATTTATTTGTTTTTCCTATTAAGAGGATCAGAACTATGTGCTGAAAATGAGATAAGAGATGAAATATGAGTAAAAGCAGGAGAAAAGCAAGGTCGATTTCAACATATTCTTCTATTACTAGTAAAGTTACTAAAGATTAGCAGCTTAGTCCATTATTAAGTTAATGACTCTGTTTTGAACTCTTGTTGGGTAATGTCTATGTTGTTGCTTCTAGAAGAAAAACTTTCTAAATTACACTCTACTCTGTATCCTGACAAATTTATATTCCACAGTGTTAGTTCCACGTTACTGCTTAATAGTATAGAGTATTCTAACTGCAAAGTCTTGAATTCACCTATGTATGAAGTATTTTCCTAATGTCCACATTCTGTAACCATTATTATTTTTTGTCTAGTATGGATGCTACATATTGTTCCATAATAAAGTGGTGACTTTGCTTATATAGGCAATAATTTCATTAAAATTATGGAAAACAGAGAAGTTGGTAATGACCAACATTTTAAAAATTCCTGATTCCTGGGGAAAAAAAGGCAAGAATTTAACTGGAAAAATGACATGGATGATGAAGTAATTGCCTTATTTAAAAATTATGACACTAATGGGAGCAAAAGGAAAAGTTAAAGGAAGAGAAAGCATAACCACAGTGATTGTCTCTTTAAAGAAAGGCATTAGAAAAATTATAGGCAAAGAACAGATTTCTTTTCTGCTCTAAGAATTATAATTTATATGATTTGATACCATAATTTTTTAGATCGAGCATACTTGATCATTTTCCTCATTTGTACTTTTTCTGCATCCTTGCCTGATACTTTTTATCATTTAATTACCTTATCAATCACTTTCCCCCCTTTAGTTCTTAAGTACTACTGAAAATCATCTTCACAGTGTTGGAAAGCAAAATTGATTTGCTCTCCCTCCATCTCAATCTCTCGCTCTCTCTTTTTAAGTAGCAGGCACTAGACTGACATAGTTCAAAATTATATATTAGATTTTAACAGGTGGTTAAGTGTTTATTAAGCTTTTGCCCTTTTATCTTGTAATGGTAGGAATCCAATGGAAGTAATATGATTAAAATAACAAAAATGAAAACGATATATCAGAGCAAACAGAAGAAACTGAGTCTGCCTCTAGTTGAATTAGTTCCTTAAATACAGTGAACCCAGGGCAAGCTAATAGGAACTCAAGATAGACAGTCACACAAATATACACACATTTTTAATGATTCTGGAAATTATTCCTGGTTGGTTTGCTATGGTAATTCACAGTCATGTTTAGAAAGAAGTACAAACTGATTTTAATACTTAATATAACCACCCACAAAAAATTGTGTTACATTTTTCTGTCACTATTCAATATTGAAAGATATGCTCTTAGATGATTTTGGGCCAGAGGTGTTTCTAAAACTATGCTAAAATGATCAGATTGACATTTTATTTATGGGGTTTATTTCAATAAACATTAAGTTCTTAAAGGCATCATGAATTTGCCTTCACAAAGTACTGTGATATCCCAGATACTACCTCAGAACAGAAAAACAGATATTAGGAATAAACTTGTACAGTCTGAATCAAGCACTGGTTTAGTTAATGTTAACATAGCAATGTCAGATCTCAGTTGTGACAAGCGTACTATAGTAAAGTCAGATACTAACACCAGGGAAACTGGGTGAGAGATGTAGGGAGCTCTCTTCTGTGACATTTCTGTAAGTCCAAAACTCACAGGGTACTAACATATAAAGTTCACTTATAAAAAGTTCTTAATGTCTGTGAAATGAGCTGGCATGCTATTTAGTGGCATATATTCAGTAGCATTGTCTTCTGCAATTCCTTGGGAATAGAAAGCATACCTATTACACTTGTAGATATGACTGAGGAAGTTTCTAGACCTAATATAAAAAGGTCTATCTTCTTGAGCTCCATATGATTGAAAAGAGAAAATGTACTAGAAAAGGAATGATTTCAATTTTATAAAGACCTTAGAGTAAATAAAGAAGGCCCAGTGGTTCTTTCAGTTAGCAAAATTGTTCTTGAGTGGAGATCTGGTTTCTGGAAAAAAAATCAAACCCATGTTAGTGAAATGTAGTCTTCACAAAACTTAAAATAAATCCAAGGACCTCAGAAAGTATAGTGTCAATTCATAAACACTTGCAGTCAGACAAAAGCCTTGTAAGATGTTTAAAGAATGCCTAATTCTTTAATTAGGCATTCTTCATTAATGCCTAATGCCCAAGGATCCCTAGAAGATTCCAAGAATCCATGTAAGAACAAGTTAGAATTTTGACCTTAAATCCATTGTTCCACAACAGCTACACAGTGGGCTCAATGCAGAAATTACCCTGACTTGAGGAATTTTTTCAGATGTGATTATAAAGTAGACAATGATTTTAAAGATAAAATGTTCACAGATGTTTTGTTAATGAATTCTATATCAACTTTGAAAGGGACAACTGCAGGAATACAAATTTTAAAAAGGCCTATAGATCCCCAGGACATGAAGGGCAGGAAGCAGGGTAAGAAAACTCAATGTCAATTGATCACTCCTTTTGGGAAAAGAAAGATGTTTCAGAGGGAAGAAGCAAGAATTTGGAGGACATAGATAAGGTATGATAATTTCCCACAGGACATTAATAAAGGATTTTAGCTAAGAAACTAGTATCTTAGGGCCTGGTAAATTTCAGAATTGCTTTGAGTCAGTGACCATAACAATCCTACCATTTTACCTTTTGTAGATGGGAGTGTATATTAAAATTATTCTATTCCTTTATTGCCATTATCTGTTTCCTATCTGAATAACAAGTAACTTGTCTTTATATCACAGATCTTCAAACTGAGAAAACTCTACCAATGTGCTTCGTCAACATTAGGACTTTATTTAGATGACAA
The DNA here is from genome assembly GCF_902686455.1 of Sciurus vulgaris. Lineage (NCBI taxonomy): Eukaryota > Metazoa > Chordata > Mammalia > Rodentia > Sciuridae > Sciurus > Sciurus vulgaris. The sequence goes on from NC_136465.1 coordinate 86,045,573, forward strand.
TATCTGGGCCATGAATCTGAACTCATGTCTTAATAGAATAAAACCTCTGGCATTTTGAGAGAATGTTAGTGTATTGGTTATAAAAGAAAATGTAAATAATATGTGACTAGAGGGTAAACAGTAGCTCTGTCAGCTCACTTGATAAAGCATGAGCATCTTAAAAATGGTTGATTTTTTTTTCGATGCTTTTCCTGTTGAGTGGGGCCTCTATTGTGCATCCCTTTAAATCTGGGAAGGTTTTGTGACTGTCTTCATCAATAGAGTATGGTAGAAGTAAGGCAATAAAAGGTTCTACACCTGGATTTAATAGACTATCATTTTCTACTTGCTGTCTCTCAAATCACTGATTCTAGAGGAAGCTGGCCATCACATAGAAAGTCCAACTTTGCTGAGTTTGGCTTGCTTTGGAAGGTCCAAGCTAGTAGTATGGGAAGAATGCCAGTACTCCAGCACTTCCATGCCTGGTAGCAGGCAGGTAAGGGAAGGAGATACATGGCGACCTCAGTAGTATAAATATAGAGAGGAAAAATAGATCTGGGACTGTTAAGGTTATTTCTGTTCTTTAAGGTATTCCAGACAGCCTGGAGCAGACAGGAGCCATCTCCACTGCAGTATACTGAAATTCCTAAATCAAAGAATCATGAGCAGTACAAAAAAATGTTGCTGCTTTATGCCACTGTTTTGGGAGATTTTTTTCATGCAGCAATATTTAGAGAGAGCATAATATCATACTATGCTAGATGACTAGGATATTGTTTGCTGCATAATAATTATTTTATAACATTAAAGTAAAATATAAATAAAATATAAATATAATATAAAGTAAAATTTGCCCTCTTTCCCATTCAGTGTTTACATCTTAAGGCAGGAAAGAGATTTTGGATGGTCTTTGAGTGGGCAAATAGCTTTAAATTGGGTTCATTTAATAATTGTCATATGGTTGGTTTAGATTCTCTCTGTTGAGCAAAGTTGCCTGTGAGACTTCCATCCTGTAATCTTACAACTAGGTAAAGAAAGGGAAGAATATCCAATTAAACACAAAGTTTCCTCAGTGAATTTTAAAGATCATTTTTAAAGGGCTAACACAGTATCAGATTGGGAAAATAATGAATGACGAGATCCTAGATTGCCAATTTCTCTCATATAATTCCTTTTATAGGTCAGGGGGAATCTCACCTTCCCATTTCTAATCGTATGGATTCAATTTAGAGGCTTATGTCAGAAATGACGTAGGGCATTGATTGGAGAGGATTTGAGTTATATTATCCTACAAGCATATAAAATGCTTGTGGAAATCTCTGAGTAAATTTTCATCAGAAACTTTTGGTCAACATAAGGATTAGTCTTAACATCATGCAGGACAGATCTCATGTGCCAAATGAGATTGCCTATGGTTGTATTATTCAAAAGACCTCTATTTTATTTCAACAACAATAAGAGGCCAAGATTCTGAGAAATAGAGATGATTAGTTTTAGAAACTATATCAGATCAATAGCATTTGGTGACAGGAGACTTGAGTTTAATCCATAGTGTTTGAAGAAGAGAACAAGATATGTTAATTTGCAGGAACAAAACTTTTCAGACAAAACAGGACTTGGTGTACTTGGAGAACTACAGAGGGATCCAGTGTGGCTGGAGCATAGAGATTAAAGGAAACAGATCTTACACATCAGATAGAATTGGTGACATAAGCCAAGTTATGAAGAGACTTGAAGGCTAAGGAAAGGAGTTTTATTTTACTTAAAGTATAATGGTGTATCTATCAGTCAGATATCTCTGTGTAACACATGAATTTCTTGGTTAAAAACAATAAATGAATGTATCTAGCTCATAAGCCTGCTGGTCTTCTGGGTTGTGCAGCTGATCTTGTCTGGGCTTGCTCACATATCAGTGCTCAGCTAGTGGGTGAGTCTGGGACTGGGTATTCCAGGATGTCCTACCCTGAAATGATGAGGCTGTAGTTCTTTTTGTCTCTCAGTTGCTATAAGACTAAGTTTGTTCTCATGGAGCAGGCAGGGGCTTAAGAGTGAATACAGAAACCCAGAAAAATATTAAAATATGTCTTATTACATTCTATTAGTCCACAGGAAGTCAGAGGTCCTGACTCCATTTTTCAGTGACAGAATCTTCAAAGTTATACTGCAAAGTGTATGAAAGGATGGAGAATTTAGAGCACTTTTATATTCTATTGACAGCAGTATGTCCCAGGAAATTGAGGAAGAGACATTGGAAGAAAGGATACATTTTATTTTAAATGCATGAAGTTTGTGATTTCTGAAGTAATTCCAAGTCATAATGTCTGGGAGTTGGTTGGAAATATAGTCTTGGATTAGGGGGGAGAGTCCTGAACTAGATATACTTGGTCAAGAACTAGAGAAAGGGATTACGTCTCTTCTCTTTTCTTCTTCTCTCTTTCTTTCTTTTTTCTTTCTTTTTTTTTTTTTTTTTTGCTTTTTAATTCAGAATAGTAATAAAGATTATTAGGATCAGTTTTCTGTATCATTTTTATTCTAATAGTATGAGATTCTTGTTTTTCTATGTATGGTTTCAATAGACAAAACACATAAATCTAAACTTTTTTACATGAAGACAATATTTGTAACCTTTCAACATTGCTTTGTCTGGTATCCTTGAGGTGTCAGTTGTCAAGACTCTTAATCAAAATTATGGAAAATCAAACTCAATAAATATAGACTCATGTATACACAGCACATTTTTACAAACAAAATGTGAAGGTACTCCAAATGTTGCATTGCTATATCCTACAAATTTCTCTATATGTACATGATTGGCTAAAATAAGATAATTATCTAGTTTTCTTCTACCAGAGGTATTAAATATAAGATGATAATTTCTTGTTAGGAATTTGTTGCTGGTAGATATAACTTCTTTATACTGGAATAAAAGGGATAAAATGTTTTAAAGAGAAAAACTCATCATAAAACATTGGCCAGGCATATAAAGTGACTTAGAACATGGAAATATAGCTTTTGATTTAAAACAGGGCATATAAGCAGTGGGTGAATATAATTAGCAGTAATGTACTATTTATTTCAAAATAGCTAGAGGAGAAATTGAATGTACTCACCACAAAAAGTGATAAAATTTTAAGTTGATAGACCATTCACTTGATTTGATCACTACCCAAGGTATAATAGACCAAAACATCATATATAGATATGTAAATATGTTTCCCATAAAATGTACATAAATATTTATAATTATGTTTAATTAAAAAATGTTCTAAAGCATTTAAGAATAAAATAAGTCACACACCAGTATTTTAATTGTTATTTGTTTCTATTTTATTCTTTAAGCAATTTGGAAAATGCAGGAAAGTATTATAAAGATGAAACTAAAATTCACACAAGATCAAGCACTCCAGTATATAACTTGATGTATTTTATACACATAATCACATAATTTGTAAAATTGAGGTCATATCGCTTATAACATATTTATCTTGCTTCTTTTGGTTAATATTCTTTTAGTAAATTCAGCTCACAGTTATCATTAAGAAAAGTATTTTCATTCTTTATTATTGGACAATAGAGGTACATTTTCTTGGTTAGAAATGTTTATTTTTTCCATTTTGGGAATTTTTCCTTCTGGCTTTATGTCTTCCTATTTGAGTGATGTATAATTGATTAATTACAATAGATCTTTTTACTCTAGCCAATCAACTCAATACTGCAGGATAACATATATATATATATATATTTCTAATATTTAAAATTACATATACTAATATTTACAAATATACACAAATATATGTTTTATTTTGAAAGAAAATCTATTTCTCCTTTTAGTCCCTTAAGACAAGTTCATTTTTCAGCTGTTCAAGACAAAAACCTCATAGTCAACCTTTATCTGTTTTGTTTTCTATTTTTCTCACTATATGTGTTAGTCAACTTTTGGTCACTGTGACCAAAATACCTGGGAACAAAACTTGAAGGAGGAAAAGTTCATTTTGGGCTCACAGTTTCAGAGGTTCAGTCCATGGCCAGCCAAATCTATTGTTCCAACGCTGAGGTGTGGCACAGCATCATGTTGGAAAGGCATAGTGGGGAAGTTGCTCAGCTCATTGCAGTCCAGAAGCAAAGAGAGACGGACAGGAGCCAGGGATAGGATACAGTCAAAGAGTATGCCTCCAGTGACCTATTTCCTCCTGGCATGCCCTACCTGCCTATAGTTACCACCCAGTAATTCATTCAAATTATTAATTAATAAAATGTATTAATCCACTGATGAAGTTGTAGCTCTGATAATCCAATTTTTTCAAACCTCTAAACATTGGCACATTTTCTTAACACATGAGCATTTCAGAGAATATTCCTAAATCCAAACCATATCACCATACTTTAGTTCTAGTCTGCCTTCCAATGTCGTTAATTGTATCTTCAAGAAGTATTCAGAATTCAAGCAATTCTTGCACCATTGCTTCCACATCTGACTAGCAGTTCCATCTGATCTCATATCACCTTTTGTCGGGTAAATGTAAAAAGTACCCAAAATGCCCTAAACTTTTGACTCTATACTTATTTATTTCTTCACAGAGCCACTAAGTAAGCTCTAAAAAAAAAAAAAAAAGTCATTCTTATGCACAAAATCTTTCAATAATTTCCCATCATTCTTAGAGTTAAATTCAAAGTCCTTGGTTTGTGCTACAAGGTCCTGTGTGACCCATCAGCAGGCTACCATTCTGACCTCAAAATAAAATGACTCCGTTGACAGTGTATCTGTCTTGAGTCTTTCTCCTCCCCCTACTCCCTGTGTGGGAAGATGTTCTCCTTAATTTGCACATGCTTACCTCCTTTCACTGATTTCATTCAGTTCTCAGTACAAATCAGGGATCTTTCCAGACATCAGGAATACATCCTTATCTCCAAGCACTGTCTGTACCCTAATCCAACACTTTTCTGTCATCACAACATTTATCATAAAGTTACCTAATATATATTATCTGTCTTTTATTTGTAATTGCACTATTATATACACTCTGAGAATCACTGCTACAGCAATAGCACCTAGAAAGGCACAAAATAAATATTAGTTGAAGAAAAAAATGAACATATTTAAACAATCTTCTATATAGAAACCATGTAATTGTTGTATATTTCCATTTTGTTTTTGTTGAAAATTACGTTTTGCATATATTTTCTCTGAGTAAGTTCACTCATTCATTCATTTAACAATGTGAATGGACTTTATTTGTAACAGTGCTACATTTTAATTTGTAGCTATAAAATATTTAATTAACCCTCTTTTAAAGGACATTGGAGGCATTTACAGTTTTGTGTAATGACAAAGAATGCCTTATTTCACACCACAAAATTATTCCTAGAAGTAACATTTCTGAATTGAAATATATTGACAAATATATCCAGATAGCCCTTATGAAAGTTCCATGGATTTACACCCCAGTTTAAGAATAGATTGAGAGGGTTTTGTTTGGATATTAAAGATCTTTAGCAAAGTGATTTTTAATTCATTCTTTTATCATTTTACTTTGAATTTCCTTTTATTTACAGTATTTAGATGCTCTTTTCTGAATTGTTCATTTGCTTGTGAGATGCCTAGAGTTAGAATCTAAAGATACCATGGTATGGAATAGACAGGCTGCTATGACAATTATAATAAAGAATAATCACTGTTGTGCTAAGAAGACATCCATGGGAAGTTAATAAAAGTTTTCTAAATAGAGCAATAATTAAGAGAAAGAATCCTAAAGAGGAGTTGGTGAAAAACAGGGACAGAAAGAAGAATTTAAGACAGAAATGGTTCTAAACAATTGAAAGTCTAGTTGAAACTATGGCATGTTAAAAAAAAAAAAAAATTGAAAAATGTCTGGTTGGCCAGGGAAGAGTCAAACAGAACGGGCAGCAGCTCAGGATGCAGAGGGGCCAGATCAACAGCTTCTTCAAAATGAGTTGTTGCTGGAATTTGAGTCTATAAACTCTATGCCTTGATTCCTTAGGCAGTTTCCTTCTTGATAAGTTTTTCCAGGGTGAGGAAATGGAAATAATTTGGAAACTGGTGAGTAAAGGACTTCCTTCTGTTCTCATTTCCTGTGAAGGTTGATCCAGCAGCAAAGGCAGTCACACCTTTCAGCTTCTTTTTGCCTTTCTAGCCCCAGGTATGATGTGTTCCCTCAGATATCTGACCATAACCATGGCAAAGCTTCTCTCTCTTGTTAGATTCTCTTCTTTAGTTCACCTAGGTTTCAGGGTGGTAGCAAATACTTAATTACTAACATCTGGATTACTTTAACATCTGTTTTTAAAATTTTCCATGTTCAAATAACTGTAACCAATTGTCATTTGAATATCTTCCACTTGAAATATGTCCAGCCTATTGATCACTATTTTTATAATTTTTGCTTTCCATTTCCTCAATTCTTATTATTTTAGATACTGCTCTAGAACCCCTGACTGGTGATTGACCCTGATTTTCAAATGGAAATTTTATTAATGCTACTTAATTGTGGCAGGTAGAATTTTGTATTAAATTCATACGACTTTCTAAATTTTCTGAACTTATAAACATTGCTAATGGAAAAAAGCAGAAACTAAGCAGAAATGATATGGAATATTCAAGACATCTAGAAAGAAGAGTTGAGAGAATCATAAAACCTAGAGTAATGTGAAAGTTTGCTTCATAAATCTCTTTAAATTCATGTCATATATTTAAGAACCTTGGTATAATAGAAGACTTGTTGTGACCATTGTTTGTACACACACACACACACACACACACACACACACACACACACATCATATGAAACCCAAAGACTGGATAATAGTAAAATAATAGTTCTGAATTTTTTACTTCAAAATATTCATGAAAATAATGAACATTTTTTAAGATTCCATTTTCCAATCAGTAGACCAAATATGTACATAAGCCAGAAAATGTTAAATAAGGGATTTTGTTATATATTCAAAATAATTTCAGTATCATAGGAATCTCAATAGGCAATTTTAGAGGCTTTTTGATTTTTAATTTGGAACAGATTGAGAAATCAGTATTGGCCTGGATGAGACATATAGAGTAGAAACAGAATCCTATTTTAAGAAATACTTTACTCTAGTTTAAAATTAAATTTCAGAAGTAAATCGTATGACTTTTGTGAGAAAAGCAATTGCCATAGGGCTTCTTTATAATTTATTTCTCTTATTCCAAGAATAGAAACCCAGGATCCTAAAAGCAGAAGAATTATTAAAGATCAAAATTTGGCTCAATACTGATTGCTTTTTGATTCTTTATGAGACAATAGCTGTTAAAAATACAATCCTATGTCATCATCAGGTATTTCAGTATTTCATAATGCACTTCATGTTAGATTCTGAAAAGTGGGAAAAAGGGTTTTATTTTGATTCCTATACTTTTTTAAAAAAATGAAGAGTTATAAGGTAAAACATGGCCATTTTTTTTAATTTTTTTATTTTTTCCTTTAAGATATATATGATAGTAGAATCCATTTTAACATAACCTTAAAAGCCTGGAATATATCTTGTTCTAATTCAGTCCCCAGTACCTCCCCTTCTCCTCCCCTCTCCCATCCCCTATTCCACTCCCCCTACTCTATTGATCTTTCTGCCATTTAACCATAGTTATTTTTTAAAATTTATTTCTTGTGGATGTACAAAATGGTAAGATTCACTATGGTGTATTCATATATGTACATAGGAAAGTTATTCATTCCACTGTCTTTCCTTTTCACACATCCCTTCCTTCCCTGCATTCCCCTTTGTCTCCTCCAATGACTTTATGACATTTGCTGGTAAAGGGATGGATCTGAACACTATCATGCTAAGTGAAATAAGGCAATCCCAGGAAACCAAAAGGTCAAATGTTTTTGCTAAGTAGATGCTAACCCACAATAAGGGGGCAGAGGAGTATAAAAAAAAAGTCCAGTGAAGTAAATATGGCATTTAAACAAACCTCTGTCTCTGTGTCTCATCTGTCTATATATGTAGTATATTCCATTTAATATATATGAAATTGTGTCTATTAAATATTTGTTATATAAAATATATGTGTAATGTGTTACATCTGCTCTCTGAATTAAAAATTTAGAAAATGTTATTCATTTAACCTCTTTGTAGAAATTATATAATTAACAATGGGATGCAGATTAGGAAATATTTACTTAAAAGAAAAGGATTAGGAAGTCCCCAAACAAAATTCACAATTTTAGATTTAAAAAAAAATGTCAGAATGTCATTTAAACATACTAAATGAAATCTAATAATATCCTGGTTGTATCATGATTACTTTACAAAATCAGTGAATTAGCGTTGATTTATTTTTTAATCTGTGTTGTACAGATCAACAACATGGAACTTTCTAAAAGTTGTTTAGGCTAGAAAACATAACCTTGTATGGATAGTGGAGGGACGAAGCTCAGAGATAAAGTAACCAGAGAGAAAAATCAAGAATAGGAGCCAAGCAAGAAAGCTGGTAAAGCCTGGCAAGGCAGGAATTCTGACATTTGGAAGATTGAGAAGCATGGATGGAAAGGTATCAACTCCATAATAAGTTTTCAGACTTTGAATAAACATAGGTAAGAATAAAGTAAAAATGGAGCTTCGGTTAAAATGTTTCACATATACACTTTACTAAGAAAGAGTACATGTAAATGAATTGGATAATTGAGGACATATGCAAATAAATTGGATAATATATGATTTATACACATATGTGTGTATATATTTTAAACATATTTACATAATATATTTACACAACGTATTTTATATTTTTATATAAATATGTATGTATTTTTTCAAGAATAAAATTCTTATGTATTTTATACCTATATAATCTGAAATCAATGGTTGGCAAATTCTTCATACTTTCACTGAATATGTATAATTACCAACCAAACTGAGGCTTGTATTTTATTTTAAAAATATTCCTGATTTAAATTGGGTACAACATTCTTTCATCTCATGTTGCATCCAATGAAAATATCTATTATATACTTCCCAGCTCTAATAGGACAATGACAATTGATGCATGTGAGAATAGCTGTGATGTCCTCTGAACTCCTACAGTATGTTCAGAATGACAAAAATAATGGATGCATTTACATTTTGAATGTTTTGAATTGCCTTTGTATTCAATGTATTTTATTATCCTCTGAGAGTATAAAATTGATAATCTGAGTATAATGTATACTAATTTTCTGTCAACTAAATTATATTGAGAAAATACCATTTCTTGAATATGCTTCTAAACATCAAAGATTATAGTAGTCTTTTTTTACTGCCTCTGGTTTTCTCTGTTCTATTGTATATAAAAGAAGGGAAAAGCAATTTCTCTATAAAATGAAAAAGTAATATAATTCAATTGTCAACAAATATAACCAAAATTATACATTCAAATAAGTACTGTCTTCTTCTAAATTTCGTGAGGAATACAGAGAGAATAGGGTTGGATTTTATGTGTGGTTTTTATAATAATCTAGCTAAGGCTTTAAACACAAACTCTGAAATTATTTTTTAAAGTTTATATATATTTTAAGTATAAGCAATAACAAAAATCTCTATACCTTTGCAATGGATTTGATTTTCAGAAACCAAACAGCATTATTACCTGAACCTTCAAAAGAAATGATTAAGAAAGGTGATTAATAATTTTGCCAAAAGGAGACATAGATTGAAATGAATTTTTCTCCTTAAAATGACAAAATCTATCTAAAAATATTTCTAAAATTGTTTAGAGGTATAGTGGCATACATTAAGATACATGAGTTAAAAATAGTTTGCTGTTTGATTGATAGCCTTTATAAGCTGTTTGTGTATGTTAATTGATTTGTTTCTAACTGAAAGGGAGATCAACTATTCAATATCTTTGGTTTTGGTTTCACAGTATTACAGGGGGCCTGACCACGGAAAATCAAATAATTTTGTGATAAATGTAATAAATGTTAAAACCCAGCCCTTTTCCAAGTCATTCCCTCACATAGAGCATTGCCTCATTAGAACACCTTTTCCTAATGGGCATCATGCTGCCGCTGTCCAGGGTAGCTGTAGTCCTGCTAACGCCACCGTCAGACAATTGCTATTTCCTTTCCCTGGCAGGTTTTATTTGATTATCCTTAATAGCAATCACATATGTGAGATGTATACCAAATCAAAATTACTTACAAAACATAACAAGCTAAGCAGTTTGCATTTTTAAGATTCGCATTTTTATATTACAAAAAAAAATTTTTAATAGTGTCATTTCCAAGGTGTGAGGGTGACGTGGCATGATGACATCAAGTTTTATTATGACTTCAAGACTGGACAGTTCATGGAAATGAGTACTTGGAAGGTGGTGAGGAGGTGTGCTTTTCATTGACTCTCTTTCTACTTTGCCATATCTTCACACATTTGTACTCAGATAAGAAATTCAAACTTCATGAGATTTGTTCTGCTGTGACTAATGGCCTGGGCTCTATCAATGTGTGATTTCTGTAACAACTGATACTCTAGAAATCCTCTTGCACTGCAGAGGATTCCTAGAAAGCAGAATGGTGTCCTAAGAAACACAGGCTTCAGAACCCTTCAGATTCTGTGGCTTAATCCTTCCTCCACCTCCCCGTGTAAGCTACTGTTGTATATGTGTTTCTTCTTTTATATAGAGAAATATTTATTTTTAACAGACAAGATTTTGCAAGATTATTTTGACAATTTAATGAGAGAGCACCTCTCACACTGAAGATGTTCAATAAATACAATTTGTATCTCCAATAGTGAGATCTCAAAGGGACATCTCAGTGAAAACTTACTTTCGTTCTGTTTTTGTTAACTCAGAAATATTACCTGAGTACATCCTGTTTCAGGTACTCTTCTAGAGACCATTGACTCCTTAGCAAAGAACTACAAAAGTCTTTAAATTTTGTGAGACCCATATTCTAGAAAGGGACAGCAACAAATATTTTTACAGATAGTGATATTTCTGTAAAGGAAAAAAAAAAACATATGGAGTATACAGTCCAACAGGAAGGGAGTGAACAGCTAAACAAGAGGCATCAGAAAAGACTCGAGAGGAAAAGTTTGAGTAACTGAAGGATTACATCTGGAAGTGGTTGAAGAAATGATTCACAAAAATTTCTACCTAAAGGTTGTTCCAAGCAGAGGGAATAATAAATAATCAGGCCCTGAATTAGCATAACTGATAAATCTGAAGACAAGAAAGTCAGGGTGGCTGGAACAGTGTGAGGAATGGTTAAAGAAATGGGCAGGTAGCAGAAGGCAGTGCGGTGTTTGCAGACCACTGTAGGGACTTTAGCCTGTTTTACTTATATGGAAATCTTAAAGGGATCAGAGAACTGGAAAACAATCTGATTTATGTTTTGTCCAGATTATTTTGATCATTATATTGAGAATAGATTTTAAAGGTGGAAGTATAGAGACCAGTTAGGAGACTGTTATGATAATAAATAATGTGGGAATTAGGAGAGTAGTTTAAGTGGTGAGTTACTAAATTTTCAATATAATTTGATGTTAGAGACAACAAAATATACAGACATGATGTGACTCTGAGAAAAGAACAGTTTATAGTAATATGTTAAGGTTACAAATCTGAACAATGCCAGATTTGTAGTGGTCATTTACTGAGATGGCAAAGACTGAAATGACATGAGAGTCAGAGAACTATCAGAAGTTTGTACTAATTTCATCTGTAGAGCATTTCCCCCCCGGTGTTTGATCATTATGCAATTGTTTCTTCCTTAAACTTCCATTTTTAATCTTCATTCTGGTATTATTATTTTATTGCTCATTTTTCAGTTGATCTTATTCTTAGTGATTTTAAGCCCATTTTCTGTTTGACAGTCAAGTAAATAACTGCCAGAATTCATCAATTAATCTCAATGCTTTTCTCTGTACATTTTAAAAAATCCTGTTTTTGAGATAATCAGGGTAAAATCTTCCTAATTCCAAAATCATGAAATCATTATTCTATAATAAAGTGCACCCTAATTTTGTATGACTAGTTTGAGAGCTTAGATTTCTTTGTTTTTTGGTACAGAACTCAGTCAATTCTGAATTAAAATTACAAAAAATAATTAGACCCCTATAGAAAATCAGGAAGTAATAATTTTTCTTGGATACTGTCTCTTAACTTGTCAACAAAATTCTTTTGTCATTTTTGTCATTTTTGTTGTTGTGGTTGTGGTTGTAGACCAGAGTCTGAGGACAGGAGTCAAAATGTGATTGGTTTTAAACTAGGACAGTGTGGTCTTACTTACAAAGTGGTATGGCCATACGGATCAAAGTTTGACCTATGAACTTCAGGATAAACTGTAGAGTGTCTTCCTGCTCTAACTGAATACAGCCATTCAAATGAAATGTTGTATATTTTCACCTACTAGCAAAAAACTATGGAAGTGAGTGAAGCATTTATTATACTCACAGGATGTATATATGATCAATCTCTTATTAGCTAGAATCTAAAGGTATTTTTGTTTAAATTAGAAGTAGTAATAATATCAATAATCACAATGGCATAGAGTATTTAATATTGCATAATATTGTGCTAAGTTCACAGTACTGTGCATACAAAATTGCATTACCTTAGTTCTTGTCCTCTCAGAACTTAAAAAAGTCACTAAAAATGCTTCAGAAATTCAATGGTGGCAGAGATTTTTAAATAAAATATTAAAGATTTCATTAAGAGCATTGAAGATGATACCCAGGCATTCACTATTTCAAAAGACATCCACTAACTGTTAATTGCATGACAGGAAAGAAAATTTTGTTGACTAGATAGAACAATGAAAACACAGATCTTTGCTTCCCATTGTGGAAAGTCATATGAGTTAAGGAAAAAAATATGGTTGAAGAATCATTTGCAGAAGTGTGCTGTGAGAGCCATGATAGCAGGAAAAATGGGAACCCATATTCAAGTATTCATTTTCAAGTCCTTGAAGTTAAAACATTGCCTATGAAAGCAAGAGTCATCTCATACTGGGAATATTCATAAATAAACCAACTGCTTTTAGAAATATCTTCATTATAATATGCTGTTCTATTGAACTTCAAACCAGTGATGGCGTAGTTATTAACCAATTAACCAACCTCAGCCAAAGCAATGGACTGGGCTGTGGAAGCCCTGTGCTGGGCCACAAATTTCCATTCCAGCTACTGCATTATAAGAAAGCTTGTGAGAATCAGAGTGGAACTGCGGTAGTGAAGACAGCAGCACCTGGGATTTTTCAGGCTTCAGGTGAGTGTTTTTTTTCTTTACATGTATAGATGTATATCTATAATTTAATAACTGATATGGCCCAAAAGGTGTTTATTGGTTGAATATTAGCCCTGCAGCTGATACCAGATATCTTCCCCATTGCATTGAAATCTCAATACATTTATTGTTATCTGTTGTAAATATCTAAAAATAATGCAATCACAAAGGCATGTAAAAGCCTTGTAAAAAGTGAAGGATTTCATAAAATTCCTGGAAATGATGTTGGAGAACTACATTAATCACTGATAATTATTAACTACATTAGTCATCAGTAACTATTAATTAATGCTGCTAAATGCAGTTAATATAGTTAATGTAGATTAATGTAGTTAATGTAGTAAAAAATACTGCAGCATTTTCTAGTGCTGGAAAAATGAAAAAGGATTAAAGTTTGGCTCATCATTATAGAACTTTATTTGATAATGTGTAAGATAGATTTTAGGGCAAATTCACAAGCACTTGTTATTTATGTATGATCATGTTGTAAAAGTTAGTTAGATTATCTTTAAGTGATCTTTGTAATTTTGCTTCAAAATTAGATTTTTTTATCTATGTTTCAAAATTTAGCTTTAGATATATATTCAAAACTACATCCTTTATCATGTTTTATTAAAAAAAGTTTAGTTATATTCATGAGCTGAATTTTCTTGAATATCAAACTATATACATGTGAATAGAAAATTTTGTTTCAGTTGTCAAGATAAATTTCTAAAAAAACACTTGATAATATTTTATATAATTTTAAAAATTTGCTTGAATTTAATTGATTGTAGAGTTTATTATTAGGATTCATAAGAGTAGCACCAAAACTAAACTTTGGCATGGTCAGAGAATACGTTCCACACATTCAAGCTGAAAACTGAATTTGAGAATTAATCACATACAAGTGTCGTGTTTTCTCTTTTAATAGTCACCTTCTTCTAATACATTTTTATATGTTCTCTGAAACATATAAACATATAAAAATATTTTCCCCTCCCCTCTCATACATACATGGGCCTCTCATATATTCCCTGCCCATAAGTTTTGAAACTCCAAAATTGAAAGTTCCTTCCTTGTCCTGACACTACTGAGTGCTGATCAGCATTCATTTACTTTCCTGAATTTTTATTTTCTCTGTAGACCAACAAAATTATGGTTAAACTTGGTGGTAGGATCCACATATGAGGCAAGAAAGTGTGGAAAACAGTCCCACTATTACAGGCCACACAGGATCTTTTCTCAAATCCAGACAGTGATATTTGGGGTGTGGTTGTGCTAGTCAGTTACTGGCAAGCAAGTGTGACAATTAATACCTACTCATCTTATTAGCTACTATGGACTTTTCAAAACCTCATGTTGGAAAACAGTTGTGAGATAATATGCTGTTTCTTTAGTATTCAATAGTACAAAATCATTTTTGGGCTCAATTCCACTTTTAGACTGTGTGTGAGCTTTCAGTGTATTTTATTGTGAAACAGTGGTGGTCAATAGTGTGTTCTCTGGAATTGGGCTATTTCTGTTTGAATCCTGTTTCCACTAAACATATCAATGTAGTCATAATCTATAAGTGACTTAATAAATCTGTTCCTATTTTTTTTTCATCTGTGAAATGGAGATGATATTAGTGTTCTAGTTTGTTTAGAACTGCTCTCACAGAATATCAAAGACTTTGTACTTTGTGAGAAAAAGAAATTATTTGGCTTTCAAAACTGTAGGTTAGAAGTCCAAGATTGGGAACTATGTCTAGTAAACTCCTTTTGTTGTGTCATAACGTCTCAACCTCGTCATATGGTGAGGGCAGATGAGAGAAAAGGAAGATCGGCAAAGTTATCTTTTTACCAGGAAGCCACTCCCATTATAACTACCCCATTACATGGTAACACTAATCCATTCATGGGGCCAGAGCCCTACTGACATGATCTCCTCATAGAAGTCCCACCTCTCTGCACTGCTGCATTGGGGATTACGTTTCTAACACATGAACCATGTACACATTTAAATCATAACAATAAGCATCCACATCATAGGGCTGTTGTGGATTAAATTAATTAACATATGTCAATAGAGTTTTGAGGTGTCAGTCAGATGGCACATACACAAAATAGGTAACCTATTATTGCCTAAGTAAATAGTTCCTTTCCAGGATTCCATTCTTTTACCAGCGATGTGAAAATACAGATATCTATTTTGTTTTGAGAATTAATAAGTTAACATCAATGACAGAATTTAGTACACATGTGAGATGGGCAAAGACTTAAGGGATTTACCTCTCCCTCCATGACCTGTGGTTAAACACGCTTGTCCTGAACCCAGTTGCCATTTAAGGGAGTAGACAGAGTGACAGAATGACAAATAGCACTGACAGGGAGCCAAACTTTGAATTGACTACCCAAAGTAACTGAAATAATTTGAAAAAATATATTCTAAATTGGACATGAGTAAAACATCTTTAATTGGCAAATCCTAGAACCTTACCTGCATTCCTAGAATAGGCACTTAAAAAAAAATTAGAAATCAAAGATAGTAATAATCCCAAAGTTTAGTTAATTTTAATTATAACATGTAAAATTCGACTTCCCTCTTAGAGCAATACTTATGGAACTGAAGAGTTTCTAGAAATAAACATTTCTTGGGCTTTTTTAAAATCTTTTCTCATACAGTGTATAATGTTCTTTAACAATTCAACTGTCTAACTTGGTTTACGTCTTTGGAAGTGTGAATTTCTATTAGCACATTCTTGAAAACACGAACAAAAAGATATGTAACAGTTGTAGGCTAGCAGAATTTTGATTTGTTTTTATTCTTCCCTGTCTTCATTGTGCCATCTGAGTCTCATTTCCAATTGTGCAGAATCTTGCTAGGGTTAAGGCTACATGCTTGACACTTAGCAAAGCATTTTTTTTTTCCCACTCCGTTTCGGTGTTTTTGTTTGGTTAAATGCTTCAGGCTTACTTGTACTTTTACATTTTGCAAGGGGCAGAGTCAATCTAAATGTGATAACTTCCAGACTGAAACACAGAGAAAGCATCAATAACAAGATATTTATGCCATCTAAGAATTAAGCAGCAATTGGCCTCAGCGATTACTCATTAAAGTGTAGCATTTTGCCATTCTCTTTGATACTAAAGGATGTTCATATGCTTGTAACTGACAGATAGGTTTAATTTGTGCTGGTTATACTGCAAAGAGCAAAGCAATGAAATAGGTTCTGATTTTTTTAATTGGACAAAGGACTTTGCTTAGTCATAAATACAGGAAGTTTCTGAGATTACAAAAAAAAAAAAACCCCTCAGATATAAGAAAATTATTCCTTTGATTTTAACTAAAATTTTTAAAGTATTCATTGAGGTAGAATCATTTCAATGCAGCAGTCTTTCTAGAGAAATAAACAATTCATTTGTTATCTCACACCAAACACCAGGAATTACAGAACTGTATGTGTTTTAAAAACATTTTTACCTCTGTCAAATTTTTACCTGAAATTTAGTATAAGTTTTAAAACTGTTATGGGTAAACCACAAATTATGATGTGAAAATTTTCTTCTAACAACAGAGGGTCTTTCGTTACTCCCATCCAGCTTAAAGGAAAAAGACAAAGTTCAAAATTACTGGTCTTATCCTGGAACTTAAGTTGCCCAGACCGTAGCTTTAAGTTCAGGAAAGAGTAGTGTCTAGTGGAAATGGCATTTGAATACTCAAAGTTTAGGAGGCCAGGTCTCCTGTCTGCTCTGACATTCTCTCACATGACTCACCTTTGCAGAGCTCAGGATCAGTTTTCTCATCTATTGGCTAAGAGAGTCAATTCTGTCTGGCTTTTAAACACCTAATTATTATTATTATTATTATTATTATTATTATTATTATTGGTATCAGGGATGAAACCCAGGGGTGCTTAACTACTGAACCACATCCCCAGCCATTTTTACTTTTTATTTTGAGACACTGTCTCCCTAAATTGCTTAGGGACTAGCTAAATTGCTGAGGCTAGCTTTGAACTTGTGATCTTTCTGCTTCAATATCCTGAACCACTTATATTACAGGTGTGCACCACTGCACCAGGCTAATTCTTTAACACAATATATTAAAATGACATAAAAATATTAGAGAAAAGATGATTGCCCTATCTAATAATTAATGATTTAATGATTACTGTATTTTCAGTACTTCCTACACCTCATCAGTTTTTTCCATTCAGTGTTCTCTTTCTGTATGCATTCTTAAACTTACATAAGACAGCTACTTAATAGATCACATTGGATAAATTTGAATATTAAGTATAAATATTCAATTCATTTAAAGATTTCAGAAGCATTCATCAAAGTAGGACTTGATGACATATGGCTACAACAACAAAAATCCCCAGATAAATTTTATAATGTGCACAAAGCCCTTAAGTTTGAATATCTTACAAATATACCAGATTATAAAGAAAATATATTTTGTAAAACAGCACTAAGAATACAACTTTTTTTAATTACAAAATTTACTGGAAACTAGGAATAAATTTAAAAAGAAGTGCACTTTATGTATGTGGCCATATCTCATTTGAGTAGACTAAGAATAATATCATGAACTAGACTATAAAACTACCTGGTATTCCTCACATTTGTATGAAAAGTTAATTTGCTATATGCAGAATTATTTAAAATTATTGCTTGTCATAAAAGCCACCTTATTTGCTTATCCAGAAATCAAATGAATAGCCTTATGATAGAATATGAATTCCTTTAACTAGGATTATTTTATAAAATCTAATCCAACTAGAAAACTGCAGCATGATAGTAAGGCAACTGAGTTAAATCTCCACATTTTAGTAAAATTCATGCATATTTCTTTCACTATCAATTGTAGCAACAATCTGCCTAATATTTAAAAAATTTTGATGAGACACTAGAATCTGTAACTGTCTAAAAAATTTACATTATATTTATTATATGCACAGTAAGAAGGAAACAAGTGCATTTTATTTATTTTTATTCATTTATTTTTTCAGGGCCAAGGACTGAATTCAGGGCCTTGCACGTGCTAGGCAAGTGCTCTGCCACTGAGCTAAATCCCAAACCCTGCATTTTATTTTTAAAAACTCAGCAATGATAATGTTCTTAATCAGAAAACCCAATAAACCAAAACATTTTAAGAATCCTAAAAGAACTTTCATAACAGGCAGAACAATACATGAGAGAAAAACAGTTCTGTCTTTCATTGTAGAGAATTTGTAAAACTTCTTCACTCTACTACCCCCAATTCTATAGCAGTTCCCACCATATAGTGTCAGCTTAATTAATGCTATTTATGAAGATTATTATTAATAATATTTTTGTTATATCTAGAGATTAATAAATATTCATTGAATGAATGAAAATTAAAATTGATATTTTTATGTAGTTTACATATTTGTAGTTCCATTTTCTTGTATAATTGCCAAAATAAACCCTCAAAGTGATGCTGATTTGATATTATCTGGTTCTGACAACACAGTCAAAAACATATGTGGTTATAATTTCCTAATGGTTTGGGTCTAAGAAGACAAATCCTGAAACAGCTATTCATAGATTTTGAAGTGCTCTCAACTGCTTCATGTAGATTGTAATCATATTGCCATCATTCCTTTAACATTAAAAATCTTTGGTTCTTCTATTAAAATGTAATTATTCTGGCGAAAACCAAAATGACATTGTGTTTTGTACATATTTGTATTGTCAAATTATGTGTCTATGTAGGGAGTTACATATAAATTATGCACATATATATGTGTGTGCTCGTATGGATATTTATTTATCTATTACAGTCAATAAGATTCATATCCTTGTGCCTTAAAGGGAAACACAATTGTGGAAATCCGAAAAACAAATCAATAAACAGAACATGCTCTATAAAACAGTTAACAAACATAGACTGAGCAAAGTCATGCACCTTAGTAAACCCATTTTAATATAATAAATTCCAGTCATTGATTTATAAGAAGTCATATTATTTTAATGACTTATCTGCAAATAGAAGCTTTTAAAAGATTCATTAACCATTTGATCTTCTAAGTAACTTATTACACAAAAGAAATTACTAGAAGTTGGGAAGTTTCAGATGATATGAAAAAGGATATATATATACACACTATAATTAAAGCGATAAGTGTATTACATACATCATGTGAGAAACAAATCTATAGTACTTATTTCTTCATTATTTTAAATACCTGGAATGTTACTTAGGACCAGACTTCAGTAATATGAAGTTGACAAAAAAGAGTTATCTCTGTTCTAATTCAGTCTCACAATAGATTCAGAGCCTGAACTTGACTTTGAATATTTGATCTTCTAAAAATTCTCTCCCCCTCTTTTCTAATTCTTAAAAACTCACATCCTTTAATCTATTTTGAAGCTTTTCTCAATCCTCTTAGCAAAGAATTCAATTGCTATATTGAAATCAGAAAGTTAGATTTTATTTCTTATTCTCTAGTTACTAGCCAGGTGACTTTGTACAATTAGTCATACTGTTTCATCTGAATTTCTTCATCAATAAAGAAGATTATGATTGTTTTCTACTAAAACAGTTACAAAACTTAAGGGCTAAACTGTAAAGTACATGACAAATAATATACACTGTAAATATCGCAAACCTTTCCTTCAAACATTTTATATTCACCTCCTTTATGATATATACTCTTCTATATCATTATATAGTTTATATAACTGTATTCTTTTTATCATATTATTATTTTCTAACCAATTAGGTTTTCTTAAAAATCTTTGTCTTCTTGCAAGCCCAAGGCCCTGGGTTCAATCCACAGCACCACACAAAAAAAAAAAAAAAAAAAAAAAAAATCTTTGTCTTACTAGTGTTTAGACATACCATAAATGCCTAGTAATCACACACACACCTACCACAGAACACGTGTTTTTGTTGTTGTTGAATGCATAGGTGATACAATTGATTGGAAACTAGAAATTGAACTTGTTTTCAGAACTATGAAAAATTAAATAAAATAATACATCAAATGCATTTGGAACTCTGCCTGGCATAGAAAGTACTCAATAAATCTTAATTATGTTATTGTTGCAAATTGATCTGTCCTATGTAAACATTCATCATGTTCTAAGGGAATCTTAGGTAAGGAAGATTACCTTTGTGGGTTAGAAAAGGGATGGCAGATGGGTTAGAATATAATCTGAGTCTTTAAAGAGGAGCAGGAGTTTACTAGGTCACATAGCATGTCACTGAAAACAAACATCACATTTTTTAAAAACTATGAATATTTCAAGTGGCACATAGTAGTTTTTTTTTTTTTTTTAATACACTAAAGATTCAACACATAGAAAGTCATAAAATGTGGATGGGAGAAAACTCCCTCAGAGACATTTCATTACTGGATGATAAAAATACTTCTAAATGTGGTTAAAAAACATATTATTTCAACGTATTAAACTATGGGAAACAGACTATTTAGTTAATAGAATATTTTCAAAGTCAATCTTCATTTGAATTTTCTTACTGAAGTTATTCCTTAATTCTGGTTACATGTTTTGAATCCTATCAAGCCATTATTGGAGTCCAGTGCTAATTAATTTTCTTTGACATGCAAGCGAACTATCAAAATTGATCAAGTAACATCAAAAATCATGATAGCAAAGCACAAATCTGTACTATGTAGAATCTGAAATGAAGTCTATTCTTACCATATCTTGAAATAGATTGGAAAAGATTCACCCTATATCAAATTAATAAGAGATCATAAAGATTATTAAAATGTATAGGTAAGTAATAAATTAATCAGCATTTGTTTCTGTAATGATAAAAAAATCAATGGTAAACTATTAAAAAGATTGTAGTTAAGTTCTTAGTCATTACAAAAAAAACAGCATCAAACACTAACAGCAGCAATAAACAACAATAAAAATCGATTGTGGCTTATTCATTGAAATATTTTAGATGTAAAATTTTAATATTAAGTATTCAGAGACACTTTTCTCTATCAATCATAGTCCCATGCCAAGGAAAAAAGTTCTAGGTTTGGTCAGGGCACTTTGAGATTCATTTGGAAATTTTGTACTCTAGCAAAATGGTATCTCAGGTTCCTTTAAATTAAAAAAATCTTTGCTATTAAATGAGAAAGAAAAATGAAATGGCAGTTGGCCATGCCTTAATGATTTAACTTGGCATCTGGTCAAATGACCTGGGCAAATGTTCTTTTGAAAAATGTCATAGAATTTTTATTAATGATGAATATTTAAGGTCTCAAATCATACTCACCTTAAAGAAGACTACTTTAGCAATCTAGGTTCTGTCAAACCTGGGTTTTGAATGACTTGACCCTCCTAGTAATTGAACTAGTTCTGCATGTAAATGCAGTCTAAATCACCTTTCTCTCAAGCATCCAAATTCTTTTGTAGAATGTGAACAAAGCATGCACCAAGAATTAAAGAGATAGACAAACATTTATTTCTTCAGGCAACTGGCGGTTGCCATTCAGTTGCTTACTGCTATGCTGAGTTTGTGATACTTAAGTTCTGAAGCACTACTTTCATAGACTATAATTTTTAGAAGTTACTAATTTCCCAAAACAGCCCAATTCCAATTGTACTAATATCAGTGAATTATACATAATTTTTAGGAATTACACATTTTCCAATACAACCTGATTCCAATTATCCCAATGCTAGGGAACTTGAAGTAAATGTAAATTAGGAAATAGAAAACATTGATAATTTTGTCCTCAAGTAAATAAGCCAAAATTTGAACAATGATTAATAATGCAATTCTTTATGTTTTTATTTTATTTATAGCTATCATGTACTATATTAAAGGAATTTTAAAATTAATTTCCTCACATGGAGTCTGGACAAAACTTCATGCAGGATAAAGACACAATGTCATATAGTTAGCAAATAATAGAATCAAAATTGAATGGAGTTACTTTTTAAATAAACTTTTCAAAATTCTCATTGTACTACAAATTCTGGAATGTGAAAGATCTGGATTTGAATACCAATGCTACCAGTTATAAGTAGTGAAATTCCTGCAATTTATATGAGTTCATTGTACCACAGTTTTCTTAAATATAAAATGGGAATAATAATATCTGTCCCAGGGAGTCCTTTAATACTTAGATTGAGGGCACATGTGATGCCCTTGGAAGATTGTTTTGGCACATATAATACTTTACTATTACTGTTATTTCATCATTGTGTTCTATTTATTACTTTATTTCCCTTTGACAATGACTTTTAATTATAGTGTTTGCATTTTATGTATGCTACAGGGATATGATAATTTGGGACTTATCATAGATTTGAATAATTTCAGAAAACTACATTTATAGGATGTCAGATATTAGGCTATTACTGTCTCAATAGGTTACTAGGAAATATCTAGAATATATTCATGACTATATCAAAACAAACTTAGTCTAAACAATAATAGTAATATTATGTAAAAATTTAAATTTAAGTTTAATAATAAAGACAATATTTGTATCCAAAACTTTTGTTGATTCTATAT
Organism: Sciurus vulgaris; assembly: GCF_902686455.1. NCBI lineage: Eukaryota > Metazoa > Chordata > Mammalia > Rodentia > Sciuridae > Sciurus > Sciurus vulgaris. Next base: position 86,068,290 of record NC_136465.1, read on the forward strand.
ATACTATAAAAAAGAAGCAGGGGGGGATGGAATGGTAATAGAAAGCTACTGAGTAACTTGCAATGTGTATGATTCTAGACTAAATGGTAATATATACATTTATACATTCTTGGCACATTAATTTTTTATTATTATCAAAATGACATATAACTAAGATTTGCCAATTTATTCTGAAACCCATTGATTTTTCTACAACTACCACATTTAATTTAGTCCCAACCATCATAATTTCTCATTTTTCTTAATATAATGACCTTCCAACTAGTCTATCTTCATCACACTGGCCACACTCCCTTTTGTTCTGCATATGCACAAAGAAAAAAATTTTTGAAGAATAAATCTGATCATGTCACCCAATAGTCTTCCTTGATTCTTCTGAGTCTTAAAATCTTTCAATGAATTTCTCTTATCTAAAGATAAATGTGTGACCATGCTCTGCCTATCTCAACAGGCTCATCTGAGACAACTCTCACTTATGTCCTTTTCCTTTAGCAAAAGGCTGTCTTTCACATCAGTTCTGTACACTGACAGTTGCTTGTATACTGAAACAAGCATTACACATGATTTGTTCCTCCTACACTTTCTTCTTGCATTTATTCATCTGGATAACCCAACTCATCCTTCAGATTTCCACTGAATCGTCAATCAGTTTATAAAACTCCTTTGACTTTTGTGATATAGCAAGATCCACTTTGTAGGGTCTGAAATCAACAAGTGCCTCTCCTTCATAATTGTAAGTTTCAAGTTTATATTTGTTTGGGTTTATTGGATTATTATCTGCCTTTCCTCTAGATTGGATTAATAATATTGAATTTATGCTAAGTGTTTACTAGGTAACATACATTGTTTTAATGCATATTATTTATAGATTCATTAATTAAATTTGTAGCAGCAACCTGAAGAGTAAGTCCTATTATGAAAAATATCATTTGACAAATGAGAAAAATTCTAAGGTACAGAAAAGATTAAATACATTGTTCAAGGTCACAAAATAACAGGCAGGATTCAAATCCAGACATTATATTCAGAGTACATTCTCTTAATCGCTTCATTTGTTACCTTTTAGGAGCTGCAAAAGGATTGATGTTACTATTATTGTAACCTCAGAATGAGCACAGTGATGGAATGTAAATTGGTAAAAAAATCATTAAGTCATTTTGGCATTATCTATCAAAATGTAAAATGCATTTAGGATTTGAACCAGCAATTCTACTTCTTATGGTTGTCTTGCAGCTCTAATGGTACATGAGCTCAATAAAGGTAGGAGGACAGGTGTTGCTTTCCTATGTGTAGTAGCAATAAACTAGGAACCATGGCACAGTCAATCACTAGAGTTAGAATCAATGCATCATTATATATCTAGATGAATGAATAATTAGATGGATTGAATGTTGAGGGAAATGATACCCAACATATAAGATTAAGACAAAAAAAAAAAAAAAAAGGTGAGGAGCAAAACACTATGTAAGCTTATTACCATTTTTAAAGTGGTAGTATAAATAAATGTATGTATACATTGAGAATATCTAGATGTATACAAGAAGTTGTAACTATGTTTGCCTTTGGGAAGAACAATAGGGGCCAGAGACATCAGCATTACAGTGACATTTCAATGCCTATTCTATTGTATTGTTTTCTTCTTTCAATAGTGTATATTGATTTTTTAATTTTTAAAAACTAGATTGAACTCAGGAGAAGGAAAATAGAGTTCAACAGAGTTTCAAATAAAATTGTAAAGCTAACACAAAAATATCTTTTTTGAAAAGTGCACATCATTCTTCCCTAATGATTACTTCACTGGAAGTGCAGCAAAATAAGTTAATAGTCTTAAAATTGATAGATAAAAGTGTAAACATTGTACATTTTTCAGGGGTACATTTTCATACATATGGACATTGTTTAACATTTAAATCAGGTTAAATATATCTATCTCCTCAAACATTTTTAATTTTTTTGATTTGAAAACATTCAGAATTCTTTCTGCTAGCTTTTTCAAGTTTATATATCATATAATTGCCATCACACCAGAACTTAAGTAATTTTTATTTAAGGTGATCTGTCTGCATAAAGGACAGGGCAATAAATTCGTGTCATTAACAAATATTTGAAAAAATGACTGGAGCAGCCACTATCATGATTAGATAAGTCATAATTCATCTTGGGAAAAATGGTTATTCTTTTAGCAAACTACATTCACAAAAGGGCATTTGGGGATATGGTAATGAGCATCCAGTTCCCACATCTTCATCCCTAGGAAAAACTCTCCTGAGAAAGTAAAGTTAGAGCTCAATTCCTACGTAGAAAATGTGAAAGAATGGTGGTCCAGATAGGATACTAAGTATCAACTGCAGAAACAGGAAGGATGGTTAAGAACATCAGCTGTGGGTTAATAAAAAGCAGGCTGCAGAACAGTCTAAATTAATAGATATGGGATGTCCTTATTTTTTTTTTCTATCATAAGACTAAATTTTACACATGTTGGATGGCTTCTAGAATTTCCACACTGAAAAATTAGAGCATTGAGCATATCTTATAAAACTGAAGAATTAAGACTTATGTTTGGAGAATTTGGATATATTTGTAATAACGAAAACACAAATAAAAGAGTACTTTAAATTATATCACATACTCTAAAATAAAATACCAGTATTTGCCGCCAAAATTTAAAACTACCATAAGTTCACTAAACCATGTGCAGTAAGTTTGGGTGTTCCTTCATGAAACCATGTATAATGAGTTGCCATATCCTAAAATAAATGAAGGGATTTTTAATATTGTTCTAAGAATGTGAAATATAAATTATCAACAGCATTAGTTTGATCCTAACTTTGTCCCCAGCATTTTAACACACGTTACATCTGTGTTAAGGTAATACCTATGGTAATAAGAGCACCATTTGTCCTTACAGGCCTAGGCTAAGCATCTATCCTATATTCCAACAAAGTTTTTCCCAATTTTTTACTGAGTTATTTACTTTTGTTGTAGATGTTGATTTATATGTATTCCTTATGTATTAACCTCCTTATCAGATATATGGTGTCTAAATATTTTGTTTCACTCTATAGGTTGTTCCTTTGCTCTGTAATTGTTTCATTTTTATACAAATGATTTTAAATTTGTTATAGTCCCATGTATTTATTTTTGCTTTGGTTACTGTGCTTTTGGTGTCACATCCAGGAAATCATTGTCAAATCCAATGTCATGAAGTTTGATCCCTCTGTTTTCCTATGGATTTTATAGTTGCCGATCTTAAAGTTTTGTCTTTACTTTTGAATGTGGTCCAACTTCACTGTTTTGCATGCTTTCCCAGCATGTTTATGGAAGAGTTTATTCTTTCCATGTTATGTTACCTCAGCATCCTTGTTTGAGGATAATTTCACCACATCTATGCGGTTTATTTCTGAATACTCTCTTTTGTAACATTTACCTATTTGTATGTGTTTATGCCAATAACATGATATTTTGATTATTGTAGTTTTATAATATATTTTGAACTCAAGAAGGTTTTTTGCTCTGGTTTTCTGTCTCAAGATTATTTTAGCTCTTCAAGGTCCTTTGAAACTCCATACAAAGTTTAGGAATTTTTGTTTTGTTTTGTTTTACTATTTCTACAAAACATGCCATTGGGATTTTGATAGGGCTTGAATCTCTACATTGTTTTGAACAATATATACATTATAGTAATATTGAGTCTTTTGATTCATGAATGTGGGGTGTATTTCCTTTTATTATGTCTTATTGTTTTCTTTTTGGAATATTCATTGTTAGTATATAAAAACAAAACTGATTTTTGTATATTGATTTTTATCCTGCAACTCTGCTTACATTATTTATAAATTCTAATAGTATTTCAGTTGAGTCTTTAGGGTTTTCTACATATAAGACCATTTCCATGAAAAGATATAATTTACTCTCCTATTCATATGGGTATTTTTGTTTATTCCTTTTTCTTTCTTAATCTCTGTATGTAGGTCTTACAGTACTATAGTGAATAGAAATGTGAAGAGGGGATATTCTTGCCTTGATCTTAAAAAAAACGTTTCAAGTTTCATTGACTATGATGTTAGCTGTGATTTTTTTTTTCCATGTATGGTGTTTATCATGTTGAGATAATTTTCTTTTATTCCTAGTAGGTTGAGTGTGTTTTCTTCCTTTTTTATCTTGGTAAAATTCTTATAATTTAAATTTTACTATTTTGGCCATTTTAAAGTATAATTCAGTTAGTATTAAGTCCATTCATCTCTTGTACATCCATCATCAACCATAAGTCTCTAGAATTTATTTCATTTTGCACAACTGAAACTCTATACCCATTAAAAATAATTCCCTGTTTTTCCTCCCTATAGCTCTTGGAAACAACTATTCCACTTATTTTTTCTGTCGTTTACTTTACTGTAAGTACCTTTTATAAGTGGAATCACCCAGTATGTATCTTTTTGTAACTAGTTTATTTAACTTACTGTAAGGTCCCCAACATGAATCCATGTTGTACCATGTGTCAAAATTTCCTTTCTTTTTAAGATTGATGAAAAGGGCTTTCCTATATTGTTTCTTATATAACTTATAGTTTCTGTCCTCATTTCCTGCACTTTTGACTTGTTTTGTGATTACTTAATATTTTTTTCTAATGAAACGCTCAAATGCCTTTCTCATTTCTTCTTAAGTATACTTTCTGTATGTATTAAAAAAAGATTATATTTAACATCCTAAAGGTATAACACTGTAATCTGGAATTATATCAACTTGACTTCATTAACATACAAAATCTCTGATCTTTGCATCTTACCTCCACTACTTTTGGTTGTTGATGTCCTAAAATTTTATTTTAAATTTTATGTATCCCAAAATGCAATCTAATAATTTTTAATTGCATTAATATTTTTAAGGAAATATATGCAAAACAAAATGTGGAGTTATAAGTCAAAGGTACCATAATAACAACTTTCAGAATAATTACTGTTTTAAAGAAATGTTTTTGTCTTTAAATTCATGAAGGATAAAATTAGAGTTAAAAACAATGGCTACAATAATACTTTTATAATTTCCCATGTATTCACTTTACTGAGATCTTTATTTCAGTATATGGCTCCAATATACTGTCTGTTGTTTTCATTTTTACTTGCAAGACTCCCTTGAGCATTTGATGTAAGGTCTACTCTTCTTTTTCCTTATGAAGATGTAAGTTGTATGTTGGGAACTTCTCCAAAGTTTTATGATTTGTGCCAGCTGCATGAGGGGTTATCAGAAATAAAATGAAACAACATTTCTTACTTGTTTCAGTGAGGTCATTCTTTGCTTTTAACTTACCTGAGGTAATACAACTTCTTACTAGACTTCTAAAATCCATGTAAATCTTTTTGGTCTGTGTATTGTTGTTCAGTCAGTGTCTCCCTGGGCACACCAAGATCTAGGGCTTCCCATTCTACCATCTTGCTGAAAACAGAAAATGCATTTTATATTATGATGTGTTTCATCTACAGTTTCAAGATTCTCTTTGTCTTTCAGCAATTTGATTATAATATATTTCAATGTAGTTCTCTGAGTTTACTGTACTAAGAGTTAATTGACCTATTTGTATGTCTTGATTCATGTCTTCCATCAAATATGGAAGTTTTAGGACTTTATTTTTTCCAGTCTTTCTGTGCCATTCTTTTTTCTCTTCTTCTGTGGGACTCCTATTATAAATATGTTGGTACACTTAGTGGTGTTCTAGAGGTCTCTTAGGATTTTTTTAGTGTTGTTCATTTTTCTTCTTTTTTTTTTTATTCCTCAAGCCAGATAATCTCTATTGACCTGTCTCTAAGTTCTCTGATTTCATTGTTCTGCCAAGTTTGCTACTGATACTTGTTTGGTGACTTTTTCACTTTACTCTTTGTGCTCTTCTCCTCAAGAATTTCTATTTGTTTCCTTTTCATAATTTCTTTATTCATTCACGACTTCAAGTTTTTGAGTACATTTAAGAAAGTCAATTTAATATATATGGAATATTCAATGACTGGACCTTTTGTTTTTGAGGCTTTTTAAAAATTTATTTCTTTTTTCTGTACATGGGTCATACTTTCTTATTTGATTGAATGTCTTATATGTTTCTTTAAACTAGGCATTTTGAATATTATGTGAAAAATCTTGAAATCAGATTTTCTCTCTCCCCAGGTTTTATTGTTGCTGCTTTTTATGGATTGGTGTTCTTTGTTTAGTAACTTTCCTAAACTATCTATGTAAATACTGTATTGTGTTTTATGATCAGCCACAGAAGTAAGTTCCTCTTTCTGAGAGTAACAGCTAGTGATTTGACAAAGATTTCCTTAAATTCCTGGAAATAAATATGTAAGTACTGCCCCAGTCATTGTAGACTGTCATGGTGTTCCTGTACTCCTTCATCCTTAGCCTCAGCCTTCACAGCTAAAGTCAGCTCTCACTTCCTATTTGCTTGTGATCTAAAGATCAACCAGAGGTAAAAGATTAAAGTCTTACTAGATTTTTTTGTTTGTTTTTTCCCCTGACCTGACATCTAGCCCTAGCCATGCAGATGGGGTTTTAGATTACTTGAGAGATGTTTCCAAGTCCTTACTTCTCCAGTATCTCTTTCTTCAGCCTCTTCCTTCCCAACTGATTTATTCTGTGTATTGCTTGCTCCAGCATGTCTCCTTCATTACAGGCAGATCCTTATGATGTGAACAAAATTCTCTATAGATTTATTATTATCATCATTGTCTCTGTTGGTTTTTGAAAGATGAGAAAAAAAATAAAGTAAAATGCTTTAGTACTTTTGTGTTTTTTAAAGCATTACCAAATATTTCTTTAAAATGTATTCTTTTTTCTACATTTGGAAATAATTTTGTTCTACAGGTAAAAGTCACTGACCATCTTATATTTCATTTTGATTTAACTTTTTTTTACAAACATTAAATTTCTCTATCATAATGTGTTTTCTCCTAAATTCTACTTTGTATGGTATCAATTTTTGTCTCACTGCTTTTTTCTCTTGTTTGCATTCTAGTGTATACTTTATGATTACCATCCAAGAGTTATTTTTTGTAGATTTATCTCTGGTTACAAAATAATATAATATTTTAACCAAATTATTATTTTTTGCCTTTATACAGAAGTGCTTGACATATTTGCATTTAGTTTCATGATATGTATGTGTATGTTTCTTATTAAAAAAAACTTCGTTTATTTCAGTTTTAAAATAACTTCTTTATGCATAGGTCTTACTCTTTGATACTATAAGGGAGTAGGTCCTAATCTGAAAACACACATCAGGAGTCTTGGAAACTTGGGTGTATGCTTCTCATAAGGTATGGAGTGTATAAGACCATTTCCAGACATACTGACTTTGCTAGTCTTTCCTGGCTTCACTGTGGACAAAGTGTAACTATAAATGGGCATTCCTATAACCTAGTTAGTAGGAACAAATTCATGTATCCCTATGAATTTTCACAGCTTTCAATTCTCCATTAAATGGAGAATTCATGACTTGATCGTCCAGAATTCATTTACCATTCTTATAATGGGAACACCCTGATGCTGTTGTGGGTAATGTGACTCTTTCCCACTTTAATGTTGTTTGGATACGATTTGTATACTTTCCCTGGTATGTAGCAAGTACCTTAGCCTGGAGCAATCAAAGCAATTCTCTTATTTCCAGGACAGTGACTGGAACAGGAGTAGCCAATTGACCCAATCAAAGACGAAGAGAAACAGTGACTTTTATAGAAATCACCCAGCAGATCTCTATTTTCTGGGTCTAATGAGATTAGGGGCTAGTGATGGCATCTCACTGGCTTTTTGCTGTGTGACTTGCTCATTCATATACGGGAAAATAAGTGCCAACATGTGAATTCTAACAATTTAGTTTTATTTCTGAATTAAGTTGTTCCTTAATAATAACCCAATACTATGAACTAATCAATTCTGTAGCAAATACAGTGATTTAGAAGACAGACAATCACTTTTACCTCCTTCATTCTCATCATTTAGAATTTCTAATAGTCACATAACAATATAATCTTATTCTCACCCTGTTCATGTCAGCCTTGTCCATACTTGTAGGGCAAACTTCTTTCAACCTATCTACCTACCTCTCTCCTTATTTCTTTTAGTCACTTTTTCTTATCTACCTAGTTGAAATCCTGAGGGTTAGATTAAGTATCCCACACTTCCATCACCCAGTCACAATGCACTTGTCAACTTGGAAACTCAAAAATATTGATTTAATTCACTTCTTTTCTTTTCTCCTAGGAAAATTCTAAGAAGTCATTTTAATTCTGGACTACTTAAGTAGCCATTCCACTGTGAAACCTTGTATATTACTCCATGTGTCACACAGAAGTAAAGAGGATTCATTAAAATACCTGTTTGAAATTCTCTATTTCTTCCCTGCAGCCCTTGGAATAAGGTTCTAATTCCAGTTTATGAAGTCCTTCCTATGTGATTTGGTTTCTTACTGCCCTTAGTTTCACTCATGGACCACTCTTCCTCTCTCTTGCTCTGCTCTAGATAAAAAGGGCACTTCCTTTTCTTCCTTAATCCTGTAAACAAGATGCCTCTTTTGCCCAGAAGACTCTTTTTACTCTGGGATTTCCACGGTTGGCTCCTTCTTGTTGATCAGAACACAATGGAAATGCTGTGTTCTCAGAGAAGCTTTCAATGACCTTTGAATTTAACATATCTCTGAAATTCAAATTTTTTGCCAGAATTGCATATTTTATCATTGGGTGTTTTTTTATTTATTTGTTTATTAAAATTCTTCCAGACTATAACTTAAGTTCATTATGTCTGTCACAGTTTTAAGGTTTTTTAAAATTCTCCCTATCTTATACTTTGTTTGTGTAAATGATGAAATAAATGACTAAGGGAACATGTGAATATTCCATAATTTTTTTTGGCAATCTTCATGTTAGAATAAATTTCTTCCTCTTTACTCTTAACATGGCCTCTAATCCATGCTGTTGTAATGAAATTTATACATGTCCTTCTCCTCCATTATATATCACATGAAATTTTCTGAAAGCAGTGGTGAAGTTTTCCCTTCTTTATACTTCTGAAGTAAGTGCCTTATACAGTGCCTTAGCAACTTAGACAAGATGGCCATTCCCAAATGTTCATCTAAATGAATTATGTTACCTTTACCAAATCTTAAGAGTCTATCATGAGCATTTCCAAGGGAAAGAATTTTCTATTGTAACCTCTCATAAGTCCTTAGACCAAACTAAAATATTAGTCCCTAATTCTATTGCAAGTGTGCTAAGTGCTTTTTAAAAATCATTTATGTTGTAGTCATTTGTCAACATGTCTATTTCTAGCAAGAAATGTTAGCATTGTTTCTTAAATATACTAAGCTTCAAAAATCATATAAGTAATAAATTGAAGAAATATTCAGTTATTTACCTATTCCCATTGAAATGGTGGATCAACAGTGGAGCTCATTGTTCCTGTGACAATCTAGCAGTCTTTCCAGGTGATCATTGTTAAAAAGGGAAAATCATGCATAGTTCTGGAGAGGCCTTCACAATGGGGAACCACTGCTTAGTTAACCAAGCACCTTGCTTTGAAAAAATAAAACCGAAGTCACAGATAGCCTGTAGATTAGTTTTCAGTAAGGAAAGTGTATGATACAAATCTTATTTATCCTTCATTTTTATATTCTGGCTACAGAAATGAACCATTTTTTTTCAGGAAGGGAGAGATGTTTAACATGTATAGGAATTTTGGTCTTAATGTGATGAACCTTGAACATGTACTGTCAAAACAAATATGTCTAACACAAAAGGATACACAGCACCAAAGCTGAACATCTGAAAAAGTATCCACATAATGGCTGATTATTTATTTATTTATTTACTTATTCATTTCTTTCTTTTTGTGCTACTAGGGATTAAACCCAGAGGTGATCAACCACTGAGCCATATCCTCAGCCCTTTTGCTTTTACTTTTTTATTTTGAGACAGGGTGTCACTAAATTGTGATACTCCTGCAATGGCTTACTTTGTGAAAGGTCATGTTCTGCCCAAACCACCTACAATTTATTCAGATGAAACAGGGATTTGTGCCTTTGAAATATGGAGTTACACTTGAGGAAGTGTATGTCCCAACTCTGGTAATGGTTTCAACATTCATTCATTCAATAGGTTTTCTCTTTTTTCTTTTTCTTTTTTTTTTAATTATAAACAAATGGGATACATGTTGTTTCTCTGTTTGTACATGGAGTAAAGGCATACCATTTGTGTAATCATAAATTTACATAGGGTAATGTTGTCTGATTCATTCTGTAATTCTTTTCCCTTCCCCCCACCCCTCCCACCCCGCCCACCCCTCTTTACCCTCTATACAGTCCTTCCTTCCTCCCTCCTCCCTAACCTTAGTCTTGCCCTCCTCCCTAACCTTAACCCTAACCCTAACACTAACCCCTCCCACCCCCTATTATGTGTCATCATCTGCTTATCAGTGAGATCATATGTCCTTTGGTTTTTTTGAGATTAGCTTATCTCACTTAACATGATATTTTCCAATTTCATCCATTTGCCTGCAAATGCCATAATTTTATCATTCTTTATGGATGAGTAATATTCCAAGGTATATATATACCACAGTTTCTTTATCCATTCATCAATTGAAGGACATCTAGGTTGGTTCCACAATCTGGCTATGGTGAATTGAGCAGCTATGAACATTGATGTGGCTATATCTCTGTAGTATGCTGATACATAAGACTTTTTTTTTAAGTCTTTTGGGTATAGGCCAAGGAGTGGGATAGCTGGGTCAAATGGTGGTTCCATTCCAAGCTTTCTGAGGAATCTCCATACTGCTTTCCAGAGTGGCTGCACTAATTTGCAACCCCACCAGCAATGTATGAGTGTACCTTTTTCCCCACATCCTTGCCAACACCTATTGTTGCTTGTATTCTTGATAATCGCCATTCTAATTGGGGTGAGATGGAATCATAGGGTGGTTTTGATTTGCATTTCTCTTATTACTAAAGATGTTGATCATTTTTTCATATATCTGTTGATTGCTTGTACATCTTCTTCTGTGAAGTGTCTGTTCATTTCCTTAGCCCATTTGTTGATTGGGTTATTTGTATTCTTGGTGTAGAGTTTTTTGAGTTCTTTATATATTCTGGAAATTAGTGCTCTATCTGAAGTATGAGTGGCAAAGATATTCTCCCACTCTGTAGACTCTCTCTTCACATTACTGATTGTTTCCTTTGCTGAGAGAAAGCTTTTTAGTTTGAATCTATCCCAGTTGTTGATTCTTGCTTTTATTTCTGGTGCTATGCGAGTCCTGTTAAGGAAGTCTGATCCTAGGCCGAAATGTTGAAGATTTGGACCTACTTTTTCTTCTATACGATGAAGGGTCTGTGGTCTAACTCCAAGGTCCTTTATCTATTTTGAGTTGATTTTTGTGCAGGGTGAGAGAAAGGTATTTAATTTCATTCTGTTGCATATGGATTTCCAGTTTTCCCAGCACCATCTGTTGAAGAGGCTATCTTTTCTCCATTGCATATTTTTGGCCCCTTTGCCTAGTATGAGAAAATTGTATTTATTTGGGTTTGTGTCCTTGTCCTCTATTCTGTACCATTGATCTACCTGTCTATTTTGGTACCAATACCAGGCCATTTTTGTTACTATTCCTTTGTGAGTAGAGTTGAAGATCTGGTGTTGCTATACCCCCTGCTTTGTTCTTTCTGCTAAGGATTGCTTTAGCTATTCTGGGTTTCTTATTCTTCCAAATGAATTTCATAATTGCTTGCTCTATTTCTGGAAGATACGTCATTGGAATTTTAATTAGAATTGCATTGAGTCTGTATAGCACTTTTGGTAGTATGGCCATTTTGACAATATTAATTCTGCCTATCCAGGAACATGGGAGATATTTCCATTTTCTAAGATTTTCTTTAATTTCTTTCTTTAGTGAAGTTCTCATTGTAGAGGTCTTTCACCTCTTTTGTGAGATCAATTCCCAAGTATTTTATTTTATTTTTTGAGGCTATTGTGAATGGGGTAGTTCTCCTAACTTCTCTTTCTGAAGATTCATCACTTATGTATGAAAATGCATTGGATTTTTGAGCATCGATCTTGTTACCTGCTACGTTACTGAACTCACTCATGAGTTCTAAAAGTTTTCTGGTGGAATTTCTGGGTTCCTCTAAATATATATTCATGTCATCAGCAAACAGGGATAGTGTGATTTCTTCGTTTCCTATTTGTATCCCTTAATTTCTTTGGTTTGTCTAATTGCTCTGGGTAGAGTTTCAAGGACAATGTTGAATAGAAGTGGTGAAAGAGGGCATCCCTGCCTTGTTCCAGTTTTTAGGGGGAATGCTTTCAGTTTTTCACCATTTAGAATGATATTGGCCATGGGCTCAGAGAAGATGGGCTTTACAATGATAAGGAATGTTCCCACTATCCCTATTTTTTCTAGTGTTTTGAGCATGAAGGGATGCTGTATTTTATCGAATGCTTTTTCTGCATCTATCGAAATAATCATGTAATTTTTAACTTTAAGTCTATTGATATGGTGAATGACATTTATTGATTTCTGGATGTTGAACCCACCTTGCATCCCTGGGATAAAACCCACTTGATCGTGGTGCACTATCTTTTTAATATATTTTTGCATGCGATTTGCTAAAATTTTGTTCAGAATTTTTGCGTCGCTGTTCATTAAGGATATTGGTCTGAAATTTTCTTTCCTTGATGTGTCTCTGTCTGGTTTAGGTATCAGGGTGATATTGGCTTCATAGAATGAGTTTGGGAGGGTTCCCTCCTCTTCTATTTCATGGAATACTGTGAGGAGTATTGGAATGAGCTCTTCTTTATAGGTTTTGTAGAACTTGGCTGAGAACCCATCTGGTCCTGGACTTTTCTTTGTCGGTAGGCTTTTGATGACCTCTTCTATTTCATTGCTTGAAATTGATTTATTTAAGTTTTATGTCCTCCTGGTTATGTTTAGGTAATTCATATGTGTCTAGAAACTTGTTGATGTCTTCGAGGTTTTCTGCTTTGTTGGAGTATAGATTTTCAAAATAGCTTCTAATTATATTTGTATTTCACTCGTGTCTGTAGTGATATTTCCTTGTTTATTCCGAATTTTAGTGATTTGGGTTTTTTCTCTTTCTCTTTGTTAGTGTGGCTAAGGGTTTATCAATTTTGTTTATTTTTTCAAAGAACCAACTATTTTGTTAATTTTTCCAATTGTTTCTTGTCTTTCAATTTCGTTGATTTCAGCTCTGATTTTAACTATTTCCTGCCTTTAACTACTTTTGGTGTTGGTCTGCTCTTCTTTTTCTAGGGCTTTGAGCTGTAGTGTTAAGTCGTTTATTTGTTGTTTTTTTCTTCTTTTATTAAATGAATAAATCTTCCTCTAAGTACTGCTTTCATAGTGTCCCAGAGATTTTGATATGATGTGTCTTTGTTCTCGTTTATTTCTAAGAATTTTTTTATTTCCCTCCTGATGTCTTCTGTTATCCATTCATCATATAATAGTGTATTATTTAATCTCCAGGTATTGGAGAAGTTTCTGGTTTTTATTCTGTCATTTATTTCTAATTTCAATCCATTATGATCTGATAGAATATAAGGTAGTATCTCTATCTTCTTGTATTTGCTAACAGTAGCTTTGTGGCATAAAATATGGTCTACTTTAGAGAAGGATCCGTGTGCTGCTGAGAAGACAGTGTATTCTTGTCCTTTGTCGGATGGTATATTCTATATATGTCTGTTAAGTCTAAATTGTTGATTGTGTTATTGAGATCTATGGTTTCTTTATTCAATTTTTGTTTGGAAGACCTATCCAGTGGTGAGAGAGGTGTGTTAAAAATCGCCAGTATTATTGTGTTGTGGTCTATTTGATTTCTGGAATTGAGAAGGATTTGTTTGACATACATGGATGATCCAATGTTTGGGGCATAGATATTTATGATTGTTATGTCTTGCTGATTTATGCTTCCCTTAAGCAGTATGTAATGTCCTTCTTTATCCCTTCTGACTAGTTTTGGCCTGAAGTCCACATTATCTGAAATGAGGATGGATACTCCAGCTTTTTTGCTGTGTCTGTGTGCATGGTATGTTTTTTCCCGTCCTTTCACCTTTAGTCTATGAGTATCTCTTTCTATGAGATGAGTCTCTTGCAGGCAGCATGTTGTTGGATTTTTCTTTTTAATCCACCTGCCAGTCTATGTCTATTGACTAATAAGTTCAGGCCATTAACATTCAGGTTTATTATTGTGATATGATTTGTATTCCCAGTCATTTGACTCATTTTTGTTTTTTGACATGATTTGGTTTCTCCTTTATTTGGCTATTCCTTTAGGCTAGTTCCTCCCATTGCTGACTTGCATTGTTGTTTTTCATCTCTTCCTCATGGAATATTTTACTGAGAATGTTTTGTAATGCCGGCTTTCTTTTTGTAAATTCTTTTAGCTTCCGTTTATCATAGAAGGATTTTATTTTGTCGTCAAATATGAAAGTAAGTTTTGCTGGGTATTGTTGGGACTAATGACATGTTAACTAACTCAGGCTGACTCCTTACTCCCTGGTGAGTGAGCAAGATCAAATCCTCAAAGGCGATTTCAAAGGTTAATGACGGTAAATTGGACCACCGTCAGGGATTGGTTAACAGTAGTTCCGTGAATGTGATCAGCTTGTGCTTGCCATATAGTCCTATGGGACTCTCACCTGCGTGAACCCCCTATGCCTTGCTGACCTTTAAGCTGATTGGTTCCTGCCTAGCCTCTACCCTACATAAAAGCTGTGTGACTTCCTCAATAAATGAGTTCCTGCTGTGACTGGTCTCTCTGACACTTCTGATTGTCCTCTGCCCAGAGGGCTAGGAGCAGTCGGTCAGTGGGCCCTACCTATCCTGGTCTGACCTTGTTGGGGAGTGTCCCCTTCCCTTGTCACTGGTTGAGAAGAGCAAGGGGGCTTAAGACCCCGATAGGGTATAAGATTCTTGGTTGGCATCTGTTTTCTTTCAGGGTTTGGTAAATGTTGTTCCAGGCCCTTCTAGCTTTTAGGGTCTGAATTGAAAAATCTGCTGATATCCGTATTGGTTGGCCCCCTGAATGTAATATGATTCTTTTCTCTCGCAGCCTTTAAAATTCTGTTTTTATTTTGTATGTTAGGTATTTTCATAATAATGTGCCTTGGCGTGGGTCTGTTTTAATATTGTATATTTGGAGTCCTATAAGACTCTTGTACTTAATTTTCCATTTCATTCTTCAGATTTGGGAAATTTTCTGATATTATTTCATTGAATAGATGGTTCATTCCTTTGATTTGTTTCTCTGTGCCTTCCTCAATCCCAATAATTCTTAAATTTGGCCTTTTCATGATATCCCATAATTCTTGTAGTTTCTGTTTATGATTTCTTACCGTCTTCTCTGTTTGGTCAATTTTGTTTTCAACCTTAAATATTTTGTCTTCAATGTCTGAGGTTCTGTCTTCCAGGTGTTCTATCCTATTGGTAATGCTTTCTATGGAGTTTTTAACTTGGTTTATTTTTTCCTTCATTTCAAGGATTTCTGTTTTTTTTTTTTTTTCAGTATCTCTAACTCTTTATTGAAATGATCTTTTGCTTCCCGTATTTGTTTTTTTAACTGTTGATTGGTGCGATCATTTAATGCCTGCATTTGCTCTTTCATCTCTTCTTTCAATGCCTGCATTTGCTCTTTCATCTCCTCCTTTGCTTCCCTGATTGTTTTAATTATGTACATTCTGAACTCCCTTTCTGACATTTCTTGTGCTTTGCTGTCATTGGGTTTTATTGATATAGTATCTTGGTTTGTTTGGGACATTTTCTTCCCTTGTTTTCTCATATTGGTCAGATATCAGTGGGACTCTGAGATATTACAGATTTCCTCTATTGGCTCATAGTGTCCCTTTAGATTTCCAGTATATCACATCCCAGCCTTCAGTAGCCTGAAGTCTTGGAAGAACTTGATAATTCAGTGCATTACCTGTGGCCCTCAGTCCATAACATGCTACAACCATTACTTTCCCAACACTACATGAAGACCTGGAAAGGCTACACAATTTTGGCAAACTACATTATTTTGGGTCAAGGATCAGCATAATATTTTCATTGACTGTTGCTGGAAGTTGCAGATGATAGGTTGGTTAGGAAAACAGGAATGGAGTTGGGTTTGGGGTATATTTCAGAAAAATATTACATAACTCTCTTCCAAGTGTGTATACCATCTGCCTGTACTAAATACATGAGAAATTTTATAGGAAGTCTTTCAGTGTAATGAAAATTGAATACCTATTACCTTACAACTTTACCTCCAATCAACTTTATCGTCGGTCACTTTCTGGTGTGCCAAAAGGAATTTTTAGACAGTAATGCATTTACATGTAACTAAAGCCTCAACCTCTAAGGACATTGTGGTTGATGTAAGAACATACCTATGACAAGAATATTACCTGTCACTCTTTCCCCTTTTTTCCTATGCTTTCAGTGGCTTCATCCTATCCATCATAGGTGACAATAAATTCAGAAAGACTTAGGAAAATTATTACTGGGTGATGCTTATTTTTAACAATTGTTATTGAGAAAAATAGCAGTATCATAGGCTGTCATAATTAATTCAAATGTACTTAGCACATATTCATTCAAGGAGCCACTGCTTCTCTGAAAGGAATATAATATTTCCATGGTCTCAAGATTAGTTAAGATGAAAGTCCTTAAAATTCTAATATGAATTAATAATTTGGGCCATCTGTATATAGTGGGCTATTTTTTGTGTCTCTAAGAAGAATACACTAATGATTATTATACTGCCTCACTAGATGTGGGATGAGAGATTACCTAGTTAATAACTCCAGAGCTTTAACTCTTGTTGAAGCTTACAAACTTGTATGTAGGGTTATTTTTTCATCATTGAAATAGAGTATCTTGCTGCACTATGCTAGTACTCAAAACATCCAGGTAGGGATACTTCACCAACTCAGGGGTAGAGGGCAAGTGATGATGACAAAGGATCATGTCAGATTACAGATCTAAACACCTACAGGGAATCAGTGTGTTGGATTTTCTTTGGAAAAGAGGCATCATGATCCCTAGTGTTTTAAGCTTAAACATTTTGGTATGTTATAAATTGGAAATTATAGTGATCTGAATGCTTAGGAAGCACCAGAAACTAGAAAACATGAAAACCTGCAGGTTTTAAAACTTTAAATACTGCATATTTCATTGGTTGGTTCTTTCTTCATGTTGCAAAATATCAATTATTAAATACTACCAACATTATTTAAGTAGTCACTTTTAATCATAATATTTTACATGTATATTTATACCACCATAATCAAAGCTCCCAATGTGTTTTACAGACTATATACAGCTTTATTAATAAAATGTAGCTATCTTTACTAAGAGCACATTTTTATTCAAGATAATTGTACTATGCAACAGACATAGATTATGCTAATAGACAAGAGAGAGAACATGAATAAATAAAAGCCATAGATAATCCCCAAACCTAATTCCAACAACTATTTTGAATTTTCTACTTCTACCAAACCTTTATAAGGGTTGCTAACAAGTAATAAAATTGACTGATTGGTGTTTCATTTCCCCTTCTTTCTGTTGCTCATCTACCGGTGGAAATGCTAACGAGTATGGGAATAGACATTGAGCAGGTAGTAGAGGAAAAAGGGAAGGGAAAAAGGAACAGAGGTAATCTACCACCCAGATAATCAGCTCATGAATAACAGAGAACTGACTGAAATGATAACACTTAAGTAAGTACTATAATAAACTCAGTAATCAGCATCCTCAGTGGCTTGGTGGCAGGTAAGAGAACTACCATCTTTACAACTACTGAGAAGTTCATGATTTTTACAGGATTTATACTGCAAGCAGGATATCAGACTTCAAGGCGGAAAACCCAGGGTGTTAGAACTGGAGAGTTTAGATCATCTTTAAGATATCTTTGCTTATGTTACACAAAGGCTCCAAGTTTATAAGACATCTTAAAGGGAATACATATATCATCATGATGTTATCACTGCTTATAAAATCCACCAATCACAAAATTCATGATTCACAATATGTGACAATGTGGATTGTTTTGATCTTCTCCAAATTACTATTTTTTTTTCTTAACTGCCTGAAGTTACAGGTTATTTCCTTGGAGACACAGGGAAGTATTGTAAGAAGATGGATAGTTGGGTTCAATGATGGCACTATGGCCTGATAAAGAAGCACGTCTATCTGTAATCATCCTGCTTGGATACAGTATATCGCAGTTATTTTTACCATCACTTCTAATCAAGGTTCATGTTGCTAGTTCTTTTTCCTTGCTCTATCACAGAATTCCATAAAGCATCCAAGTGAGTAAGTTGACTCCTTAATGCAAAATGTAGAAGTTCTGGTTATGTCTACCTTTAGGTTTCAAAGTCTGTTTACTTTGTAATCTTTTAAACATGCCTGCCTTCAAACCCTTCTATACCAATCAAATAATATTCTTCCCATTATAGACATTTTTCCTTCCTGGGTCACTTAATATTTACTATATTTCTTCAACACTCTCAAAGAAATTAAGTCTTCATGTTCATGTATTTTTTTTCACAGAAGTCTATCACATTCTTGCCACCTTTGGGCAAATCTACCTATAAGGGCCCATTTCAACTTTTAAGAACAATCGATATTTTGATTTCTAAATCTAGAGTTAGAACAATGCCCAAACAAGTCATAACTCTCCTGTTTTAGAATGTTAAAGTTTGAAAAATTAGTTAGTGACCTCACCTCTAGACAGGTGCTTGATATCACATATTTGTATTTGGGGTATTAAAATTCCTGCATTTGTCATTCCTAATTGGGTCCTAAGCAGAAAAAAGCAGTTCACAGTGTGCCCTGTGTGAGCTGTCATAAACTGAAATATGAGGCAGTGCCAAATTCTCTAAGGCTTGACAGCCAATGATTAGGATGTTTTAATTTAGTGGACATACAGAACTTCTTCTGACATCTAAATGGGCAAGTGCCATAACTAATGTATTTTCTGCACATATTCAAATTTAGAACAAACAAAAAGTAGCTTAAAGTAGTTCAGTAAAGAAATGGAGTCAGTAAAGGGTTGATTTTAGCATAACAATGGATTTAGAAGATGTTAACACTACAGAATAATGAATTATCACAACTGAAATAATGAAAATACATTTTAGATATTTGCTTTCTCAAAAATTCATAGTATGAAGGGACACATGCACATGGACAATACTCTCTTAGATGATTTCTAGATTTTTTTTTATTATCTCCCTTTTGGCTCATTTTATTCATTATAAAATGAATCCAGCATGGTTAGGAACATGTGCATGGGAATGATCCTACATAGCCTATTTTGATTTGAAGTGAGAATGAAATCGGAGTGGAAAGGCCTATTGAGAAATACTTTCTGTTAGATTGCTAAAGCACAATTGCAATCACTAATATTGGTAGATTTTATTTGAGCAAATCTGTTTCACAAAATTAACTAAAGATGGAAATTAGAAAATTTCAACTTTTCTTATTTTGCTTTCCTTTGTAATATGTTGGAACTATTATGGAAATGAGGACATGTAGATCCATGATTTTAAATATCCTGTGGAAAATTCATTTACTCTCAGATCACTCCCCCAGCCAATTCATTTCTTGCGTACTGTGACCAAGATATATTTTGAATCTTTCAACTTCATATTTTGATGGATGATAAAATGTTAATGATGAAAACCATTTATTATTCAATTGCCATCAAAGAATTTTAGCTCTACTACTAAAAATATATTTTGATAAGAAAAAAATCATTATGGGAGCTTGAAAGGAGCTGGGAAATATTACCTATAAAGTAGAGAATGAGAAACAAGAGAAGAACTTTAAAACTGTCATGGCTATTTCAGTTTTTCCCAGAGATATTTCTTACTATATCTCAATGTACTGCTTCATTCCTACTCCATGATTTTTAGGAAGAAAATATTGAATGTTAGAATAATAAAATAATTCTCATTAGTATATAAATTTTAACTTATTAATCACATTTTCCTTTGGAAAATTTACCTTAGAATGAAATACAAGTTATAACATGAGAGTTTTAATGTCTCCATCATTGTTAAGGATTACATATTTGGATAATCAAGAAAGAATCAGAATGATGTCAGCCTGAAGAGTTCAAGATGGCAGTTGTTTTAATTATTTTTAGCAGGGGGAGATACTAAAAATCATTTTTACTAGTCAATTTGCAATAGCATGATTAGAGTGAAGTGAGCAAAACAGTTGACTGATCACAGAGGTTTGCATATGGAATCCTGTGAAGTCCTCTAATGAAATTAGCAATTGAATTTATGCAGTAATTATTATTCTTTTCTCCTAAAACTTAAAAAAAATAATTCTGATGTCTGATGTTTCATTCTCCAACTGTATAGATTTTTGCTGTTGTTGTTTTTAATTTGTTTTTGTTTTTGATTGTTTACTGAAAGTAGAGACAGATAAGACTGGGAGGAAACAAGAATGAAGAAGACACTGACTGAGTAACTACTTTCCTCTTTCTGTTGCATTTTTGATGGTGCTGAATTGCACAAACATGGAACCAATAGACATAAAAACTATAACACACTGATTAGACCAAAGCTGGGGCATATTATAGATTTCTAGTCAATAAAATTTAAAAGGCCCAAGGAAAAATGGGAGCGTTTTCATGAGAGCAGGATCCCAGGAATGTTTAATGGAATATGAGTCTCATCATTATCAAGCAACTCTACATTTTACCCTGAAAAAGAAAAGATTTAGCTCAGACTTTATAGCTACATCCAAATATTTGAAGTTCTTACACTATAATAGATCAGACCCAATTTGAATGGTATCGCCAATTCATGGGTGGCATTTTCAGATAGACAAGATTTGGCTCAATATGAGGAATAAATTTTTATCAGTTTTCTGCAGATAGAAACACATTATTTGTGAGACTGTAAGCTCTCTATTGTTTGAATTGTTCAAACAGAGAAGGGATGATAAAATATACTGAAGGGACTAATAGAATGTCTAGTTTGGGAATGGATTTACCTTACTTTAAATCCTAGTAGTATGATTTATGAACTATGTAATCTTGGTCTAGTCACTTAAATTTTCTGAGCCCCAGTTACTTGTTTAATATCACAAGAATAATAAGAACACCACATTACTGTTTATAAAGTTGTGATAAAGCTCAAGAACTTACTACAGAATACGGCATCTGTAAGAACTATAATAGCAATTATCATTTTGTTGCAGAATTGATTTATCCATTAATTTCTTAATGTACAAAAACACTTTCAATGTTATTGCCTAACTTAAGATTTTGTACATTGAACAGAAATGTATAAAATTTTAAAAAACCTTCCATTGTATGATATTGCCTAGGAATTTTGTTCTCATCTCCACTTTTCTAAGCATTTCCATATATAGTTTTTAATTAAAATTATTCTTGTCTCTTTATATCTTGATTTCTACATTAACCTCCTCTTGTGTCAATACTATTAATTTGAGAATTTTGCCAATATATTCTTTTCTTACTCAACTTAGAAATTATCTCCTTACTAGAAATTTTTTCTCCCATTTTTCTCTAAGAGATAGATGTCTTGTTATGCTAATTCATGAGCCCGTATTGCCAAATATTATATATATGTACACATTCCATACTCCATTTTATCATATTTTTATGAATAATGGAAAGTATAATTTAATAAAATAAAATGATAATATTAATCAACTTCTTCAATTTCTGGTCAAAAAAATACATGTGTTCATGCCCACTTTAACCTTAAAATATATCTAAGGCTATATGGAATTCATTAACATGAACTTCATTTTGCTTGAAAGCAAACAGAACATGTTTGTTCTCTCTTTGTTTTAGTAATTTTCTGACTATCTCTTAATTTCTTTCACAGTAAGTTCTGCCAAATTACATAGGTCAGTTTTATTGTTAAATTTCTTCAGATTCACAACACTAAATAGCATATATATAAAATTTGACTGGATACTATGGACAATGTATTTTTACCTTGATTTTTTCATTAACCTTCATGGTAATCCCATGTACCAGTTAAAGTAGCTAGGTCATTGTATAGTAACAATACCCAAACTACATGTCTTTTTTCTTGCTCATTATACATGTCTACTGTGAATAAGAGGTTTTATTATGTGTTATAACACTCAAGAATTTAGGTTGTTCACACCTGTAATCCCAGTGGATCGTGAGGCTGAGGCAGGAGGATCACAAGTTCAAAGTCAGTCTCAGCTATTCAGTGGGATTGTAAGCAATTTAGGAAGAGTCTGACTCAAACAAAATAAAAAAGGGTTGGAGATGTGGCTCAGTGGTTAAGGGCCCTTGTGTCCAATACCTGATATTAAAAGAAAAAAAAAAAAAAAAAACAGAGAATTTAGGGTAGGTTGGCTGAAGCTTCATTTCAATATGTAATTTTAATGTTAAGATTTTCATAGCAATAACTGTGTTGTGCACTGACATTAAATTTCCATTAAGAACTGACATAATATTTCATATTTCATTGGCCAGAGCAAGTCACAAGATGATATCTATCCCCAAATGGGGCAAGAGAATGAAATTCTAACAATTGCCTGGAAGGGATGATACTTAGATATATTTTATGAATACATTGATGACAATTACCCTAAGAAAAGTAATTATTTTCTTCATATATATATAGATTTATAAGAATATTTATTTAGCCATTAGTTCAATATATTGCTATGGAGCATTATCATTAACAAGCTCTCATTGAAGAATATGTTACAGAATGTTTTTTTATTTTAAAATTTGTGTGTGTGTGTATGTTAAATGGAACTTAACCAGCTAGAAATCAAATCCAGTACTTTTGCTCTCAACTACCTTTTCTTGTGTCTACTGAAGTATACCTAGTTCTCTGTGATTGACCCCCATTTAACCACCATCATTATCATTATTTTCCAGTACACATTATAAAATAAGCAATATGGGTAACAGTGTTTGTCCACTTACAATCACAATATGTTAGATCATTGGAAGTTTCTTGTGACATGAGATTAACCATAATTGAATGAAGATTTTATAAAGGAGTTTCTTTACTTATTAAGTCATGATAAATAAGTAATAGCTTAGTTATTTCAACTTGTTGACCACCAATTATAGTTGCACAATGCTACTGTTGGGTGTGGTCCTAAATGGCAGCATATTAACTGGAGTTGCAATGATCAGAGATGCAGGGGCTTTCAGTTTTTCATGTGTTCATTAAATTTCCTGTTTCCTTTCTAAAGCTTTCAATACATGACAGGCCACATTTCTGAAAAATAATTATGCACCTGTGGTCATGTCCATTAGTTTTTTTCATTTTTCACATATTTCAATTCTTGTTTTTGCATACCTAAGAGAGCTTTCTTCATAAAATTTTAAAATTTGATTATAAAAGTCATTCTCAAGTTTCATTCACTAATATATTTGCACAACTGAGCTCCAGATAATTTATGGGTTCTCCCTTTACTTGATTTTTAACCACTTATTTAAAATGTGATAAATCAGAAATCCATGCAAACCAAAATCAATGGGGGATGTTTCCTTGATAAAACTGTGTACTCTTGTTTTAGCGAGCTTTCTCATTGCTGTGTCCAAAAGACATGACAAGAATAATTTTAGAGGAGGAAAAGTTTATTTGGATCTCATGGTTTCAGAGATCTCAGTCCATAGATGACCATCTCCATTACTCTGGGTTGAAAGTGAGGCATAACTTCATGGTGGAAATGTGCGGCAGAGAAAAGCTGCTCACGACACCTGGCACCATCACCAGGTAGTAGAGAGAGAACTCTGCTTACCAGGTACAAAATATAAGCCCCCAAAGGCATGCCCCTCAATGACCCACCTCTTCCAACAGCACCCTACCTTCCTACAGTTACCACCCAGTCAATCTCTATTAGGTGATTAATGCACTGATTAGGTTAAAACTCTCATAACCCAATTGTTTCACATCTAAACTTTCTTGCATTGTCTCACACATGACTTTGGGGGACTCCTCCTATCTAAACCATAACAACTCTGACATTCATACTAAAATAATTCTTGTATATTCATGACTTTCCTTTCAAATTTCTGGTATAATGTTGAATTTATTTTTTTAAATTTAACTTTTATTGCCTTCATAATGTATCACTGTTGGTATGATCGTGAATAATTTCCAAATTGTACACAAATCAATGTTCAAATTGTGTATAATTTGAAACTATTTAGGGACTTATAGCCAAACATGCTTTTATCAATGAAAAGAAACAATGAATGGTAAGGGGTAGGGGACTTGCTAGGTTAATTCATCTCTAGATATTCTTTCTTAAACTTCTTTTAATTGGCAATTGACATTTACTTCAGTAGTCAGGCGTTCTGCAGATACTCTAAAAACAACAAAAGGGGAAAAGTTAACCAGGGTATGACTGAGTACTCTTAAACAATATGAGAATCATTGCAAGTAAATTTGCCCTCAGAAAATTAGTGGAAAGCTGACAAGTCAAGTTTGGAAAATTGGCAGAAACCAAAGGATCTTTGGAAGCTAAGCAGCAGGAACCACCCGAAGGAGGTGAATCTGAAACCACATTGTTCACACATCATCTAGGCGGCTGTTTAAAATCAGACTTTCAAGG
This sequence comes from Sciurus vulgaris, assembly GCF_902686455.1. NCBI lineage: Eukaryota > Metazoa > Chordata > Mammalia > Rodentia > Sciuridae > Sciurus > Sciurus vulgaris. Next base: position 86,092,920 of record NC_136465.1, read on the forward strand.
GTTCCCTGCCACTAGAGAAAAATCCAACTTTTTAATGGTTTCTGATTGACTGAGACTAAGTCACATGGGCAGTGTGTGGCTATATCTGTGGGTAGAAAAATAGAATATTCCTTAAATCGTCCAAAAAAAAAAAAAAAAAAAAACCAGCTTATGGACATGGGTGATGATTTGCACAAGTTTCTGTTCAGATAAGGACACATAAACTATTAAATTCTTGTAAAAGAGAAATTGGAGTAACTGAATTCAGTAATAAGGAAAGAAGAGGGATATAGGATCAAAAACATTTAAAAAATAATGAGTGTACACAACTCAGAAGAACTCAAAAATAGTGATTTTTAAAAATGTAATCTTTGATTATAATTTCTTCTATATTTGTTGAAAATTAGTAAAGAAAACAAAATACTTTTATATATGTAGGATAAATCTATTTTATAATTATTTCTTTCCTGGAAAACCACATATGTCTATTCTTTATATCTTCTAAGCACCCATGACTGTGTCTTAGTTGCCACAATAGACATATCCAGGACTAAAACCATTATCCTAGTTGTTATGGTTTGCATTTTAAATATCTCCTAAAGGCCCATATGCAGAAAGTTTGGTTGCCAGCCTATGGAACTAATGGGAGTAATGGAAACTTTTGGAGGCAAGGACCTAATGGAAAGAAATTAGGTCATTAGGGATGCACCTTGGGATTTTGAAACCCAGGCTCCTTCTTCTTTATTTGCTTCCTGGCCACCATGAAATAGCAGCTTTGGTCTACCATGTGTTCTCCATCATAACTGTCTGTCTTGCCACAGGTCAAAAAGCAATGGAGCTAACTGACCATATGCTGAAAATTCTGAAAGTGTGAGCCAAAATAAGCTTCTTCTCCTTTTAGTTTATGTTAGATATTTTGAAAACTAACACACAAATTACACATACCATAATGACTTTGAAGAAATTTACCAAAAATAAAATTAAATACTTATGCCTCAATATCATTAGCCTTAGGAATTTACAAAATAGGAAGAAAAAAAGCTATTGTTTCTTTCAAGCTGAACTTTTTTCTGGTCTCTTGGGGTTGTATCTATTATTGCTTGAATTATCAGAAAACTCCTGAGTCAAAATCATCTAGGCTGCAGGGATGCTTGTATAAATGCAGCTTCCTGGGCTCCATCCAGGACACTCTGAGTTTGGGATGGTGAAAAAAACAAAATATTTTAGAGAATTAAGCCAAGTATATTTGAAAATTTTAGCATCTAGGCATAAATATTTTTTTCTGTAGCTCAATCTAAGGTTAATTTAAATTGAAATCAATTTGAATAAATTTTAAAAAATAACAAAAAAAAAGATCAAACAATTCGAAAAGAAAGAGCATTAGGAATGCCATGTTTTTGAAATCTTATTCTCTAATATTTGGTTACTTCCATGTTCAAAAAGCTGCAATATTTATGCCACTGCACCAAAAGTGCTTTAAGTGCTTACTAGAGTATTTTTAAATAACAGTGATTTTCACTGTGGGTCAAAGTCATCTCCTGTTTTTTTCTAAAATGAATCAATACTAAGATTTATAAAAGAATTTTAACCCAAATTTTAAAAATGTTTTCTTTTTGTGTGACTCTTTAAGCATACTAAAGGACAGTTATTTTGAATGAAAAAGATACTGCTAACAGAAAGGGAAGTTACCAGTGTGCTTTTAGACAGCTTCTGGCCTCAGAGTGTTCTAGCAAACTGCATTGAAATGAATGGAAGCAATTATAAAAGGAAGCGGCTGACCTTTGTGAAGAGACTGCCAATCCATAATACCTCCTGCAATGCTCATCCCCTTTATTCCTGCTTAACAAACCTTGTCACCCTTGTCGCAGTGCCTCAGAACCCCTTGTTAACTTTTCCCCTTTTGTTGTCTTTAGGGTATCTGCAGCACGCCTGTCTGGTGAAGTACCTCTCAATTGCCAATTAAAAGAAGTTTAAGAATGAGTATCCAGGGATGAATTAACCTAGCAAGTTAACCTGGGGAAGAATGTGTTAGGGATACAAACTCTCATCATCACAGGCTTAGGTATTTACCTACTCATCCCACTTACTTGGGAGGGTGTGTTTGTGAGGGGTGGTTTTCCTTATATATTTGCACAACAATGACAGCATCTTATTACAGTTTTTCAAAGTGTAAACAATTTGAATGACAAACATGAAATTTTTAGAAATGTTCCTCTGTATATTCTTTTTCCCTCAAGTGAAAAAAATGCAAATATTTAAGCACTGCTTTGCAGAAACACTTACCAGCTACCTGTAGGTTGTGTAAAACAATTCCTTTAGGAGAATCTTATCCAGAATATTTTCTTACTTTATAATGCGAACTTAACATATAAGCCCCTGGATCATCCCTGTTTGGATTAACAATCATTTGAATGATTATTATGCAGAATTCTCTAGAATTGAGTAGTTCATACACTCAGATAAGAAAAAAATCCTATATTTAAATTATCTGATATTTGAACAACTAATCAAGATTTCTTCTTCTCAGTTTATGATCCTGATTTTCTGCTCTCATAAGTAAGTAGTTTTCTTTAAGGAATATTTTAGACTATGAAATCTCAGTAGCTATTTCTGAGTAACTTGTTAATCTGCTTGTAGTAGGAGAGTAGAAAGAAATCACTTGGGAGAACTTCAAATATGCAATTCATTTGATCCAGAGTTGCTCTTATTTTCCATATATATAATGGATTGTTGCAAATATTTGTTGATAATATATATAACTTGAGTTATGACTATAAAGGTTGGAATGAGTTAAAGTAATAGCTTATAATGAGTCTTAACTATTATGTACTAAATTTTGTTCCACATATCTGGTTTAACTTCTCAATAAATCTGTAATATCCTTTTTAATGCTAGGTTTTAGACAAGGAAACTAAAATACATGCAGATAAAGTTATTGGCATAAAATATGAAGCTAGTATGAAGCAGAAAATAAATTAAAATTTAGAATAGAACTTTTCAGTTAAAATAGAATCTTTCCTGAATTCGGAGTTGAGGTTTTGTTTTTGTTCCATACTGTGACATATTACTTATAAACAAATCCTTCACCTGATTAGTAGATGCCAAAAATCAAGTAAAAATCAATCAGTCAAAAGGCAAACAGATCAGGTAACACTGGCTATATGACTTCTAACTAACTAGATGACTTAAAGGAACAATAGAATTTATACAAAGTTGATATTTAAAAAAAAATATTTCTACATGTTTTATTAATATGATCTGAAAAATGTTTCTTATGGTTCATCCAATTTCAGATTCAATTGGAAAAACTATATTATCCTGATAATGAAAAGCAAATATGTGAGAAATGAACTATAATTATCTATAGCTACCAATTAAAATTCCCAAGTCTTATAAAGATATCTCAATGCTAATGAAACAGCATAACTTGCCCAAAGTAGCACAGCATTTACAGAAAATAGTTGAATATTGCACACCTTGATCTGCTTTTGATGTGGACAGGTGTGTTCATTTAAATTATTTTGTTTTCTCATAAAATGCCTGCCTGTCCATTTACATAAGACTTAATATTTCACCTTCGTCATACTTCCTGTGAATATCTAAAAACACGGACATTAATATGAATATTTATACTCTAAGTGTTTATAATAAGTCATAGTCAATACAGCAACCTGTAGCTCCTCACTTTTCCCATATTTCCAAATTCTTGACATCTTTGTATCTGCCTTAACTTATAAGAGCTGCATAATTCCTAGGGAACTCTGCACAAATCAGAACTTCTCACAGTGCTAGCATTACACATGTCTGAAGATTTTGGTTGCTAATCTGGCTGGACCAGGCTGCTATATTGTATTTTAAAAAGCTAATAAAGACCTCCCCTGCTCCCATCCTCACAATGTAACATTCTCCTTTTTACCTTCTGGACAGTGCCACTTGCAGCTTCCTGCAGGCACTAGGGTGCCTCCTAAAATACAATCCTTCATCAAGAGATTTGTACCACAAATGCTTCATTGTAATTTATTTCCATATTAGAATATTTCAGGATGTTTTCCTTTTTTTAAATTTTATATCTGGTGTCAAAATCTTTCAAAAAAGAGAAAATCTACCACCATCTAAGAAATCATCTATTAATTTTAAAACATTTTAAAATAGTATTTTACTTAAATACAAATTATATACTAATATATTAATAAAAATGCAATTATTTGCAAAAGTGCTTAAGTTTGGGCAGAAGGAATAAAATATATATATTTATGCATACATAAGTATATAAAATATAAATATATATGATTTTCCAGTGTCTTTGTGAACATTAAAGTACAATAAATATGTAACAATATTTTCTTTCTTGATTAGCAACCCCATTTCCATTATTGGAAAATTAATGCTTTTCAAACCTATTTCATCTTATATGGAACAGAGTAGTAAGTATAGTAAGTTGCTAATTTGTCCTGGTATTGTTTCCTATGAGGTACCTCAGGACTGTGGAGGGAAATTTTGGAACTTTAATAACAATTAAGCAAAATAAGTTAAGAAGAGTAAAAGGTAGTCTGAAACCAAGCACCACAGAACAGAAAGGGAGTCTTCCGTTTCCTTTCCCCTATGTCTTGTAAACTGATAGAAGAGAATTAAGCTCATTTTTACATAATTTTCTTCCCAACTTTGTAAGAGCCTTTTAGAAGAAAAGACATGTTTGAGCAAAAGTTGTCCCAAATCTAATTCTAATTGCTCAGCATGACTCTTAACAACCTGCTTTATATTAAAAAAGAAAAAGAAAAAAAAAAGAAAGATAGGAAAAAAAAAAAAAAAAAGTCTGGTATAAGTTTATTCTTTGAGGCTCCTTGTGGCACTTTATTAGATTTCATATTTATGGTCTGGGCCATAATTTCTTTTACCACATCTTGTACTTTGATCTCATCTTCAGCTAGATAAGTGCCTTATGAAAAGGGGAAAAAAAGTTGGTTTACGTACTACAGTAATTAAGAACTAAAAAGATGCTTTCCCAGCTGTTGCTTTTGAAGTCAAGTTTAGTTAGTGGCAAGGTGCCAATTTTCAATTAGAAATAAGATTATTACTTAAAAAGTATAATGTGTTATATTATGCCAATAATTCATTTTAACACATTTTTTAAAAGAAAAAAGCTCCCTACTGGAACTAGAGGTCCAAGCTATCAATTATTAAAGGTTGAGTCCTTTGACCAAGGTATGGTATTCTCTGTTCAGGTTTTGTTTGTTAATCATTAGGCTGAAATAAAACCTTTTCCTTTATTTCTCCTAAACATTTAGGAAGAATTTTAGTTGATGTTTTTCTATTTTTCTTGTGTCTCTGAAAAAAAATATTTTAAGTACACAAACATATATATGCTTATATACATAATGCTTACATTTTAAAATTAAAGCTGAAAGAAACAGGTACTAGCATGAATTCAAGTTAACTTGGCAGTAATATAACTTTTCTCTGTTATTTTTCTTTTAATGATAAAGATGTGTTTGCCTCTCTTGGACAAATGAGCCACTTTTGTCAGTGATCAGAATGCCAATGGAGAAAGCTCAGGAGTGACTTAGTCTGGGTGGAATTTGGCCTTACCTTTCATAATAAAGCTAAGATATTAGGAAGATATGCCAGTCCCTGAATGACATGCCCAAGGAAGGACAGGATACAAAGATGCTCTCTCTTTCCTTCTATAAAAATCTTGTTGTATTTCATTATTTTTCAGGGTAATGGGCCAACCTCTAAAGAATTAAAATTTACGTATTTTTTCCTTTAAGGCAAAAAAAGAAAAGAAATTTTATTTATTCTGTCATCTCTCCTTTCCTAGTTTTGGACTCCTTCTGGGTCAGTGGTACTCAATGCTAATGAAGTTCTACTTGGTCCAACCTCAGGTTCTCACTGTCAGGTAATTAACTTGGCATCACAGCAGCTCTTGGCAGCTATGACTTTTGACTTGGAGATATTTATCTAAAAACCTGGGCAGAGCTTTAATTCATTGCCAACTTAATTGTGTGTGTATGTGTGGGTGTGTGTGAACAAGATTTAGCAATGTATTTTTCCCCTTCACAGATTAGTTTATTTGGCTAATGACAATTACAATAATGGGGATTTGAATGACAAGTCCACCTGGAGAGTTAGGAAGGGACTTAGTGTCTGATTGTAAGACTTAGGGAAGGCTATTTAACATTGCTTGTCACTGTGTTCTAGCTAGATGTAAAAAGATGTCTTCAATTAAGAGTGGTTTCCTTCCCTTGTGTTGCATTAAAATAAATAGGATAACTGCATTCACATACTAGGAAATTGACCAGCATTTGCAAACTCAAATTATTTGAAAGATACTAAACTTTACATTCTCTAAATCACATCAGTTAAGTAGGTCTATTTAATATTAAAAAAAGTAGTATTATATTATAGTATATTATTAGTATAGTATAGTATAGTATTATTAGTATAGTATATTATTATATTATAGTATTATAAATTGTTCTCCTGTAAGTGCTCAATAAACACAAATTTTTCATGAAAAAATTCTCTAGTGAATTTTAGGAGTGAGGGAGAGAAAAAAGTTAAGTAGATAAGGGAAGTAAATCACCCAAAATAGCATTCCTATTTTATTATATTGATGGAGCAGAACTTCAATCCTTGGCTCTTGGTTTATTCCTTGTCTACAGTCACCCCAGCTGATCACAGCCAGAGAAAAAAATTGTAACCATTTTTTAAATTTAATATTCTTTATCCTTACATTTTGACAGGTCCTCGGTGTTAAGTGGCATTTCTATTATATTGAATTTGTCCAGTTGGTTGTCAAAAATGACTTGCATATTTCCTTTTCTTTTCTCAAAGCTTTAACATGGTCTCTCCCTACTCATACCCTGTGTACCTTGCTTTTCTATAACACTGAGAAAATTGAAGTGATCAGCAACCAGACTATGATTCCCACAAGCTCTTGCCCTGACATACACCCACATACTAGGACCTTTGCCCTTGTGTTTAACCTCTCCTCTGTCAATTTAGAGAAGCTCTCCATACTTCCAAGGACTATCCCTCCACCTGTGAACTAGATTAATCTTTTCTCCTATTCAAGCACAGTGCTTCAGGAATTCTACCTTCCTGTTCGCAAGTATTTAATTTTCTTTTTGCATTTTTTAAATTTAGTTTTTAAAACCCATTTAGCCATCCCCATTAGCACACGAAGAAACAGAAGATAAAAGACCCATCCTTCTTTATTCTGTCACACTTTCATTTCTCCACTAAACAACACAATTTCTTGAATAAGAGGTCCAGACTCCAGTTCCTCTTTTTCACTAAACTAACGAGTACATTGCAAACTTTCTCCTGATACAAACAGCTCTTGTCATAGTCAGATGGTAATGACCTCTTGGTAGTGGGTAAGGCAATTGATCTGTCTCATTTTTTTTTCAATTGCAGTCTTCACTGGCATGAGAGACACCACATCTTTCTGGTATCACAGGTATAGTTCTCCTTATCAGTCTTCTTTGCTTGTGACCCCTTATCTAGGGGGCTTTTCATATTGGCGTGCCCTGGAGCTCAATCTTTGAATAACCTGTTCTTTCTCTTCATTCACATACTACTTGATTTTTAACCTCCTTTTGCATTAAATTCTAACTGTGTGCAGAAAAGTCCTAAATGTAAACTTTGAGTCTAAGTCATTTCACTACATTCTAGGATATTGTTATAGTCATTAAACTACAAAAGATTGCCACTGGGATATCTATAAAATATCAAAACTTGAGCTGCAGATTCTCTCTGCCCCCACACCCTATACACGCGCGCGTGCTCACACACACACACACACACACACACACACACACACCCCACATTTATTTTCTATAATTCTCTTTCTGTAAGTAGGAACTCACACTTCTTGTTTCTCAGGCTAAAAATGATTAGCACAAGTCTTTACTTACTCTCTGACCCCCCCAAATACATCCTGCATCTAATCCAACAGCAAATTTTCTGATTCTGTCCTCAAAATATATTAGGGATCCACCACTTTTTATAACCTTCACACAGCACTCCAGTTCAGGTCACCATCATTGGTTTTCCTGGATCAATTTGTTATAGTTTAACTAATATCTCTACTTCTGCCCTATGCTCTTTAATACTTTAACATAAACTAAAAACTCCAAACTCAAGAATAATTTTTTAAAAAACAATAATTAGATCATCACATTCCTCTTAATATAAGTAATATCCTGTCCTCACTTATAGTTAAATACCAGAGTCCTCATGGGGGAGTTCCAAGGTTCTGTCCAATTTGGTACTTTTCTGACTTTTTCACTTAACATCGTATGATCCATCCTTCCTTGCTTCCTTGCTGTTTTTTAGTAGCCTATGCATGCTGCCCACACCCCAAGGATATCTCACCTTCCATTTCCTCAGTCTTTAAAGCCCCTCCTTTCAGTCCAGCTCTTGACCAAAATGCCAATATGTGATTTGTCAGGTCCACAATAGGCAATCATAAAGACTAGCTGGAAGCCTCAGGGAAGACCTGCTCGCTCCACACCAGTTGTCAGTGCAAGGCCCATGCAGTGCAGTCTCTAAGAGCTTGGGCCCCTCTGGCCATGCTTTTACACATATTTGCATTCTTAGCCCTGCCACCTTCATCCCTAGGTCTCCTTGTCTGGAACCTCTGACTGATAGCCTTCTTCAGGCACTTCTACTGGGAACTCCTTATTAGAGGGAGGAGGGGAAATTTTCTCCAACCGACTCAGTACTGTTTTGGTCCTAAACCTCCCCTCATCCTGCTTCTGGTCCTGACCTCCAGGTTCATAAAGATGCAGGAGCCTTTTGGAAAAGGGAGTCCTTCAACAATGGGAAGTCTCCCACATCTGTACTAATGCACTTGCCCCTCTTTCTAGTGCCGTTCCATGGGGACTCAAGTCTTGGTTCAAATGTTCCTTTCTGATTCAGTTTTCACTGACCAATGCATTTAAAATTATTAATCCCTCCTAAAAGTTTCTATATTTCTCCTCTGCCATATTTTTTTTCATTGCATTTAACTCTATCTGATGTACTGTGTAATTTATATACTTATTTATATTGCCAGTTTTCTCCTATTTACATATAACACTGAAGAAATCAAGGGTTTTGGCTTGTGCATTCTGTGTATCCCTAAATTTTAGAGTTACCCCTGATATATAGTAAGTAACATATATATATATTTATATAAAATTATATATGTGTATATGTATATATAACAGTAAATAATATGTATATTAATATTATATATATATTTAGGGCTAAAAATTACTGTCAGTTGGATAAAGTGTTTATATAAATATATTCATATACATGTTATTTCCTATATACCAGGCACTATTCTAAAATATATATTTATTTGATACATATGTATATGTATAAACGAGCTCTCTGGAACCTTCTGGGGCAGGAGAGAACAACAGTGTGCAGAGGTAAAACTGCATTATTCTAGAAGACATTAGGAGATGGTGACTTTAAGATGTGATTAGGTCATGAGGACAGAGGTGTCAGGAATGGGATTAGTATCTTATGAAACCCGTCCCAGAAAGTTGCCTACCCCTTTCCACCATGTGAGGACATAGGTAGAAGGTGCCATCTGTGAACCAGAAAATGGTCAATACCAGACGTCTGACAGCACCTTCATCATGGACTTCCAAGCCTCCAAAACTGTGAAAGTTTCCTGCTGTTTCTAACTTACCCAGTCTATAGTATTTTGTTTTAGCCACCCCAAAAGATATAAAATATTAGCATATTTAGGAAGATAATTCACTGTAACTAATGACTGTGGAAACTTGACCTTGATTCTCCTTTCCCCAGTTTTAAGTCCTTTTGGGGACTCCTAACTGTACTTAGAAATAAGATAAATGACCCATCAGGTCTTTAACCCACTGTACTGGGAGGCCTGTGAGGATTTGTATTAATTTAAAGGGCATAGAGTTTGATTAATCAATCCAAGAGCATCTATACCAGTTGAAAGTGTTTATATGAGAGACATTTTAGTATTACAATGCATACATCTGGCAGGTTGAGATCAATTCAGAATATCACGTTTACTTCATGGCAGTTGTCCTATCAAAACCCATAACATTACTTCTGTGAAAATGGGGATGTTGATATTGTTTTGTATTAATTAAACTGGGTAGTACATATTCCCACATGTGGTAATTACTTTAAAAATAGGCACTAATGAAAAGTGTTTAACTTTTAATTTCTTAAATGTTTAGACATTATATTTAAAATTACCGTTGACACTACAATTCAAGACAGATTCAATCATAGATCCTTTTCTTTTAAAATGTTTGTTCGCATATCTCTAAATATGCTTCTCTTATTTAACATTTTTATGCCATTTCTCTCTTTTATAAGAGAATTTTCAACAGATTTTTTAATGAAAACCACAATTTCATTAAATGAAGGTATAGTCATTCTAATTGGAAATTTGGATACATACAGTGCTAGGAAACTTCTATATCTATTATAGTGTATGATCACTTGTGTTTTCTCCAGAGTAGAAAAAGCACCATTCTGTTTCTACATTATTTATCCTAAAAATTAATTTATTCAACCAATTATTAAAAAATATTGATTATTATTTATTTCCTAGATGGTATTTTAGGTACCAGTGATGAATAATACAAAGTCTAAAGGGGGATATAAACATGCAGGCAAATAACTTATTTCATTTCAGATACAAATTTAAAACATCTAACAATAGATAAAAGGAACATATATGTTATGAAGAAAATGAGACAGTGTATTGGTTCCCAGAGCTCATATAATATTGGCAGGAGGATGGATACTATATATACATAATACATATAAACATATATACACACACACATATGCATATATAAAGAGAGAGAGAGAAAGATTATAGAGTAATGGTCTGAAAGAACCTTTGCGTATGTGCCATTGTTACAGGCACATATGAGAAATAGAAATGAATCGTAGAAAGGATGAGACATGAAAGACCTTTATAGAGAAAAGTATTCTAGGTAGGAAGAAAAAAAAAATGTGAACTCATGGGAGATAAAAAAGGGCATAGTTATTATGGTTGAACATTCACATCCCTCCTATATTTATGATGGACTCTAATCATCAATTCTATAGTAATTTGATGTGGGTTCTGTGGGTTTGACTGGGGCATGCGGGCTCTTTTATCACGAATGGGGTTAGTTTCTTATTCAACTAGCCCCACAGTGCTGCCTAACCCCTTCCATCTTGTGATGACATAGCTAGAAGGCATCACTGATGAACCAAAGAATGGCCCTCATCAGATATTGCATCTGCCTGCACCTTCATCTTGGACTTCCAAGCCTCCAAAATTGCAACAGCTTCCTGTTGTTTCTGACTTATCCAGTCTATGGTATTTTTGTGTAACTGCCCAAAAGATATAGGATAATAGCAAATGTAGGAAAAATATTTCACCGTGACTAATAACTGGTGAGGAGCAGAAAGTCAAAGCAGATTTTACAAGGAAAAATATAAATTAAAAAAAAAGGTTGAAAACAGAATAATTCACACAGAACCTCATACTTTGGGAAAATAATTTGAATTCTATTCTAAAAGTAGTAGGAAACCATTGAAGAATTTTATTTTTGGGAATGAAGTTCATTTATTCTTGTAGCTATGTAGAAATAGAGAAAGGGATTGTGAATGGAATCAGGAAGACCTATTCATATTTCTGTATACCAGTAAAGGAAAGATAAGACTTGAAAGAGGTAACAGATAATGACAAATGGTTAGAGACATGGTTCAAGAATAACTAAGAAAAAGTGTTGGTACATTTTTGTTGAGATCTAAGGACCGAAAGAGAAATTAGAATGATGTGAAAGTTTTTGGTCTGTGGAAGATGAATGAGATCTATTTTAGTACTGTTAAACCTCAGACCCATATTACACATTCGCTGCTTTGTTGAAGTAAATAGAATATGGGATGCAAACACGTATCTCAAAAAAGGAGCCAGAATTGAGGAAACAGGGTGAAACTTGTTAGTATCATATGTGTCTTTAGGAGATACAACTAACTGAAAATACTGGGTAGAGACTGCAGAAAAAGTCATTCAAATATAGAAAGAGGAAAGAGAAAAGAATCCAGCACAGGAAGCAGAGTAGAGAAAAGCCTGTAGTATGGAATTAATCTAGAAATGTGGTATCTTGAAGACCAACTGAAGAAACTACTTCAAGGAAGGAGTATTTATATATTCCACATATTAGAAATTGAATGAAATAAGACAGTCGCATAAGTCATAAAGATAGAATATACAAACAACGATTGAATCAGTTTAGAAAGGAGATTTCTAAAAGGTGAATTCTCTGAGTATTTAACAATGATTTTTAAAAAATGGTGATTGTAATCAAAGCATATGTTATATGTTATCTGATAACACAATGTACAATCTGTCATTTACACACTGAACTAATTCCTATCAGTAATCTTCTCTTTGAGGTTCATATTCTAAAGGAAATTCATATTGTACCTGTGAAATTAATGACACAAATCCCAAATAAAATTATCTATGCTCTCATCTGTTTCTCAGTTGTTTTCTGCACTAGGGATTTCCTAAGATCTAGAGAAGCATGTAAATATGTAAATAAGAACAATAGACTGGGCTGGATGGCTCCTGCCCTAATCCCATCCATTGGAGGCTTAGGCAGGAGGATCACAAGTTCAAAACCAGACTCAGCAACTTAGCAAGACCCCTGTCTCAAAATAAAAAAATAAAAAGGTTTGGGGATGTGTCTCACTGGTTAAGTGCCCCTGGGATCAATCACTAGTACTGAAAAACAAAAAAAAAAAAAAAAAAAAAAAAAAAGTAGGACAATAACACCAAAGACAACTGTCTTTGCAAAGAAAGTGAGGAAAGCATTGTAGACAAATTAATAAACTAATATTTGCAGACAAAGGAATTTTTGCAGCTACAAGAGATTATTATATCACTTCAGAGTGATGTTCAGGTTACCACTATGAGGTACATGTATTATAAGATTGAAAGTGGTAGTGTGTTGTGCCAGCCTTGGGATTGTGATGTTAAAACACAGTCTAAGCAAAGGCATGTGATTTAAGTAATAACAACTTAAAAGAATAATTGGACAATTTATAGCAACGACTTTCCTCTATATTTTTAAAAACTGAAATGAGGTAGCAAGTTACATATTTGTTCTAGGTGCAAATCTTTCCTTCAGATATTTTTACATTCTTTTATATCTATAACAGACACTCAAGATGCTGGCACTACACTCCTTCCACTTTCAGTAGACTGTAGCATAAGGATCCTGCAGTGTACTAAGATTTTCTGCACTTAAAGATTAGCAGAATGGGTCTAGAAAATGTCAGACCATGCATTCTGCTCTGGACACTGTCTCCGCATTTTTTTAGTTTGTATCATCACCCTGACAACTTCTGACCTCATCTTACCAAAGCTTACCTAGTGTTGAAGTGTGTGAATAACCATGTATGCCTCCCTTTGTCAGTCAGTTGTGTTAGAATAACTATGGAATATCTAAAAATTGAGTTTCTTTTTTTCATTTGCTATTCAAATTTGACCTTTCAATTCTGTGAATACATTGTTTATGCATTTCACTTTCCATTTTTAAAAAATCTGGTGAAATAATCAATTTGATAATTATCTTCTTATGGCAATAAAGCTGAATAAACATTCCATGTATTTGCTAACAGTAAACATGATTTTCTTTTAGCTTTTAATCTGAAACTTGGGAAGAAATTTTTCCAATTTGGGGTAGAGGAGTGACTTGGGTTAATTTCAGACAGACCATTTCTTCCTTTCTTCCCATATATCAATCCTAAATGAATACAATAGGTGCTCTGCATCCAGCGTGGTTGCACATTGATCCTGGCCAGCTTGTTTACAGTGTTTTGGCAAGTTGCTGATGTACTTCTCCCTGGGGATAGAGCAGGGGTTAATTGCTGTTAAACTCTCAGTGCCAAGTAATGGTTCAGCCTCTCTGCTACATTAAAGATGACACTAATAAGGAAAGAGTGCAGTGGATTGCTCTATGTTGAAAATTGGACTAGTGGTGACAGAAACTTGGAGCAGAGCTGATGTAATAGGAAGACCATAATGTAATTATAACTGCTGAACATGTGTCATACCAAGTTAAATGATACATTAATGAATCAAAACAGGTGATGAAGTGTTGCTCTTTCAGCAGATAGAGGTGCTTTCAAGGTTAGATTGCCATTAATTTAATAATCTGTAATATGGATATTCTTCAAATCACAAATGAAATCAACCTTAATGCTTTCATACAACATTGCTTCTTGAGTTTCAAACAGATAAGATAAAAGAAACAAAGCAAAAGTGAGCAGAGTTCAATGCAACTCATTCTGTGTTTAATTTTATAAGAACAGGTTTTACATTGTAAGGTGAGTGGTTGCCCAAGGCCTTATTCTTGTCCCTGTGGACTACTTGATCATTTTAATCCACAGCTAGCCCGCCAGTAACTCACAAGGGAGCATAGACCTTTAAAAGCAACAATCACTTCTTTTAAAACAGACCATGATATATTACCAAGACATAAAATTTTAGTAAGGTTTATCTTAAGTTCACAAAAGGTAGAATACAATTATATTCCTGAAATTTATTTTTCTGTAACTAGTTTATTTATCTAAGTATTTGAAGAGCTATCTAACCTATTTCCTTTTTAAATTTTTCCATTAAATTAAAAATTCATATACAATAATTGATGTATGATTTAGTATCCATGCTTTTAAAATTTCTCTCATATTTTCTTTCAATAATGTTGTGATTGCTGTTTCTTTTGTGTTTAGAGTTGTTTATAGTTTAATAGGATATTTTGATTTGTATTTGGCATTTATTTTATTGATTTTAGAAACCTATTTTAGAAAACTCAAATCTATTTTTAGAAAACTAATTGAATTCATCTTCCTGTATAAAGATCATGGAATTTGGGTATACTATTTTATTGGGACCTATGTTAAATGTGAAGCAATTTGCTAAAAAGATAATTTTCAGGTGTTGGACTACTCTCTTTAATTTTCATTATGTGATATGCACTTTAATTTTAGCTTTCCTAGATATTATCTTCTTTTATTGACAATTAGTTATTATTGGCATGATTTTACCAAATGAGTGAAATAAGATACAAAGGCAAACAGTTGGTTCTTTCTGACAAAGCACTACTACTATAAGAAATTAGAATATAGATTAATGAATTAAAAATAAAATACCTGTATTGTGAATGATATTAGCCATATAATTTTCCCTTCTACCAGAGTTCACTTATAATTTAATAATTGTGTGGTCTCAAGAGAATTAAATAGGTTTGGATACCATCTGATTTATTATCATTGGTGACATTAATAACAATATATGTTATCACTTACAACAGAGTTCATTATTTAGAAAAAAGTTTGTTTCCTCAAAAAATTGTTTTATTAATTAGCCAGGCTGTAACTGCCATGTGAACCTAGAACTTAAAAAATAAACCAAACTAAAACAAAAATTTACTTTCTTTAGTGTGGGCATTGGATTTTATCTGTTCATATCTTTCCTACTCAGAAAAGAAAGGAAAGCAGTACTTGTACCCACTAGCTTTACTTTGTAAGATTTCATACTTGTAGAAGTCTGTTCTGTGTAATCTTGGATGATATTAGGTGGGTGGGGCCTAGTGTTAAAATTGAGGAAAGGGACTATGGAAAGAATTCTTGAGCATCAGTGACCAAAGATTTATATTTTTATTGCGTAGGTGGGAATGCATGCATGCTGCCCCTGGGGAGCTATGCATTCATTCATAATGTATAGCCTAGGCAAAAACTTGTATACAAACTTTATACTAATAAAACTGAGGCAATCTCTTTGGTTATAGGGATTGGAAAACAAGAGCATCAGCAGTAACCAGTGTGAAATGGGAACTGGAGACTCATTTCCTTGAATATACCAGAAAGTACAAGACCCCCAAAGATTTTGCACTAACTTATGGTAAGGTAAGATCCCCTTTTAAAAGTGTCTTGAGTTTAAAGTTCTTATTAGCTGGGTAAGTGGTAACTCAGGGAGTAGTTACCTGACTTAGCAAATATAAATAGTGTATATTGTACACCTAAAGCTGAGAGATGAAACCACTCCCAGTACATATTGAGTTATTATATTTTACAACTTATTTTCTTAAGCACTGAATATACATTATTTAATCACTAAAGTTGACAACCAGATTAAAAGCTCCAACATTCAATAATGTAGAAATCTCTAATGGAATGGCAGACAAATTAATGGAAAAATACAGAATATTATGAAAATCACATGAGTGAGGCTGATGTATGAGCAATGCATGAAGTCAAAATTTACTTCTTCACTGTGGGGTTTGATTTGACAGAAATGAACGGCGGGAGGGGTAAAGGAACAGAGAGTTATAGAGACAGGGGTGGAAACATAAAAGTGAAGAAGGAAATATTTTAAGGAAAGTAAATATTGAACTTCTTTTTAAAGATTGAGCTAAATGAGAAACAGCAGGAGAAAATGTAAGTGTGGTAATGTTTGGGTAATATAAATAACACTGATGGAATTAGGATGCTTGAGGGTAGATGGAAAATCTGAGTTTTGAGAAGAAGGGGACCCATCATTACAAACTTTACTTTATCCAAGGCAGAAGGAAGTCAATTAAAGATTATTTGTAAAAAAAAGTTCATGCTCAGATTTGAATCTTACAAATACAAATAAAGACCACTTGCATGATAGTGCAAAAAGTGGCTATGAGGGAAGAAGTAGAAGAGTCAGGGGAATATGTTAAGAGGATACAGAAATGAGAATTATGGAAAATGAACTAAGGCATCAGCATGGATCTAAAGGAGAGGAAGTTGCCTTGGAAGCTGTTAAAAATGTATACAATATGTAATATGTTTAATTATTTGTGAGGGATAAGAAAAAGAATCAATTTTAACTCATTCTTTCATAGGCAATTTAATGTCCTTTCTAAAGGACAGGGAAATGTAAGAATGGGGAGGCACCTAGGAAGGGAGTATGCAGAGGACATAGGACATTCACAATGAACTTGTTGATACACATCTAGATCTCAAAGGGAGGTTCATCTGGTGTTGAGTTTTGAGTTTCCAATGTGTGTAACAGCATAGGACTGAAAAATAACTCAAAATGTCACTACACAGTAAGTAGAGATGAGTCAGTAACTTCAAATGATAGAGAGCAAGTGATATATTACCTAAAAATACCACTGATTTCAACAACAAAACAGTCATTAATGTCTAACAAAAGGATAGTGCTAGAAACTACTCTACAGTAAGTAGAGGAAAGAATGGGAGATGAACAAGTACTTTGCTTGTTTACTAAGAGGGCCTGTATATTTCCCCTATTAAAAAGGGGGAATTTTTTTTTCTTTTTTTTTTTTTTCATACTAATTTGAGAGTGATATGGCATTGAGAGGGCATTTTAACTTTAATGAGGAAACTTGCACTTCTTGTGTGTACAAGTATAAGAATCAGTTAAGAGGGAGGGGCAATGATACAGTACAGGATAAATAAGCTATTTGATGGTGGGAGATAAGAGGTGGATGAGGCAGAAAGTAATCCCATGGCAGAAAGGTTAACTTTCATACATGAGAAAGCTAATTCTTTCATGAAAAGTAAAAGGAATTCCAGAGACTGATGGTTTGAGATTAGATTTTTTTCCTACCTGTTGACCTTTATTATTTACTTGTTTATTTGTTGCTTTTTTTTCTGTGAAGTAGCAGATGAGTACTGCTCTGTGGGGTGTTGAAAGATATGGAACAGCAGATTTGAGGAAAAAACCGATAAACTAATTGAAATAGCTGGGGCTATGTGAGAAGTCTTTGAGAATTTTGAGAAAGCTCACAAGAAGTATTGAGGGAATAGCTGTAAAGCCCTCTCTGTGTCCAACATCACCATGGGGGATAGGTTCCAGGACCCCAACAAATATCAGAACCTGCAAATGCTCAAGTCCCTTGTATAGAATGGTATAATGCTTGTGATAATGTAACCTTATGCACATCCTTCTATATGCTTTAAATCTTCCTAAGTTACTTATAATACCTATTGCAAGTAAGTATATAAAAAATTTGTTATACTGTATTGCTTAGGGAGTCATGACAAGAAAATATATCTATACATGTTTAGTACAATCATAAATTTTTCCAAATATTTTCTTTCTGATGTTGGTTGAATGTGTGGATATAAAGAATGGACTATATTTTAGTTTTAGAGGGGAGGTGAAAAAGCCACCTCAGTACCAATAGGCCACATTACTTCCAAGAAAGTCAGTGCAAATTTGATTGTTTCATCTTTTTCATTTTTTTAAACTCAATTTCACATTTTCTCCTATTTATTTAGCATTTGGTCAGGAAAGGATGATTCCTTAGTATTCATGCATTTCAACAACAATGGATAAAGCTAAACATGAAGCTCTGAGAAACTAAAACAAATGAAATGAGAGTATTCTTGTGCTGTTTAGGGGCTATCCAAAGTCAACATGTAGGTTTATATAAGTGGGCTTTAGCTTATAAAGATGACTCCAAAATAAATTGAGTAGGTACAATAATTCACTGAAAATTGTTCCTGAGTTATTGCATGCTCCTGCTGACCACAAAGGAAAACAAAACAAAAACCCCCCAAAACTCTCAAGTCAGCAACTTACAGTTAATGTCCCTTTGCTTTATGTTCCTCTAACTATTTAATTTTTTTTTCCTGGATGGTACTGAGAGTGATATTAAGGTTTTATGATTTTTTTTTAGAGATGATTCATGTATGTGGTTTATCAATTGGTTGTTTTTGATGTTATTGTTTGAAAAAGAAATTAAAAGATGCTTGAGAAAGTGTGTGCGTGCATTATGAATGGGGACAATACCATAATCTAAAATATAGTTACTATCAATTTTTGTTTATGTAACACATTTTCCAATTATTTTATTTTTATTGAATCTTTTTAAGGCCTTAACTATTGTGTCTGCTTTTTTTTTGTTTGTTTTTCACTATTTTAAGTTGTATAATGGTTTTGTTTTGTGATCATACTTGTGAATAGGAATATAATATGAGATATGCTATTGGTCAAAGGAATTTTCTTTTAAAAAAAGTTTAAAACTCAATTCTGAAGACTTAGAATGACTTTCTTTGACAAGCACTAACATGATGATATTCAACTAATCAAGTACTTCATAATTAAGGAAGCTATAATTTGCTAGCAGGGCTCACAACAGCTGCCTGTGGAATAAGACAATATGCTTTTCCTCTCCCTACTGGGCCTAATTCCCCTGTAACCTTATTGAAAATGTGCATGGGCTACAAAACTAAAGATTAACTGTCCAGGGACCTGCTTCCTGGAGCTTATTTGAAGATTAAATCAAATGGCAGGCAATATATATTTGGTAATACGGCTTTGTTGCAGTCTTTTCCCATGTAGTGTAAGTGTAATAGAAGGTGATGACACTTTATAGCTGTTTAAAAAAAATAAAAGATTTTTCTAAATGTGAAATAGTTTTGTACTCATGCTGAAATTGAAATGAATAATTTATTCCTTCATAACCAAAGCATCTTCTGCTTTTTGAAAATATAATAAAGGATCTCTAATTACAAATTTTCCATAATTACAAATTGTTCAGCCTTTTAAAAGGTGATTATTATTCATTATCTATTTATTTCATAACAAATGCCACGAAAGGTGTTAAAGATGAGTTTAAAATGCCAACTGAGATTTTGCAACATTTTAATTAAATAGAAAGCAGTTCAAATATATATTTAACAACATAGCTTTTAGACTACACATTAGTAAATGGATTTCTATTTAACAAATCAGAGAAAGATGGATGAAGATGTTCTGCTTTTAAAAATACTATATTTAGAATGCCTATGCAGAGACAGTGAAGTGTGATTTGTCCTCATAGCAGACATCTGAAGAACAAGTGACATTCTTACACAAAATCCATATTGGTGATGTATTTAATTACAGAGCTGATTGAAATTGACAGCTTTAGTGACCTGCATTTGCACTTGTGGTGATTGATGTATGCTTCAACTCTGGTTACTTTGAAACCAATTCACATATTGCTCAATACTATAATATCATCCTGTCAAATTGCAAACTACATTTTTATAAGTGTGGGGACTGGAGAGAGTGCATGTTTAATTAAAATGAAATAGAGATGAATTGTTTAAAAACACCTATACAACTGTTAAACTGGGACTTCTGTTATTTGGAAGCAGAGTGAAAGAAAATTCAATACACTTACTTAGACATTTATGTTCCCAGAGACATCTTTACTCTTAGAAATTATATACTTGACTGTATTCATAGAAAGAAAGAGTCTCAAAATTTTAGATTGTTGTCTCTAAAACCTTGCTATGATCAGGGGATCACAGCATAGATCGGAAGGATCTTGATGGTCTCCAATCTCCAATCCTCTGCCTGCTTTTGTCTTCCTGTTTCATTGTTACTCAGGCTAGGTAGCTGCCACCCTGCCAGGTAACTTGTTTGTACATGAGCACAAAGTTGTACTTTTAAACACATGGACATTTTTTTACTTCTTAACTCACTTTGTTATGAGTAGACATGTTAAGATTATCACCTTTATTATTATCAAGTGACACACTTAGACACGTTCAACTTTAATAATAACATTATTAAATGTTACATTAACCATTGATCAAACCTTGCTAAATGCCACACTCTGAAATAGACCCTTAACATAAATTATTGCTAACAACATATATAAAAGTTAAGGGATACTGTGGCCTATTTATTAATGTATGGTGAGATTAAGGGAAATTTAACAAAATTTTCAGATGAATTCATGTAATCAATAGATGAAACTTAAAACACCTATGTTGAACCTAAAGCCCACAACCCATTTTACTATACAAGACTGTGTTCTGATACCAAGGAAGTCATTTTGTTTTAAGTTAAAATAGATTTTGATGTTGTTATTGTTCTGGGGCTTGAGCCCAGGGTCTTGCGCATGCTAAGCATGCACTCTACCACTGATATAAGAGAGGTATAAGCATGCACTATACCTCCAGCGCCCAGATTGACTTCTTGACTTCATAGTGATAAAGAACTTGTTTTTTGAGGAAGGTAGTTGAATTGTTTTGAATAGAAATCCACAAAACTTGGATGGTTTGGAAATTCATCTTCCTGAAAAAAGGTAACTGGATAGGATAATCTCTAGTCTAGGTCTCTTACCCAGAGATTAAATATTTATGCTAGGATTTGTTATTTCACTGAATGATACTAGTTTGAAAATTTTAAGGCTCACTTGAACTTCTTTTGAATATACAAATAGGATAGCTTAAATCACCACCCCGAGTACTCAGGGAACTCAGTTTCATCTGTGATATTTCTCTGTTTCATTAAGATTGATGAATTAGAAAATGACAAGCATAAATGCCCTTCCTGTCACTACCACCTAACAAATGTCCACATCGGTTAAACTTCCGGCATGGCAGCTCAGCTTTCGCAACAATGATCCACTTCATCATACTTATACACTTATGCTTTCTGCTTTATTCTGTAAAATGTCAAGGAAAGAAATCATAACAATGTCTACAAAAATGGCAGAGAAAACTAAATTTTGTATATTAAAGTTCCTGTATATTTTGGTCTTCCCTATACCAGGTTCAACTCCCAATCCCTATTTTTATTAAGTACTCTGTCATGTTCTCCTGCTCTTTTACTACAGAAGCTTTTCATAAAGAAATGCTGTACAAAACACAAGAATTCAATAGTATGCAATTTGTATGTAGAAAGAAACCACTCATTTTGTTACAATCACCTCCCATTAATTTACTGAAATCTTATCCAAAATGTAATTCATGGATAAATTTTATTTAAATTGTGGACTAGATAAAAATGCATGTTTCCAATTCTTCCTTAAATTTCTATCTCTCTCAAAAATATTTAAGTAATAAGAATAGTTTAAGCTCAGAGGACAGGAAAAAAAATGAGTAGAAGCAGTCAGCAGATGACAGATTCCAGCAAATTTTTTATGTGGAAAGAAAAAAGAAGCCAATACAGCTCAAACTGAAGAATATACAAGAATTAAGACACCAACAGAAGCTATGAAGATGTATTTCATGAATCTCTAAAACAGTTAAAGATTGAAGGTTCTAAATTCTCTTGGAGGTAGATAGGTGGATAGAACAAGTAAGGTTCTACTTGGAGAATGAGGAATTATATGCAACAAAGGACTTAGTACAGAAAAATAATTTCTAACACAATTACTAGATGGACCTGTAGATCAGATTCTGAATCAACTGTCTAGAAAGACTGACAGAGCAATTAAAGAACAGATACCCTAAGCTAATTACCTGAACAGTGGCTAAGGAGTTAGGATTCAATAATGTACCCATACTGGTATTCATAACGCTGCATTTTCCTATAGAAGAATGTTGCTATCCTACTTCCTCTTAAGAAGTTAGAGAGTAGACAATGGAATGAAGTTTCACTGAACTCTTCTTTTTCCGTAACTTAACTCGTTAGTAGAAACTGCTGAAAGGACCAGAAAAATGGTCTCTATTTCTTTTCTCTAAGCCATACACATCTAGTTGGTATAGACTCATTAACAGAGAAGCCTTGGAGGAGAGTGTGATGAGATTAAGTAGTCAATGCACACTGTCTCCCTTGGTAAACATGAGGCACAGCATTAAAAACACTGAAAACATGCCAGATCTTAGATGGCCACTAAAATCACAAATTCCCCTTTCTTGTCTTATGCAGCAAGGCGATTACCCATTAAAAATCTAAACAAAGGAAGGGATGTTTTGTTTTGTTTTGTTTTTTCCTGGAGAAACGGGAGATTTGAGAACAGTAGGTGAAATAAATGGCTACAATGGTGATAGGGAAGTAGGGAAGGGAAAAAAGGGAAAAATTATCTGATGTGATGTAGAGTATTAAGATTGGTTCTATAATTCTGTCAGTGTATTAGCAAGAATTTAATCAGAGATACATAGGAAATATATGAAAATTTAAAGGCTGATTTTTAATTTTGAAAAACTCAATATATAAAGTATAATGTGATAATACCTTGTGTCCATGTAAATTCTATGTATCTATAAAGATAGTGACATTTTTAATGTTGAGAAGATACAAAGAAAGTAACTATGCATGCACTTATTATTCATTCATTGTATGTTGGTTTATAATCCAAGGGGATCTCCCAAAAATGTTGAAATAATTACAAATGGCATAGATGAACTTTTCTTGACTTCAGTAAAAATTTATATTTTATCACTAAGTAAAATGTTATGGAACTTTATAGATAAAATAGATCTGATTAATGAGATTTTACTCTCTCTCTCCTTTGCTGTGAATATTTATTATAGATGATAATATTTTTCAATTGCATTTTTAGTATCACTTTAGATAATCATGACTGTTATTTCTTTATAGTAAACATGAAAAATTATACTGCTTTTCAATTGTTAAGCCAAACTTGCATTCCTAAAATAAACTCAACTTGGCCATTTTGTTTTCTATTTCATAAGTTATTAGATGGATATGCTAATATTATGTTTACATTAAATTTTATTTTTCTGAATGTGTGTGCCAGATTTTGGTATCAAGATCACCTTGCTCTCATAAATGAGTTTCAAAGTGTTTCTTCTTTTTCTATTCTCTAGAAGAATTTAACTTGCATTGGTGCAATTTCTTCACTACATATTTAAAAGAGTCAACTTTAAATCAACTGGGTCTGCAAATGACATTAAAAATTATATTTTTATCATTAATTTTCTTTAATAATTTCTTAGAGGAAATTTTAGATGTCTTTTTTTGTTAGAATTCTTAGTTGTTTTTCCTAGAATTTTTAAAATGTTACCTAAATTTTTAAATTCATCAAAGAATCCTAAAATTTCCTTATTATTCATTGAATATCTAAGATTTATATTCATATGTCTTTCTATATTTGTGATAGTGTGTTTGTCCCTTTTGTTTATCTCTGTTTTTCTTTGAGAAAAATTTGCTCAGGTTTACTAGTCTTTAAGAAGTAATTCTATTGACTTCGTCTGATGTATTTTCCATGTTTCATTTAGTAGAGTATGCTTATTATTTCCATTATCTTGTTTTTGTTTAGATTATGATTCCATTTCTAAACTTTGGAAAGATGCTTAAATTTATTTTGAATTTTTAGATTTATATTTGAATTTCTTAAAACATTTTCTAATAGTTTTATTTGAGTCTATTAATTTTTTAAACATTGCTACAGTTTTACCTGACAAATATTTACATGCCATAATGTTACTCTATTTAGTTCAAAATAGCTTAAGTTCCATTTTAATTACTCTTTGATATATGAATTATTTCATTTATATCCTTAACTTCTAGGCATTCCGAATTTTTTCATTTCTTTTACTTATTAATTCCTAGTTTAAATTTAATTTGAGCAATAATTATTAATAAATAAAGTTATCTTTGATTTTAAGGATTTTAGTCTTAAAATATTATGTATTGCATGGTCCTGCAAAGGGACTATTTGGCAAATATTTGCCAAAAGATGTTAATTTGCCTTCTAATTTGATAAAGTTTCCCCACACACCAACTTTTTAAATTGGGGTACTGAAATCTTTAATATTTTTTAATTATTTGCTGACAAAAATATATTGATTTATAGCTGTATTTAATTATAAATTAGCCTGTTTTCCCTATTAGGCATTATTTAATTTTATGAATTGAGGCTATACAATAAATATTCTAAGATTTTTCAAAATTTTTATACTTTTTTGGTGGATTAGCATTTTTCCATAATACACTTTCTCTCCTAATTGGTAGTAATGCTTTTTTCTTTAAATTCAATCTTTATTTTGTCAGATATGTTTATGTTAAGTTCCTTTATTTGGTATGTAAATTATATGAACATTTCCTATTATTTTCTTTTCCATTATTTTGATCTTTCATTTTAAGATGGCAATAAAATAATTATAAGAACAGTTGTATTTCATCTTTAGCTTTAGTATGATAATTTTTTCTCAAATTGCATTATTCTATTTTATTTTCCTGAAATTTATCGTTTTCTATACATTAGTATTTGTTCCAACTCTCATCAATTTGTTTCTCTTTTTCTTTTTCTTTCTTTCTTTCTTTCTGTATTTCTTAAATTTATTTTTATTGTAAACAAATGGAATACATGTTGTTTCTGATTTTACATGGAGTAACAGCATACCATTTGCATATTCATACATTTACATAGAGTAATGATGTTTGATTCATTCCATTATTTTTTCCTTCCCCCCCACCCCTCCCACCTCTCTTTTCCCTCTATACAGTCCCTCCTTCCTCCATTCTTGTCCCACTCCCAAACCCATTAAGTGTCATCATCCGCTTATCAGTGAGAACAATCCTCTTTTGAATTTTTGAGGTTGGCTTATCTCACTTAACATGATATTCTCCAATTTCATCCATTTGCCTGCAAATGCCATAATTTTATTATTCTTTATAGCTGAGTAATATTCCATTGTATATATATACCACAGTTTCTTTATCCATTCATCAATTGAAGGGCATCTAGGTTGATTCCATAGTCTGGCTATTGTGAATTGAGCCACTATGAACATTGATGTGGCTGTATCTCTGTAGTGTGCTGATTTTAAGTCCTTTGGGTATAGACCGAGGAGTGGGATAGCTGGGTCAAATGGTAGGTCCATTCCAAGTTTTCTAAGGAATCTCCACACTGCTTTCCAGAGTGGCTGCACTAATTTGCAGTCCCACCAGCAATGTATGAGTGTACCTTTTTCCCCACATCCTCACCAACACCTATTGTTGCTTGTGTTCTTGATAATCGCCACTCTAATTGGGGTGAGATGGAATCTTAGTGTAGTTTTGATTTGCATTTCTCTTATTACTAAAGATGTTGAACATTTTTTCATATATCTTTTGATTGCTTGTACATCTTCTTCTGTGAAGTGTCTGTTCATTTCCTTAGCCCATTTGTTCATTGGGTTATTTGTATTCTTGGTGTACAATTTTTTGAGTTCTTTATATATTCTGGAAATTGGTGCTCTATCTGAAGTATGAGTGGCAAAGATATTCTCCCACTCTGTAGGCTCTCTCTTTGCATTGCTGATAGTTTCCTTTGCTGAGAGAAAACTATTTAGTTTGAATCTATCCCAGTTATTGATTCTTGATTTTATTTCTTGGACTATGCGAGTCCTGTTAAGGAAGTCTGATCCTAAGCCAACAAGGTGAAGATTTGGAGCTACTTTTTCTTCTATAAGATGCAGGGTCTCTGGTCTGATTTCAAGGTCCTTTATCCATTGTGAGTTGAGTTTTGTGCAGGGTGAAATATAGGGGTTTAATTTCATTCTGTTGCATATGGATTTCCAGGTTTCCCAGCACCATTTGTTGAAGAGACTGTCTTTTCTCCATTGCATATTTTTGGCCCCTTTGTCTAGTATGAGAAAATTGTATTTATTTGGGTTTGTGTCCGTGTCCTCTATTCTGTACCATTGATCAACTGTCTATTTTGGTGCCAATACCATGCCGTTTTTGTTACTATTGCTTTGTAGTATAGTTGAAGTTCTGGTATTGCGATACCCCCTTTTTCATTCTTCCTGCTAAGGATTGCTTGAGCTATTCTGGGTTTCTTATTCTTCCAAATGAAATTCATGATTGCTTGCTCTAATTCTGTGAGGTACGTCATTGGGATTTTAATTGGAATTGCATTGAATCTGTATAGCACTTTTGGTAGTATGGCCATTTTGACAATATTAATTCTGCCTATCCAAGAACATGGGAGATCTTTCCATCTTCTAAGGTCTTCCTTAATTTCTTTCTTCAGTGTTTTGTAGTTTTCATTGTAGAGATCTTTTACCTCTTTGGTTAGATTGATACCCAAGTATTTTATTTTTTTTTGAGGCTATTGCAAATGGAGTTGTTTTCCTCATTTCCCTTTCAGCTGTTTCATCGCTTGCATATAAATATGCTGTGGATTTATGCGTGTTGATTTTATAGCCTGCTATTTTACTGAATTCATTGATGAGGTCTAGAAGCTTTCTGGAGGAGGTTTTTGGATCCTCTAAATATAGAATCATGTCATCCACAAATAGTGACAGCTTAAGTTCCTCTTTTCCTATTCATATCCCTTTAATTTCTTTAGTCTGCCTAATTGCACTGGCTAGAGTTTCGAGGACAATGTTGAATAGAAGTGGTGAAAGGGGACATCCCTGTCTTCTTCCCATTTTTAAAGGGAATGGTTTCAGTTTTTCTGCATTAAGAATGATGTTGCCATGAGCTTAGCATAAATATCCTTTACAATGTTGAGGTATGTTCCTACTATCCCTATTTTTTCTAGTGTTTTCAGCATGAAGGGGTGTTGTATATTGTCAAATGCTTTTTCTGCATCAATTGAAATAACCATATGATTCTTATCCTTAAGTCTATTCACATGATGGATTACATTTATTCATTTACGGATGTTAAACCATCCTTGCATTCCAGGAATGAACCCCACTTGATCGTGGTGCACAATTTTCTTAATATGTTTTTGGATAGGGTTTGCCAATATTTTGTTAAGGATCTTAGCATCTATATTCATCAAGGATATTGGTCTCAAATTTTCTTTTCTTGATGTGTCTTTTCCTGGTTTGGGTATGAGGGTGATATTAGCTTCATAGAATGAGTTCGGTAGGGTACCCTCCTTTTCTATTTCCTGGAATACTTTGAGAAGTATTGGAATGAGTTCTTCTTTGAAGGTCTTGTAGAACTCGGCTGAGAATCCATCTGGTCCTGGGCTTTTCTTGGATGGTAGATTTTTAATGGCTTCTTCTATTTCATTGCTTGATATTGATCTGTTTAAATTGTGTATGTCCTCCTGGTTCAGTTTGGGAGGAGCATATGTCTCTAGAAATTTGTCAATGTCTTCGGTACTTTCTATTTTGTTGGAATACAGATTTTCAAAGTAGCTTCTCATTATGTTCTGTATCTCAGTGGTGTATGTTGTGATATTTCCTTTTACATCATGTATTTTAGTAATTTGAGTCTTCTCTCTCCTTCTCTTTGTTAGTGTGGCTAAGGGTTTATCAATTTTGTTTACTTTCTCAAAGAACCAACTTTTTGTTATGTCAATTTTTTGAATAGTTTCTTTTGTTTCAATTTCATTGATTTCAGCTCTGATTTTAATTATTTCCTGTCTTCTACTACTTTTGCTGTTATTCTGTTCTTCTTTTCCTAGGGCTTTGAGCTATAATATTAGGTCATTTAATTGTTGACTTTTCATTCTTTTCTGGAATGTCCTCCATGCAATGAATTTTCCTCTTAGTACCGCTTTCATAGTGTCCCGGAGATTTTGATATGTTGTATCATCATTCTCATTGACCTCTAAGAATTTTTTAATCTCCTCCCTGATGTGTTGTTGTTATCCATGTTTCATTCAATAGCATATTATTTAGTCTCCAAGTGTTGGAGTAATTTCCTTTTTTTACTTTGTCATTGATTTCTACTCTCAGTCCATTATGATCTGATAGAACACAAGGCAGTATCTCTATTTTTTTGCATTTCCTAAGGGCTGCTTTGTGGCATAACATATGGTCTATTTTTGAGAAAGTTCCATGTGCTGCTGAGAAGAAAGTGTATCCGCTCGTTGATGGATGGAATATTCTATATATGTCTAGTAAGTCTAGGTTATTGATTGTGTTATTGAGTTCTACGGTTTCTTTGGTTGGATATTGTTTGGAAGATCTATCTAGTGGTGACAGCGGTGCATTAAAGTCGCCCAGAATTATTGTGTTGTGGTCTATGTGATTCTTGAAATTGAGAAGGATTTGTTTGATGTACAGGGATGCACCATTGTTTGGGGCATAAATATTTACTATCGTTATGTCTTCCTGATTTATGGTTCCCTTAAGCAGTATGAAATGTTCTTCTTTATCCCTTCTGACTAACTTTGGCTTGAAGTCCACTTTATCTGATATAAGGATGGAAACCCTCGCTTTTTTACTGGGTCCATGTGTGTGGTAGGTTTTTTCCCATCCTTTCATCTTTAGTCTGTGTATGTCTTTTTCTATGAGATGAGTCTCTTGCAGGCAGCATATTGTTGGGTCTTTCTTTTTAATCCATTCTGTCAGTCTATGACTTTTGATTGATGAGTTTAGGCCATTAACGTTCAGGGTTATTATTGAGAAATGATTTGTATTCCCAGTCATTTGGCTTATTTTTGGTTTTTAAGTTGGCTTGGTTTCTCCTTTGAGTGGTTTTTCTCTAAGGTAGTTCCTCCCTTTGCTGACCTACATTGTTGTTTTTCATTTCCTCCTCATGGAATATTTTGTTAAGAACATTCTGTAGTGCAGGCTTTCTATTTGTAAATTCTTTTAACTTTTGTTCATCATGGAAGGATTTTATTTCATCTTCAAATCTGAAGGTTAGTTTTACTGGGTATAGGATTCTGATATTTGTAATTTTAGTATTTTGAATTATATAATTGTTTCTATCACCTTGACATTTATAAATTTTTCTTATCATATTTTACTATTTTCCTAGACATTACAACATGTTTCTTTAGCCTTTTAATGTTTAATGCAATTTTGTTAGTATTCTAGTTTAGAAATTTCTAGACCTTTTATACTCTAATTTATCCTCATCTCTGAATTATTTTCCAATTTTATATTCATTTTAATTCTCTCTGCATTTTAACTCAGAGATATTATAATTATTTTTCTGTACTATATTTAATAATCATTAAAATTTGCCCATGTGCTTACACTTCCTGTTGACTTTCACTCCTTGTTGGATCTGCTGTATTTTTTTAGGCTCCTTTATCTCTGACTGAAAAATATCCTTTAGCATTTCTCTCAATATAAGCTTCCTCTCTTTCTCTCATTGAAATTTGTCTTTTGTTTCCCTATTACTATTGAATATGTTTTCACTTGAAATGCCATTTTGTGGTGCTTACGTTTAAGCACAATCGAATGTGTTGTTTTCCATCAACTTTGGTTTCCATTATTGTTATTAAAAGCAAGTTATCAGTATTATTTTTGCCACTTCAAAGATAGTGTATCTTTTTTGCTGGATTGTCTAAAAAATTTTACTTGAGGAATGGTAGTTTGTCATGTTGTTTTCAGACTACTGAAATTTCTGAATTTGCATCTTGATGTCTTTCATTGCCACAAAACATATTGCCATTGAGATGCAAACACCACAGAGCAGTAATTACTGAAAGGAAGAAAAATATGAACTATAACCTATCACTGTCCAAGTTTACTGCCTGAAATATATTGCAAACCAAGGGGAATGGAAAGAATCCCCAAATGATCTTATTATTCTTCTGAGTTAAGAAGGCAGAATTTGAGGTTCCAGATGAAAAAACTATACACACAGTAAGTTCCAGGTATATGAAGAGTCTTTCTCTTGAAATTTAAACTTACTAATTATAATAAGCACATGCATGTGAAGATGCTACTGAGACCAAGGAAGGATTTACAAAATACAAGTGGAAAAATCCTATTCATCCTAAGCTAGGAAATTTTTTATGTTCTCATCATTGAGAGCATAAAAACATGCTAAAATGCAGAGTACCCAGTGAATGCCACAATAAAAGTTATTACAAATCCAAAATAAATAAATAAACAAATAAATAAATGAAGTTTAAAAATAAGTAGTTTTTCAAGATGGTGGAAAAGTGCAGGTCACTTTCCTGGGTGCTCTGTGGTAGGAAACCAAGAAAGCAGACAGGCAGCTTCTATGCAAGTGAAGTACTGGAAACATTCAGGGACACTGTAAGTCCACAGGGTAGAAAATCTACTGCTTCAGACCCATACTGTTAGACAGGCAGACACACAAACATCATGAAAAAGCTAGGGAACAAATCTACACAAACAAACCAAGATATTTCAATAAAAGAATCCATCCACACCACAGTGGAAGAAATATCAGAGGAAGAGTTTGGAATGTACATATGATCTGCAAAGTAAAGGATAGTATTAGTAGTGAAATAAGAGAGAAAATACAGGAAGCAAAAGATCACATCAATAGAGATTCTGAAAAAAAAGGCTGAAATTCTCAAAATGAAGGAATTAATAAACCAATTAAAAATTCAATTGACAGTATCACCAACAAACTAGATCATTTGGAAAACAGAGTTTCAGGCAATGAAGACAAAATATATGATCTTGAAAACAAAGTTGACCCTGAAGAAAATGTGTTAAGAGAACATGAACAGAACTTCTGAGAAACATGAGATAACCTGAAAAGACCAAATTTAAGATGTATTGGGATAGATGAAGACTCGGAGGTACAGACCAGAAGAATGCACAATCTTTTCAGTGATATAATATCAGAAAATTTCCCAAACCTAAAGCATGAAATGGAAAAATCAAACATAGGAGGCTTACAGGACCCCAAATATACAAAATTACAACCATCACACACCAAGGCATATTATTATGAAAATACCTAATGTAGAGAATAAGAATAGAATTTTAAAGGTTGCCAGAGAAAACCAAGATGTAATATTGAGGGGGAAACAAATCCAGAGTCAGCTAATCTCTCAACCCAGACTCTGAAAGCTAGGAGATCTTAAAATAATATATACCAAGCTCTGAAAGAAAATGGATACCAACCAAGAATACTATAGCCATCAAAATTAAGCTTCAAAATTGACAATGAAATAAAAATCTTCCATGATAAACAAAAGTTAAAGGAATTTATAACTAGAAAGCCTGTACTACAAAACATAGTCAATAAGATATTTCATAAAGAATAAATAAAAAATAAAAGTGAGCAAAAATAAAAGCAGTAAAGGGAGGAACTACTCCAGAATAGTAGTCAATCAATGAAGAAACTAAGTCAAATTAAAAACCAGAAATAAACCAAAGTGACAGGGAATAAAAATCATGTATCAATAATAACCTTAAATATAAAAAGCCTAAACTCATCATCAAAAGACATAAACTAGCAGACTGGATTAAAAAGATCCAACAAATTAAAAAACTTAAAAATTAAAAAAAAAAAAAACAAGATTCAACAATATGCTGTTTCCAAGAGGTTCACCTCATAGGCAACGATATCCACAAAGTTGACATAAAATATATATATAAAAAATATATCATTTACATGGATCTCATGAACAAGCAGGGATTTCTGTCCTTACACCAGATAAAGTGGACTTCAAGTCAAAGTAAATCAGAAGGAACAAATAAGTACATTTCATACTGCTTAAGAGAATTATATATCAACAAGACATAACAATTGTGAATATTTATGCCCCAAACAATGGAGTATGTACATCAAACAAATCCTTCTCAATTTCAAGAATCAAATTGACCACAATACAATAATGCTGGGTAACTTTAACACATCTCTCTCACCACTGTATAGCTACTCCAAACAAAAACTAAAAAAGAAGCTATAGAAATAAAAATACATTAATAATTTAGACTTAACATACATATATAGATTATTTCATCCATCAAGGACTAAATACACTTCTCAGCAGCACATGGATTCTTCTCTGAAATAGGACATATCTTAGGTCACAAAGCAACTCTTATCAAGTACAAAAAAATAGAGGAAATACCCTGCATCCAATCAGATCATAATGGAATGAAATTAGAAATCAACAATAGAATAAAAAATAAAAACTACTTTAACAACCTGAAGATGAAATAATAGTCTTTAATGACAGTGGATAATAGAAGAAATCAGGGATGAAAAAAAAAAAAACTTAGAGGTAAGTGAGAATAGTGATATATCAAAATCTCTGAGACATCATGAGGGCTGTGCTAAGAGGAAAGTTCATTGCATTGAGCTCATTCATTAAAAGAGTAAAAAAGTCAACAAATGACCTAACATTACATCTCAAAACCCTAGAAAAAGAAGAACAAATCATCACAAAAACAGTAGAAGACAGGAAATAATTAAAATCAGAGCTGAAATCAATGAAATTGAAACAAGAGAAATGATTGAAATAATTGACAAAACCAAAAGTTGGTTCTTTGAAAAAATAAATAAAATAGACAAAACCCTAGCCACACTAATGAAGAGAAAAAGAGAGAAAACTCAAATTACTAAAATGCAATGCATGATGAAAAAAGAAATATTACAATGGACACAACTGAAATATGGAAGATGATTAGAAACTATTTTGAAAATTTATACTCTAATAAAATAGAAAATATTGAAGACACCTACAAATTTCTAGAGACATGTGACCTACCCAAACTGAATCAGGAAGACATAGAAAATTTAAACAGATAAACTTAACGCAATGAAATTGAAAACATCATGAAAAGCCTATCAAGAAAGAAAAACCCGGGACCAGATATATTCTCAGCTGAGTTCTGTGAGACCCTTAAAGGGGAAATAACACCAATCTTCCTCAAATTATTCCATAAAATAGAATAGGAGGGAACTCTACTAAACTCATTCTGTGTATCACCCTGATACCAAAACCAGGCAAAGACACATCAAGGAAGGAAACCTTCAGACCAATATCCCTGATGAACATAGATGAAAAGTTTCTCAATAAAATTCTGGCCAATCACATACAAAAACATATTAAAAACATAATGCACCATGATCAATTGGGGTTCATCCCACGCATGCAAAAAGGTAATATTTCACTTTAATAGACTTAAAGACAATAATCACATAACTATCTCAATAGTTGCAGAAAAAGCATTTGACAAAATACAGCATTCATTCATGTTCAAAACAGTAGAAAAACTAGGGATAGTGGGAACATACCTCAACATTGTAAAAGCTGTGTATGCTAAACCCAAGGCCAACATCATTCTAAATGAAGAAAAATTGAAAGCATTTGCTCTAAAAACTGTAGCAAGACAGGGATGTCTTCTTTCTCCACTTCTATTCAACACAGTCCTAGAAATTCTAGCCAGAGAAATTAGACAGAAGAAAGAAATTAAAGGGATACAAACAGGAAAAGAACTCGAACTATGATTTTATATTTAGAAGACCAAAAAAAACTCCACCAGAAAAATTCTAGAACTAATCAATGAATTCTGCAAAGTAGCAGGATACATAATTAACACCCATAAATCAATTGCATTCCTATACATTAGTGATGAATTATCTGAAAGAGATACTAGGAAAACTATCCCATTCACAATAGCCTTAAAGAATATAAAATTTTTGGGACTTAGTCTAACAAAAGAGGTGAAAAACCTCTGCAATGAAAACTATAGAACATTAAAGAAAGAAATTAAAGAAGACCTTAGAAGATGGAAAGATCTTTCATGATCTTGGATAGGCAGAATTAATATTGTCAAATGGCCATACTACCAAATGTCCATATGTGCTATACTGATTTAATGCAATTCCTAGCAAGGTTCCAATGACATTCTTCATAAAATAGACAAAGCAATCATGAAATTCATTTGGAAAAATAAGAGACCCAGAATAGCCAAAGCAATCCTTAGCAAGAAAAATGAAGCAGGAGGCATCATAATACCAGACCTTAAATTATACTATAAAGTCATAGGAACAAAATAGCTTGGTATTGGCACCAAAATAAACACAAAGACCAATGATACGGAATAGATAACACAGAGACAAACCCACATAAATACAGTTATCTCATACTAGAAAAAGGTGTCAGAAACATACGTTGGTGAAAAGATAGCCTCTTCAACAAATGGTGCTGGGAAAACTGGAAATCCATATGCAGTAGATTGAATTTGAAGCCCAATATCTCACCCTGCAAAATATTCAACTCTAAGTGAATCAATGACCAAGACATTAGAACAGAAGACCTTGCACCTATTAGGAAAAAAAAGTAGGCCCAGCTATCCATCATGTCAGCTTAGGAACTGAAGTCCTCAACAAAAAAAGGGCAAAAAGTAAAATCAAGATTCAATAATGGGATTGTATCAAACTAAAAAGCTTCTTCACAACAAATCAAACAATCAAGAATGTGAAGAGAGAGCCTACAGAATGAGAGTAAATCTTTGCTACCTACATTTCAATTAGAGCTTTAATCTCCAGGATACATAAAGACCTCAAAAAACACCAAAAAAAAAAAAAAAAAAAAAAAAAACCCCACAAATAACAATCGATAAATGGACAAAGGAACTGAAAAGATACTTCACAGAAAAAATACAGTTGGTCAACAAATGTATGAAAAAATCTTTAACATTCTAGCAATTAGAGAAATGCAAATTAAAGCTACACCGAGATTTCATCTTACTCCAATCAGGATAACAATCATCAAGCATACAATTAACACATATATTGCTGGTGGGAATGCAAATTTATGCAACCACTCTGGAAAACAATATGGAAATTCCTCACAAATCTTTGAATGGAACCACCATTTGAGCCAGTTATCCCATTCCTCAGTATATACCCAAAGGACTTAAAATCAGCACATTACGTGATGCAACCACATCAATTTTTATAGCAACTCAATTCACAATAGCTAAACTATGGAACCAACCTAGGTGCCCTTCAACAGATGAATGGATAAAGAAAATTTGGTACATATAAACAATGATATTACTCAACCATAAAGAAGAATAAAATTATGGCATTTGGGGGTAAAGGGATGAAATTGGAGGCTATCATGCTAAGTGAGATAAGCCAATCCCAAAAACCAAAAGCCAAATGATCTTTCTGGCATGTAGATGCTGATTCACAATAGATGGGATTGGGGGAGGGAGGAGTGAGGAGTGGAGGTTCACCCGATTGGACAGGAACCAGTGGGGGGAAGGGAGAGAGGGATGGAAATGGGAAAGACTGTAGAATGAACTAGACGTAACTCTCCTAAATTTATAAATGAATACAAGACCAGCATAAGTCACATCATGTACAACCACAAGTACTCAATGTATGTATAATATGTCAAAATACATTGTCATGTATAACTAAAAAGAGCAAATTTTAAAAAAAATTTAAGTAAAATAAAAATTTTAAAAATAAAAAATAAAATTTATAAAGCAAAACAAAAAAAATGTTTAAAGCTATGTTCCAAAAGAAAAAATCTGTTCAATAATTCAACTGCCTCACAATAAACATTAAAATATTTAACGAAATTTTGGATTTAATGAAATTTAATATTCAAAAAGATAATAATGACAATTCCTAGCATCTAACCAAAGTTTAAGAGAAACAGGAAAATATAACATGTAATATAGGAAAATAATTGGTAGAAATAGACTCCAGAGTATCACAGATAAAAGAATTAAGAGAAAATATGTTAAAACAATGATTACAAAAACCATAAATATTCTGTGCAATGTAATAAACATATATATTTACCATTATTCCCTGTTTTAAAAGACAGACGAAACCATGAGTATCATGATTAAATTAAGGTAACTTAAGATGTAAAAAGACAGAAACCAGATGATGAGAACACAAAAAAATTCCCTAGTCTTGGAATACTAGGAGTTTTATCATTTATACTCATATATGATGTTTGTCTTCAACATTTTTTTTTCTGAATTCATCTACTTATTTAGCAACTGTTTAATGCTATTACGAAAACTTTCCTTCATACATTAACAATAGGAAAGTATAATATGAGTGGTCCATGTTATAAGGTATGCACAACATTCTCTTGCAGCATGTAAGAGGTTCATCTTTGGTAAGTTAAAAAAATGTCCTAGAAGATAATGTAATGTAATGGAATACTGAAGACAAAATTAGAATTTTGCAGGTAAAATTGTGGAAAGGGGGTTATAGGTAGAACAAGAAGGAGTAAGAATGGTTTTAGAAACTGTTAGCATTTTAGCATGAGTGAACTACATGAAGGTCTTACAGGACTGTGATGAAAGATGTTATTAGAATAAGATTATTATAAAAGAAGGTTATCTTTTATCCTATTCCAAAGAGCTTAACTTTTACTGTGACATAATGGGGATAAATGAAAAGTATTTTTGTAACTTTTTATTTTTTTTACAGAAGTATATGACATGGTAAAATACATATTATTAAAAGATCATTCTGGAATAAATGTGAAGAATGTATATTCTATTGGTGAGCAAGAAAGAAGGGATAAGTAGTCTAAAAACTATAGTTACAGAAGACTTAAGTATTTGTTACAATACCTAAAGTCTCTGCCCATTCCATTTCCAGAAAGATACCTACTTTGTATCATTGAGTAGGTATTTATGGAAGTTTTCCTTAGTACAGGCATTTTAGGGAATTAAATGAGGTTATGTCCTACTTCTACTTCTGCCAATTAATGTATTTTTCTTTGCCAGCCACAAGTGAAGATGACTTTTCATGGTACGAGAATATATATTCTCTTATGTTCTTATAATTTTTTAATTAACATCATTCAATGACAAAAGGAGTTTGGATAAATTTGCTGTTTTTAGTTAAACTTGTATTATTTGCAAACATCAATATTTTCCCAGCATTCTCACATGAGTAATAGAGTCAGGACAGATAGCCTTTGTATTAATCCCTTGTTGTTGTTAACTGGGATTGAACCCAGGGTCATTTAACTACTGAGCCACATTCCCTAGACCTTTGAATTTTTTTTTTTTTTAATTTTGAAATAAGTTATCAATAAATTGCTTAGAACTTCCCTAATTTCTGATACTGGCTTTGAACCTGCGATTCTCCTGCCTCCGCCTCCCCAGTTACTGGGATTATAGGCATGAGAAAACCCCAGGCATATTAATCCTTCTTTATAACGTACCCACACTCTAGCCTCATAATTACCCTTCGTATATAATTTATTCATTTCTTCCATCCTTTTGCTTCATTTTACAAATACATTGAAGAATTTTCACTTAAAATTATACTTCTGTTATTCATTTATGTGCTTTTATTTTTTTCCACCCAATAGACAAGTTTCCTTTTTGTGTTTAATTCCATAAAGAAAATAAATTATCACTATCTCCTCTCTCTAACCCATTTACCTTGTGATTTCTGCCCTGGCTCTTCAATTAAAACTGCTTTGCTTATGATAAAAACAATTTAAATGTGAATTTCATTGGATACTTTTTAACTTTTGTTGAGTTCAATTTATAACCACTCTCTTTTAGTCAGCTTTTTCACTGCTGTGACAAAAAGACCTGACAAGAACAATTTTAAAGGAGGAAGAGTTTTATTTGGAGGCTCCTGGTTTGAGAGGTCTTACTTAGTCCATAGACAGCTAGCTCCATCCCTCAGGCTAGAAGTGAGGCACAGCATCATGGCAGAAAAGTGTAGAGGAGAGAAGCGTCTCACATGATGATCAAGAAGCAGAGAGAGTCTCCACTCACCTACACAAAATACATATCCCAAAGGCATGCCCCAATGAACCACCTCCTCTAGTCACACCCTATCTGCCTTCACTTACCACTCCGTAAATCCCTATTAGGGGATTAAGTCATTGATTGGGTTAAGGTTTTCATAACCCAATCATTTCATCTCTGAACCTTCTTGCATTGTTTTACATGTGAGCTTTTGGGGGACAACTAATATCTAAATTATAACAATCACTCCAACTTCAACAGCTTTGAATACATATTTTTTTAAAAAATATCTCTTGTGGTCATCTTTTTACCTCTTTTACTTGTTTTGCTGCTTCTTGCCTACTAGCTTGTCTTTCATAATCTATTCAGAAATGTTGCTGTCTCCAAGGGTTATTTCTACACTATCTTATGCACACCTAAATCTTTCACTTTGTGTTCATACATTAATAGAATAACTTCATTCATTGAGTTTTATGTCATACATATATATATGTATGACATAAATTAGTATATCTCAGAGAAAAGCTCAATATGTTCTAAATAGCTTGGAAAAGTTAGAGTATTTGAGGTAAGAAACAATAGATATGACTGAACAGAAAATTAGAAGCCAGATTATGCCCATTCTGGGTCTTAAATTACAAGCTACAAAGTTGATGGAAAAAGAGAAAAATAAAAATAGGAAAATTTAGAAAAAAAATTTAGAACAAGAATAACTGGACAAAAAACATAGTGTTGTTTACTATGCCATTTGGGTGCAGGGTACAGATTGTAGGAACAATAGTTTCTTCTTCCATATACTATACCAAATCACAGGCATTGAGACCACAGGCTGGTCAATCATCACATAGGATAACCATTGAATCAAATCTTCCGATCATTGCTGGATCATTGGTCAAGTACCTTATCTTATACATACCACTCAGTCTATTCATATTTATATTCCTTATATTAATCTGTCAGCTTTGAGAATTTCATCCAATTATTTACTTTTGTTGGAAATCTCATCTTTCCTATGGGTCTCGAATAAAGTTAACTAATGTAGAGGAGGTATAGGGTGGAAAAGGAAGGTTTGTAAAAACTAATTAATGTATGTACATGTTTTCTAGGTATGTGAAATTCTATAGTCCATAACTAAGCCAGTGTTAGAGAGAGCAAAGCTAAGATGGGAAACAGATAGGCTCTTTGTAGAAACTAAGAACATGTTGAGATAATCAAATCTGTCTTCAGGATACAGAAGTGTCAGCTCCATCAGTCACGATGATTATGGATAAACGGGTTCTTAACTGTATGTTTCTCAGTTAGAGTTCCTGTATGTTGTTCTTTGACTCCACATTGACATGCAGTTGAATGACTGGGGTCCAGCACATTTAATTTTAAGATGGAAAAGATGAAAAGTATTCTCCTTATGACATGATGACTTTAATTATCACTGTATTACTACTGTAGCTTCATCATAATAGCATAAATCAGCGCTAACTCTCATCACAAGTTCTTAAGCAGAACTTTATTTTATTCCTCCGTATTTATGTCTGCTGCCTTACTCTGTGACATGGTAAGCAGTACATAGTTATTAAGTAAAATAAAGATTAAATGATCGAATACTTGGTATTTTGCTAGTGATTTGACTTGGGAAACTGCATTCATAATATGGGTATTATTTTGTAAATAATTCTGAACAAAATGCAAATGAAAATTATAAAGATCTTCATGATAAAAAGGATTGTAGTGGTCAGCTTTCCAACTCTTTATTTTCTTTCATTTTATTACTAAGAAATATGAGTTTAGCATAAACACTAGCCATTCCAAAATCCCTTAGGGTCTTTTTTTGACGTGTTTAAAATTTTCCTGACACCAGAAAAACAACAGTTGAATGATGACCAGATGGCAGGAGAGCTGTGGTAATTTGGCTGGAAGTAAGACGAGCATTGAAGCATAATGAGCAAATTAGAGATTTAAATATTTTCTACAAGCAGATCAACCTAATGGGGTGGACAAGATCACCCAATGTCTTTTTATTAAGTTTATTCATTTCCTTTTAAAAAGTAACTGATTCATTAAAATGATGATTTGGGGGAGATGTGACTGGTAGAATAGATGGAAATATTTTTCAGGTATTATCTTCTTAGAACTACCTAGGGTGAATCCTTCCTAATCTTAGAGTATGAGGGCAGGAATGATATCATCGAGGTGCGTAGCTAAAACCTGGGAAGCAATCTTGTACTCTCTATTCAGGAGAGTAAAAGAGGATGAAAATCCCTCAATTGTTCCTTACCTTGTCATCTTTTTAAGGATTATGGGATCAAGGGAGTTTTCATGTCTTGAGACATAATTCTGGTCTTAAAAAATTCTGAAAAGACTCTTTGATGTTAGAGATAATTGCCACAATCAGGTTTTATAAGAATTGATATAAAATCTGTCAGCACCTGAGGCTTTTCCTGGGTTTATGGCTTGGATTTGGGGTTTCTCACTTTTAATGATATTGTGTTGTCTGAATGATTGACTTAATGGAGGAAGTGAATTGAAAGCAAGGCCCATCATTTTTCCTGTATGGTATGGAATTGAAAAATATGTTGACTAGATTCAAAAACATTTTGAAAATATTGAATGTCTTTAGTTTGCCTTTCTGAGTTATTGGAATAGTATAATCTGACATGTATTTTACTGGCATCTTTTGCAGTTTCTTAACCCAGAAACAACTAATGAGAAATATATATTGCATAAATTAATCAATATTAAAGTCATAAAAATGAGTATTCTGTGTAGGCTGTGGTATTAATACAGATAGAGGAATGTATGCTTACTGTACATTTCTTCATGTGAAATTCTGGAGATGATTTTTTAAATTAAATGAACAACAGAACAATATTTCCTTTTACGAAATTACTGATTCATTGGTATGATGATTTGGGGGAGAAACAACTGGAAGAATGATGGAAATATTTTTCAGATATCATCTTCTTCGAACAACATAGGGTGATTCCTTCCTAATCTGAATGTATGAGGGCAGGAATGGTATTATTGAGGTGCTTAGCTAAAACTTTGAAAGTAATTAAAATTAAACTGTCTGTTTAAATTTTATTTCTAAAAATATATTTCCTAATTGATAATCCTAAGAAATATAATGCAATTCTGCTTTATTATGTTCTACCAGTAATTGTAATGACCAAAATATCAATAAATTCATAATAATAATAATGTAAGATTTAAATATAGCAAAATGCATATGAATATACATGCAATTTAATTTTTTTCTGTAAAATCGGTGTTTATGTGTATCTGCTCAAGTATTCTGCAATTGATTTTTTTATTAATTCAAAGCATAGATATATATGTTGATTTAAGAAGTGGAATATGTACCTTATTTAAATATAAAATCATTCATCAAATTTAGTGAGATATGAATTTGGTGAAAGAAAATGCTGCATTTGACTCACTTTCTTATGTTCAGCATATGTTTTTCCACATTGGAAGATTTCCCATTTTAATTATGTATATCTAGTGAAACACAATATCTAGCTGGTAGGATACGTCACTTGAGCCACTGAGAAAAGCATAAGACTCCTATCTGGCTGTTCGCTTAGCAATACCA
Source organism: Sciurus vulgaris (assembly GCF_902686455.1). Lineage (NCBI taxonomy): Eukaryota > Metazoa > Chordata > Mammalia > Rodentia > Sciuridae > Sciurus > Sciurus vulgaris. Next base: position 86,134,606 of record NC_136465.1, read on the forward strand.
ATAAAGCAAAAAAATCCTTTATACAATTTACTTTAATGATGCAGAGAGAGAGGACTCTTAATTCTGGTGTAAGAGACCTGCAAGACCTGTAATCCATCTTGGTGTCTTGTGTGTAGAAATCTCTAAAAACAAAGTCAAATAGAGGAAAACAGTTTAAAAGAAAAAAGTCAAAGTGGGCAAGCAGGAGAGAGAGGAGAAGAGAGAGAGAGAAACTGAAAAAGGATGTATTGTTATTTTGTCATTTGTAAAGTCAGTGTTATCACTTGACTTTCCTGCACATTTTTGCTTAAACATATTAGTAGGATTTCTGCTACTTGAAATTAAATGAATTGGGACTCATACATTAGCTTAATAGTGGAATTTGAAAAGTGAAGAGTAATTAATTAATTAAGGATAATCATTAAGGATGTTTATATAGAAGGTCTTGATGTAGGGAAAGTCATGATTTGGTGGGTGTAAAATTTTATTATTGAATCTGGTAAACTGTGGAATTAAATGTTCCCAAACTCCTTTGAAAACACAGATTCAGGAGAATTACCATCAGAATATGAAAATGACTTTAAAGATCTTTTAATTCTGAAGCTAAGACAAAAGCAGTTGCAATTACTCTAAAATTCATTTTTCGATTTTGCTTCTACCTACCTATGTTAAGAAAGGACAATATAGTAATCCAGAAATACTTAGACGTTAAATTTAGTTGTAGATGTTGAAAATATATTTTACTATTACTGATGACTCTAGTCATCTTAGAAGCATGTTGAAGTGTTGTAGTGGTGAAGATTGAGCAGGATCTTATCTGATGGAATTGGAAACTATCAGGCAGTCACCAGAATCTGTTTTCACTGAATTGTGTGAGGAGCAGGAACTTTTCTTCAACAAACATTTACTGAGTGCTTAGTCTGTACCAAGCACTGGGGATAAGTGAACAAGGTAGAACTAACTGTTCCCTTTACTCAAAGTTTTAACAACACAATAAGGATGACATACAAATGGGAAACTTAATATGGAATAATATAAACGAATCCAGGGGAAGAACGAGGCTGTAAAACATATAAGTAGCATCTCACCCTGATTTAAAGAGATTCATGGAAGTCTTTTTGTATAAATGGCTGTCAAAACCGATTCCTGAAAGACAAGTGACAATTAGTAATAAACATGGGAGTAATACAGACAATTAAAGTGACTTTTCCAAATGGCCAGAAGATGGCAGGGATGACACAAAGTAAGTAGTTCAGTGTGGGTCAAACATGCACACAACAATTGGGAAAAGATAAGAATGGAGAGATACTCAGTAACCAGAACTAGGAGATAATTTGAACCATGTGGACAGACTTCATTTCTGTCTTTATGAAAAGGTACAGTTCATTATATGCCAGATTTCACATTTGACAGCTCGCTGAAGGTTGGTGAATGAAACCAAGTGAACAACATCAGAAACACCAAAATAAAACAATAACAGTGAAAAGACTAATTAAACTCACAGAAATCAAACCCACAGAAAATCTGTACTTGGTATTTTTAGCATTTTTATATGTAATTGCCAAAATTTGGAGAACCAAGATGTCTTTCAGTAGGTTAACAGATAAATAGTAGGACACAGACAATGGAATACAATTCAGTGCTGAAAAAGCAATGAACTATCAAGGCATGAAAAGATAAGGAGGAATATAAAATGTTTATTACTGAGTGAAAAGGGCTGATCAGAAAGAACTTACTATTAATCCCAACTATAGTGAATTGTGGAAAAGCCAAAATTATTGAGACAGTAAAGGATCAATGGCTTCCAGGACTTAGAAGGAAGGAGGGCTGAATAGGAAGAACACAGAAGATTTATAGGGCAGTCAAGTTTTTCTGTTGGATACTGCAATGATACATGCATACCATTATGCATTTGTTCAAACCTATATACTGGGCAACATCAAGAGTGAACACTACTGTAAACTATGGCAATGATATGTCAAAGTAGATTAATCAGTTATAATAAATATACCACTTATTAGAGAATGGTGATAGTGAGGAGACTGACCATGTATGAAGGCAAGGAATGGATGTGAACTTTTTGCTCTTTACATTCAATTTTTTTTGTGAACCTAAAACTGCTCTAAAAATAATCTATTTATAAAATTGTGTTAACTTGTACTGGGAAAATGGTAGTTCCTATAATGAGGAAAATAGATTCTTTCAAAGACACTTGGAGGAAATACTTGACAGTTACTTAATGAACTGAATAAAGAAATAATGAGTCAGAGGAAAAGAACAAGGATCCTTTGACTCTCTTGATTCACAATATGTGTATGGAAGGAACTTGCTTCTTGCTCTATTTTTTAAGACAAGATGATGAACTGGGGATTATAAGTGGGTTATTCTAGTTTTTTTTTTTTTTTTTTTTTTTTTGACTTGGGATACCAGTGGTTTACAGTCTGTCTAGAAGTATAGAAGTACTAGCTCTCTGTCACTTAGAGGCCTTAACGTAAAGAGGAATTTGCAATCCAGGTTTTCTAAGATAGGAAATAACTGGTCTAATACAAAGTACTGTATGAGGACATTCTCTCCCACTGGTGGAAGAACATTATAGTCTACTTTTCTGGGTACTCATTTTATTCCAACACATTTATTGTAGTGTACCACGTATAGTTCTTGGATCTTTTATCTAAACTCACTCTTTTGGTTAAGGAATCTTGTGGAGTGACTGCCATGTACATATGCCTCCTACAAGTATCTAATTATCTCTTTCAGTATAAATAATTTTTAATGTAAATAATAGGCAACTCACTTAACCAAAGTGAACTCTTAGGAGGAGTCAAAGTAGAGTAAAAAAAAAATAAAAGACTAGGTCAGATCCCTGAAAGAGGTCAACATTAAAGAAAACTTAGAAAAATATAAAGATAGAGGAACCAGAATGGTGGGAAAAAAAATATTTATGCCACACCAGGTTTCAGGATATATTGATATTACACTAGGGTGGGGTGGGAGATAAAGACAGGAAGGGTGGTATCTAAGGACAATTGAAGAGATTATTCCACAGAGAAAGAGGTAGCTCACTGACCCTGTATTTTGGCTTCATTCCTCACCATTCAATTGAAAATACTCTCACCAGGATCTCTAAAGGTTTCTTTTACTACATCCAATATGTGCATTTTAGTGTTTTGCCCTTCCTTTCATCTTTACTCTTTAAAACACAGCCAGAGGTAAGTTCCTTCTACAGACTCATATTACAAGAAAGAGAGCCAAAAGATCCTTTCCTGTCTCTGATGCTTGACACAGGGTCTTCCCTCATCCCTAACACACCTATAGCACCCTCTGCCTGATTCAGTTGAACCAATTTCCAGCCAATTCAGAGTGAGCACCTGCAGAAGTTTTCAAAGTGTTCTACTCATTGCATTACATTATAGGCTCTCAAAACAAAGGGGAAGGAGTTTAAGAAGGAAGAAGGGAATTAAAGTGAGAAAGAAGTGAGAAAAATATTTAGAAAGTACACAAGAAGAAGGGAAAAAGAAGAAAGAAAAATAAAAAATAGGCAGAAAATATTTACCAAGACATAGTTAAACTGAGTTTTTTTCTTCTTCCCAAAATCAAACCGTCCGTTTTGAAAATGGTTCACATATAGTTCATAAAAATCTTTACATTACTTCATCTTAAATGCATCTATTTTAACTCCAACTAACTGTGTATTCAAAATAACAGATTATAAATATGGTTTATGGATTCTAAATGGGTCTATTTAAAAATCATTATATATAAATTTTCTAACTAAAATCTAAAATATTTGTTTTCAGAAAACAGCAAGCCCTTGCTAGAATTTCAAATTAAAATGCAAAGGAGGCATTTAACTTTCACAGGGCCATAAATTTAAGCAAGCTAGGGCAAAAGATTTCTTCCCAGCCAATTGGTGCAGATATATGTCCCTGCTGTCATAATCTATAATTTTTCCCTCTTACCACACTTTTTGTGAGAGCTAGTTTGGCCAGAAAGCATGTTTTGAATTAGGCAAGTAGTAAGTTTATCTCTCTAACTTGGTCTTTCAATCTTCATGGTGATCCTGCTACCAAGTAATTAAAGAGTTTCTGATAGAGGTCAGAAAAACTTAGTGGGTTTAAGTAATGTGATAAACTTGCCCTGAGGAGGAAATTAACATTTGTGCTCGATTCTACCTTGTGAGGCAGTTGTAGTGTCACTCGATAAAGGAAAGAAAGCCCTTGGGAGAATAACTGGAATCAAAGATCAAAACTGGAAATCAGTAAATTGTAAAATGTGTTCACTCATTAAATTATGATCATCTTTCCAAACAAACTTTAAAAATGATATTATCACAGAAAGGAGTATAATTTTCTGTATTTTTAATTCACATGATAATAAAAAAACTCCAATTGTGTTTAAAACAAACATGAAGAAACTCTGAAGATGGAAGAAGATAGACAAGCTGGGAACTTCTGAACAAGGGGAACAGCATGATGCTGTCTGGGTGTTTCTCTTATTACCTTATTTATCCTAGTTTTGGAGCAGAAGAAGTTTGATTCCAAATACACACAATAACAACAACAACAACAAAAACTGAACTCTCTAGCCAAAAAACAAGAAACTGGGAAGTTTAGCAAAAAAGAAAACTTTCAGACAATTTCTGTACTCCAACCAACCACAACAGATAGAAACTATAATCTCATCCACATCCATCCTGTCCACTGTCTTCTTCCTCAAGAAGATCTGCCAAGGTACCTACAAGCTCCCACTGGGGTGTTGTCAGAGAAGAACATGTAGGGAGATCCTGGTTCCTCCACCCAAATAGGAAGCAATGAGCTCCTACCTCCTGCTAGCTTTGATGGTGACCTAGGTAGCCTAGTGCCGAGTCTAAACCTTCACCCAGCTATAAGAAGCCTTCCTCCAACACATTTATCAGTAGAGGTCTTCTGAAGAGTTAGATCTCTTATACCAGCCCTGCGTTAGAAAGGAATACACACCAAGGTTAGGCCAATAGAGACCTAGGGAACCTGGAAGGCTACCTCTACCTGGCAGTAATAAGATCACATCCTCTACCTCTTCCTTTACTAGAGCAGAGAAAACATGTTAAAACAAGGTTTAAAAAAAAAAAAATCTAGAGTCTCATAACATAATATGAAAATATCTGAAGTTTAATAGAAAATCACTCATTATGTCAAGAACAAGGAAGACTTCCAAACAAATGAGTAAAACAATTCTAAGATGTCAATATTAAGATGACAGCAATATATGAAAGCAATTATACAGCATGACCAGCTGGGGCTTATTTCAGAATGAAAGCCTGGTTCAGTGTCTATATATTGATCAATATAATCTATATCAATATGCTGAATACAATCAATTTAATCTATATCAATAGGTTGTTGAAGACATTGCAGTGTTATTCCCAGTAGCCAAAAATTAAGTGCCCATGAATGGATGAATGGGTAATGAAAAAATGGTATATATACACAATAGAAAATTTTGCAGCCTTCAAGAAAGAAATCCTGATATTCTCAACAACATCAATAGACCTGGAAGACCTCATTATGTGAAATAAGTCAGGCACATAAAACCATATAATGCATGATCTCATTTACATGAAAATCCATAAAAGTTGAACTCACAGAGGCAGAGAATAGAATAACATTTACTAGAGGCTGAGGCATGGGGAGGTTGGGAAGAAGATTGGTAAAGAATAAAATTTTGGTTAGATATGGTGATAAATTGTACATCATGTTGACTATTTAATCATAATATATTGCATACTTGAAAAGTGCTAAAAGTAGATTTTTATGTGTTATCATGAAAAAAAGTATGTTTGTGATGTAACATGTTAATTTATTTGATTTAGTCATTTCACAATGTGTGTGTGCATATGTATATATATATATACACACACATACATAAACATTAAGTTGTATACCATAACTATATATACATATAATTTTACCAATTAAAAATAAATGCAAAAATAAATAAAATTTAAAACTTTTGCTCAGCAAAAGATCCTATTCAAGAGTAAATTAAACTATAAACTAGGAGAAAATGTTTTGAAAACTACATATTTGACCAGACTAACATCCGGGCTATGTAATGAGCTCTCACAACCCAATGATAAAAGACCAAAAGGCTGATTAGAAAATGAGTAAAGTACATGAATAAACATTTCACTGTAAAAGACAGTAATGGTCTGGGTGTGGTGGTGCATGCCTGGAATCCCAACAGCTCAGAGGCTGAGGCAGGAGGATAATAAGTTCAAAGCCAGCCTCAGCTATTTAATGAAGCCCTATGCAACTGAGCAGGACCCTGTCTCAAAATAGAAATAATTTTAAAAGAGGGCTGGGAATGTGGCTCAATGGTAAAGTGCCCCTCAGTACAATTCCTGGTACTAAGAAAATTAAAAAAAAAAAAAAAATGGAAATTTGGTCCAAGAAAGATATTCAACATCATAACTATTAGATAAATGTAAAATAAAACTACACTGAAATATCACTGCCCATCCATTACTATGACTAAATTTTTTAAAAAAGATGACAATATCAAATGCTGGTAATGATGTGAAGAAATGGAATTACTCATATTGATGATTGTAGTATAAAATGGTACAGTCATTCTCAAAAATAATTTGACAAGTTTTTAATAAACTAAACATAAAACCATATCCACATAATTCAGAAATTGTACACTAAGATATTTATTGTGAAAAGATGACAATACATTTACAAAAAAGCCTATACATAAAATTTTATTATAACTTTATTTGCAACAACCCAAAATTGCAAACAAAATTCATTTGGCAAGTAAATAGTTTAATTCTATTGGCTCATGTATGTTCTATATGAAAATTTTATATATATTGCCAACATTGAATAGAAAGCCGAACTTGTGCTAAAAGGACCACATTTTAAGACTCCATGAAAATCAGATTTTGCTGTTGTTTGGCTAATCAGTTAATTTTAAGTAAAAAATCAAGTGAAAATCTAATAAAATGTAGTGAATTTATTATAAGTTGTAGAATTTAGTGCAGTTTGTATCAAAAAGTACAAATGGAAGTTAGAAAAAAACTTCAAATATAAATAATGAAACAATGTAGGTTCTACATTGTCAACTGACAACTTTTCAGATAGTTTCTGTGCACTGTAGATGTAAAATCATATTTTATTTTTAAACAATTGCAGGCTGCTTACTGGTTAGTTGAGAAGCTGAGATTCATTTATCTTTGATTACTTTATGCTACTCTCTATTTTAAGAAAGACAAAAAAAACCTCTTGCTTGTGTTCTTATTTTCCCCACACATATACAAACACATTTGTGGGTATTTTAATAACTTCATTGATATGTTCAGTAAATAATGATGTATTATGAAGAATAAAAATACAAATTAAATAATATTGTATCCTGCAGTGTGAAATGTGAAAACTCATTTTTGCTAATTGAAATTTTTCTTTGAAAATGATGGTGAAGAATTTAGAATCTACTTGAAGAACTTTTAAAATATTCTAAAATACCATAAAATATTTTTCCCCCATGAACCAGTATTGCAGGCTATTTGCTTGGGGTTTGAGCACTACAGAAGAAACCTCCTTCTCAAAAAAAGAAACAAAGATCTGAGAAACATATCTTTAATGTTCACTAGTGGCAAGACATTATTTAGAAGAAAAAACTATTCATTAGAAAGATATGCAAGTGGTGGGCTCTATAAAGTCCTTGGTAAATTCTAAAAAGAAAATAAAGGGATTTTTTTTTTTTTTTTTTTTTTTAAGAACTTGAAAAGGAAAAGCAAAATGAAGATTCAAAAAGGGGGAAAGTTTTACTCTATCTTAGGAACCACTATATGAATTTCACAGCAGTCCTTAATAGAATACTAAAGGATTTCTATTTGGAGGTTCACAAGCATGCCACACAAATCCCCCAGTGACTGAATTTATAGCTCTGTGGTTTTTGAATTTGACTCCAATTGTGCTTTCTGCTAGCTAGGTTAGTTCTGCATTAAATTCTAGCTAAAAGAATCTTTTGAATTCCATATTGTCATATAAGATACATTTCCTTCTTTTTGAATGTTACTACATATATTTTCAGATAAAATATTTGTCATGTATTTGGAGAAAATCACCATTCTAATTAAAAATGTATTTAGGCATTGGATGTACATAAACCAAATTATTTTCATGATCATTTTTCTGCCTACGAGGCTGTCCTTTGGGTTGGGAGATAGAATTTTCTTCCAAATAATTGTTATCATTATTGTTTCAATGTCATTGCTTTTGTTTTATCACTCATCTTCCCTGTCTTTTTACTTTTTCCTTGTTTTTTTTCTTTTTTAACTGTCATGAATTGCTACTGTTACATGTTACATTCACAACTGAGTGTCACATACACCAAGTCATTAAAATTAGACATTAACTGACCTAGTTAGTCTGAGCTGGTACCAAAATACAAAAACTTAAAAGCCACACAATTTTTTTTTTTTTTTCCACCGTTCTGGAGGCTAGAAAGTCCAAGATCGAAGTGTCAACAAATTAAGTATCTGAGGAGAGTTCACTTCCTCATCTATAGCTGTCATCTCACTGTAAGCTCACATGGGAAAGGTCAAGGGTGTTCTCCTGGGCTGCTTTTACTAGGTCACTAATACCATTCATGATGACTCTGTCACCGTGACCTAATAGCCCCTACTGTGCTTCCTCTTAAAACCATCACCTTGAGGATTAGCATTTGAACATCTGAATTTCAGGCATACACAAACATTTAGATCATAGTTCTAAAAGAAAACTATTAAAATAAGGCTCTTTATATATTAAAGTAAAAAAAAAAAACAAAAAAAAAAAACTAAGGTGTTCCTATAAAGAAGCAGAAACTATTGACTAGTGAGGAAACAACTGGCTAGTAATGAAAGTAAAATTGTTAAATTTTGTAGACATGTTTTACCTACATTCAGCATATAAATTTACATTATCTTTACACATCTCTTCAACTTATGTCTTTTGAAATAAAACAATATTGCCTCTGTAAGTAAATAGCCACTAATGAGGTATAGAGTTTTGAATGCATAAATACTGCCCATTGATTTTCTTTTTTTAATAAAACATGCATGGTGGGTTAAAGAATCAAACTGTTTAGATATACCAGGAGGCTCTTGGTGATGATGGATGTCAGACTAGAGTAATGGTAGTGAAGGTAGTGAAAAATAGATTCATTCTGGAAATTATTAAGAAACATTAGTAGGACTTGATGTTTAGTTGGACATGTACTCCAAATCAAGAAGACCTAGAGTTTTCTGACCTGAAAAATGTGGAGTTGTTATTTGTTGTCATAAAACCAGGAAAAATTTCATGAAATCAAATGGAAGACTGGTGTCTCTCATCTTACGATTAGAAGCCCAAATCAATCATTTAAAGAACCACAATAGCTGAGCATCCTTGACTGAGTCTCTGGCCAGATCAGCCTCAGAAATAGCTCCATTCTCCTGCAGTCATGGAGAAAAGTCACTGCTGCTAATTTGTGTCACAAGACACAAAGAGCTTCCAGAGATTCATAGCAGCTGCTGCTCCTAGTTCCTTACAGTTCTTGTGGGTTGAGCTTGCAGTACATTGATTCACTCCTGACCAAGATAAACATTTGCCTCTTTTCCCAGGTTTTCCTGTTGCCACAGAGGCATGAGCCATTTGAGACATAAACTCAGAAATACAGGACTGTGGTTCTTCAGATGCAAATTTCTACCATTTGAAAACAAATAATGCAAAAATAAATTACTCTCTCCTCCAATTTTATTTCATTTAGAAATGTAATGCAACTGTAGTCTCTAACAATATCTTGTGAGACCAAGAAATCTACTTGTCATACAGTTGTGGATGACATCGTAAGTAACATCTTTGTGCTGCCTCTTTCCTTTCCAATTCCTTTTCCTTTCTTCATGTTCCTGCTTCCCTGAGCAGGTTGACACATGTTATGCAGCCAAAGGTGCAATAAGCTTATCATTTAAACTATTTGTCAATTAGATTGACTGAATGTATTATGCTTTCAAGGCTATATTAACTTTCTTACTCTTTGCCAAACTCTGGTCTACAGGACAATTTATAAATTAAATTCCACAGAGTACCCTACTGGTCCATTTTATTTGTGGCATAACGCTAGTTACATCCAATGAACAAGACATGACATATCTCTTATGTATTCTAACGAGACACACAAGTTAAAAGGTGGAAGATACATTAACAATGGGAAGTGAACTATTACAATAGGATGGCCTCTCTAGAGTATTATGAAGGACATTTGTGAAGAGAAATTCACACAGTAGATGAAGCAATGAGCTGTACTTTTGGTTGTTTACTTCATTTGGAAAGAGAAGTGACCAGAGGTATCAAGATACAACTGGGCTTTGGTGAATTACTTGATTGGTTAACAGAGTCCTAAAAGGAAGACAGAAAGGAAAATCACAGAGAGAAGGTCCCATATGATTTTAAAATTAGAATGGGGATATATGGTCAGATTCTGATGAAGCCAGGAATATTGAACATATAAATATAATTATGCCTTCTTTGCCAGGAAAAGTCATCTAACCACTCTTGCCTGAGAGTTTAATTCTTCTTTACTTAAAACATTGTAATAACTTTCCATAAAGTAGTTGCCTTGCATGATACTATTGATATCCCTCAGCATCTATCCCTACTACTTTTCTTTGTTTTTCAAATAGTGGTTGGCAACTTTATTTTAAATATAATTTTAAAAAATTTTAGAATATACTGTTTTACAACAGAAAGTGAATGTATCCAGAATTCTCATATCCTCCACATACAATTTACTCTAATATTAATATACTACGTTAGTCACAATTAAATTGTTATCATTAGAAAATTAGCATGCTACATTAGTCACAGCTCAATGAAACTGTATTAATCCACAATTATTTACAAAAGCCCATACTTTATTAAGCTTTCCTTAGTTTTTATGTCGTTCTTTTCTGGGCTGTCACTCACAGTACTACATTACCTTCAGTTGTCATGCCTTCTCAGGCTCCACTAGGCTCTGACAATTTTTCAAACATTATTTTGTTATTCATGATCTTGAAAATTTTGACAATGTTCAAGATTTTAGTAGAATGTTCCTCATTTGTGTTTATTTTATGATTTTCTGGAGATCAGATGTGGGTTGGAGTTCTAGAGAGGAAAATGACACAGAGGCTGCACAATGTCATTCTCCTCACATTTTATGAACATGGCATTGCATGTGTGTGTGTGTGTGTGTGTGTGTGTGTGTGTGTGTGTGTGTGACGCATACCTAATCCAAAAATTCAAAATTTTTTGAGTGCCCATATAATTTCATGGTGGAACATTTCTTCCTCTGACCTCATGTAACCAGTCTCAGTCAAAATTCTAGCACACTAAAAGCATTGTAATAAATTACCTTCAAGCCTTATGTCTCCTGTGGATAGCATATTGTTGGATCATTATTATTATCATTTTCAATCAGGACAAAGAATCTTGCTTTTCGATTGATTTTGGCTGCTTATTCTAATCATATTCGATATCATTTCTTAATATACTTGAATTTAGGTCTGTCATTTTACTTTTTTTTCCCCTCTGTGTATAAAAGGTATATGTAAAACATGAGTAAAACTTTTGTCCCATTCCCAAAATATTTCAAAATTGAAAAATGTTTGATAGCCAAAACATTTCTTGCCCAAGCATCATTTCAGATAAGGTATAATCACTTTGTATTTTCAGTTAAAACTCAGTATCATTTGATTTATCAATTCCTTAAATTGTTCCAGTTTTGGTCATTGGGAAGTCTTTTACTTCTCTGTGCTTTTGACATAACCAAATCCTTCTAGTTTTATTGTTTCTTTACTTTCAGGCACTGTAAGATGCTCCAGTTCTATTAAATACAATGTTAACTATAGGTTTTTCATACAGAATTCTTAAAAGTTTGGATCAGTTGCTTTGCACTCACAGGTTATTGCATGTTTGCTCTTGAAAGGTATTTGGGTTATTTTTTGTTGTTGTTGTTGTTGTTTTGTTTTTTCCAAATGCTTTTATTGCACATTTGGAGATAATTGCATAATTTTTGTCCTTTACATGATTAATATGGTATATTTCCTTCATGCATTTTGGTTCTTATATTAAGCACTAAATGTTTATAATTTCTAGGTCTCCCTCATTTATTGAATCCTTTGTTGTTATAAAATGTCTCTCTTTATCTCTAGTAACATTTATAAAGTCTGGTTTGGCGATCCAAGATGGTGGACTAGAGGGTGACTGCATCTCCCATCACTGCAGAACTCAGGATTCAAGAAGGGGAGGTATTGAGAGACTCGGACCAACATAGAGCCACGGGGTGAGTCTCTCCCACAGGGTGAAGCTTGGCCCAGGGCGGCAGGCCCGGACAGTGGGCAGCTTGTTGGAGCAGGGCAAGGGCAGTGAGAGACTTCCCCAAGCAACCCAGCTTCCTCTAGCGGCAGGCGCTATCCACAGCCAGCTTCTAGGAGCAGGCACACCCAGTCAGAGCTTTTCAGCACAGAGCCAACCCCAAGCCCCGGACCCAGCGGCAGGCCCCGGGCCGCAGGGGTATTCTCCGACCAGGGCAGGGTAGCAAGAGACTTCCCCAAGCAGCCCTGCTTCCTCCCATGGCAAGCCCGGTCTACAGCCAGGTTCTCAGATCAGGCCCACCCAGTGAGAGCTTTTCTACACAAAGCCAACCACAAGCCCTGAACCCATGAGTGGAACCTGGCCCACAGGCGGCTTCTCAGACCAGGGCAGGGCAGCAAGAGACTTCCCCAAACAGCCCTGCTCCCTCCAGTGGCGGGCACGATCCACAGCCAGCTTCTAGGAGCAGGACCGCCCACTGAGAGCTTTTCCACACAGAGCCAACCCCAAACCCTGGCCTGCAGGACAGGGAGAGGCTTTCCCTAGCAGCCCGGCTTTCTCAGGTGGGGGCAGGCCCTGTCTATAACCAGCTTCTAGGAACTGGACCGCCCAGTGAGAGGATTTCCACACAGAACCAGCACCCAGCCCGGGACCCAGTAGCGGGCTAGGGGCAGCTTTCTTTGGAAGCACTGCATTACAAAGTTCCTCCAAGACTTCAGGCTACTGAAGGCTGGGAGGTGATATACTGGAAATCTACAGGGACACTACAAGCCAATAGAGGAAATCTGCAATATCTCAGAGTCCCGCTGATATCTGACCAATATAAGAAAAAAAGGGAAGAAAAATGTCCCAAACAAACCTAGATGCTATATCAATAAAACCCAATGAGAGCACAGCAGAAGAAATGTGAGAAAGGGAGTTCAGAATGTACATAATTAAAATAATCAGGGAAGCAAATGCGAGGTGAAAGAGCAAATGCAGGCATTAAATGATTGCACCAATCAACAGTTAAAGGAACAAATACAGGAAGCAAGAGATCATTTCAATAAAGAGTTAGAGATACTGCAAAAAACAAACAAACAGAAATCCTTGAAATGAAGGAAACAATAAACCAAGTTAAACCATAGAAAGCATAACCAATAGGATAGAACACCTGGAAGACAGAACCTCAGATATTGAAGACAAAATATTTAATCTTAAAAAAAAATTGACCAAACAGAGAAGATGGTAAGAAATCATGAACAGAATCTACAAGAATTATGGGATATCATGAAAAGGCCAAATTTAAGAATTACTGGGATCGAGGAAGGCTTAGAGAAACAAACCAAAGGAATGAACAATCTATTCAATGAAATAATATCAGAAAGTTTCCCAAATCTGAAGAATGAAATGGAAAATCAGGTACAAGAGGCTTATAGGACTCCAAATATACAATATTACAACACACCCACACCAAGGCACATTACTATGAAAATACCTCACATACAAAATATAGACAGAATTTTAAAGACTGCAAGAGAAAAGAATCAAATTACATTCAGGGGGCAACCAATACGATATCAGCAGATTTTTCAATCCAGACCCTAAAAGCTAGAAGGGCCTGGAACAACATTTACCAAGCCCTGAAAGAAAACAGATGTCAACCAAGAATCTTATACCCAGCAAAACTTACTTTCAGATTCGACAACGAAATAAAATCCTTCCATGATAAACAAAAGCTAAAAGAATTTACAAAAAGAAAGCCGACATTACAGAACATTCTCAGCAAAATATTCCATGAGAAAGAGATAAAAACAACGATGCAAATCAGTGACAGGAGGAACTAGCCTAAAGGAATAGCCAAATAAAGGAGAAACCAAATCATGTCAAAAAACAAAAATGAGTCAAATGACTGGGAATACAAATCATATCACAATAATAACCCTGAATGTTAATGGCCTGAACTCATCAATTAAAAGACATAGACTACCAGATTGGATTAAAAAGAAAAATCCAACAATATGCTGCCTGCAAGAGACTCATCTCATAGAAAGAGATACCCACAGACTAAAGGTGAAAAGATGGGAAAAAACATACCATGCACAGGAACACAGCAGAAAAAGCTGGAGTATCCATCCTCATTTCAGATAATGTGGACTTCAAGCCAAAACTAGTCAGAAGGGATAAAGAAGGACATTACATATTGCTTAAGGGAAGCATAAATCAACAAGGCATAATAATCATAATTATCTATGCCCCGAACATTGGCTCATCCATGTATGTCAAACAAATCCTTCTCAATTCCAGAAATCAAATAGGCCACAACACAATAATACTAGGCAATTTTAACACACCTCTCTCACCACTGGATAAATCTTCCAAACAAAAATTGAAAAAAGAAACCATAGATCTCAATAACACAATCAACAATTTACACTTGATGGACATACATAGAATATATCATCCGACAAAGAACAAATACACTTTCTTCTCAGCAGCACATGGATCCTTCTCTAAAATAGACCATATTTTATGCCCCAAAGCTACTGTTAGCAAATAAAAGAAGATAGAGATACTACCTTGTATTCTATCAGATCATAATGGATTGAAATTAGAAATAAATGACAGAATAAAAAACAGAAAATTCTCCAATACCTGGAGATTAAATAATACACTATTATATGATGAATGGATAACAGAAGACATCAGGAGGGAAATAAAAAAGTTCTTAGAAGTAAACGAGAACAAAGATACATCATATCAAAATCTCTGGGACACTATGAAAGCAGTACTTAGAGGAAGATTTATTTCATGGAGCGCATTCAACAAAAGAAGAAAAAATCAACAAATAAACAACTTAACACTGCAGCTCAAAGCCCTAGGAAAAGAAGAGCAGACCAACACCAAAAGTAGTAGAAGGCAGGAAATAATTAAAATCAAGCCGAAATCAATAAAATTGAACCAAAAGAAACAATAGAAAAAATTAACAAAATGAAGAGTTGGTTCTTTGAAAAAATAAACAAAATTGATAAACCCTTAGCCACACCAACAAAGAGAAAGAGAGAGAAAACTCAAATTACTAAAATTCAGAATGAACAAGAAAATATCACCACATACACGAGTGAAATAAAAAACAATTAGAAGCTATTTTGAAAATCTATACTCCAACAAAACAGAAAACCTCGAAGACATCAACAAGTTTCTAGAGACATATGAATTACCTAAACTGAACCAGGAGGACATACAACTTAAATAAATCAATTTCAAGCAATGAAATAGAAGAGGTCATCAAAAGCCTACCAACAAAGAAAAGTCTGGGACCAGACGGGTTCTCAGCTGAGTTCTACAAAACCTTTAATGAAGAGCTCATTCCAATACTCCTCAAAGTATTCCATGAAATAGAAGAGGAGGGAACCCTCCCAAATTCATTCTATGAAGCCACTATCACCCTGATACCTAAACCAGACAGAGACACATCAAGGAAAGAAAATTTCAGACCAAAATCCTTAATGAACAGCGATGCAAAAATTTTCAACAAAATTTTAGCAAATCGCATACAAAAATATATAAAAAAGACAGTGCACCACGATCAAGTGGGTTTTATCCCAGGGATGCAAGGTTGGATCAGCATCTGGAAATCAATAAATGTTATTCACCATATCAACAGACTTAAAGTTAAGAATCACATGATTATTGTGATAGATGCAGAAAAAGTATTCGATAAGATACAGCATTCCTTCATGCTCAAAACACAAGAAAAAATAGGGATAGTGGGAACATTCCCTAAAATTGTAAAGGCCATCTATGCTAAGCCGATAGCCAATATCATTCTAAATGGTGAAAAACTGAAAGCATTCCCCCTATAACCTGGAACAAGGCAGGGATGCCCTCTTTTATCACTTCTATTCAACATTGTCCTGGAAACTCTAGCCAGAGCACTTAGACAGACCAAGGAAATTAAAAGGACACAAATAGAAAAAGAAGAACTCAAACTATCCCTGTTTGCTGATGACATGATTATGTATTTAGAGGAACTCAAAAATTCCACCAGAAAACTTTTAGAACTCATAAGTGAATTCAGTAAGGTAGCAGGAGATAAGATCAATGCTCATCAATCTAATGCATTTTTATACATAAGTGATGAATCTTCAGAAAGAGAAGTTAGGAGAAC
Organism: Sciurus vulgaris; assembly: GCF_902686455.1. Classification (NCBI taxonomy): domain Eukaryota; kingdom Metazoa; phylum Chordata; class Mammalia; order Rodentia; family Sciuridae; genus Sciurus; species Sciurus vulgaris. The sequence continues at coordinate 86,151,091 of NC_136465.1, forward strand.
TACCCCATTCACAATAGCCTCAAAAAAAAAAAAAAAATACTTGGGAATCAATCTCACAAAAGAGGTGAAAGACCTCTACAATGAGAACTACAGAACACTAAAGAAAGAAATTAAAGAAAATCTTAGAAGATGGAAAGATCTCCCATGTTCTTGGATAGGCAGAATTAATATTGTCAAAATGGCCATACTACCAAAAGTACTTTACAGATTCAATGCAATTCCAATCAAAATCCCAATGATGTACCTTACAGAAATAGAGCAAGCAATTATGAAATTAATTTGGAAGAATAAGAAACCCAGAATAGCTAAAGGAGTCCTTAGCAGAAAGAACGAAGCAGTGGGTATAGCAATACCAGATCTTCAACTCTACTACAAAGCAATAGTTACAAAAATGGCATGGCATTGGTACCAAAATAGACAGGTAGATCAATGGTACAGAATAGAGGACATGGACACATACCGAAATAAATGCAATTTTCTCATACTAGACAAAGGTGCCAAAAATATGCAATGGAGAAAAGTTAGCCTCTTCAACAAATGGTGCTGGGAAAACTGGAAATCCATATGCAACAGAATGAAATTAAACCCCTATCTCTCACTCTGCACAAAACTCAACTCAAAGTGGATAAAGGACCTTGGAGTGAGACAAGAGACCCAGCAGATTATAGAAGAAAAAGTAGGTCCAAATCTACAACATGTCGGCTTAGGATCAGACCTCCTTAATAGGACTCCCATAGCACAAGAAATAAAAGCAAGAATCAACAACTGGGATAGATTCAAACTAAAAAGCTTTCTCTCAGCAATGGACTCTATCAGTAATATGAAGAGAGAGCCTCCAGAGTGGGAGAAAATCTTTGCCACTCATACTTCAGATAGAGCGCTAATTTCCAGAATATATAAAGAACTCAAAAAGCTCTACACCAAGAATACAAATAATCCAATCAACAAATGGGCTAAGGAAATGAACAGACACTTCACAGAAGATCTACAAGCAATCAAAAGATATATGAAAAAATGTTCAACATCTCTAGTAATAAGAGAAATGCAAATCAAAACCACACTAAGATTCCATCTCATCTGAATTTGTATAGCAATTATCAAGAACACAAGCAACAATAGGTGTTGGGGAGGATGTGGGGAAAACGGCTCACTCCTACATTGTTGGTGGGGTTGCAAATTAGTGCAACCGCTCTGGAAAGCAGTATGGAGATTCCTCAGAAATCTTGGAATGGAACCACCATTTGACCCAGCTATCCCACTCCTTGGCCTATACCCAAAGGACTGAAAATCAGCCTACTGCAGAGATACAGCCACATCAATGTTCATAGCTGCTCAATTCACAATAGCCAGATTGTGAAACCAACCTTGATGTCCTTCAATTGATGAATGGATAAAGAAACTGTGGTATATATATACAATGGAATATTACTCAGCCATAAAGAATGATAAAATTATGGCATTTGCTGGCAAATGGATGAAATTGGAGAATATCATGCTAAGTGAGATAAGCCAATCTCAAAAAACCAAAGGACGAACGATCTCGCTGATAAGCAGATGATGACACATAATGGGGGGTGGGAGGGGTTAGTGTTAGTGTTAGGGTTAGGGTTAGGGTTAGGGAGGGGGCAAGAATGGAGGAAGGAAGAACTGAATAGAGGGAAAAGAGGGGTGGGAGAGGTGGGGGTAAGGGAAAAAATTACAGAATGAAACAACATTATCCTATGTAAATTTATGATTACGCAAATGTATGCCTTTACTCCATTTACAAACAGAAAAACAACATGTATCCCATTTGTTTACATTAAAAAAAAGTGTTTTGCTTGATGCTGATATAAACACTTCAGTATTCTTGTTATCGCTGTTTGCATGGTTTATCTTCTTTATTGTTTTACTTTTGGTATTTTTGTATGCTTACTCTAAGTTGTGTCTCCTGTGGACAGCATATTGTTGAATTATTCTGTTGTTTTTTTAAACCCAGCCACAGAAGCTCTCTGCCTTTGAATGGAACTGGATTATTTAACCCATCCTCATTCAATATCATTATTGATATACTTGAATTTAGATCTGTTATTTTTCTCTTCTCTGTGTCTCTTGGAGTTTGTTCCTCTCATTCTCCTTTATTTACTTTTTCATGAATAATAAATTAAGTGTAATTTAAGTGTAATTTTCATAAATCAATAATTTAAGTGTAATATTTCATTTCATTAATTAGGTTGTGCTTAATAATGAATGGATATTTTTCCCCAAATCAGGTAAAAGGCATATATGAAATATGTTCTTGTAATTTCTATTCAACATTCTCTTGTATGTTCTAGCTAGGACAATTAGGCAAGGAAAGTTAAAAATATCAAGAGATAAAGGGTTATTTAGTACTTTCTGCATATGTAAGTGACAAGTTCAAGTTCTTATTTAAAAAATGAGTTCATATTATTCACTAAAATATTACTAACAAAGGAATTCAACAAAACTGCACAATATAAAATTAGTACAATAGTCAGTTTTATTTCTAAATACTCACAATAAACTAACTACAGAAATAAAACTAAGTCCATAGTTGTATTCAAATAAAATCTAAAGAATAAAATTTTTCTAATAAATATAATGAAAGATGTGCAACACTTCATACTTGCAGATTACAAGTGTGTTTGAAAGATATGAACTAAGATTAAAATAAGTGGAAAATCACCTTATGGTTATTGACTTCAGGAATTAATGTTGTTGAAATGGTAACACTTTGTAAACCCACCTATGGATTCATTGTTATTACCAATATAACATTAGCTGACTTCTTTGTAGAAATTGACAAGCTGATTCTAAACTTCACATGGACTTACCAGAGAACTGGAATAGCTTAAACAATCCTGAAAAAAGGAATAGAGTGTTGAGAGAGACTCCCACTTTCTTATTTTAAAGCTTAATACAAAATTATAACAATCAAAATAGTGTGGTACTGGCACAAGAATTGTGTTTCAGTCAGCTTTTTCATAGCTGCAATCAAAATACTTGACTAGAACAGTTAGAAGAGGTAAAGTTTATTATGGGACTTATGCTTTCAGAGATCTCAGTCCAGGGAAGGCTGGCTCCATTCCTTGGGGCTAGAGGTGAGGCAGAACATCATGATGGAAGCGGATGATAGAGGAAAGTGGCTCAGGACATTGCACTAAAAAGCAGAGACAGACAGACTCCACTTGCCAGGGACAAAATATGTACCCCAATGGCAATCTCCTATGACCTACTTCCTCCAGCCAGACTCTGCCTGCTTTCAGTTTCCACCCAATTAATCCCTCTCAGGGGATGAATTCACTGATTGAGTGAAGGCTCTCATAACAATCATTTTACCTCTGAACTTTCTTGCATTGTCTCACACATGAGCTTTTGGGGGATACCTCATATCTAAACACATAGAAATATAGATTAATGGAATAGTACTTTGAGTTCAGAAATCAACCATGGTCTAATTTTTAACATGGATGTATTTTTACTGAAGATATACAGATGGCAGACAATACTTGGAAAGAGTATCAATATTATTAGTCATTAGGGAAATGAAAATCCAACACAAGGAGGAAACACTCTATACCTGCCACGTCAGCCATCATGTTTTAAGTGGAAAGAAATACATTTTAGCAAAGATATGGGAAAAAAGGGAACCCTTACATTGTGCTGGTAGAAAGTAAAACAATGTTAGGTTGATTGGTACTAGGGTGTCATTGCTTCTGTGTCCCATCACCAGAGCAATGTAATAATATGTGTATACCAACCCATATTCATGCCTCTATCTATCTATCTATCTATCTATCTCCCTCTCTATCTATCTATCTATCTATCTATGTATTTATTATCTACTTATCATCTATCTAGATATATCCATTTGAGCCAAATAGGCTAAACATGGCTTCATATTAGTGTTTCCAACTGTAATCTATTACCACATGAATCATTTAAGCTTTATCCCTTTACTTGCATGCAACCTCTGAGTAGAAGAGTAAAAAATGTAGCTCCCACTGTCTGCCTTCCATTTGCTTAATAGTTCAAATTTACTATACATGTACAATTTTAAACTTGCATTCCAATGGAGGGAGAAAATAATCCACTAGAGTGCAGTGCTTCTGTATAATTCCTTTTGCCTTTTATCTCAGACTTCATTTAATTCCAGTTACTTCAGTCAGCATCATGTTTCCACCTCACACCACCTATGTCAGAGGGTTGCTTCATATATACATAACATAATTCTTAAACTCCTTATGCTGATATTTACTCTTTATGTTTTAGAGTTCTGTGCAATAATGTTTCTAGGTGTTTCTTTACCACATTTGTGGTAAATTGTTACAACAACCCCAGAAAACAGTGATTTTTGAATATTTTTTCAGAGTGGCTTGCCTTTTCTTTTCTTTTCCATGTATTCCACAAAGTAAAAATATTTAATTTCTCATTTCAGTTTAATATTAATTGTATTAAAGCCAATTTTTAGGTTTCCTAATTTGGTAGATTATGCTTTTGTTGTCATATCATCAGCAAAAACAAGTTCATGAAAACTTTCTCCTAGAAAAATTTTCCTAGAAGTTTTAAGTCTATGAACAACTTTGAGTTTATTTCTTTTAGTTTACTTTTTTGTAAAAGGTGTGAGATATTCCTGGATGTTCTCATTCTCTATCTCTCTCTCTCTTCCTTCATCCATATTCCTCCCTCCCTTCCTTCCTTCCTTCCTCCCTCCCTCCCTCCCTCCTTTCCTTCCTTCCTTCCTTCCTTCCTTCCTTCCTTCCTTCCTTCCTTCCTTCCTTCCTTCCTTCCTTCCTTCCTTCCTTCCTTCCTTTCTTCCTTCCTTCCTTCCTTCCCCAAATATTTAATCATTCCAGAGTCATTTGATGAAATGATCATCTTTCTGTATTGCATTTCCTATGATCCTGTCAGTAGGTTAAATGGTTCTATTTTTTGTGAGTCTTTCCCTCTAGGTGTTTATTCTATTGTATTGGTATATGTATCTATTCTTTCATGTATAGCATGCTGTCTAGATTATTGTAACTTTAGTAATGCTTGGAGTATCAGTCTTCTAACTATACTTTTTTCTCCTTTGGTATTATATGTCTCCTTTCTACCTGTTGCCTTTCCATATAAATTTTAGAAATGGTGTATTGACACAAAGTTCCTTGTTAGAATTTTGACTGGAATTTCATTGAATTTAAAGATCATAAAGGAATGAATTGCTATCTTAACAAGATTAAGTATTCCAACCTGTGAACATAAAGTCTCTCTCGACATATTTAGGTTTACTCTGATTTCTTTTGAACAGGTTTTATAGATTTCTGAATATTTTGTTATACATATTTTATTTCACATACCTAAATATTGGCTATTTGATACTATTATAGTTCTTTTTAAAAATACTTCAAATTATTTTATTTACTTATTTATTTTTACAGAGGAACTTTGAATATTGACTACTGATTCACTGTCCTAAGAACTAGACTTGTTTTTTAGTTTCTAAAGTTCTTTTATGCTTTCAAGGATTCAAAAAAAAATTGACAGCCATGTCATCTGCAAATGTCATTTCTCTTTTCTAATATAGACCATTTTTCTTATTTTAATGTACTGTTGTACAAGTCTGGTGAGAGTACATCCTTGCCTTGTTCATGATCTCAAGATAAAGAAATGTAAATAGCAGTAAGGTTTTTCTGTGGATATTTGTTTTTCTAGTTGAGAAAGTTTCTCACTGTTAGTTTATTGAGAAACTTTATTTTAAAATCACAAATAATATTATATTTTGTCAAATTTTTTTACATCAATTAATATGATGATATGTTTTTTCTTCTTAAGCATGTTATATTATGTTGAACATGACTTACATATCTTTAATAAATGCCAGTCTTGAGTATGATTTTTCATACATTGATGACTTTGATTTGCTTATACTTTGTTGAGAATTTCTGATTTACTATTTATAATAAATGTTGATCTGTTATTTTTCTCATAATGCCTTTATCTAGTTTTGTTTTAAGGGAAGTTGGTTCCATACCCTGTGCTGTGTGTTTCATGTATATTTATTTTCTGGAAGATATTGTGGAGTACTGGTATCATTTGTTGCCTAAATATTGCATATAATTCATCAATGAAAGCATTTGGGCCTGGTGCATTTCATTTTGGAAAATAGTTAATTCCATTTTATTAATAGATAGAAGGTTGTTCCAATTATCCCTTTCTACAAATGTGAGTTTTATTAATTTGTCTTTCAGTGAATTTTTTCTTTTAATGTAATTTTCTAAATATATGAGCATACAGTTGTATATAACGTGTTTTGTGGCTCAGAATGTAGTCTAACTTGCTTTATCTTAGCTTGAAACCAACATGCATTCTGTTGTTATTGGCTAGAGTATCCTATAAATGACTATTATAGAATATAGTATCAAATGGCAATTATATCCCTTTAATTTATGGTGTTTTCAGTTCAGTTTGCTTTAATATACACATTTAATGTTCATGGAATCAGCCAGCAGTGATGACACCTCTTTGATTTCTGATTTTGGTTATTTGTGTCATCTCATTTTTGTTGGTTAACTCACATGGAGGTTTGTCTATTATACTAACATTTAGTACATAAATTTTCGGTCTTATTTTTCTCTATTATGTTTCTATTTTTAAATTCATTGATTTCTGCTCTAATTTCTCTTTCTTTCAGTTTACCTAAGGATTGATTTTTTTCTTCTCTATTGTTTCCAAGATGTGAACTTACATAATTGATATTAAAACTTTTTATTTTCTAATCTATTAACCTAATGCTAGAAGTTGCCCTCAACCTACTATTTCACTGTCTCATGAATATTTATATATTGTAATCGTGTTTTCTCTCAATTCAAAATAATTTTTTCATTTCTCTGCAGACTTCTCATTTGACTTATCAACTATTTAAAGGTGAATTTTTAAATTTTCAAGCATATGGATCTTTTTCCAGTTGACTTTCAGCTATTATACTGTGGTCTGAGAACATTCTTTGTAGTATCATAATACATAATTTGTTAAGATGTTTCATGGCTCAGAACAAGGTCTAGCTTCATAAATGCTTTATCTTAGCTTGAAACCAATGTGCATTCTGTTGTTATTGGCTAGAGTATTCTATCAATAGCTATTAAAGAATATATTACCAAATGGCAAGTATATACATTTGACTGATGGTGTTTTCAGTTCAGTTTTTGCCTGCTTGATCTATAAACTTCTGAGAGAATGGTTTTAAATTTTTGAAACATAGTTAATGTGGTTTGTCTATCTATATAGTGCTTAATTCCTCTGTTATTAATTTTGACATTTTGTTATTAGATGCATACATTTAGAATCTTTATGTTTTCTTGGAAAATTGTCTTTTTTTCTGTTTATTTTTCTTTCATATCTTCAATTCTTCTTATCTTTGAGTCTGGTTTGTCTAAGATTAATACAACTATTAGAGCTTCATTTTGATTAACGCTGATATATTCTATTTTTCCAGACTTTATTTTAACCTATCCATGTCTTTATATTTTAAGGGAACTTCTTGTTGACAACATATCATTAGATGCTCTTTCTTAATCCTCTTTGCCACAATCTCTGTCTTTTTAACTGGCATCTGTGGAACATTCACATTTAACATGATTACTGATATCATTTGATTAACACCTACCATATTTGTAACTGTTTTCAATTTTTCAAATTTTTTCATTTCATTTTCCTCATTTTCTGTCCTTGCCAGTAACATTCATTGTTTAAGATATATTTTCATTTTATGTCATCTCAGCACATTCATTTAGTGTTTTAAATTTTCTCCAGTGTTGATAGTATATATTTTAAATAATAATAAAGTTTCAAATAATATTGCACAAGTTCATATGTAGTACATGTTTTTAGAGTATTTCCAATATGTTCATACATTTCTCAAATATCACTCTTATGCATTTCACTTACCTCTTTGCAGTGATAACCCAGTCTATCATTAATATTATTTGTTTCAACTGTTTTATTTTAGATCAGTTATTTTGCCTTCTTTTATTCCTTATCTGATACTCTTACAGTCTTCATGAAGAGCTGTTCTGATGTATATTATTTTCCTTTGGCCAGAAGAATTTTTCTTAAAGATTTATTTTTGGCAGATCATACTTGCTCATGATGAATTCCTCCAGTTCATGTGTCTGACATAGTCTTGATTTCTTCTTCACTTCTGAAGGACAGTTTTACTGAATATAAAATTCATAAGTTGAAGAATTTTTTTTTTCTTTCAACACTTAAATATTAGCTTCCCTTCAGGCTTACATGATTTCAAATGATAAGTTCATTGCAGTTCTAATTCTTGTTTTTCTAAAGGTGTGGTTTTTGTTTTTCCTCTGGCTTTGTTCAAGATTCTATTATTTAATTTTCTGCAGTTTGATTATGATATGACTAAATGTACATTTCAAGGTATTTATTCTGCATAGCATTCTCTTCATTAATTTGGCAAAGTTCTCGGTAGTTATCATTTAATGTGTTTCTTCTGTCCCCTTCCTTTTTCTCTTTCTTTATTATACTTTTGTTTATGTTGCACCTTTGAACTTCTCCTGCAGTTCTTGCATCTTGTTTTGTTTTGTTCTTACTTTTTTCTCTCTAAGTACCTATTGACATATCTTCAACTGCACGTACCTTCGTACTGAAAAAAGAAGGCTAAAGACATTGTGATGGGGGGGAAATGTCCTACCTGCTCTGAAAGAAAGTTGGGCAAAGACTTTTTTTCCTGGGGATTAGATCTTTGCTATGAAGAGTTTAAAGCATATCTCACCATACCTAACAACTCTTCATCCTCTGCCAGATCTAAGAATGAACTTTTTGGATATTCACCATGAGATGTTGATGGGATTCTTGGAGAGATAACCCATGAAAGTGTGCAACCCCCAAATATTTTTCCCATTCCTCTAAGACTTTCTTATTCTAAAACTATTTTACCTTCAGGACCCATCAATTCCTTAGTTTCTATGCAAATGTATCTACCAGTTTATGGTTCCAGTGTGTTTGACTTTTAGTAAATAAATTTTGGGAGGAGAGCTCCAGTTTATAGAACTAGAATTTCTTCTATCTAAAAAAGTATATGTACCTTTGAGAAAGTTAATAGGAAAAGGATAATAGAATCCTCATTCTCTGAAACCTCTGGAAGTCTTTACTGTGCACAGTCCTATCAGCATTCTGGTCTTCTGGCTTCCCATCAGAATCACCCAGGAAGTTTCACCTAACAACAATCTAAAACTTTTCCAGCTTACGTTGCTAAACTTTCCAAAAGTCTTCCTACAAATTCATAAAAGCTCCAAAAACTTCTGCACCATATGGTCAGGTTAGTCAACAGCAAGGACCCCATATCTCCATACCAATTTCTGTTTCAGTCAGCTTTTTCATGCTGTGACTGAAAGAGCTGACAAGAATAATTTTAAGGAGGAAAAGTTGATTGGGGGCTCACAGTTCCAGATGTCTCAGTCCATAGAAGGCTGGCTCCATTTCTTGGGGTAAAGTAGAACCTCTAGCTCTTGGGAGGAAGGGTGTGGTAGAGGAAAGAAGCTCAGGACATCACATAAGGAAAGAGAGAGGGAGGGAGAGATAGAGGAGCAACAGACTCCACTCACTAGGCATAAAATATATACCCCAAAGCTGTGCCCCCAATGCTCTACATCTTCCAGCCACACCCTACTTGCCTAAAATCACTCATTTAATGTCCAGGGATTAAAATGCTGATTGGGTTAAGACTCTCATAATCAAATCATTTCACCTCTAAAGAAAAACTTCTTGCATTGTCTCACATGAACTTTTAGGGGACACCTCACATCTAAACCATAATAACCATTATCTACTATGCTCTTTCATTTTGTCTGGACATGAGATTTATATTATCAGTATATATCATTTCATTTATATGAGCCTTGTAAGAGGGTCTATCAAATTGATGCAAAAATAGTACACAGGACTAATTAAATTTAGCTTATGAAATGCAGTTGTTTTACTCAACTAAGCCGATCACAGAGAACACAATGCCAATTAGTTTTAATTTCCACTAAAGCTGTTTCATAGACTTAAAATTGGAAAGCATTTGATTTTCAACTAATATAGATAGCTCAAGGCATAGCAAAAAATGCTTTCCTCATCTTGCTAAGAGATCAAACTCTTTTTAAATCGTTAACTTCCATATCAATCATAGCATAATCAGAGGTGCATGAATCTGTCTATACTGAGAGATATAAAAATATTTGTCAGTGCTTTAAACATTTTTCACAGCCAAATACATTATTTAATTCAAAGTTAAAGGGCTCATACTAAAGTTCAAATAATTTTAGTGGATTAGGTGTCATTATGTGAACATCTTTGTCAGCAATTACTGGGTATAAAAATATGAAAACAAGTACAATTTGTCTAAAATAGACATTTTTCCTTTGAAAGGTAATATGAATGTTTCTTTAGTTGCCCTCTTTTATGAAAATCTAGAAATTAGAATCAGCTAGGAGAGTGTCAAAAATTTACCTTCACTTTTCCAAAACTGAAGTTCAATTGAGCTCTAACATCAAATAAACAGTCTTTACCTTTAACACTGATGCACCCAAAAGACAGTTTCTATTCATTTTGTATGATTAAAGCTACATTAGGAATATAAATGTATTAATTTATAGATATGGATACTAATTACTTAAATATTGAGTTAAAAACCAGGCATTAATATGTGTGGAATAATTGATTCTTGCTGTAAAAGAAAACCGTAATAAAGGACTTGAAAGTGCTGTCACATTTCACATTACTAGTAAAATCTCAGAATATTTAAAAAATATTCTGGGAGAAAATGTCTTGGGGCTTTCTTACTGAGAATGAATATGTTTGAAAAGATCAAATAATATTCACATATGTCAAATACAGGTTTTAATAACACTTAGAGATAATGAATAAAATTAAAGTAGGTCAATTTAAGTCATTTATTTTCCAAAAGGAGTTACACATCATAATCACTACTTGTTAAGATATAATTAAAAGCAAAAGATGATATTTACCAAAGAAAGCTGTTACTGAATGTTTAAAAAAAAACTCAACATGAGTTATTTTATCATCTGATTTTCACATTTATCTCTTTTAACATATCAGCATTTTGTAGTTAATGGCCATGTAAATATGACAATGTGATAATAATTGACATAAGAGTAAAGATCAGTCATGAAAATAAAATGCCTTTGTTTAATCACTGATGTTTTAGCAGCTACTATATTTGTGATTGAAAAATAAATCAGATATTTTCTAGCATATATGAAAAAAAAACTCCATGGGCTTATATTTGTTCCCATCTCTAGGAAAAAATGATTCCAAAAAAAGTGAGAAGCATTTCTTGGGTTCATCAAAACTAATCCTAAATTTAAAACAGGATCTTTACATATACTTAGTTATTGCTTTAGCAAAACTTTTAATCTATGTAAGTCTCTAGCACTAAGTTTCTCAGATCATGATTTCAAAGAGATTGCTCTCATTAGAGAGCATAATTAGCTTAATAAAAGTATGTCATGGTTCAACATAAATATCTAATTTCCTTTCATACTCAAGAAGCTGTTTCTTTTAAAAATGTGATTAAACTTCTAAAAATCTAGTAAATATACTGCATAGATGGGTTTTCTATAATGGCCATCAGTTAAAATGACTACGCTGAAAGAATTCCAGATAAGCAACATTCTTTCTAGAAATTTGTGTAATTTCTTAATCTTTGAAGGAAGTAGAAGGTGAATGACCCAGAATTAACAGAGGAATTGATAGTTGAAGTAAATTAGGTATTATAATCTTTACTCTTTGTAGACATAGCAGATGACATTTTATTTTTTTAATTCTACATTTTGGATGATTTCAAAGAATGATTCATTTATCTATTACTTGTCTATTATTTTAAAAATAACAATTATTGCTGTTTCCATCATATTATGTGGGATTAACTAAAATACATGCTTGATAAAATTCGCTTTAAGTCTAAGACTAAAAATATACTAATACTTTTCCTTTTCTAAATCAGAATTTAGAATTAATGAGGCAGAGCTAATTAATACTCTATAAAATAAGATACTGCTGATGGAATTATATAAACATGGCTTTCAGTGGTTTCAAGTGGTTTGTGGTTTCAAGAAAAAAGAACGACTAGTCTAAATTTTTTCACATATCTACATATATATATTCTTTCTTTTTTTACTTTTTGTTTCTTCATCAGTTTTCTTTTCCTTTTTATTTTTGACTAGTTTTTTGATACTGGGATTTGAATAGTACTCTTTGACATTTTACCACTGAGCCACATCCATGCCCTATTTATATTACTTTTTAATTTTGAGACAGTGTCTAGTTAAATAGCTTAGGGACTCACTAAATTGCTGATTCTGGTCTTGAACTTGTGAACCTCCTGCCTCAGCCTCTCCGGTTGCTAGAATTACAGGACAATATCACCACACCCAGTACCAGTACCTTTTTTTTTTTTAACTTTTTCAGAAAAGAATATATAATCTTTATTTTTTTGTGCCAGCTTTTTAAAATTTTTGTCCAAAATTGTATCTGTGAGGTATATTTCTGGTTCTGCATATCTTCATTTTCCTATGATTGTATTTAATAAGTGGAAAATCATGTAAACATATCATTTAAATATTAAAATATCCTCATGTTCCTGAAATGAATCCAATATTTTTTCTTCAATATGCAAAATTTTATAGCAAATAAGTCTTTTAGGAGTTGCTATAAACTTATTGTTTGTAATTACCTTTTCAGATTATATCAGGATTATTTTGATACTATGAAATGGAACTCTTCCTTTTTGTATTCTTTGAAGGAGTTTATAAAGATGTGAATTATTTTTCTTAATTATTTAGACAAACTCAAATTGTAGCTTTTTGAGTGGTTCTGGAATTGCCTTTGTGATTATTGCTTTTCTTAATGGGTGCGTTTTTAAACAAATGAAGATAATTTAATTTTTTATTTTCTTTTTTGTCTAGTTGCAGGAATGTTGCCTAAGTGTATCTCTTGATGAATATATCTATTTCATTGACACATTCATATTTATTGGTATAAAGCTTTTCATTATATCATTCCTTATCCTCACCAATGCATTTTAATTATTACTTTTTTAAAATCGTAAATATACAAATTTTAGTTGGATATATTTATGGCATACAAAGTGATGTCATGATTCATGGATGCAATGTAGATAATTAAATCAATATGATTACCAAATCTATCACCTCACATTTTATCATTTTTCTGATGAGGACATTTTGAAATTTACTTTCTCAGCAACTTAAAAATGTATATTATCATTAGTTTCATGCTGTGTAGATGTTTTAAAGTGATCATTCCTCTTGTCTAATTGAGGCTTTGTACCCTTTGAATATCATCTCCCTAACCCCAGTCCCCATCCACCCAACCTCTATAACCACTTTCTGCTTCCCTAAGTTTAGTGAGAACACACAATATTCATGTTTCTGTGCTTGGAATATTTCACTTAGCATAATGTTCTCCAATTCCATCCATGCTGTTTCAAGTGACAAAATTTCTCTTTTCAGGTTAAATGCAATCTTTGTGTGTGTGTGTGTGTGTGTGTGTGTGTGTGTGTGTGTGTGACATTTTCTTTATTCATTCATCTATCAGTGGAAGCTTTTGTTGGTTCCATATTTTGGCTACTGTGAATAATGCTTTAATGAACATGGAAGTGCAGACATTTTTTGACAAAATGATTTGAAATCTTTTGAGTAAATATCTAGAAGTGAGGTTGGATCATATGTTAATTTTTTGAAAATTTTTTGAGGAAACTCAATACAGTGTCCTGTAAAGTTTGTACTAATTGAAGTTCTTACCAACAGTGTAAAAGTGCTTCCTTTTGTATACTTTCTCACCAACACATTTTATAACTTGTCTTTTTGTAGTAGCTTATTCCTACTTTCAGAAGAAGATGTTTATATTTTCACTGTTGAGTATGATGTTAGCTATGGGCTTTTCATATATGACCTCTATTTTGTTGTCCTCTTTTCCTGGTTGATGTGAGTTTTTATCACACAAGCGTGTTGCATTTTATCAAGTACTTTTTGGCATCTATTGAGATGGTCATGTGATTTTTATCTTTCATTCTTAATGTATATTACATTAATTGATTTTCTTAAGTTGGAACAACCTTGCATCTCAAATGCCACATTGATAAGAGTGCAAAAAAATGCACAAAAGGGAGAGGATAGTGTATTCTTTAAGTGGGGATGGGAAAACTGATTGCTTACTTAATAAAGCATGAAATTAATCCCTTATAACATTTACGAAAATAAATTCAAAATGAATAAGACTTAATTGTGACATCTAATATGTAAAAGTACTGGAATAAAACTTAGGAAAAATATCTTTTATCATTGGTCTTCACAGTGAATTCACAGGTTTAAGGTCAAAGGCAAAGGTGAAAAAAGCAAAAATATGCAAGTTGACTACATCAGACTGAAAGGCACTTGCTGAGCAAAGAAAACAGCAAAATGAAAAAGCAGCAGATGGAACAGGGCAACATATTTCAAATCATGTATCAGACAAGGAGTTAATTTTCCAAATATATGAAGAACTCAAGTAAATCAATAGCAAACAGATAAAACAGTCTGATTGAAAAGGAGTAAGAGCTTGAATTGATTTATCGAAAGAAAACCTTCAGATGATCAGCTAGTATAATAAAAAGATTCTCAACATTACTAGTAATCAATAAGTGCAAACTGAACCCTAACGAGACCTCACTTCATACCTGTTAGAAATGACTATTATCATGAAACAAAACAATAAAAACAAAAGTGTTGGCAAAGAAGTAAAAAAATCAGAACCCTTGCACATTGTTAGTGGAATTGAAAAATGCTGCAACCACTATGAAAAACAGTAGGATTTTCTAAAAAATTAAATATAGACTACTTTATGATCCTGCAATACTTCTGGATATTTATTCAAAAGAACTGAAATAAGGATTCTGAAGAAATATTAACGTCCTCACAGTCTTGATGGCATTCACAATAGGCAGATGTGGGAACAACCTACATGTCCATGAATGAATGATAACACACACACACACACACACACACTCTCTCTAACTCATTTATTCACCATCAGCTTTAAAATAGAAGGAAATCCTACACTGTGACATGGATAATGCTTGAGGATATAATGCTAAATTAAATGAGCCAGTCATGATACAAATACTGCATGATTCTACATAAACAAACTATCAAAAATAGTCAAACTCATAGAGTCGGAAAGCAGAATGGTGGTTTGTTGGTTCATGGAGGAGGAAGTAATGGGAAGCTGTAATCGGTGTGTATAAAGTTTCAATAATGCAAGATGAATAAGTTCTAGAAATATACTGTATAATATTGTTTCTATGTTTCCTTATATTGTACACTTAGTACACTTAAAATCCACTGAGTATAGATTTCAAGAAAATTTAAAATTAAAAAAAAATAGTGTCACCATTTTCAATGTTTGGCCACTGAACTTTAAACCTCCATTTTCTACACGCTATTACTTAATCTACAAATCATTATAAGTTGCTATTTTTAATTTACCCCAGTTATTTTTTATTACTTATGAGATATTTGACAAAATAAGAGTCATTTTGAAATGAAATATTCCAATTGCAAAAGTGAAATTTTTCAAGTTGTTAGTTTAAAAAAATTTTTTAAAACACTCAACATACTACAAAAAATTTAAATATATGTGCATAATAAATATAAAACATGGATAGAAGGGATTCAGACAGACTTCAAGTCAGTGTTTATTTCTGAGATTAGAAGATGGAGAATTTATTTTTCAGGGTCACTAGAACTGGGGCAAAGTGGGATTACTTGAACTAAGACTGATTATGAAGGAATGTGCAGGAGGTAGGACACTGTGCACTGGATTTACTGCAGGAAAACTGTCCCATTCCTAAATCAGATCTCAGAGAAAAGAAAACTTGCCAATCGTTAGCTATGATTTTGGTTGGAAAATAGTCACCACAAAGTGTTCATCAGAGGATGATGTGACCAGATGTTATCTCTTCTGTCTCCTATAATGTTCTACTAAGGCTTTCCAGTGGCGTTCTAACTGAAAGAAGTAAGGGAACCTGTTGAATAGATAGATATAGATCAGCCAACTGTGGCAGTAAAGATGGATAAAACTAGTAGATAGCAAAATAAAAACTAAATTTAATGTTTTCTCTTAAATCTGCAAGACTGAGAAAACTTACACATTTTAAATATTGTTTTTGTATAGATACAAAATCATTTGAACATTCTTCCTAGGATTAGAGAAATTCCCATAACATGAGTTTTTCTTTTCTGATAGGGAAGGCAAAATTTACTTTCCCAGTCTCCTTTCTTTCTGGAACCTGGAAACATGTGACCTAGGAGCTGCTGATCAAATAGGCCCAGTAATATATTAATGTATAAATTATAAATGGAGAAGCCAGCTCTGAAAGGGCTCCATCTATTGGTGATGCAATGCTAACAGGATTTTTGGAGGTAGCATTGCAACTCTTTTCTGGCCTCATGATTGAGAGTTGAATTGTTTGTAAACAGTAGTAGTATATTCCCTACATCAGTATTTTGAGTCTAACTCTCTGACCATATCAGATATTTTTGTGATAAACTTTCATAAATTTCTTTTATACTAATTAATATATATTCTTTTTTGCAGATATTAAACATGATATAGCATTTGGGGCCACACTGGAGCAAAAGAAATGATAATCTTTAAATAACATTGTAGCTAGTGATACAAAAACTAGTAGTATGAAAAAATGTGACTCAGCAGCCCACCATGTTCAAAGACAGAATCAGTAATAAAATTATTTCCTTTGATCTACAATTATAAATCTAGTGTTGAAGGTGAACTGTCAAGGTATCCAGTAGCTACTAGCAATAAACAGCATGATGGGCACAAATGGTTGAAAAAATGGGGGGACGAACTTGAAGCTTCCCATTGCACCAACAGGTAAGTAAATGCTCAAAATTCTTGGCTCATTTTATGTTAAAAAATCTGGGTGAAAATAATCTGTAATTTTTATAGGTCAGGTAAAATATAAGGCTTAAAAATTAATTCATGGTTTTCTAAATTCTTACAATTTTGGAGGATGGGATAGTCATTTATATGAAAATTAGAACATAGGTTTGAAAAGATAGAGCACAGTATTGGAAGGGGAAACTATCAGATGATTTAGATGGCTTAAGGAATTGTAAGAGGTCTATGGTACGGGGGGGAGACATGCAGATAGAAATGGTATTATGTTGATTTTTATGAGTAATGAAATGCAAGATATTATAAGAGGTGTCAAATTGAGGTCTTTTTATTCCCCAAATTCAAGTTTTCTCACATTTTGAGTAAAAAAAAAAAAAAAAAAAAGACATTAATGCTATCACTCAGGACTTCACCAATTTTTTGGCAAATTCACATGATATTTGGAGGAAACATGGTGAGTTTAAGGACAATTAAGATACACAGACATCCTAATTCAAATCCTAAGTTTACCGCTTATTATGGCTTACTGTGTGTACTTTCTTGTGTATGTGTCCATTTTCTTATCTGAATGCAAACAAAAACAGAAACAAAAACTACCTGCTAGAACAGTTGTAAGTATTAAATGAGATAACAATTATATCTTAGAGAAAAGTCTGATATAACATGTACATTAAGAAAAAAAGTATGTTTGGCCAGTTTAGAATCCAGATGGATCTTAAAAAATGACAATGTTTCATTGCAAGTTAAATTGTTTGTTGAATTTGTTGTTTTGGTTACTATGCCAAATCTGACTACTGGACACCATATAAGTGCACATGTGTGTATGTCTGATACCAGTTTTTCACTCTTGAGCTATCAAGGACTTTACCCTCTGTATTTCAAACATCTGGATAGCTAAAGGAGTCATTCTCTCTCACAAAACAAAGAAATTCACTTTCTAAACTCAAGTCTGTGTCTTTTCTATTTATATTGCGTAGATCTTAATATGTCTTTTATGTAACAGGATAAAATCTTATCCATTATATTGATAGGGGTAGTGCTAGGTTATTGTGCAAGAGATGTTCTGTATTTCTTGCAAAACTCAAAGACTGTAGACAGATGAGAGATAAAATGATTGAAAATAATGTCAGCCTAATAAAGTTCATTATAAAGAAAAATAGTGTTTCCACCTGCTATGATTTGAACATGTTCACCAAATCTTGATGTGATGGGAGCTTGCTCTTCAATGCAGTCATGCTGAGCAGTGGGACCTGAAATCAATGTCCTCACTGCAGGAGTCAGTGAGTTACTGATGGGGTTTGTTATGAAAGAGAATTTGGGCCACTTTTATTGTCTCCTTATGTGCTCTTTTGCATTTCTGCCTTTTAATATACGATGACACAATGTCTAGCTGGAGCTAGATGCTGGTCTCATAATCTTGAACTTAGTAACCTCCAGAATTTAAGACACAACTGTGACCCAGTCAGTTGATTTCTATTATAGAAGCACAAAATGGACTAAGGATACTATTCTTCTTCCAAATCTATTTTAAACTGATTTACCTATAATTTTTTAATGTTTGTTCTTTGCTTTCAGATGGTCTCTACCTTTAAATATTGTAAACTAACTCATTTATAGTATTGGGAGAATTGAATGATTTGTTTCATTCCTGAAATATTTTTTATTTCCCACTTGTTATTTTCTGCACATTTAATCTTTCCTCCATTTAAGTTAGATTAATTAACTTTCCTTTAATCATTGTTAGTTTTAACTTGTGTTTTGAAAGACTCTGGACATCCTGTCTAGAAGATACACCACCACGTTGCTACAAAGCACAGGTCCAGTGTTCTCTCCACTCCTGCACTCCTGCCACGTTACTGAATACTGCTCCTAGAGCTGAAACCACTCTTCTCTCTGGAAATATGACATGTCCTTCATGTCTGCTACCTGCACTGTAACAGAAGATCCATTATCCCTATTGTTTCATATAAAAATGTAAAATAATCCATATAAAATATTTATATAAGTGGTGGAACTTAAAACCATGCTTTCAGTTCCAAGGTGAATGATGTAAATCTTCCTTATAAGATGGTGCTTGATCCAAAAGGAAGAAGTTCAGAGGTGCAGTTGCTGGATAACAAAGATGACTGTCAAATATCTATTATCAGAGGCTTCCTGTTTGACTGTATATCATGAAAGAAGGAAAAATAAACAGGTAATTCTATTTATGAGGTATATTAAAAATAATTTAACATATGTTTATAAAGTTTTTTTCTTTGAAGATCACGGGCTCTTCAATCTTTGAATATCAGATTCTGAGTTCTTTAGTGTTTCATTTTTTGGCGTGCATTATCTTCATGATTTTGTAGAAATAGTCTGTAATTAATGGTCCAAACCTTTTAGAGAACCATATACAATAAAACCCAAGCCAAAATAAAAAAAATAAGAGAGAAGTAGAAGTAGAGGAAGCAGCAGAATTAAGAATACTAAACAAAAATCATTTTCATCATGCAGCAAGTGAATGCTATGTATTCATTCCAGCAATTAATACTGAGTCAGTTGTGCTGATTTCCTCAGTGGTCACAAAAGGAGATTCTAGATTCTGAAAATTAGAAAAATGCGAATGGTAATATATCTATAGAAATTTTTGAAGTTACTACAAAGAAAGAAAATTATTTTTCAAATTTTACTGTCTATATCTCTTGAAGAAAAGGAAAAATGAAGAGATCTAAAGATACAAAGAAAAGGAAAGAAAAATATAAAAGTAGTAAGAATGAATATATTAGTATAAATATAATTTATTAGTATTATAAATTAAAGAACTAAATATCTGAATCTTGGTAAAAATAAAGAATATGCATAAATAGTTTATGAATGTCCATACTATTTATTCTCATACAATGAATAAAATAATTAATTAACATGTATATCAAAGATAAAGAAATACTTATTTCTTGATATTAAAATAAACTAAAATCTAATACAAAATATTATAATTTAATTTAAATAAGTGGGACACAGATGTTCTCCCTATATTTATAAAATATAACTCCCTAAAACATAACAAGGATGAAACTCAGTATTTTCATTCTGAGCAGGAATTTTTGATGGTATTTTCACTAATCATTTATTTTAAGATAAATTTAGCTTTTCCTACTCACCACTCATCCTATTTTCACATTAGATTTCTTTTTGGTGAACCCATTAGCATCTCTTGGATCCGTGACTCACTTAGAAGATGGTATTCCGTGGTAGTGATTTAGTATTCCACCAAAATTAATTGATACTTTTATTTATTTCTCTATATTAGCAAGTTTCTTTCAAATCCACAGTTCACTTTGTGCCCTCATGTAGTTATAAGTTTAAATTTTAACTTCAATGCATTCATTATTATTGTCTTAAACCTAAAATAGGAAAAATGTTAATTATAACAATTAAAATAAAATTTTAATAACAAGCAAAATTGATTAAGGTGGTAATAGTGGCAGCATAAAGGAATGGTGTCAAACTGTAAAAATGACAGCCCGTGTTTTGTAAGGAAATAAAATATATTTGGTGCTAGGATAATATGTTCCAGAAAAAAAAAAAAAAGAAAGAGAGAGAAAGAAACACTGGTGTGTTTTTATAGCATCTACCTCAATTTTTCTCCCTTTCCTATCTTTTACTTGTAATATTTAATTAAATTTATTATCTACTGATGTAGTGTTCTAATTGTTTCTACTAACAAGTTTGAGTCTTAAAAGACAGTCATTTCTAGGTGAATTTTTCTCTAAGGCTAGATTGCACACCCCCTCTGAAGAAGTTTCTCCTTATCTCATAGTCCTCTGGTCTTAGAAATGGGTTCACCTCACACAATGCACAATAAGATCTTCAAATAGACATTTTTTTACATCAATTACTGATTTTGTTTTTAAAGCTCTGGTTCTTCAAAAGAAGAACTGTTGGTTTGCTGATTACAGAGGCTTACTTCTATATAATGGAAGTTTTTCATTACAGATTTATATTTTAGTAGTATTCTCAGAATTTGACTCCATTGGCAAGTCCAGGTTCATCAGTTCTCTAGTTTTCTGTAGACTCTGGAAGCCTATAGCTATACTTCTCTAAGATTAACTAGTTATCTAAAACATTTTTCATGCCTATAATGTGTATGCTCTCTTCCCATTAACACATCCCAGATCTTATTTAATTGCATAGCCGTAGGCATGATGAGAAAGAAATTGTCTTTGAAAAGCACATCTGCTTTTAAATAAGGAAAATGTCTTATTCTTGGTGTGTATTTTTTTCCCTAGCATTTTCTATCTCTAGGGTGGAATATCACCATTTTTAGAAGAGAACCCTAATGAGAGAGCTTGCATATGCATATGGTATTCAGTGTGACATTAGCAGGTGCAACACTGCTTTAAAGATGGCAGTTAGGAATTTTTAAATGAATGTGAAAATACTTAGGGAACTCCAATCTGTTTGATTTAAGCTAGAGGATAGCCTCCACTTCAGTTATTCTTCCATATTCAAAACACCTTGTAACTGTATCTTCTTCCTTCTATTACATGATATAAAAATAGGCCATTAGAATCATAGCCTATAAAAAGATACAACATAAATTTATATCAATTTAGAACACAAGACTGTAGATATTTAGAAGTTCTCTGGAATCCTGTTCATAGTCTAATTGCTATGGCAGAAATTCAAATCCCCTATGTTGATTTCATTAAAATGTTGGCATGATCACTTTGAAAAAATAAAAAGAAACACAAGAAAGATCTGTTTTCTTTTGAGGGCTAAAGTTTTAAAATATCAGTTCAGAGCCCAATCTTAGGATTTTTTTTTCTTTTTTTTTTAACAGTATCAACCCTAATCTGTTTGTTTAGGTAATCCATCACTCTGTGCTTAAGACTTAATATTTGTAGGTCATTATTTGAGGACTCATTGGCAGTTTCAAGATTGATCAAATATCTCTTCCAGCTCACTTTTAGAATATTAAAGGGTTTAAAAATCCACAAGCATTTTGACTAGTCACAAATATAAAGTAGAAAGCAATGAGTGACAAAGCAACATCATAAAGTATTTTTTGAACCAAATGGGAACATAGGTATTTATTTTTAATTTTTAAGATAACTCTTTGAGATTCTGTTATGCATTTGAACATAAAATAGTATATGTTTGTATTTATTCACTAATCAGCATGTATCTAAGGTTGAATTTCAACTAGAAACTTTGCAAGTCAGTGTCATGGATTAGTCTAGTAAGGATTCCATGGACAATGCTTATTTATTTAGTGGTTATTATACTGGCCAAGTAGTGTGCAAAGGACTTCATATTGTATCATTTAGTCTTCTGAAATGATTCCAGGAGTGAATGTTACTGACCCACATTCAATGTTCAGGAAGATGATCACCTCCTTAAGGTAGCAGAGTGCTAGATCTCTGCTTCAGGTTGGGCACAAATCAAGCCCATGCTTCCCCACTGACCTCCAGGTAATGTTTTCTGATCAGCATTGCATATCTGGTCCCCTTGTATAACTCTGAATTGTCCCTGTTTGGCCTGCTATAGTCAAATTATATTATTTCCAATCTAGTAGGTGTATAATAGGTAACATCCCATTGCTATTTTAATTTGCATTCCACCAATTATTAATAAGATTTAAAAAAAAAACCGTAATTCTTCCTCATAGTTTTCAGATATTTGGTTGGTCATTTCTGTAAAGTGATAGTTAGATTATATTCTATTGGGCTATTTCCTGTTGATTTATAATAATTTATACATCTGCATTTATATATATGTATGTCTATCCATGTACACATATTGATAGATATTTAGGAATATAAATAGGTTCTGAACACAAGTCTTTAGATATATGACTTTATATTGTTTGAGTGTATGTGATAGACATGGAGCTTCATTTTTCCATGTGAATATTTTGTTTTGTTCCTAGGACAGACAATATTTTCCTTGTGGAAATGTAATGTTTTTGTGTTCACATGTATGTAATTTCTTTCTATATTTTATTTATGATGCATTAGTTTCTGTTTATTAGGCAAAAAGAGGGCATTACCTTACTCATCAGGTGCTTTGTAACATAATTTAATAGAATACCAATAAATTTTAGAATTAGTGGATTACAAAAAAGAGAAGTAGAAAGGAAGAGAGAGAATGAGTGAGCACAAAAAGGAAGGAAGGAAAAAGGCTGGGAGGGAAGGAGAGGAGGAGTGTTCCTGTAATCCAGCGGCTCTGGAGGCTGAGGCAGGAGGATCTCAAGTTCAGAGTCAGACTCAGCAACTTAGGGAGGACTTGAACAACTCAGCAAGACCCTGTCTCTAAATAAAAAATATGAAATGGCTGGGGATATGACTCAGTGGTTAAGTGCCCCTGAGTTCAATTCCTGATTAAAAAAAAAAAAAAAATTGGGCATCTTTGTATTATTCATATTTCAAAGGAATATTTCAATATTTCACCATTGAACATGGCATTTACTTAGTTTTTTCTGTATATAGTTAACTTCAGATTAGGTAAATCCCCTTTTACCTGTAGTTTCTTACATGAATAAATATAGAAAATAGACTAATATAGATTTGTATTCACATAGAAGGAAAACTAGAAATAGATGATTAATATAGATTAAAAAGTACACACGTGGAGTTATAATTCTGCCAAATGCTTTTTTCGTATGTGTTTAAATGATCTTTTGTTATTTTCTCCTTTAATTTGTTAGTAGGGTGATTTTTCGTCATTGATCCCTAATAAAGCAAATCTAGATTTTCAGAGATTAACTCCAATTTTGTAAAAATGTAGTATTATTTTTACATAGCTAGGTACTCAATTTGTTAATGTCTGTATGTTCCATGAAAATTATTTTTTCTTTATTTTCTGGCTGATTTCTACCTCTCTTTGCCTTTACTTCTGTGAAGTTTTTCTATGATGTAGTAAGGTGAGAATTCCTTTCTTCCTTTCATTAAAATAAAACTTCAGACAAATTAAATTTAGCAGAGTTTAATTGAGCAAAGAATGATTCACCAATTGGGCAGCCCTCAGAACCAGAGAGCTCTGCTCCATAATGTGGGCAGGCAGCATTTACGGACAGAAAATGGAATGCAGTACAGAAACAGCTTGACTGATTGTAGGTCTACCTTTGCCTCATTTTAACATGTTCTTATCAGTTGGCTGCCTGTGACTGACTGCAGCTCAGCTTCTCTGATTGGCTGAGACTCATCTATTTAGTACAAAAGTGTACTCCTGTGTTAGACTTGCAATTAGTTCATGTGCTAAGTTGAAGTTCATTACATAAGGACTCCAGTGTGCAGGCATCACAGGTCACATGTAGTTTCATCCATCCTTCCTTCCTTTCTCCCTCCTTCTTTTCCTCCCTCCCTCTTTCTGTGGCTCTTTCCCTCTTCCACTCCCTCATTCATTTTTATTTTACTTGAGATTCAGTGAATTTCATGCCCATGACAGGAAAGATACAAGTTGACTAATTCAGACTAACAGGAAAGTACTATGAAATTTAACCTAATTGAGAATGGGTTTCTTTATACTCCTCTTGACTTTTTTAAATGCCTTTTCTACAACTGAACTTCATCAAATTTAAGATCTTCATATGGATGCTTGTGAGGAAAAAAGATTTCAGTTCTCTACTTATTCTTCTAAATTTTTGTCTTCAAATAGGAGTTGGTTTAATAACTCTTTACTGTAGTATATACTCTTCAATAATTTATAGAATATTAAAAATATTATGTCTGCTATTTTGTTATTTTTATAAAGAGAAATCAATGCTATATCTTACCAGAAAGATAACTGATACCTAAGTAAGTATTCTCTGTTGCTGTGCAGTACATCCTTAGAACATCTGTTGTTCACCAAATTATATGCCATGTATTATTTTGTATATGTGAGTTGTATCAAAGAACATAAGAAATGTCACTAAGCTCATAGAGTTTATATTCTAGCTTATTTTCTATTTTTTTAAACTAAAATCTATGAAATAACATACCTAGTTAGCTAGACTTTAATCTGTGGGCTAACATGTTAACTATAGTAAATGCTATTTTGAAAATTACAAATGAATAATAGATTTCTACCTATTGCTGTTTTTTTTAATTTGAATTTTGTTTGATAAGGAGACAAACACATCAGCGTTCCAAGTTGTTTTTTGTGATGGTCAATCTTGGTTGTCAACAGGACTGAGACATGCCTAGAAAATAACCTAGTAAAGCACACAGCTGGGTTTGTCTGTGAGGGTGTTAACAGAAGTGATTGGCATGTGAGTCAGTGAGCAAAGGGGAAAACCCTCCCTGAATCTAGGCTGCATCATCCAAGCTTCAAGGTACAAATGAAACAAAAAGAAGGAGGAAGTTCGTCTGTTCATGAGGTATTTTTTGAGCTGGTGAGTTTTTTTCCTGCTGTCATCAGTTATGGCCATCAGGCTCCAGGTTCCTCAGTCTTTTAACGTGGACTCCAGTGACTCTCCAGGCTTCTCTCAGGCCTTTTAGCTTTGAACTAGGGCCACATCATTGGTCCCTCTTGTTCTGAGGCTTCCAGCTCAGATTGAGCAGTTACTATTTTCCCTGGCTCTCCAGCCAGTGTGGGACTATCCAGCCTCAGCTAGTGGGAATTGTATTTATATATATATACGATTGGTTCTGTTCCTCTAGAGAACCCTAATATTCTGTTTTTCATTATATCACTAATTGATTAATTTAACTTACTGAATCTTTTTTAAATTTTTAAACCACTGAAATAATTAGGTGAAATAGTGTAGATATGCTTTCTGTTAAAAATCTGATATTTTCTTAAATTTGAACTCATTTCAACAAATACAGTATTTCTTTTTTCCTTTCTCCTCCCTGGAGAGACCTGCCTGGATATTCGACCTCTCTCTCACTCTCTTTCTCTGTAAGTGTGTGTGTGTGTGTGTGTGTGTGTGTGTGTGTGTGTGTGTGTGTGTGTGTGAATATCTCTCTCACCCTATTTCTCTTTGTGTGTGTATGCGTGTGCGTGTGTAAGTAAGTTTATACATATATAAATATTTTCTTTATTTTTTTCTCTAGATCTAGGTAGCATTGTTATAGTCCTTTCTCTCTGTCTTGTTTGTATTTTTTTTTCTTTCCATGACTACAACATTTTTAAACTCTTATTTGTTATAACCATTTGAGGCCAGTGCTGTTTGTCCTTGTTTCTTTTACGCAATTGATTTTTAACCACCCAATGATAAACTGTGACTTCCAACTGCTCTATGGCTCTAGTTGTGGCAATTCCTTTTTTGAAATGGCTGAGTGAGCAGGAGATGACTCAAATCAGGAGCGGGGGCATGAAGCAAATGATTTCTTCCCTCATGAATCTTTGACTCAGCATTTGGCAAATTCTAGAGATGTTGAGGCATTTCCAACTGTATCGTTCTTCTAATTTCCCTAGATCGTTTCAGCGTTTTTGATCAATTTGAACTTCATAAAAATACTCATATTTTGTAACTCCTCAATTTAAAAATATCAAAAAAATCTGACAGTATTTTATTCGGTGTTAGTTGTGGTTCAAGTTAAAAGGTAAATGTCACTCAGGGTAAGTTTAATTTACCTTCTAATGTGAACATTTTCTGAGAATATACCATTTATGAAAATATTTTTAAATGATTATTTAATAGAACATTGACTAGAGGTTTTCATTACATAAAGTAACATGTGCACAGAAAACAACTGACCCTGTGGTAGTCAGCCTCATCCTTGTTCCAACACAAATCCATTTATCAGAATTTAAAGGGGATCAGTTTTACTTTTACTAATAATGTAGTTTTAGGCAACTGGTATATGCCGTGTGGGTCTATGTTTGGTCACATGTAGAACCAAGAGATTAAACTTCATGCCTTCTAGGATTCATTAGTGTATCCTTTTGTTTGTTTGTTTGTTTATTTGCTTACTTATAGCAAAATTTAGTTTTTCTTTTGTCATTTAGTCCTATGAACTTATTACATGTATAGATTTGTGTACCCACCAGTGTAATCAGGAAATAGAACATTTTTATCATCGCCCAAAACACTTCAAGCTGCCCCTTTACAGCCATACCCCCTGTTTACCCAAGTCCCCAGAGTTGACTGATCTGCTCTCCATGCCTATAGCTTTGTTTTTATAGACAACGGTCACAAAATGCAGGCATACTGGCACACTCCCTTAACTGCAGTCACTGTGGAGGCTTGGGTAGGAAGATCACAAGTTTGAGGCCAGCCTCAGTATCTTAGAGGCTGTAAGTCACTTAGCTAAAATCTGCCTTTAAAAAAAGGGGGGGGGGGGACTGTGTATGAAGCTAAGTTTTAAATTGCTCCTGGGTTCACTCCCCAGTGCCCCCACCCCACCCCCCAAAAAGCACAGAAATTGAGTCATACAGCATGCAACCCTTTAAGACTGGTTTACTACATTCAGAATAATGCCTTGAGACTCATCCAAGTTGTCATATGAGCCAAAAGTTGATACTTATCCAAGTGGTCATATGAGTAGTATTCTGAGTAGTATTCCATTGTTTAGGTATACTATTATTTTTCTATTCTCACCTGCTAAACATTGTTGACTTATTTTGGTCTAGGATAATTATGAATGGAAAATATGAAATATTTTTTAAACTTTTTAAACTTGATTTGAGGTTTATTTTGAAGTTATTTTATTTATTTATAGATGTGCAATCGCTTTAAAACCATTGAAGACTTCTTTCTCCTTTACTTTTGCATCTTGCCAAATAAAATTTGGTCTTGTTTATGTAGATCTATTTCTGAACTCTCTATTTTATTAACCTCTCTATAGAGAGGTCACTGATCCATTCAACCATAGTCCCAATTACAGAATTATAGTAGATTTAGCATAAATTTAAAATTCAGTAGCATTATATTTCCATCCTTTGTTTTTCTTTTTTTCACAATAGTGTCATTTATATTAGTTCTTTGGGCTTCTTAGAGTACTAGTTGTCTATAAATTTAGATTTCATTTTTTCTTTCTCAAAACAATTTATTTTTCATCTGTGGAAAGTAATATTCATTGGAGAATATACATATGCCACCCAATAACAAGAGTATATACCAGACAAGCAGGCTTTACTGTCTGCAATGTACCCGCCATCCCATGATGTGGTGCCCCACACCTGGCAGTCTCAGGTAAGCCTGTTTTCAAACCTTGTTCTGCTTTGCTGCTCAGTCGTTTCTTCTGAGTTTAATTTCCTTACACAATAATCCTTTACAAGTTCCTTAAGTTCAAGTCTCTAGGAAAAACATTCCTCAGTTTATGTTAGTTTTCACCTTTATGTTGACAATGGGTTAAATTAATTTAAAACTCCATGTTAATATTTATTTTTTGAAGGCAGTATTTCTTTCTTTCTTTATTTCTTTCTTTTTTTTTTTTTGCTTTCATTGCTATTAGGTTGATATTCAGGCCAATAGTTATTTTTTGTAGACAATTATTTTTGTTTGTTTGCTTTTAAATTTTTTGGTTTATTTGTGCAGTTTGCCAATTCTTTTTAAGTTTGCTATGTACAAATTTAGATTTGTTTAATTCACTGACTCAGTTTTGTACCTTATTTCTCCTTTTGTGTTAAAGATAAAAGACTGCATCTGTTGGATTAAGTTTAAATGCTGAAAAATATTTAAATTCTATTAACAAGAGCCCAATAACCAGGTTGGTGGTACACTCCTATAATCCTCTTGACTTGGTAGGCAGACAGGAGGATCACATGTTTAAGGCCAGCCTTATCAGCTTAGTGAGGCCCAAGCAACACTGACTTAAAATAAATAAATAAATAAAAAAGACAGGAGGTAAAGCTCCGTGGTAAAGTGCCTCTTAGTTCAAACTCCATGCCCTCCCCCACCCCCCACCAAAAACAAAGCTCAACATAACAAATCCTTACTGCAATAGAGTTCAAAATGTTTAAAGTGGCATTCTCTAAGTTTACAATAAAGATAATATTTTATAAATTGGTACTAGAATTTAGAAATTGGCATTTAACTTGGATATTAGTTTAATTCTCTCCCCCCGGCTAAGTATGATTTAATTTTTTACATATGATTTAATTTTTAGATGTAAGTGGCCATTTTTTCATATTTCAATACATTGAACTCTTATGCAATATTGATCATAGTTATTGTTCATTTACTCAAATTTTTGAATGTATGATTATCAGGGTTTTTCCCCCCTCTGGATAGTTGTCAAACATCAATTACACTCTAAACTGAAATTTATTTAAGGAAATATAGAAATCCAATGCCCACGGGAGTAATGGAGTTTAGTGGAGTTTCTCTGGAAGAAATGCTTGGACTATTAACTGATAAGAACAAAATATTTATGTTATGGAAGAACTTCATGGAAGTTGCATGCTAAACCAGGAAGGGATTTGTAGAGTTTTCAGACTTACTTAGGGTTCTTTGGACCTCTCAGACATTATAATAGTTGTTGGCTGATATGTTTTCATCAATCCTATTGAGTCTAGAAGAGCTACATAAATTATATATAATTTATATATAAAAATTTATATATATATTTCTCTATGCTTTCTTACTGTTATCTGAAATAAAACAATAGTAGCTTGATCATTAACATGCAATGCAATAAATCAGATTGGAAGGAGTATTACAAAATGTTATCAGAGCATATATATAATTAAGTTTAAAAGATCTATACAAAAACTACTGTTTCAACAAATGTTATATAATGCCAACAGAATGCAAGATATTATGCTAATTGTTGGTTACCTACAAAACTGACTTTGAATGTTAAGAATTTAAAATAAAGACTGGAATGAACCAGGTATGGTAGTGCACACCTGTAATCCTAGTGACTCAGGAGGCTGAGGCCAGCCTCAGCAACTTAGTGAGGCCCTAAGCAACTTAGCAAGATCCTGTCTTAAAAAAAAAAGAAAAAAAAATTATAATAAAAACAACTGACCAGAATGAAGTCAAATAACCAGTTACTTTTACCATAATACTCATCAATACCTATTAAAATGGAATAGGGGTTCCTAACCCAGAGTAATAAGGAAATAAAAGCCTTAATAAAGAAGTGGATGCATGTTTGTTTGGACAAAAGATGATAATAGAGCAAGTAAATGCAAATTGCATCTGAGGTAGAAGGAGCAAAGTCAGAGGAACTTCAGACCGTACTGCATCATTTTCTCCCATATCCACTATTTGAAAATCCAGATCTATTGCCTTATCTCTTTGTTTCCTACCTACTTGTTAATTTTTTGGTTACCCAGGGAAATAATTGGATATGAGTAATTCACTACCCTTCTCTGATCAAGGATTTAGTCTTTGTAGATTAGTATGAACAAGAGTTAATCATTTGAATAGGAGGCAAAGTCATTCTAGACAAAAGAAGCAGCATCTGTTTCTAATCTGAAAACTGGAAAGACGTATCTTGCATCTTCAGTGCATATGAAATAAACTCTAAAGTAGAGAGTGTAAGGAAGAGAAGGTCAGAGTTGCAAATGAAGAAGTAAGCGGCATAGTGAAGTGTTTACACAGAACTCCATCAAGATTTTGCTTCACTTTAAGGAGTTCACATGAGGAGATTCATGTTTCAGAAGGAGGAAAAAGGATCATGTGTATAATGCCAAGAATGTGAGATAGAACATGGCATTTGAAGAACTACAAAAACTTTTAGTATAACTAAAATCTCTTATTATTGATAATGTAGGTGGTAGATGAGACTGCAGTAGAAGGCCAAGGTCAAATGGTGAAGGTTCTCTTCTGTTACACTAATGGATTTGCAACTGCTAAAAAATTTCAAATGAGAAAGAACTTTCTGAACTGTTTGAGAAAAAATTCACTATTAATATTTATATACTTCTTTGGAGGTAATGAGTCATTCAATTAAAATAGTTGCTAGAGTTTGGTAGAATGAATCAGAAAAATTGTCATTATTTGTGGTGTTGTGGATCCAACCCAAGGCTTTGTACAAGTTAGACAAACACTCTGCCACTGAATTGAAGGCCAACCCTGATTAATGTTCTTTTTATGAGTTGTATTCACTGAAGAAATTCCATATAAATGCATTCACTTTGTTCCCTTTTATAAGGTTATATTTATTAATCATAACATATACTTGAATAAAAATTTCTAATTTATAGTCTTTTAAAGAAATTATTTACCTTAATATGCACAAGGAAATTGGTAGGGTGGATACTTTAATCCCATTGCAAAGACATAAAAACTATGACATGTTTTACTTAACATGTTCATTATCACAAAGATAACAAGTGATATTATTAAAAGCAAATTGTGTAATCTGGACAGTTTTTATGAAAACCTACTACATTTAAAAATGCTCTGATATCTGAGTGCAGTGTCGCGCACCTGTAATTGCAGGGGCTAAGGAGGCTGAGGCAGGAGAATAGCAAGTTCAAAGCCAGCCTCAACAACTTAGTGATGCCCTAAGCAACTTATCAAGACCTTGTCTCAAAAGAAACAAAAAAAAACAAAAACAAAAAAAGAAACAAAACAAAAGGACTGGGATATAGCTCAATGATTAAGCACTACTGAGTTAAATTCACATATCAAAAAAATTAAAAAATAAAATAGTAAAAATGCTCTGTAAGGTTTTTTTCAGTGACTTGAAGTATTATAGAAGAATCTGGATTTATTTCTACTGAAGTTAAAAAAAAAAAAAAGCAACCTGGTTAATTATCATATCTATTTATCCAGAAGGTCTTAAATGACCCTGGATGCTTTTAAATTTTGATGCTTGGCTACATTTTTATCCTTGGTAAATACCATTTAACTATGGTATGTAATGCAAATACCATTAACTGCAAAAGAATTTACTGTAGTGTTTTACAATCCTTCCACAAGAAATATTTTATTTCCTTATGTTGTTCCCTATGAAACTAAAATACTTTACTTAGATATTAAAAAATCTTTTGTAGTGCACGTATGCACAAAATGTCTACTTTTTATATCCCTGTAAGAGTTTTCTGTGTATGTACATACACACAAGAGTGTATAATTTTCAAATTTTAAACATTACAGATATACCTATTCATTTGAATTTAATTTCTCTTTAAAAATTTTTAATTCTATCAGTTTGACTCCTTTTTCAATTGTGTTTGATAATACCATTATTGGTTTCAATGGGGGACATTTCTTTCCCTATGATTAGTTGATTTCAACAAGTATATTTAAAATTGTAATTTGCTTTTAATGTTAGGCATTCTTGCTACTGGTAATTGCTTCTTTAGGAATTTTATATGATATTTAATAAAATCTCACCTATTTTTCTGAAGCGTGACATGGACATCTCAAGAATCCATTCTTTGACTTCCATCAACTAACGCTTTTTGCCAGAATGTGACTATAACATCTAATTTAGAGAACTACTTTTTGCCTGCTATTTCTCCCATTGTTTTTGTTTAAATTGGCAGATTAGAACATTCCCTTTGGACGTTTTTCACTCTCAACTTTGGATATATGCAGACATCAAATTATCATGTGTTTTGTCATCAAATGCCAGTGAGAGAATCCAGGCAGCAGTTCTATGCACGTGATGCATAATGCTTTTGTCCTATTACATAGTTAAACTTATACTTCAGTCTGGTCAGTATTTCAATCATATTGATGCTTTTTCTAATTGCATGTATCAGTGACCTCATATATCCTAGACTCCAAGGAGTAATAAGTTGGAAATAATCCAATGTCTTTAACTCAGCAATAAATAATAATATGTAATATATTGGACATATACACTATGTTTCGGAGTATAAAATATACTCTCACATTAGTCATATCCCATGCAATTGTCTTACCTGTTAAGAAAAATAAATAATATGAAATATTAAATAAAGCAAGATGAAAGTAAGGAATTTACTCATATAAATCAATGAAAATTAATGCAAAACATGTAATAATTTTTATAGTAATAGTGCCCAGTAGTTATATTGGTACATGAGTAGTTAATTATCTAAAATTAATGATTATCAATCTAGGCAACATAATGTGCAAAGATAGACTTAAAAGTGGCAAGACACTTCATGTTAACAAAGATGGAACAGTATTTGGTGAAAATAATGGAAGAATAATGAAAGAATTTTTAAGAAAGGAAAATAAATTCATGTTCTCGGATATTAATAAGAGAGAAATTTCAGTGAAAATGCTATGGGTCACTTTTATAACTATTATATCCTATATTTTATATATGTATTTGTGGATAAAGGTTCAAAAATAAGTCCAATGAATAAGTTAATCTGTATGGAAGTTCACACCACTGAATTTGACTTAACATCAAAATTTGAAGTATATGAATTTTATTTTCCTTAATTGCAAACTCACAGTTGTACTATAATTTCAGGTTCTGAAAAAATGCTAGTATAGGGGCTGGTGTTGTAGCTCAGTGGTAGAGTGCTCACCTAGAATGCATGAGGCACTGGGTTCAAGTATCAGCATCACACAAAAATAAAAAAATAAAGATATTGTGTTCACCTAAACTAATTATATATATATATATATATATATACTAAAATATACTATTTTATACTAAAATATAATATATATATATATGCTAGTATAAAAACACAGTCAAACGAGAATTCTTTATTCAGTCAGATGCTCTTTCAAGAGATAAGGAGAATAAATTAAGGAGAGCCTTAGATGAACAAATTTGAAAGAATTTGTGGCTATCAGAACTGCCCAATAGGACATACTAAACTGAATCCTTCAAATTGAAGTCGTAGGCCATTATGCAAGTGACTTGAATCCAGAAGAAGAAGTAAAGAGCATTAACAAAGGAAACTACATAGTTAAAGTTAACACATTATAAATGTATTTTTATTTTTTAAAACTTTTCCTCTTCCTTATTTTAAAAAATTAACTGGGGGGTGGGGGGGCGGTGCGTAGTGGTGCATGCCTGTAATTGGTTTGGGAGGCTGAGACAGGAGAATGGGGAGTTCAAAGCCAGCCTCAGCAAAACCAAGGTGTTAAGCAACTCAGTGAGACCATTTCTCTACATAAAATACAAAATTGGGGGCTGGGGATGTGGCTCAGTGGTCAAGTGCCCCTGAATTCAATCCCCCAAAAACTAAAAATTAACTGAAATCAAGCAATAGATTTAAACTGTTTCTGATATTTAATGAAAAATATAATTTCTATAACACTATCAGCACAAAGGAAATAAGAAGTAGAGAGTGTTTTTACATATTATTTAAAACAAGTTAGTACTAATCCAAACTAGATCTTCACATAAAACATTATGTGAAGGGCAACCATAAGGAATTCAGTAAAATAGAGCAAAAGAAATGAAGAGGTAAGTCTAACTAACAAACAACAATAACAAAGAGGAATAAGGAAGATTAGAGGAAGATAAAACATACAGAAAACAAACACAAAATGATAGATGTAAATCCTGCCTCATCATTCATTATGTTAAATGTATGTGGATGAAACATTCCAATTAATAGGCAATATTTTAAAGTGAGCAAAAAGAAATTGTGATCCAAGTATATGCTGTCTAAGAGAGAGGTAATTTGGATTGAAATATGGGATTTATATTAAAATATGGGAATGATGTTCCATATATAAAAAAATCTTGCCCTGAAACCTTGAGAAACCACATTTTTATGGAGCAAGATTCATCAGTGGTGTATGGAGACTGGTTACTTAAAATTCTGGAGGGATATAGTTACAGTGGATGTTAAGATACTCCTTCAGTGTTCAAGATAACATAATTTCAGGTAAATAAGATGTGTCTAACCATGTGTTATGGTCTAAATATTTGTGACTTCCCTAAATTCATAGGTTGAAATCCTAACATCTAAGGTTATGGTATTAAAAGATGGGGCCTGTGGGATATGGTTAGGAAAGAAATTACTGCTCAAAAAAAAAAAAAAAAAACGAGGCCACAGAGATACTTTGTCCCTTTCATCATTTCAATGCATGGTGAAAAGGCATTAAGAAGCAAAAAGTGGACTCTCAACAGACACCAAATCTGCTGGTCCCTTGATCTTAGACATACCATCCTCCAGAACTGTAAGAAATAAATGCCTATAATTTATGGCACTTGGTATAACAATCAGAGTGAACTAAGACCCTGTGAGAGAAGAAGTTGATGGAATAACTTCTTACTTGAAGCAAAGTGCTCAAGAAACTGAAAAGCCAAAGTTCTGGAAGGATTCACTGAGTAGATAGCAAAGTCACCAAAAGTTTTGGAAAAAGGAGCTGTGGACAGAAAGTATTGATTCTTTAATATTCAGTGAATAAATAAGAGTATCCACAAAGCAAATAGATTATATGTACAGGAAAAAAGATAGTAAAAATATGCTTAGGGCATTCACATAAAATATTGCTTTCTTTAAAAGGAGAGATGCCAGGTGTGGTGATGCATGCCTATAATCCCAGCACTTGGGAGGCTGAGGCAGGAGGATCACAAGTTTAAAGCCAGCCACAGAAACTTTATTGAGGTCCTAAGCAAGTCAGTGAGATCCTGTCTCAAAATAAATAAATAAATAAATAAATAAATAAATAAATAGATGAATAAATAAGATTTGGAAATGGGGCTCAGTGGTTAAGCACCCCTGGATTCAAATCCACAGTACCAAGAATAAATAAATAAATAAATAAATAAATAAATAAAGGAGAGAGAAAGTATGACTAATAAA
Organism: Sciurus vulgaris; assembly: GCF_902686455.1. Taxonomy (NCBI): domain Eukaryota; kingdom Metazoa; phylum Chordata; class Mammalia; order Rodentia; family Sciuridae; genus Sciurus; species Sciurus vulgaris. The sequence goes on from NC_136465.1 coordinate 86,186,653, forward strand.
TTACAAGAAAATATTAAGAGACAGTAACTTTGCCTTATGACTAATACTTTGAATATGAAGAATACAGCCATATTACAAATAACTATAGGGGAAGTAATAGACTTTGAAGAATGATAAGATTTAGTTACATAGATAACATGAAGGAAATGTGTCAGTGAGCATTTCATGTGGAAGTAGATTATGCTGATGATAGATTGTGAGCTCTGATGAGGATGATTAGGAAGAAATTAGAACTCAAGTTGTATTTGAGATAATTCAGAATCTTAAAGAGTTCTTAAAGAAGTAAGACCCAGATGTTGAGAACCAGAAGGAGAGATATTGACATCTGAGAGAAATTGAGGTAACATAGGAAGTGATCTAAGAAGGAGCTAGTCCAGGGGCCTCTGCAGGGGAAGTAGATCATCATTTGCACCAAGCAGTCCCCCCTTTTTTTATTTGTTGTTTTTAGATATACATGACAGTAGTGTGTATTTTGACATGTTATACATACATGGAATGCAACCAATTCCAACTTTGATTCCATTCTTGTGTTTATACATGATGTGGTGTTACACTGGTCATATATTCGTTTATGAGCATGTGAAAGTTATGTCCAGTTCATTCAACTGTCTTTCCTATTCCCTGCCCCTCTCCCCTCCCTTCATTCCCCTTTGTCTAATCCGACAGTATTCTCCTTTTGAGGAACTGGCCTGACTACATATTGGGATGAAATTTGGAATGAGCACATGATTGCCTTGTGAGGAACTCAGAAGCAATATGGGCTTTCTTTAATGTGTTTTGGGGAGTATATTAATCTGGATGGGACACTAGAGGGAAATGCCACTGACTGGAAGTCCTATCAGGGAGTTGAAATGGTTGGTTTCTGATAGAGTTCTCCTTGATTTTCAGATGACCGCCTTGCTTTGTGTTCAGAAGGCCTTTTCTCAGTGCTCATGTACTCTTTTTCTTCCTCAGTGGACGTCCAGTAGGATAAGGGTCCAACTTTAGACCTTTTTAACATTAATCATCTACCAAAGAAAGACCCTGTGTCCAAATGTAGTCACATGAGGAAGTTAGGGCTTCAACACATGGATTTTGGGGAAATACAATGCAGTCCATAACAGGGAGTGAGAGACCATGGAAGGGATATTCTTGCCTGGTATGTTTGATACATGAAAGGTTTACTTAATTTGTGTGTGTGTGTGTGTAAAATAAATATATGTATATATGAAATTATCCATATATATTTATAAAGGATACATAAATATATATATTTATATATATATACCTATATATGTACATACATCTATATATAGTTATACATATGTATATATAATTACATATATTTATGTATATGAATATGTGCATCTATTTACATACATAGATGTAGATATATGCATTTTTGAAATAGTTAAAGATTTATTCAAGTCAACGTCACAAGCCTTTCTATGCATCGATGCAAAGTCAGAGTAGACAGGACCTATAAATGTTCATCTCTTAGCCCTTTACAATCTTTTGTCATTAGCATTCGAATGTGTCAAAACACCAAAGTGGAGAAGCTGCTCTACAGTTCTAGCTTCTTAGTCACTGTTATGTCATGATGGAAACATAATGAGGTGACATTTTTGAGAATGTTTTTGTGTTTACTATTATTCTGTTCTGAAAATTACTGTATGTATGTTTCTTAAAACATTGAGACCTCACAGAATGCCACAGAATATATTTGAAGATTTCTTTGATTAAAAAGCAAGGATTAATAAATCAAGTCTATAGGTTATTATTTTTAAAGGGAAGTTGTTTAAGTAACATGTATCCATTTACAACAGAATTATAAGGCATGTAAAGGAAGACAAAATCATAAACTTTGTTTTTCATAAATACTTATATCAACTATAACTTAAATTAATACATATAATTTCCAATAAACCTCTGATCAGGATATTTTTCATGAATGTCCATAATGATGTTGTATGACCCTCTTGTTCTTCTTGTTTCTCTACAGAGCATCCTTTATGATAGCAGTTTACTAAGGTTTGTTTATAATACATCCTTTTCTTGTCAGGCAATAGTACTACAATTTTTAATTTTTTTAAATTGATAGGAAAAATGACATGTATGTACTATGTAAAGATGATATTTCAAAGTATATACATACATTGTAGAATAACTAAACCTAGCCAATTAACAGATGTATTATCTCATGGTTATCATTATTGTGTTTGGAACACTTTACATTCACTTTCTTGGCATTTTTCAAGAATACAATTTATTTTTAATTATAGTAACCATGTAATGATGACCTGCTCCTCCTATCTAACCGAAATGTATATCCTTTGACCAACGACCCTTCTTCCCTCAAAATACCTCCACCTCTACTCTACTCTCCACCTCTATGACCTAAGAATTTTTTAGATTCTATGTATATGAGTGATGTCAGGTATTCACTAAGTATATTCAGATATTTTGCCCATTTTTCAACCAGACTAAGTTTGTCTTGTTATTGAACTCTTTAGCTTCCTTATGAATTTTGGATATTAACCCCTTATCAGATATATAAATTAAAAGTGTTTTCTCTCATTCCATAGAATGTTCTTTCACTCTAATTGCTTCCTTTCTGTGCAGAAGAATTTTTGTTTGTTGTAGTCATATTTGTCAACATTTGCTTTTTATCCTGTGCTTTGGAGCTCATTCTAAATAGTCATTGCCCAAACCTAAGTCCTGGAACTTTTCTCCTATGTTTTCTTCCAGTAGTTTTATAGATTTAGGTCTTATAATCAAGTCTTCAATTTGTCTCTAGTTGATTTGATTTTTGTTTATGGTTTCAGATAGACACAGGTTTCATTTTCATACATGTGGATAACCAGTTTTCCAAATAACAATTATTAAGGATTAATTATCAATCTTTTTTCCCATTGTGTGTTCTTAGCATGAAAACTACTCTTTTGAGTGCATACTCAGCACAAATTCATGGTAAGAAATAGGATGACAATAATAGGTTATAGTTTGGGTATCCTAATCCTTCATGGTCTGTTCATTTCTTATCGAGAACCTACAAATCACTGAAAATATGTTTGTGTATCCTCTGGGCTGATAAATATGCAAAAAGGAAACTCTTAGAAACATAATTTGCATAAGTGATGGAGTTCTCAATTATGAGAAGAATGACTTAAGAAGTAATGGGGGTTTAATGAAGAAAATAATGATAAAACAAGAGGAAAAACATTAGACTATGGGATCAGAGCAAGGAAGGGGTAGGAAGCACAACCTATTGCACTTTTCTGAGCTCCTGGGGCAACTTAGGTGTCAATGGTAAGTTCTAAAGTTGGTAAGAACACTTAATAAGAATAAGAGAGGACATATCCTAAGTGTTCTTGCTTTTTGTACTCATCATAGAAATTATTACTTGTTGAGAATAACGAGTTCCACAAAATCATTTTATAAAAATGTTCACATGATTTATATTTTCATGAAATTTCACTGAGCTTTTAATAATACAAGCCCCTATGTTTTCAAATGGAACAATCTGCAAGCTTGATTATGATAATTTTGTTTGCTTCTTGGGTAAACCAAACATTCCTCATTCACATTCAGCATATCAACATTTTCCTAATTTATAAATGTTGCTCCTTTCACCCACAACACTATAGGCACTGTCTTCTTTGTCTACTGAGTAAGGGTCCCTGAATTACAGAGTTTCATCAGTGCAGTTTTTTAAGGTACATGCTACATTCATATCTCCTGCATTTTCCATTTGTTGCTTTTTTTCCCCCATTTGCATCTGAACTACACAGGCATTACTTGTATCTGGCTCTTCCTTTTCAGGGAGGCCATTTATTTTCTTACTGACAATGCAACTTGGCATTGATGGCTTCTTGTCAATAGGTCAGATTTCTTGGAGAAGGTTAATTAGAAAAGAGAAGCAGTGGTCATGGTCTTTGGAAGAAAGTTATTTTTTCAAATGAACTAAATATATATATATATAAATATATTCATTTCTGAACAATGGTTCCCTTTTGACTAAATCACAGTAAATCAGATGATATGAAATCTGGATTTTATGTTTCATGCTTTTTATCAAAGGTAAGAAGTTCTGAAGGATATGTGTAAGAGATTTAGCAAAGGACGACAGAATTTAAACAAATTGCTTTCAGTACAAAACCGTATTATAAACTCTTATTACAAATAAGAACTTAAACAATATAATCATGTAAAATATTGTTGATATGCTTAATGGATCTCTCTTACTTGTATTCATTTTAGCTTAGGCTATATTTTGGGAAGATTTTTGTCCTTCCAGACACTTATTAAAAGAGAAACATGAAAAATGAGGCAGGACTCAGATATAAAGGTAGCAACTTCACAAAGAGGGATGAATCATTGCACATTCAACAATGGATCTCATCAAAATTGTTCTTAGCATCACATACTTTACATTCAATGGTCAATCTATGAACAAACTAGTGACTGAGCTATGGGTTCCCCATCTCATTTATCACAGCAGAACTATATCTTTCACATTTCAAGAAAATTACAGAAAATAAAACTGCAATAAAACCAAAAAGCTGGAAACAGAGATGACACCCATGACAACATTAAAAAAAGGATACTGAAGATGTGCAGCCATCCGCACAAGTTACAATTAATGCAGCACAAGATCGATGTCTGACTTTTTCTGGTGCAGTATCTGACTGAACCTAAAACAGGACCCAATGGGAATGCACCAAATGCACATGAACAAATGCACATTGAAATAGGTAATATTATTAATTTTAACTGAAATCATCCATTATGTGTGTGTGTGCATGCATGTATCTCTCTATATTTTCCTGTGGGCTCAAACTTAAAATTTGTTGGAGATTTGAAAATACTTTACTTTGTAAATCTGAACCATTGCTGAAATGAGTCTCTGATTTTCTTCTGAGTTAATACAATGCAGTTCTCCCAAAGTACTTATTCTTAGCTGTACTCATTTCCTGTCTGGATATATCTATTAGGCAGACTGATCCTGAAGCAGCTATTAAAACTAAAATCTTCACATTATATTTTTGTGTGTTGGTATGGATAAAAGGAGAAAATGGATGGGTAAATTTAGGGTAAAGAAGGAAGTGTATCATTTAAGCTCAGCTTTAATTTTGTAGAAATATCCTAGTAATATTATAAAAACTAAATTACTATATACTCTCTGTATATGTAGAATGTTCAAAATGTGAATACATATACCCCAGGAAATATGAGAAGAAAAAAATTAGGCTTTATGTTCAAAATTCTTTGTACTTTTTCAACTAGCATTTATACTGTAGGGATGCAGTTTTTAAATTAACTATTCCACATATTGGTAAGGTGTGGTGATTACTTTTCAGATTGGGGATTATTGCTAAACTTTACCAACTGCCTATAAATGACAGACACTGATCACAACAGGCAGGTTGCAGAAAGATAGGTTTTCTTCCCCTCAAATTTTCAAAAGTTGTTTTAGAACAATGTATATGGGATAACAACCCTGTGTATGTGTTCTTATCCCTTATTTCCAATGGGTGACTTTTGAAGGCCTAACTTCTGAATTTATAGTACCTGCCAATTGTATACAAAGAACAAAGTTTAAAGTGTATGTAAGATACATTTAGAAAACATATTAGTGAAAAATTTAGTTAAAAAAGAACACAAGCTTTCGTGGGATTTACTTTTCCCTTAAACATTAAAAATGCTCCATTTAAAAAAAGGACTTACAGGAATCATTTATAATGGGAAGAACTAACATAGGAAGGAAGGAAAATTGGAGTATAGTCTGCATATAAAGTATCAATCTGGTTTTCATATTTTAACTTGAAAGATACAAATGTGATTTACTTGTACATATATTCCAATTTGAAGTCTACATTCATGTCTTAGAATGGTCTTTTGTAAATTGGTTTTCATGTTTTTGAGTTTTGTTTACCATACCACCCTTTTCCAGTGATTCCCCCGGAGTATAGATCACGGGTGGATCATGCTCTTTGGGTGGAACTCACCTGAATCACCCCTGAGATTTTCCTCTACTACCTTGCTACCTCTGCTACCACCCATCATCTTTGTTTGAAAATCTGTGCCAGAGAGAATGATATTTACTGATAGCATGCATTTTTGTAAGAAAAGTTTGAAAAACTCTGCAGAGACATCATGGTCCCTTATTATTTCAATATATTCCCTGCCATCAAACCAGGATAAGATGATACCTGGATAACACCTATGTCTTTAGGAATTGAAGACACGTGTTTCCTACATAGATTTCTACAGAGTGGGGTAATGATTAGATATTTAATATTAAAATAACATTCCTACATAGATTTCTACAGAGTGGGGTAATGATTAGATATTTAATATTAAAATAACATTCCATACCAAATATAACACTATTAATATGATGCTTAGAAGATCAGACTCTGGAGCCAAACGCTGAACATATAAATCTTATCTCTGCCATAATCTAATTTTAGGAATAATAATGTAAACTATGTCACTTCCCTCATCTGTAATTTGAGAAAATTAATTATACCAATTTCATAGTCTTATTGTATGGATCAAATGAGAAGCATTAGAGTAATGCATGCAACATAGTATATAGTAATTACTAGTTTGTGTTATTTTTTTTCTTATCCCTCTTTTATTTTTTCCCAAAATCCAATATAATTTCTTATGCACATAGAGTACTTAATGAACTGTTGAATAAAAGAATGAATTAAGGCCTATGGATACTTATTCTCCCCCCCCCCCTTTTTTTGAATCATAGATTTAAGGAATGAATAAGAATAAAGGAATTATTCTGCCTTTGGAAAACCCAATTCATTCTACTTTAACTGTTTTGCACTTTGTCTTCATTCTTCAGTACATTAACTCCCAAATAGTTTTGTGAACAACCCAATAGCCTCACCAGTTTTATTTGGATTGGAAGGCTTTGTCTAGCTGAGATCACACATACCAAACAGGATAGAAAGAATACAAGTTACTTGTTCTCATGCTTATTTTTAGAGACTGATGGTAGTGAGGGTATGAAATAGGTAAATGATTTCCAAAATATTCTAAAATTTGTAGATTTCCTGTAGTATTAAGTAATATAAAATATTATTTCTTGTACAAGGAATCACTTCCTGGTTGTACAAGTAATCACTTCCTGGGTGATTCTCCTTATGTTTAGCTTCTCACTTCTCTAACATTCTTTATAGGTGGCAACGTGCATTTGGAGCATTCTACTTTGAAACAAACATATTTAATCAGTTCTAAAGACTTCTTTCTTCTTTTTGTTTCCAGCAATGCAATCTCATTTATTTATTTTATGAAGACTATAAATAAAAATAAGATTAATCACATAAGTATTATTTTCCTTATTGCACAATCACATTTAAAGAAATACACGAAGTCCTAACTTCTGCCTTTTATTCTGTATTCACCAATAAATCTTTAAGCTCTGATATTTTCATATCTATTACTTCATTTTCATATTACTCTCATCGATATTACCTTACACTTTTAATACTTAGATTTCCCATATTTAATGGGTTGAATAGTGATTTACAAAAAATACATCCAAATCCTCACCCCAGAAATTGTTAATATCATATTGTTTGGAGGAAAAAATAGTTTTTATTAGTGCAATTAGTGATCTTGAGATGAGATAATTTAAGGTGACCTAAAATCCAATGGCAGATGTCCTAAGCAGAGGGAGATTGGAGAGAGAAAAACACAGAGAAGACAATAAAAATAGAGACAGAAATTGTAATGATGTGTGTCCAAGCTAAGGATCACAAAGGTAGTCCCCAGCCACTAGAATTAAGAAGATTCTGCAACAGATTTTCCTCAGGGACTCCAGAACAAACAAACTTCCAAAAATTTGATTTTGGATTTTTGGTCTCCAGAATTGTGAGAAAATAAATTTCTATTATTTTAATAGAAATATTTACCCAATTTGCATAATATATTATGGCAGCCAAGATAACCTAAAATATCATTTCTCAAAAATTTCTTTATGTTTGTAATGAGTAAAAACACAAAGTTTGGATCCATACTACCTAGATTTGATTTTTAATGTACCACTTCCAAGACATTTGGTCCTTTTATACCTCAAATTTACCATTTGAAAAGGGGGAGAATATGTATTAATTACACATTAGATTATTGTGAAAAGATTGAGCTTGGTTTAAGATTATACTATGTTTTTCTTTTAAAAATAATTGGACAAATAAGCAAACATATACCATAAATTGGGTTAAATTGCCCAGTCTTCACTGGCCTCCTGGTGAATTTCTGATACATTATCTCTTACTTCCCATGCCTTTGAATAAAATTTAATGTTCATGTATAAAAGTGCTTAATTCATAATGTCAAACTAGATTAATTTTTCACAATCAGCCATTCAGCCTCTTTTACTACTTCTCACTGAGGGCACTACTCTTCTGATTCATAATAGTGTAGGTTAATTTTATCTCTCTTAAAATTTTACATAATGGAATCATACAGTATGCACTATATGATTGCTTCTTTTGCTCAACAGTATGTTTGTGAAATTCTTGCATGTTGTTCCTTCTCACTGAAGTAGATGATATATGACAGTTATATAAATACACTAATTGTTTTTGTTAGGCACTCGATTTTTTTTCTAGCATCAGCTCTAAATAATGGTGCTCTGAATATTTGTTTACATGGACTTTGGTGGACACATGTTTAAGCAGCGTTTTTTAGGTGTTTACTTACTTGGAATTTCAGTGTCACAAAATGTGACATTCAGTTTTATAAATAACTATATTTTGTCAAAATGGTTGTAAAAATTTATACTTCATTTGCAATTCTTCCACATGCACTCTAACACTTGTATCAATACTACTTGTTTTATCATCCACCTTTCATTCCAATGCAGATTAAAATTAAATTTGCATTTCCCTGATGCATAATGAAGATGTCCATATGCTCTTTTATGACTTTCATGTTTGCTTTTTTGTCCACTTTTCTCTTGGGTTATATGAAGTTTTTATTCTATTGCTTCATGGCATTCTGTATTTATTCTGCATATTTTTCAGATGTGAAAATTACAATATCCTCTCCTAGAATATACTTTGTCTTTTAACTCTCTTTGTGGTATCTTTTGATGAACAAATGTTTCTAATTTTGGTGTAGTCGAGTTTATCATCTTTCCCCTTTGGAACAAGTGCTCTGTATATTTTGAAGAATTTTTTACCTTTGTTGGGTCTTAAAAGTTTTTCTCTTGCTTCATTCTGAAAATTTAATGTTTTACAATTCACATTTAAATGTTAAATTTATATGGAATACTTTTCATGCATGATTTAAGGTAAGAGTTAGGATTCATTTTTTATGAACAGACATGCAGCAGTTATTGAAAAGATCATTCTTTTAAATCTGTAGTGCAGTGTCAATTTAGACAAAATCAAGACATTGCATTTCCACAATTAGATAGTAAGTTTGAGAAGGAAATGATAATCTTTTATTCTGTTTTTCTGAGGATATTGTCAGCATGATCAATTGCTGAGACTGGACAGAAAAAATAATGGTGATTTATATATACTTTTTAGTATATTAGTATCTTTTAAATTTTTTTTTTCAGTAAACTAACACTTTTCTTCTCTGAAACCTTATTTCTTATTCTATTTGATTAAGCTGATACTAAAAGCACTCACATAACCCTGTAACTGAAAAAGAATGTACTTCTTTCTTTAGCTCTATTTATCATTATTTTTCCTTTTTCCCTGGGTATGTATTAAATCAGTCAAGCATTGATAATAATACTTCTGCATTCACAGATCCCAGCACATAGTAGGTACTTAAGAAATACCTTTTGAATGTATATAAAGAATGTTTTAGTCAGCTTCTTCACTGCTGTGACCTAAAGACCTAACAAGAACAAGTAGAGGAGAAGTTTATTTGGGGGCTCATGGTTTCAGAGGTTCAGTCCATAGATGGGCAACTCCATTGTTTTGGGCCCAAGGTGAGGCAGATCATAATGACAGATGTGTGTGGTAGAGGAAAGCAGCCCAGGAAGCAGAGACTTCACCACAGAAAAAATTTATGCCCAAAGGCATGCCCCACCCATGACCTACCTCCTGTAGCCACACCCAACCTGCCTACAGTTACCACCTGGTTAATCCTTATCACAGAATTAATGCACTGATTAGGTTAATGCTCTCATAACTCAATCCTTTTACATCTAAACTTTCTTGCATTGTCTCACACATGAGCTTTTGGGGGACACCACATATCTAAGCCATAAAGGGGAAAAATCCTTTTTTCCAAATAGTGTACTCATAAAAAAAGACAAATAAAACATACCAAAATCAAAAGATGAGATGAGGGGAATATTCTGAATTTTCTAAACTATGTGTACTATATTATTTTATATCACTGTATATTATGCATGTGTATAGTGTATATACCATACATGTTGTGCATACAAGTATGTATGTGCATGACCTTTTATAAAAAATATCTCTGCAGGTTAGTGATATGTTTAAGGTGTCTATGTTGAATAAGAAAATGTCATTTTTCTGAAAAGTAACTCCAAATATGTTGTAGCCACCCTGTGGGATGCAGTATCCTTGCAAAACTGTTAGCCTGATAACTTCTGAGGGCATTCCTAATATATGAAAAAAATATTTACCAAAATTTAAAGAGCTACTTTAAAAATATATCAGTCAGACATGTATCGAAGCAACACATTGCATTCCATAAAAATGCACAATTATTGTATGGCAATCACAAATTTCAAAAAACAATGAAAAATTTGGTAAACATGTATTGCACTTCAAATCATTCATTCATTAATTCATTCATTTATTCAAGCACAGTGTTAGGCATGAAAGGTACAACAATGATAAATGATTCTGAACTTCTTTCTGCTTTTATACATTACTTTTGCATGAAAAGGCTCATTTAGGTTTCCAAGTAGGAGGTGGAAGGTAGGCCATTTGTGAGGTCAGTGATGCTAGGCAGATTTCCATCTTTAGGACAGAGGACAGAGATCCTTCCTCTCTTTCAAATATAATTTCTTTTCTTTTTCTTTTTTTTTTTTTTTTTTTTACTTCAAGTTGAGCTTATACTTACCTTTGGTGAATGCATACAAACACTAATAAAGTACATCTAGAGGTCTTTTTATTCAGCTCGTTGAATATGCATTGCTAAAACTCAGGTACCATATAGAATAAAATATAATATACTTGATATATAGCCTTTCATACTCAAGGTATCCCAAAGCACTTTACAGAGCAATGACTTAGATAATGTAGTGCAGTGATTGTGTTGGCAAACTTGACTGTCATTACTAACTCAGCAATAGATCACAGTCTAGCCTTGAACAGTATAACCTGTTTGAGTGAGAAGAAAAGTTAGGTAAAATTTTAAGAATTATACCCTGATAGATTTTTAAAATTACTTCCTATATTGTTATTTTTCCAAAAACTGATATTTTACTTAACAGAATTTTTATCAAGATTTTATTGATAATATATCCCAGACAATAATGCAATAATTTTCATTAGATTATATATTTTAAAAAGAAAAGTGTGATAATTGGAAATTAGAATTTAGTTCAAGTTTTACAAATTTAACTCTATTTTCATAACATAATTCTCCTGTCTTCCACAATATAGCTGGGAGAAATTTATATGTTCTTTTAGGGGTGAGGGATATCTGAAATATATACACACTTATTATAATTTATCTTACTAATATATGTGATATACAGTTCTAGAAATTTTATTTATTTTACTTACAAACTCATACTATTCCTATAAGATAGATATTATTACCTTCACATTATAGGTAAAAAAACAGGTAGAGAGATTGGGGAACTCACTCAAGGTCATTTTCTTAACAGGAAGGAAAATAGGCTTTAAACCCAGCTCTGTTTTGCTACAAAGGGTGTGACCCATCCTCCACATCAAGTAACTTATGAAGTATCAAGACAACAATTAGACTTTATTCAATGTTGAAATCCAAAAGTAGATTGAGATTAATGCAAATAAGTCTAGGCTAAGTTTATACCTCAGATATAAAATATAAATCGCTAATGAACATGAAGTTACAGTAACAAATGAAGCTATTTTAAAGATTCAGAAATAATGTCAGATGTTTCCAATGTCCAAACATAGTCACTATGACTACTTGTGGTAGAAGCAAATCTCTCCAACTAGATGTTAACAAATGTGAGGCCAGAGGCAATGTCTAATTATTCTCTTGCACATAGTTATCTGAATTCTATAGTTTTTGATCATGAATCAATTTATAAGGTTACATATTTATTCATTGTCTATTAAGTGTCCATTTCTAAGCTATGGACTATGTACTTACCAAAATGAACTAAATATAGCTATTGTTTCAATAAACTTATAGACTATTTATGCATGTGTTTCAAAATACTAAAATCAATCATTAAGATGAAAGGACAAAGGAGAAGATACTGAGACTGAAAAGGATAAAAAACTTCCAATAGGGAGATTAGAGAAGATTAATAATTAGAAGTTATGTTTAAAAAGTGCCCAGGTACAATGCTTACCAAACACACAGTTATACCTTCTCTCCCAAAAGTTGTTCTTTTCTTTTCTTTCTTGTACTAAGAATGTCATGATATATTCAGGCACTTATGTAAGAAATCCACACTTTCCTTTTGACTTCTCTTTTTCATTATATAGCCCATTTACCTTGGAATTATGTCAGTTCTAAATGCTAAAGGAGTGGATTTTTTTTCTTTTTTCTTTTTCTTTTTTTTTTCCTACCAGTTCAAGACAATCACGCCTGAAAGCATAACTGAGTAAACAAGGACATGGCAAAGTCAGTTGAAAGAGTTCTGTGGTTACAGATGAGTTACCCATTGTTTTGGAAATGATGGCTAGAACTAATTTGAAGAAAAATTGCAGATAGGAACAAAAGTACCTGGTGAATTGAAAGTATAGAACAAAAGCAGTATTTGTCATAGCTGAGCACATACCAAACACAGCTGGATGGCCAGGCCCCACTACCAGAATTTTGATGCACTAGGTCTGGGATGGGGTTGGACAGTGCATGTTTAACAGATTCTAGATGAAGCTATGACTGCTGCTGATCCATGGGCCACACTTTGAGAGCCATTTTGATGGAGAAATATCTGCTATTTTGATTGTTACTTATTTTCATCATCAACTAATTTTCATAGCTGGGCATGGTGGCACACACCTGTAATCCCTGTGACTCCATAGTAACGGAAGAAGGATCACTAGTTCAAAGCCAGATTCAGCAACTTAGCAAGGCCCTGAGTAACTCAGCAAGGTTCTGTCTCTGAATAAAATATATAATGGGCTGGGTTGTGGCTCAGTGGTGAAGTGCCCCTGGGTTCAATCCCTGGTACCAAGAAAAAAAACAAAACAAAAAAACAACTAATTTTTATATCTGGTCTTTATCATGTTTTTAAACATTTCCTATGTGGCACTTACATTCTACTCATTTTCCAAGTATTTCCAAATTTTAATTTTCAAATAACTTGTAGGAAATTGCATTATATTTCTTAGTGGAATTACTTTTTAAAAGAGTGTCTTTCTGGGCTTTTTTGAAACTCTGCCAAAGATCCAAAGGCCTCCAATATATTTTCTCAACAGGTGAATGAATGTGTTCAGATGAATCACAGAAAAAAAAATTGAACTTAAAAAATAATGCTGAATGAAAAATAATCAGAAAATATATGCTCTATGATTCCATTTATTTTACATTAAAAAAAAACAAGATACAATGAAGTGTTGGTGATGGAAGATGAGAATAATGATTTCCCTTGGAGGTGGGGTACATAGTGGCTGGAAAGAGGTCATAGGCTGATTATGGAGGTGATGATAATATTCTATTCATTAATTAGTTTGTGTATGAATTCGTCAACTTATACCCTTATGATGTGTATATTTCTGCATGCATTTTATAATTTGTTAAAATTCATATTAATGAATCTAAAAGTATTGTTTTATATGTGTTACCTAATGCATATGTTTATTGTAATAAGGTCTTTTTGTATGTCCTTGAAAAATTTCTCCACTGGAGAAGCGATTTGAAGTAGCTACTATGACATAACCATTTCTTAAAATTATCATTTGGGCAAGTTTTTTTTATAGAATAAAAATGCCTGTTCTCTTTCTACATTTTCAACAGAACTTACTATAAAATGTTTAACAATCTCATCAAGACCACTCTTCGAAATGGATCACAAATGTGTACATGAGAAGATCACAATTCATATTTTTTATTTAAAAAATTAAATATTTCTTTTACTTCATGAAAGTAAATTAGGATAATAGAGTAAAAACTGAAGTAATTTTTTTCTAAATTTAAAAATCATTTTACAAAATGAATTGAGAATTCGTTTTGTTTGTATTATTTATACATTATTTTAAATTCATCCCTTTTGATTCTCTTGCTTATAATATATTCCATGAGCATTGTGTCATAGTTAGCTGAATTATAAAGAGGTGAAATAATTGGTTATTCAGTCAGTGATTCTACTGGATTAAAAACAAGACAGGTTGGTAATGATCCAGCCAAAGTGAATAAAAAGAGAACAGGTAGGCACATATGGTACAACATCTGCTTTCAAACTTAGAAAATATCTTCTCTAATCCCTGAAGCTTTCTTGGCTTTTCTTCTTAATTCTCTTTCTTTGCAGAAAGCACTGTGAAAACACATCCTGACTATTTTTTACATTTATTATAATTTTTCCAAATATTAAATCACTACAATTTCCATTTCACAGTTTCTGATCCTATCACAAAAGCTTCTGAATACCGAAGCAAATAGATTTAGAATAGTTAAACATAATACTGAATCTGAATCTCAAAGAGAATCTTTCTCTTCTTTAAGTGGATTCGGTCTGTTTCATTCTTTATCTTTTATGATAGAAGGTAGTTTTGTTTTTTGAAAAGTCTGTTGATGCACTGTAGGATTGTTACATAAACAAGTGTATTATATATTTCACCTGTAGTGTTCCTCATCTTCACTAAAGATAGCTGAATGCACCCAGGTATAATTATGAACACAGTAGTGTTTTGAAAATACACTTTACTATTTTCTTTTCTTTCCTGTCCTCTTAAAAGTCTGAATAAGACAAATCAGTTTTAAACTGCAATTTTTGATTCCTGTTAATTCAGAATGTCTTATAACTCAGAAATTTAGGTTGGTCTATAAAAAAGTATTTTCCCATATATTTAATGAAGAAATTCTTCTCAGAAGGAATCATTCCATTACATAAATACCTCTAATAAGTTTTAAATCATCCAATAATATTTATTATGGCACACCAGCACTAACATATGACCTTTCACAATAAGCTGAACACATTCCTACCGCGTTATCCTACTTCTTACTGAGCATCTTCCACCAGGAATTTTCCTGACATCTACCTCCCTGACCTTCACAACTGTCCTATAGGCCATCATTTCCTCTACACAGACTAGAAATTGAGGCTTCAAACTAGCAAACCAGTGACTCTCATATCACAGCTGGTAAAGGTGAAGGCTAGATTTTCATTCCATTCTGTCTTTCAATTCCATGACCTATGTACCACAGAGTCTATGTTAATGTATCTAATTTAATGTATATTAATTTTGTTGTCTTTCTTCTATTTGAATTAAGCAATTAATATATGAATGCTAATTCCATACGGAGTGAAGGATAGTACAGTCGTGTTTAGAATGAATGTAGCAATTATGACTCCAGTAACAACACTGGGCAAATATTGCCTATTAGAAAGCTCAGAAAAACATCATAAAGGAGAGTTATGGAATTGTTTTGGGGAGATTTAAAATATTGTGATGATTAAGATGCATTTGGAAGATGTACTAATTCTTTTTAAATCCTTGGTTTTACTATTAGAAAATCATCTCTTTAGTATTCTAAATGCAGATGATGTTTGGAAAGAAGTCATTTATATTTTCTTGTCTCTGAAACAGAACAAAAATGATATTTTAGTCTACTTCAGTGATGTTCTTAAATGTTTCTACAGTTTTGTCTTCTTTCATATTATGGCCTCATGCAAGAGATAATATATTCGAAAAAATACATTTCTAACATCTTTATGATGAGTTAGCATTTAAACTTCTGAATAGTTTTTATTTCTTTTCTGCTGCTCATCAGTCATTTTTTACTGCATAATATCTTTTATGCTATAAAGGTGGCTTCCTTCTACTTGTACATCTAATTTGTTCATTGTGACCATGGATTAAACTCAACAAGTGTCCTTAGAATTACTTACCAGGTATTCATGTTATTATTATTAAAAACCATTGTATATTATCAGCATCTGCTTCAATATCATCCTTGGATTATTCTAATCTGACCTATTGTCTTTAGACGCAGATCTTCACTCAAAGTGTAGGCACCCAGCATTGGAATAATGGGGAAAGGAAGACTCTATTCAAAGAGAAATACAATGTAAGAGAATTTGGTATTATAGCACCAGGTGACATGACGCTATTGTACTGTATTCCATACTCACAAAAAAATCAATGACTCCTCAAGTGCATTTACTACAGAGAAAACAGAATGAAAAAGAGACAGGAGAAGGATAGAAATAATCAGCTCTATTCTCCTGAGGCAGGAGTCCTGCTAAGCAGACTCCTTACGGAAAGAGAATATCATTTCCCTGCCTGACCAGGACTAAAGCTGCTGCAGACAAGAAACCTATGACTCTCTTAGGAACTGTCACTTTCGTGGTTGGGAAGATTTAAAGGACTTATCCAACAGCCAGGAACACTAGATAACATAAGCACCATTTTTATGTAGCAGTGGCTCCATAGGATTTTT
This sequence comes from Sciurus vulgaris, assembly GCF_902686455.1. Taxonomy (NCBI): domain Eukaryota; kingdom Metazoa; phylum Chordata; class Mammalia; order Rodentia; family Sciuridae; genus Sciurus; species Sciurus vulgaris. Next base: position 86,203,423 of record NC_136465.1, read on the forward strand.
TTCTTACATGGCTCCAGTTTTTGTCAGTGATCACTGCATCCCTGTGCCAAAAATGATTCAGTAATGTGAAGAAAAAGGATGGAGGCTGAGTCTTTCTATTGCATGAAGTGACTCTTTTCTCAAGCATTTCTTCTTTGAGTACAATTAAAATAATTTCTTCCCCAGTGGGAATGGAATTACTTGTAAACCACAGAGTCAAATATTATTCAACATCACAATGTGTATGTATGTATGTATGTATGTATGTATGTATGTATGTGTGTGTGATGCCGGTTCCAGTTGAATTAGAATGAAATCCATTATAGAAAGTTAGCATGCCTGCCTGTCTGAAGAAGTGATCCACAGCCTTCCTTTCTAACTGGACTTAGAAATTGCATTAGTTGAACACAGTAGGGCCCAAAGACCACAAACTGGCTAATATAATCTCTTCTGCTTAAAATGATCGATCTAGTTATTAAATACAAAATTATGTTTCTAAATCTTATAAAAGCCTATAATTTGATTTTTACTTGACTGTGCATTTTAGCTAATTATTTAAAGATGAATTTATTACTTACATAAATCTACCTGTTTGACAGTACATTTAAGTAGGCCTTTTTTGGTGTAGTAACATACTCTTACACCACCTGATAAACCCTTAGATCTTCTTCAAGTATAGAAATAACATGGGCCTACTTTTGTGGGTCTACTTCTATTAATGGGTATTGAAGTTGCAAAGGATGAATTAACCATCAGTACCCAGGTTTGCAGTTATGATAAATACAACTTTAAAGTTCTGTTTCGCTTGTCTCTCCAAATTCAGTTTGTGACTCTTGACATTATAAGATTAGAATCATTTGCTTTTCTTTCAGCGTGGTTGAGGACTACTAAGAAAACTCTTCAGAACTGGCTCTAGGCATTTAGTAAGTCCCAACTAAAGGTTTTGACTGAACCTGAGATTACTTAAAATATTTAAATGTAATTTAGATTACTTTATTACAGATTTCTTATCTTTTTACAATGAAGATCAAAATGGAAAGAAAAATATAATCAGGCTAGAGAAACATAAACCATTATTATTCTTATCTATGTTAGCTTGTTATCTGTTATTTAGCCACTGAATCTCAAATTTCTAACTCTTTTTCTTCCTTCCAGTCAAGTACAGTCCATTGAGAACTAAGTGTTCTCTTATGCTTGCTTACTTCCTTCCTTGACCTTAGAATCTATCAGAGTAGTCTGAGGATTGAGTCTCTGGATATGTAAACACCTTAGTCATTCACTCCCTTTTCACTACCTAGGTATTTACATAAGACCTCTTGAGTTTATATGCACATTGATATTCTTATAGAGAAACAACTAACCTTGTAAAGTTAGGCTTGTTTCCTTTGGATGAGTTTTGAAGCTAGCAGAGAGAATGGTATCCCAAGGAAATCTATTCTCATTTAATGCATACAATTACATTGTAATTAAAATTTAGATGACCTAAATAAATAGTTTCTTTCAAACTTTGTTTGGCTTGAAACCAATGACAGAAGTGTGAAAAATATGTTGTTTTCTAATTTTTACAGCCACTTACTTTTGTTATGAAGTCAAATGAGAGAAAATGTCTTTATAAAAGAGTGATTGAAGTCACATTTTTTGATTATCCTAACACCAATCAATTTCATGCATTTAAAAATTGTACACATTTATTCAGGAATGAAATGAAAAAGACTAAGAGAAAGTGAATAATTATGGTAATAATATTTATTGATAAAAGTCATGCCCAATAATTTTAAGCATGTATTCATGTAAATATAGGCTAATAAATATGATGATAAATACTTATTTCATATATGTAGTTTCATTATACATTAATAGTTTTACATATTTTTGTAAAATATTATTTGCTATGAGAGAAACATAAGACAAGTTTTCCCTTCTTTGTGCTAATATACATATGTATGTATATATAAATTTTACATATTTTATATAGATTTTATATACAAATATGTTGTGTATATATATATATATATATATACATATATGTAATCATGCCTGCCTTGAGGTTACATTTTTATTTAAAATTTTCTTTCTGTAGTTTGACCTAAATAATTGTATCATTTATAGAAATAAATCTACTTTTAAGGAACTGTAGCAATGTTCTATGTTATTTATTTATCTTTATATGGCCTTAGAAGGGATTTTCTTAGGATGAGAAGAGATGGATAATAGCAACCTTAGAGTACAAAGCTACTATGCATTGTTAATTTTTTTAAAAAAAACAATGTACTATATCTACATTTGCTATCTTTAATACAGCTGGGTTTTTATTATTCCATTTCTTTTGCAACAAATGAAATTTTTATAGTCCATTGCTGGGATAGAAAGGCAAAACTGGGTCTTTGAAGACCTCTATCGTCACCTCCATCATTATTCCTGCTCTGATGACAACACAGAGCATGCCGTCAAAGTCCTCCAGGTACTACCCTTATTACATGTGTCACTGGAGAATGTTTGCCATATCTGCTTTAACACCACAGACATTTTAAGTAGGTTATTCCATCACTTTGCCATTTTGATTATGACAACAAAATGACACCATATTGAAATGGATTTTGGAAAGAAAGGCTAACTGTCCAAAGAGGTCCATGCTCACTCTAATTAAAATTGGCTTAGGTGGCACAACCTTCATAATTCCGAGTATGACTATGAAGGATATGCGTGTTGAAAACCTCCTTTGCTCATTAGTGCTATTTCTGTCAGACACTACTACCTGCTCTTTTCTTAATGAATGCTAAGCCATCTCTTTAGAAGATTGTGCTGCTTCCCTGAACTGAAGGAACTGTCTTATTTCCTCCCAAGTTCGTCAGGAGTAAAATCAGGGAGTCACCTCTTTGACATTTCCCAACCTCTGTACTTATTTATCTCTTTGAGACCCTGCGCTCCAGAGATATCACTGTCTTAATTAAGAAGAAGGATGTGACCATGGTAAATTGACTGATTTCATTGATTAAGGACTAGCTGTACAAGTAACATTGATTTTAACAGTGGGTCTACATAAATGTAATTGTTCGAACATGGGGCTGCATAATTATGGTGATGTACGAGAATAGTTGGTTTGTCCTTTTCAACCTTCACTAACATTCTTTTGCATGATAATGTACCTTGTGCAATTAGCAGAAATCTTAAATGTTACAAAATGTCTTTTGTGAAGACATGAAGTAATAATTTTATTCTAATATACTTCAACAACATCAGATAGGTTTTCCTTTTCTTTTCATTTTTCTCCTTTCTATACACATAACATGATATACATGGGAACATGAATGTGGATTTTGACCTTTTAACACTAATAAATATACACAAATAGCTTTTTACTTCAAAATAAATATATTACTTATAGTCTTTTGCTAAATAATATTTATTGTTAAATAAATATTTTAAATGATGTTGTCCATACCAGGGCTTCAATATGAAGGAAGTTTCTATAATCTTCCTACATATATTTTATGAAAAAAGTATATCAAGGTCACTAAGTTTGTGGAAGATGAAGGTTTGTTAAATTCTTTATGTAAATTCTTCCTTAAAAGAGCAAACTCATATAAATCACAATATAAGAAAAACAATAATTCAATTATTATTTTATGTACCACACTATGTTTAAATAAGAAAAAATAAAACTCTATGACACATTACTGTTGGGGCCTTACTTAGTAGGAACTGAGTTTCCAAGAGGATGATATTAGGCTGTAGGCTGTGGAGTACCTGGATGCTTAATGAACTGAAGAGGAAGAAAATTCTAACATTATGCAAAAGTGAATTTGAAAGCTGGGGTGGGGGGGACAGGAGAATCACAAACTTACCTAAGAAAAAATTCTTTGTTAGTGAACCCGGAGCATTGGGGTTTTCTTGTCATAAACCTGCCACTAATTAGTCCTGTGACCTTTAGTAGCTATGTACCATACATAACAAAAAGTAGCTCATAAAATAATGAAAGAGCTCAATCTTGAACTCTATTCTTTTATTTGCTGATAGGTCAACTAGAGAAATAATTCTATAAACTACTTGGAAAAATAGTAGGTCCTCATGTTGATTAAGTTGGTATGTTTGGTTGGTTGATTCTCAATTGCTTGGTTTTCAAAAGTTCAGCATTATAGCTTGCACAAGGACAGAAGGTTAATGATTAAATTGACAGTAGTGCTATCATTCTTATATGCCATTAGCATCCTAAACCTTTTTACATAATCCAAATCACATGGTCACTTTTATATAAATTGATCTTTGTTCCATTGCCTTACATATGGAACATATACATAAATGAAGACAGTATTTTTGAAATATCATTCACTGTGTATTTCTTTATCAATAAAACAGTTTCCTTCCCTGCATCTCTCATTCATTGAAGCCAGGTTTAGCATTTGCTGTCTTCACTTCCCACTTCAGAAAGAAAAACACTCCTAGCCTGTAAATCCTATTCAATACTTATAGGAAGTAGAACACACCACTTTGTGGAATATGGGTAGAATATAGGAGATAGAAGTATTTAAAGCAAGTTATCTAACATAAATTTTCTCATTTCCTTTAACTGGGTGGGAATCCCTAAGTAATTTGACAGGAGGTGGTAAATGACAAACCAGCAGAAACTCTTGCTGGGACACTCTTTGGAATGCTGAGAGAAACTTATGTGCAGGGTGGCTCTATGATAACCCCAGATAGCTGCTGTGGAGTGAAAGGAACAGAAAAGCACTTCAGAAAAAAACAGTGCTCTCACACACTTCTCTGGCTCCCATGGAGGCTAGAAAAGAATATCATGTGATGTGTGTAAGAGCAAAGTCCCTGGACAGCCTTGGGCAGCCAAGTTCCACTTGCCTTCTGATTATAGTTCTCAGAATAATTTTGAATTGTGTTGATAATGCAATATCCTTAGATAAGAGGGAATTATCTGGAGTAGCCAAGCTTTGTCCTTACCTCTTCTAGATCTAGATGTCTTACAATTCTTCTTTCAAAGAGTCAAGTTACACCTGGGATATAAAACCAAGGATAGAGTGCTTTGGAATTCTTTAAAGAAACCAGTGAGGCATGTTCCAGTGAGACTCCATCCATCCTAGGTAGCTTTCCTGAGCCTTGGGGAACAGGCTTGCCATGAATCTAAGGTTTCTTTAGATTTTTGCTTCCCATATGTGAATAATAAAGTTTCTTTGTCTGATGCATGTGAATGTTCTTCTGTTCCACACGGCTCATGCTCTGGCAACTGAGTTTATGTGAAACCTGCCAGAACTAGGAAACTGCAATGCAAAAGTACCTTAGGGGAAAATAAAAGTACCTGAGTTAAAAGCTAACACACCTAACATGGGGCCACTATAGGAAGGGGCAAAGGATACAGGTGGTCAACCCAGAAATGGCTAGAAGAACATTGCAAAAATTCAGAGAGTGAAGTGTGAAGTTCCTATAAAAGCCAATAAAAGGCTAAGAAAGCAAGGAAATCCCATCATGCTATGATTTAAGAGAACAAGTTGGACCCACATCACCTGCATCTCAGAGCCAGAAGTGCACTGGTGTCAGGAACTCAACCAGAGAGACACTCTGCCACAGAGAAAGTAAATGTCTAGGCAGTACAGAGATACTGTGGAAACTTGAGACTCAGTTACATCTTATCATGAAGCCACAGAAATTCTGAAGCCTTTAGATACTGTCTTGGAATACTGACAGTTGCAACATGAGGGATGCACACAACAAAAGCTAAATTTAAAAACAACATCATTGTCCCCAAACTTCATCAACAATTAACCACAGGATGAGTCAAATACAATAAATCATATCATTCATACAAAATTCAAAAGTAGCAGTTTCTTTCATGTGAACAGAAGTATGTTCGAATGGTGCCCACCAAATTTTCTCTTTTCTTTCTTCCAGCTACGAATGGTCTCTTCTACTTGGTCATGGCATCATTTTTAATTATGCTTATTTTAAATTCAAATCAGTCAGGAGAATGTTCCATTCCGTTGAACGGTTGAGTCAGGAGGAAAATGCTATTTGCCAAAAGTATAGTATGCACCAAGTACTATGCTGAGTACTTGAAATGTAAGACATTGTTTTGTCTTTACCAAGCCCCAATTCATACATCTTAATCCAGTGTAAATAACAAGGAGATGCATCCCAAGATATTGAAAACACAGGATGTAACCCAACCTAATGTTTGTATCTTTAATGCACACACACATGTGCAAATGCACAGTAAGGAGACAATTCAATTATAGGGAAGAACACATAAAACATATTTAAATCTTTTTTTTTTTTTTTTTTTTCTTATAAACTCTAGAGACATAGTCACATTTACTGGAGCTGAAGTCAGAAAAAGAGATCACTGCATAAGTTTATTCCTGAAATATGAGTAGTTCTTCCTTGTCAGGCAGAAAAGGAACATAAAGCAGGGAAGAGGAGTGAGAACTGAAATATCAAAGGAAATTTGTAAACTTGCAAATCATTTGGAAAAATTGGAAAAATCAATACAAAATGGCAATTCTGAGAAATTAAGCAACTGAGTTGTCAGAGTCAAATGACCAGTGACTCATGCTTTGTTAGGAGGACTTTATACCTCAGGCCAAAGATGGTAGCAGACTACTAAAGGTTTTGAAGCAGGAGTGTGGTATAATCCAAATTGTATTTAAAAAATATTCTGCTATCATTGTAGAATTTCATTTGGAGAAGACTCCGAGAAACAAAAACTCCACAGGTTTGTGCAAAAATCCTACAGAGAAACAGTGTCTATGTGAAATAACCCAGTGGAAGGTGAAAGAGGAGGTGGGATGCATTTGAGAGATAAGAGGAATTATCATCAAGCAGAACTACAACTCGCTTTTTCTAACAAACCCTATAGGGAGGGGTGAGTAATTACCACATGAACAAATATAGAAACAGTTTTGGGGCCCTAATTTCCCTGATACTCCCTTGATTACTCTTGGTCTCTCCTGAGACTGTGAGTTTATGAATTTTTGATAATCTTGGCTGTCAGTTGAGCAGTGGATCATAGCTAATAGGGTCAAATAAAATCTCTAATTTTTTCAGAAGATCAAATGTGTGTAAATGTTTTACTTTCTTATTTTTATGGGTGGAAAACAGGTTCAATACATATTTTATCACCTTGGGGTATATATATTACATATAAACACTATGTTTAAGCACATAGATTTTTAAATGGTTTTACATGATTAGTAATTTTATAGATTAGTAGATAGAAATATTCAGTTGAGAGTTTCTTCGTGATTATACTGAACAAAAATATGATGTAAATGTATACCTCTTTCTTTGTGATTGATTTTGAAATGTTCTTTCACTTCAATACAATTAAAAGGTAACATTTGTTACCTTCCTATTTGTTGGGAAGGACACTGGATACTACACAAATGTTTTCTCATCAATGTTCAGTTATACAATAAGTAGGTGCTATTATAAGAAAAGTGAGACTCACAAAGTTGCCATGAGGGCACCTGAATCATAAGTGTTAATAAGCACAATTTGGGTCCAAACCACTGAACTCCAAATTCTTTAATATAAAATGGATTAATTTTGCCTGACCATGCATGGAATATAGTAGCTGCTTGACAATATTTGGCCTTCTCTAAAAAAAGCCCAATTTATATTAAGAATTAATTATATAATTACCCTCCCTGAAAGCAATGGTTTAATAACAGGCCACATAATCAGGGAACTGGGATGAATAGATTTGCTTTTTAAGCAACCCAGTCATTCCCAAAAGGAAATTACACATGATACAGGAAAGATTGGGGGTAGCAAAACTAGAGTGAAAGCTATTTCATTGCTTCAGTTGTGCTTCAAATAATTCAGTGGCTGAAGAAATGGTGAAAAAAATGTGTTTTATACAGATCATGGAAGAAGAATTAGCAGAACTTAATGAGTAATAGAACATTATGAATTGGGAAGAGAATAAATTAGTTTTTACATAACACTATGCAAAGGTATCTAACATTCACAATTGCTTTCCTTTAGTGATAATTACAGGCATGTGCCTCATAATTTTTCTCACTCAGAATTTGTAACAATTTTGAAATCTATATATAAAGAGAGTTTTATATATAGGAACTACAAAATGAGACAAAGACAAAGCTATTAGATAAGAAGGTATAGCTATAAATGTGACATTTGAATACTAAGATATCCTAATATTTCTCTTTTATGATCTATTTAATCTCCACTTACGTCTAGGTTTCTGTTCTTCAAGTCAAGCATGTATTACTTAAGACTCTACTATGTAGACATTAAAAGACATTAAAGCTTCTTGGGAGCTGACTGGTGCTGTACTAAACATTTCACCTATTTAATTTCTTATTTTACAATTAGAGAGAATATATTTCCAATCAACAATGCATTTATATTGGCAGAGAAAAAGTCAAGCAAACTCAACTTCTCTGTCAATTAAGAGTTGAATGAAACATTGTGTCTTAGTTCCTAAAAGGATGGACCTTGAGAGCAAAGCAGGGTTTGGGTTAACTTTAGTAAGTTGCTGTGATCACTCTGCACCAGGACATTTCTTAGTCAATGCAAGTGATTGCAAGTTTTGGAAAAATGATGTCTGCTCTTATAACCATACACACCCTTCTGAGAACAGTTAGAACTTGCATTGGCAGAAAACTGGAAGAGAATCTCAAAACAGAGAATGGCATCTCTTAAAGAATTCCCAGTAAACCTATGCATTGGACAGGGAGAACCCATGATGGGAAGTGGTGAGAGATGTTGTAGAGAAACAAAGTGAAATCATTTCACTGTAACCTCTTAAGGAGCATATGGGCTTCTTGGGGAACACTCCTTTCTGTAACACACCTACAATGGAATTTCTTGTTCTTTCTTTGACACTAGCCTTGGCACAAAGTTACAGTCAAAGAAACATCAGTTGAACTTCAGAAGTCTCCAAAAGCAGTATGAAGCTTGACTTTAGCACTCTTCAAATGAACCACAGAAGATTTACAGTGTATCAAATAGAAAAATCTTGTAACATCTCTTCCTCTTTATATCCCTTTCTCTTCATAGACCCTGCCATTAGCACCATCCCACACTATAGTCACTTATTCTGGTGAATAAAAATGTCCATCAAACTGCATCATTTTCTAAGAAGAACAAAACCATTGTACAACTCAGAATTAACAGTGAAAAAAGTTTTAAAAATTGAATTGCATTCATAAATATATTCATGGATATGTTGTGATTTAGTTTCTGTTGTTTGTATGTTTATTTTTACTAACAACAACACATTTTCTTCTTTTTTTTTTTTTTTTCGTACTTTTGGATTGGCCATTTACTTCTATTGCTCTTGAGAATTATATTGTCTGTGTGAACCAGGCATAGCCTACTAACATTTGTTCTAGAACACATTATAATTTTTCTGATAGCTAATGCCATTTCAGCACCTTTTGGCAGCTATTCAGTTGGCTACATCATGTCCCTTCACGTGCAGTGGTAACAAACCTGAGTATTGAACATCCTGGGAAATTCATCCTTGTGAGTATGTTTGTCACTCCATGCTGGAGCAGCAGTGGCTGAGCATCAGGCCATGTGAGATGCATACTTTTGCATGTCTTATGAATGAAAGCCAAATAGAAGACAAAGTTTCCACCCAGACAGCTTTATTGTGAATACCATGCTTATCTTTCTATATTAAGACCTTTCTTGTTCAATATCAACAGAGGAAGGCTTGGTTGTATCAATTCCAAATAGTAGATCATGAAAACAAAGGTGTTACAATGTTTTAAATGTTTGTTTGAAGGAGTAACCTACAGTGATAGAATTTCTACCCAACCTATCACCTGACCAAAAAAAATCTGTACACAGATGATTTCCCTCACAGAACTATAATTAATAAATGTGGAAGGACTAAGGGAAATGGAAAAGCACCATTAGAACAATAATTGCTGCAGGCAACATTGACTGATGAATACTAACATTAGGGAAATTTAGAGAGAAACATCCTCAAAGAATTTCCCCCAAAATGTTTATTAATTACTCTGGTGATTTTAACACAGGTCCACCTATTCTTGTACTCTTTTTCCATGAGGTGAAATTTATTTCCACTTCCCTCAAATGTGGGCTGGACATCATTCACACAATGAATAGAGCATAGAAAACGAAAAGGAATCCTTTTGTAGTGAAGAAACCTGACAAGCACCATCTTAACCAAATGCTGGCAATAACCTTAGCAATACTCAGCCATATTGCTATCAGCACCCCCAATTTGATATGATAAAAAGAAATATCTCTGTGGCACTCTTCTTTAGAATCCATAACATTGTTTGAATCAAGAAAAAACATTAAAATCATATAAAGAAACATTTACAAATAGGTCAGTGGTACCTTTTGAAAGTTTAAAGGATGTGAAAAATAATTTCTCCATGAGAATATGTCACAGATTGGAGAGAACTAAATTTAATGGTAGTTAAACACAATATGGTATCCTGGATCAGATCCTGACAGCATCGTAAAACTTGGGCAATGGGAACAATATCTGCATTTCAATTATAGAATGGTACTGATGTCAATTTATACTTTTTATAATTTAAGGTATCATTTTTATTATGATAATAAAAGCTATTAACCATTAAAGGAAGTTCTGTAGTGGGTATATGAACACTGTTTGGACTACCTTAGCGACTTTTCTAAGGATCTGAAAGTATTCCAAAATAAATTTATAAAGCAATATTTTAATAAATGTATATGTGAAAATAATTGTCCCTCTTAGAAAATATTTAAAAACATGAAAATCCCTGTGGGAAATTTTACATTCACGTGAACTGTAAAGAATCCCTCTTTAATCTCATCATGTACTTTTCCTCCTCCCAAGACACTATTTTCAACCTCCTTTTCCTGATGTCATTTGTTCAGAACTTGCCTTTGAGAAAAATAAAAACAGAAGTAAATACCAGGCACCTACAAGTAACTTTCCCTACTGTGAAAAGTTCACTGGGGATATTCAAACACTGACTCTTGAATTAATTTGTCCCTAAATACTAATTAGGAAGGTCTCTTTATGTTGGGAGAGAGCAAGATGGAAGTGAGATTAGAATTATGTTCTCCTGTTAGATTTCCTAGTTCTCAGATGCTCCCTGAAGGGATTTGGATCCCTTAATAATGATGGAAGCTAGGCAATGAATCTGAAGTTAAAAAAAAAAAAAAATCTCTGGGTTGTAATCCCTACAATTTTTTAACCTCTTTAGCTTCAGTTACTTGAACTATAAAATTGGGATAATTGCCACCAGGAGCAGTTGCTTTTCTCATGTATTCAAACACCTTTCAAATCTGTCCATTTTCCTCCCTACCTGTACTCACCACATCAAGCCATTCATAATGTACTTTCCAAACCAGGGTAAGACCCTGTACTTTAGGTCCCTCAAGCGTCACACTGGTTCCTTCCTTTTGTCTTAAATTTGAGCCTTCAATGCTCATCCTGTATCCATTGTCCTGCCCCAGCACCTCTTAACACTGCTGCCTCTAGGTGGAATGTTCATCTCTACCTCTACATCACTCCAGTTTTCTCTTCTCCCTCCAAATCCCAGCCTGAGTCACTTCCTCAGGAAAGACACTTAGAGCTTCTTTTTTATCACAATGCAAACACGCTGCTATGTGCATCTACTCTTTAACCTGAAATTCAGTAGAAATTTTATATGTATTTGTGTGACTGATTGATATGGTTTAACTTATTCCAGATGAAGTTACTGACCTAAACTTTCTAAGAAGAAAGTCACTTAAATTTTGACTTAACATAGAGTTTACTAAAGTGCCTGACAGTTGTCAATTCGTGAAAAATATCTGTTGAATCTGCCATGTTTGGAATATTAAATAAATGTCTATATTATCACTAATTGCATCATTACCTAAATGGTATCTTTGATCTTTGCAATCAAGACATTTTTAGAGTTTAAAAAGAGCTAAAGTTTAGAAGGGAAACTCTAGGATTGTTGGATGGTAGTTACTGTGTCCTGGACAGTTTAGTAGAAAAAATAAAAAATAAATGACAGTCATTCTCATCATCCTTGGTAGTTTTGCTTTGTAAAACTCTCACATTTAGTGAATAGTAGTGTTTTTTGAACCAGGCTCTTAGAAGAAGTAATGTTTGGGTTCTGTGAGACATTCTCAGGTTCCTGGTCACATTTTTGTCAACTGGTCAATACATAACCTTATTTTACATATATGTCTGTTTAAAAAATTATTTAATGTATAGTGTTGATTCATTAATATTGAATTCATATGCCTCTAGGTGCTGTAGCTAATGACTGTGCCAAGCTCATCAAACAGGTATTGCCTCCATAAGGTATACCACAACTTCACACTTTTTGCGTGTAGGAGCACTGGACAGTACTTCAGCAATAAGCCTCGTGGGCATTTTAAACAATTAAATCACCAGCAGAGGCCCCAAAGTAAAAATGTGACCCTAAATAGACTGCAGAGAGGACAGCTGCAACTAGGACCAGAGTGTTACCTTGTCCACCTCAGCTAGGAACATACAGGTCAGGGAGCCCACATTTCTCACCAGTCTGCACATTTACATGGAGGACTATGCTGGGGTATTGATTTTGGAGCTACAAATTTTAGTGGGTGGGTGAATTCCCAAATATGGAATCAGAGGAAAATGAAGATGAGTTGGATATGTTGCTTCAAGTTGATGTAAGAGTGTTACTGTCATATTTCTTTCTAAAAATGTGAAATTTGCATGTAGACTGAGAACATTTAGGAACATTACACTTTCTCAGAAATAATAACCTTATCCATTCTGAAAAGATTTGATTAAATATAATTATCACCTTTGACTTACTTTCTCTCATACAACAGAATCAATTAAAAATGTCCTCAGCAAACTATCTTAATAAAGTCATTGTATCACCACAAATTCATAATTTTAAGTACACTGTATACATCTCTTTATTATATTTTATTGCATCTTTAGTTTTTTCCAAACAAGTAGATATTAAAGTTTGGCACACCCCTACCCACACTTGCCACTGTGAACACTGTGGTTCCTTTTGCATGTATAAAGGATTGTTGTATAAAGGATGGTTGCAGCAAAGGTACATCCACAAGCAACTGCCAGAGTTTGGAAGATGATGGCACAAAAAATGAGGCCCTTTTCTCAAGTTGAAGCCATGCAGATATAAAATAAAAAAATAACATTTTATACTTTTATATACATAAGGGTAGTTTATATGAAATGTTGTTTTGTATATATAAATCTATATTACATATTATATAAGTAACATTGTGCAATGGAAATGATAATCTACTTAATATCATTTTTATACTGCATTTTATGACATATTTGCATAGTCATTTTTGAGAACAGAGACAACAACAAAATTTCTTTATGCAATTAAAAATATTTAGGTTTAAGTTTTCTCTAAAATGTGTCCATTTTGAATGCAGACCAAAAGGGGAAAAGAGAGCAAAAAAAATCATTGGTTTATAACAGTTATATTAAGAAATAAATTTTTGCATCAAAATCATAAAATATATCGAATTTTTATTCCAGAAAACAATGATAACATTCTTTAGTGTGTATTAGAGTTAGGAAATGTGTAGATAACACCTGAAATAAGAGGGAAGGGTGTTATAACAGAGTTTAATATCCTATGTTTGGTGATAAATGGTAGGGACATCAGATCATAAATGCCTGACTACTAACCATTTAAAGAACTTATACATTCCAGTGTATGCTTGTTCTTATTGCACTGATATCAGAATGAAGAACATTAGAAAATAGGACGGTGTTTGTGTTTACTCAGAGAAGTGGGAATACTTATGCATCCAAGCCAAGGGGGGATAATGTGTACTTTTTCACTTTGAGTCCTTATTCTGTTTGCACTACCTTTCCCTGACCTCTACAATTTCTCAGGATCTCAGTGACTGTGGAAAGAAATTGATTTTACCAGGACTTCTAATACTGGCAGTCTTATATTCACTTAAATCAGTGTTTTATTTCACCTTCTAGGGGAAGGAGTGGGAGATTACAGAAGAAATGGAGTTCAGAGAACAGGTAAAATTGTTTTGCATTTGTCTGTTCTTGGAACTTCTGAGAGTGTTATGTCTCATTATGTTTTCTCTTTCTGACTCTGACTCTATATGTCTACACACGCACACACACACACACACTCACACTTAATGGAATATATATATATATTTCCAATCTCACTTTTTCATTAAAATCATGACCAAGTGAGGGATTTCTTATACTAGAATCCACGAGAATTCTTTTCTCTTGTGAACTTAAAGCTATTGGAGGAAGTGCTAAGTACTACGTGTACTGAGTAAATGTTAATGAAGTGAATAACAATTTGAAGACAACTGGTGGAATCTGTAACTACGTTTCTTCACTGGCAGGGCAGAAACAGCAAGGTGACTTTTCACACACTTGAATCGACCTGTCTCATCTGATGTTAAAGAATCACCATCTATCTGCAAATGTCTAAATGAGAAGCTGAGTCTGCAAGTCAAGGCACTACATTTATATTGACTTTTTGGTGTTTGTGAGTAGCTATGTTTATATGTTTTTGTTGTACATTGTACCACATACAGACACACCAACAGGATTTTAGTTTTTGACATGCAGATTGAAGCTGAAACATAGATATATAGGCAGCACCATACATGAACATACTTTAAATGATGAAAATTATGGCAAAGAATCACGAATCTGGAAAATCACAGAGGCAAACTTAGTGAAGTATATGAGTCAAAGACATGAACAAAAATCACTTCTGTTGCAGCAAATATTTGTTAGGAAGCTGTAAAATATAGATGTTTCTAAGTGATGTGACAAGAGAAGTGAAGTTCAGAATTCTACACTTCAGATATTGATGCAAAAAAGTCAACAAGTAATATTTAGATGTGTTTGTGTCTGGTAAAATGCCTATTGATTAAAGGTATTTCAGATCTCTGGCTGCAAATCAAATGTGATGAACATAGCAGTAATTAATATGAGGATTGAGTAGATAGGACCTTATCTGCTTACACGGGCAGAATTTTTATCCTAAATTGAATTAGTTTCTTCTATTGTGGAAGTATTATTTTATTTTTCTTAAAATTAAGAAGATTCTAATATTTTCATTTAAAATCCAACCCAGTTATTCATATTGGTTATTTAAAAATTATACAAAAACATAAAACTATGTAACATAAAAGGGCAGGTACTAGGCAGAAGAGAATAGACATGAGTTAGAAGGAGTTAGATGTGTGGTATTTGTGGAAGCTATACAGAGAGGTTCCCAGCTCCTCAACTTTGTATAAACATATGACATAGAGTTAGCACTTCTCAAAAAAGCCTTTCCTTTTTAGAATATGCCAGTGGAATCACTTCCTTTCTCTAATATCACTCTATTTAAGATCTAAGAATTATCTAATTCCTCTATTGTCTTTCTCACCATTCCAATTGAGAAGTCACTGAATCTTTAGGATCACATTGTAAACAGCTGCTTAAATCTTGAATGATGCTTTCTAATTGGTAACTTGACATTTAAAGTGTTCAGGTAATTTTGTCCTGTTATCAACTTATTGTTGTTTTTCTCTAAAAGAGAAAAACCTCTATTCCCAGTTTTGACAGTTGATTCACTGTATCACAAGTTAATGAAAATTATTTCAAAGGTATCTGCTGTAAATAATATCACAGAGTGCATCTATATATTGTTACTTATATGTTTCATAATAATATGATTTTGTATCTGACTCCTCCGTTAGATTCTGAGTTTTTCAGAACTGTATTACCCATTCCAAACCCCTAACTCTACGTTGTATACACAGATGAAGCAAAAAAACCCCACCTAATTGAATGAATGAAAATTGTTAATTCGTTGAAAAGACTGTCCATTCGTCTATGTTTTTAATCATATTCAAGATCAGAAAGTAAAAAAAAATTACAATTCCCTTTTCTATTTCATTAATATCAGTGTCTTGTTAAAGAATTTTATTTTTTTAGCCATAATTTTCTACATTTTTGTAGAATTTGGAAATTTGTTACTCATCTATGAAATCTGTAGTGCTTTATTATTGAAAAGCATATTAAATATTTACTGCATATAAATAAGGAAGTTGAATCTGCCTTATTCTTACATTGATTTGCAAAATCACCAAAGTAACAATAGCACAAAGCTTTAAAATCTAAATTTAGATGCAGGTCTGTATGTAATAATTACAGAATGTTTATTACAAATAAGAAAGTGTGAGATAAAAATCACAGTTGCTGGATTTTTTCATTGCTACATAAATCTCTGATTAGTGATACTTCTCTCATTATTCTAAAACATAAGGCAGAGATTGATTATAATAATACCTTAAGTAAAGAAGACTTTAAATACCTTTTAAAAATTAATAATCAGATTTTTCTAGAAAAATCTTTAATATTTTGCTCATAAGTCACTAGATTCATGCCAAGCAGTTCTTACTACACATGTAGATCTAAAACCATGCAAAATTGGTAAGCTTTAGCAAATAAAACTTTCAATTTTTAATGGTCTCTAAAATAGTCTTATGCAGATTAGAAGAAGCTTGGAAAAACATAATTTTTAAAGTTTTCTCACTCAAAAGCTAATACCTGTTTGAATTTTTTAAAAAAACAGTATTTAACTTAATACAATAGTGACCTTTTTCTAGTAATTTGCAGTATGTATTATTCCTTTAGGGGAATATTGTGACGCATCCTAGTAAGATGAGATTTCCTATGTAAATGCTACCCTTTTAAGGTCAAAAGCTGTACTCAGTTAATGATGGAAAATGAAAAATGGTCGGGTGCTTAGTACAAACAACATCAAAAACCCAAAGCTTTGTGAAATCCTCTAATATATTTTAAAGTAGATATAGCTATTTCAATTCATATATATATGTGTGTGTGTATGTATATATACACACACACATATATATATAATATATGCACATATATCTATTTGTAGCAATAGATAACTTTATGCACACAAAACATTAGTTTCTAGAATACAACATGCTCACAATATTATTTTAAATATTAACTTGAAAATAAATTTATACTAAAAAATGGTAAAGTCTTGCTAAACATTCTCAGCAATATACATTCAATAATTCTTTTAAACATTAGGTATGTATCTAGTTTATTATCATAATGAACCCAAAATCCACATTGGAGCACACATCCACAAAATATAATTAAGTGCATCCTCTATAAATTCAGTCACCTTTCTAGGTACACAATTAGAAATTCATCTTTGAAAGAAAAAGAGACTGAGTCTTTAAAATAATTCTATTTTTATTTTAGAAAAAAAATAAGATCTTTCCCTTCTACAGCATCACCTTAGTTTAACAAGGAAGTATAGTCCAAAAAACTAAAAGCCCACACATTCTATTTACTTTGGGTAAAATCAGTTTTTCTAAGTAGAAAAGGTAAGAATAAAAAGCACTTAAATGGAGGGGAAAAGAGAACCTGTGCAGAACAAGTTTAAGAACAGCAGTTACCCATAAAACTGTCAAATGCCACTGTTAACTACAGTAATTTATTCTATAATTTAATGTAATCTTGACCCCTGTCACACGTTAATACAGCATGAAGAATAATGGGTAAAAAAACATGCTTATTAATGAATTGTAGAGTAATGTGAGTAATGTGTGTTTTTTGCCACATTCCTTTGAAATATCTTAATATTGGAATTAGTGGAGCCTAGACCATTTCAGTATGTAATTATGTCTGTCCATTTCTTCATAGTTAATGCTGTGATTAAGAAATATTTAATTTTTAATTATGCTAGAGGTAGTGGATTGATTTTTCAGTCAAGGAACACAGGAATAACTCTAGCCGTGATCTCTGTTACATAGATTATAATTTGTCTGGTGAGAGAGCTTCTGCCATCTTAAGTAGAAAAACAAACTAGAGCTAAGAGGGGCAGTTGTTTAACTGATAATCTCTACTCTTTTAATATCTTATTTGGTTAAAATGCAAATAGGGTGAATGCAATTTGCTTTATCTTCTTGTGTTGACAGTTCACTTTCGTGAAAATATTTCATACTCTATCCTTTCTTGAACTTCCCATTTCTTACCTTCCCACCAAAAACATACATGAATAACACTAACAATAAAGTATGCTACTAATGTCTTCATCTTCAAATCATTTTATCAAAGTTACCTTTAGCCATAAGCTAAGATTTTATAGATGGACAATAACGTATAATTTTATTTAAAGAAATAGAGTCCTTTGTTGGGAAGTGCTTGGGGGACAGTTTTCTCCTTTCCTTTCATCATGGGTTTTCCCAGCCTCCACTGGAACACTTTTCCCAATGTTCAAATGAATTCACTAAAATAGTGTGAAAATGACAAAAGTTTCTCCAATTCTCTGGAAAAGGACAGTGATTTCAGTCTACTAAATGAACATGCAATGCCATGATAAAGTGTTATTGAGCATGTCATATGATAACTTTTAATTTTTTATTGGTCTGACAATACTGGGCAAAGTAATGAATAGTATTAGAAGCATAGAGCTAGCTGAGACTGTGAGAGGTCAGAAGATTGTACAAATGTAATTCACCTAAACTTCTCCAAACATATCAAAACCTGAAGCATATAAAAACACTTTAAAAATGCAACTGTGCATAGTATAATAGCTTTTCATGTCATGGTGGGGCCACCTTCTACCTATGTTGAGTATTGGTAGGGCAGGGTAAAGGTATGCAGTAATCAAAAAGTTTTGATTTGCTTCATTTTTGCTAACCTGAGATTTCTCAAACACTTCCCAAGAAATGGAGTTTTTACCTAACAATGACTGATACCATGTCTTTACATACTAAAGAGAGCTGGCAAACTCCTGGCACTTTTTCTGCAATTCACAGGATGTATAGTAGTTTGTTCACATATCAGCCACATATAAACCAGCAGGTCCAGGTTGTGCTGTAGATATAGAATGTGCTAATTGTAGGCTTGCCATATCCCAACTGAGCATCAGAATATTACATTACATGATAATGACAAATTTGGTGCAAATTTGAACTCCTCCTTGGGCTACATGGAGGAAAATGTAGACTTCTGCAAGGATGGGTTTACAGTGCATGCTTACTTAGAACCTAGCATGTTATTTTTTTCTTCCCTAGGTCCTTCTAACTTACTGCAATCTCTGCTAAGAGAACTGATTTGCAGATCACCCCAACTTTCTTACATAAATGTCCTAATATCTTCACACATTCCCCTGCTGCTGACTGCTTTCTAAATTTTGAAGTTTCTGACAGTTCTTCAGAATTTGGTGAACATGATTTAGTGTTCTCTTGAGAGACTCTAGCCTAGGAATAATAAGGGTGCTCTAATTCCTTTTCAGTAGCTCCACCTATTAAGTATCTGTGAAAAGAATCCCATTTATTTTTGTCAGTAAGTATAAATTTCACTTATAGACAAACATTATAATCATCCAAGAAGCAAAAAAATGGTTCCCTGTTACTTTTTGTGAGCTGTATACGTTTATAAAGGAGAGAAGCACATGGCTTTCCTTGGTCCCTCCTAGAAGCATTTAACTCTGTTTGTCCCTCCTGCTCTGATTGGATGTTTGTGTCTTGTTAAAATGTACCTTTAAAAGCAACATGCTAGGATGGTTTTTTGAACTGTTTCCACACTCAACTTTTTAGTAGTGGTAAGATTTCAGGCTCTGAGTCAAACTGTATTTGAACTCAGTGGTACCACTTCTTAACTCAATTTGGGAAATTTGCCTAATCTCTTCAGCTTATTATTCCATTAAAAACGTACCTAATTGATTTTACAAAAATTTTTGAAAGATTAATAAGTATGTATGCACACATATGTGCATATATAACATATATACATTTAATATACATTTGTACATGCATGGATATCTGCGTATATATGCAGACAGAGGGAGAGAGGTTTAAAAAGGTGCCTGACATGTATTAATTCTATTATCAAAGATCTGGTTAGAGGAAGGAATGGCTGCCCAATGTAGCTAACAAAAGATGTTTTATCTCCTGCAATTAACCATTGCTAAGCTTAATTACTCTCATTTGTTTGAACTTTGGAAATAAATAAATCAATCAAAGTATGTTTTCTACTCCTCTCTCCACCAAACTTTGCCCACCATTCTTATCAGTGTGAATCTTTTTCTACCAGAACTTTGTTGGTACAAACCACTTGAACCCTAAAATACTCTTAGTTCAACCGGTCTAAGAAGCTCTTTTACTACAATTGACAAAAATTTTGTTTTGCATAGCGATAGTTTTTATAACACTTTCACATTTTGATTGAAATTGATATTTGGAATATCACTTAAAAATAATGGATGCTATTTAAACCCAAATGTTTATTAAAAGAGGTAATATATACATACATGTGTGTCTTGTGCATCGTGAAGTCGATTACCATTTGAATAAATCAGTGATTCAGCACCATTGAAGCTATGTTGAACATAACAAAAAAATGCTTAAACTGGAACAAATTTGGAAATGTATGCAAATGACTTCCAACAGAGGGTGTTTCCTCAATAAAATGTGCAAGTGGAATTTTCAGTATTACTAAACTTTAATATCACATTTATAGATGAATTTTATGTGCTTTTTAAATGTTGCAAGATGTGACTTGCTAAAAAAAAGTTCAATAAATGCAGTCTTCTAAAATGTGCAAGTATATTATGACAAGGCATGTATTACTAGCGTAAATATTGCTTATCATATTGAACCAAAAAATACTCAAATTTGAGAAAAATTTATTAGAGATAAGATGAAATGTGACATCACAGAACCAATTTAACAATTTCAATAAGTGTTTGAAATTGAGCGAGGGTGAGCCAGCAACAGAGACAAATGAAATAAATATTAAGCATAAGGTCATTTCAAAGAAGACTTGCTTTGATATACTCACAAGTCAAGCCCTCTGATTCAAAGTCTCCACCAAAGTTTCTATCAGTTTTAGTGCTCTGTTGTTTAGGTCATACATGCTTTTAACATTACATTTAGCTTTAAATTCCTATTTAAGTAAACTTAAAATATTTTCTAATAGCCTTATACCTACTGAAGCATCTGGGATAGACCTATAGTTAAAAAAAAATTAAACTTTTTTTCTGATTTTTCTAACTTTTGGAAAGTACCTAATATGCTAACAAAGAACAAGTGCTTAAAAAATAGAAAAAAGTTGTTTCATACTCTATTTATATCACAGTTTAATTAATATACGGTGCCCTTATGTATCTTGTACTTTTTAATAGTATATGTATCAATGTCATGATTCTGTACTTCATAAATCTGATGAAATGTACTCTCTCCATCATTTCTAAGTCAGCAAATCTCCACTTTCATCTTCTTTTTATTTGTTCATTTTAGGTGTTTAGGTGTATGGTCCCCCTTTTCCAATTTCATCATATGTAAGTTCCATGAGTTAGAACTCAGCCACACAGGTTGTTAAACATGTGTCAGTAAGTAAACTATGTGTATTGAAAACTGATTATAATTCAAAAATAAAATGTAATATAAAAAGATATTGCTTTGCCAGATATCTATGAGAATCCTCCTTTGGTCCAAACATCTAGCAGGGGATTGGGGTAATAAGAGTTAAATGTGAAACTTTCAGAGACATTGCAGTTCGGCAGATAAATTCTCTGTCCATATTTATCCATAAATATATGTATAATATTATATATACATGTGTATATAAATTATGAGTACAATGATAAAAGCTAAATTGTACAATCACTGTGCATCAGTGAAAACTGCTTGATGTTCATTATTTTATGACAGCTGCACAATAGTCCTATGAAGGAGATATATTTTAATCTACATTTTGATGTTAAGAAAATGAACACGCAGAGGCTTGGAAGCTTCATAAAGTTCACTCAGATATGAGTGGTACAGCAAAGAATTGACAAGTTCTAATTCCACAAACTTTACCTATAATCATTTCACTGAGTCATTTAAGTTTGATTTTCTGTTTGTATGTGCCGGTGTGGTATGGGAAAAGCAGGGTCAGTAGGGGTTAAGAGAGTAGAGGGAGCTCTTTCCATCTTCTAAGGTTTTCTGTAATTTCTTTATTTAGTGTTTTGTGTTCTCATTGTGGAGGTCTTTCACCTCTTTGGTTAGATTGATTCCCAAGTATTTTATTTTTTTCAAGGCTATTGTGAATGGGGTAGTTTTCCTAACTTCCCTTTCTGAGGATTCTTCACTTATGTATAAAAATGCATTAGATTTGTGAGCATTGATCTTACATCCTGCTACTTTACTGAATTCACTTATGAGTTCTAAAAGTTTCTGGTGGAATTTTCTGGTTCTTCTAAATATATACTCATGTCATCAGCAAATAGGGCTAGCTTGAGTTCTTCTTTTCCTATTGGTATCCCTTTAATTTCCTTGGTCTGTCTAATTGCTCTGGCTAGAGTTTCAAGGACAATGTTGAATAGAAGTGGTGAAAGAGGGCATCCTGCCTTGTTCCAGTTTTTAGGGGGAATGCTTTCAGTTTTTCACCATTTAGAATGATATTAGCCATGGGCTTAGCATAGATGGCCTTTACAATGTTAAGGAATGTTCCCACTATCCCTATTTTTTCTAGTGTTTTAAGCATGAAGGGGTGCTGTACCTTATCAAATACATTTTCTGCTGTTGAAATAATCATGTGATTCTTGACTTTAAGTCTGTTGATATGGTGAATGACATTTATTGACTTCTAGATGTTGAACCAACCTTGCATCCCTGGGATAAAACCCACTTGACCACGGTGCATTATCTTTTTAATATGTTTTTGTATTGTGATTTTCTAAAATTTTGTTGAGAATTTTTGCATTGCTGTTCATTAAGGAGATTGGTCTGAAATTTTCTTTCCTTAATGTGTCTCTGTCTGGTTTAGGTATCAGTGTGATATTGGCTTCAGAGAATGAGTTTGGAAGGGTTCCCTCCTCTTCTATTTCATGGAATACTTTGAGGGTATTGGAATGAGCTCTTCTTTAAAAGTTATGAAGAACTCGACTGACAACCCATCTGGTCCCAAACTTTTCTTTGTTGGTAGGCATTTGATGACTTCTTCTATTTCATTATTTGAAATTGATCTATTTAAATTGTATATGTACTCCTGGTTCAGTTTAGGTAATTCATATGTCTCTAGAAACCTGGTGATGACTTCAAGATTTTCTACTTTTTCAGAGTATAGATTTTCAAAATAGCTTCTAATTATGTTTTGTATTTCAATCGTGTCCATCATGATAATTCCTTATTCATTCCGAATTTTAGTAATTTGAGTTTTCTCTCTTCTTCTCTTTGTGTGACTAAGGGTTTATCAATTTTGTTTATTTTTTCAAAGAACCAACTTTTTATTTTGTCAATTTTTTCAATTGTTTCTTTTGTTTCAATTTCATTGATTTCAGCTCTGATTTTAACTATTTTCTGTTTTCTACTACTTTTGGTGTTGCTCTGTTCTTCTTAGCAAGAGAGTGAAGCAGGGGCATCGCAATACCAGAACTTCAACTACACTACAGTAGTAACAAAAACGGCATGGTATTGGTACCAAAATAGGTAGATCAATGGTACAGAATAGAGGACGTGGACACAAACACAAATAAATACAACTTTCTCATAGTAGACAAAGGTGCCAAAAATATGCAATGGAGAAAAGTTAGCTTCTTCAACAAATGGTGCTGGGAAAACTGGAAATTCATATGCAGCAGAATGAAACTAATCCCCTCTCAACCTGCACAAAACTCAACTCAAAATGGATCAAGGACCTTGGAATCAGACCAGAGACCCTGCATCTTTTTTTTTTTTTTTTTTCGGGGCCGAGGACCAAACTCAGGGGCTTGCATGTGCAAGGCAAATGCTCTGCCACTGAGCTAAATCCCCAATTCCCCTGCATCTTATAGAAGAAAAAGTAGGTCCAAATCTTCAACATGTCAGCTGAGGATCAGACTTCCTTAACAGGACTCCCATAGTACAAGAAATGAAAGCAAGAATCAATAACTGGGATAGATTCAAACTAAACTGCTTTCTCTCAGCAAAGGAAACTATCAGCAATGCAAAGAGAGAACCTACAGAATGGGAGAAAATATTTGCCACTCATATTTCAGATAAAGCACTAATTTCCAGAATATATAAAGAACTCAAAAGACTCTACACCAAGAATACAAATAACCCAATCAACAAATGGGCTAAGGAAATGAACAGACACTTCACAGAAGAAGATCTACAAGCCATCAACAGATATATGAAAAAATGTTCAACAACATCTCTAGTAATAAGAGAAATGCAAATCAAAACTACCCTAAGATCCCATCTCACCCCAATTAGAATGGCAATTATCAAGAATACAAGCAACAATAGGTGTTGGCAAGGATGTGGGGAAGAAGGAACACTCATATGTTGCTGGTGGGGCTGCAAATTAGTGCAGCCACTCTGGAAAGCAGTGTGGAGATTCCTTAGAAAACTTGAAATGGACCCACCATTTGAGCCAGCTATCCCACTCCTTGGCCTATACCCAAAGGACTGAAAACCAGCATACTACAGTGATGCAGCCACATCAATGTTCATAGCTGCTCAGTTTACAATATCCAGATTGTGGAACCAACCTAGATGACCCTCAATTGATGAATGAATAAAGAAATTGTGGTATATATGTACAATGGAATATTACTCAGCCATAAAGAAGAATAAAATTATGGCATTTGCAGGCAAATGGATGAAATTGGAGAATGTCGTGCTACGTGAGATAAGCGAATCTCAAAACACCAAAGAATGAATGATCTCAGTGATGAGTGGATGATGATACATAATGGGGGGTGGGAGGGAGGGAGGCAAGAATGGAGAAAGGAGGGACTGTATAGAGGGAAAAGAGGGATGGGAGGGGTGGGGGGAAGGAAAAAATAACAGAATGAATCAGACGCGATTACCCTATATAAATGTATGATTACACAAATGGTATGCCTCTACTTCATGTACAAACAGAGAAAGAAGATGTACCTCATTTGTTTACAATAAAAAATTTAAAAAAAGATAATAGAGGGAGTGTAGGGTGAAAAAAGATAAAAGAGGTACAATGTCTTCAAATGGAGATAATATTAGAACTTTGAAGGTTAATATCTGAATAAGGTTTTCCAGGATGAAAAGGAGAGTAGAAATAGAAAAACGTATTATAGATAATGATGAATAAGACTGGAACATGAACAATTAAAATGGAAGAGAAAGAGGTAGTAGTGGGAGAAAAACGGGAAATTTATACTGTTTCCAAGTTCTAAATGGCTTTGAATTTACACTTTAGAGTTTGTACATTAGCCTGTAGACAGTAGAAAGTCTTGAAATTTTGTGAAGGGAATTCTGACTGCACGATAGAGGATGAGTTAGAAGTGAGTAAAAGAGGGAGCATAAAGCAGAGATGCTAGTCCATTGGAATATGATCATTATCTAAATTCATGATTGTCCAGGAATGGATAAAAAGAAGTAAAAGCAAAATTTCAATGACAATCTTGTTAGGTTCTTATGAATATAGGAGCTGAGTAACACATGAATATTTCTGATTCAGGCTAAATAATGGTACAATTAATATAACAAAGAAAAGAATGGGAAGATAATGAAATAATCAATGTGAATACATGGCCTCAAGAAGGAAATAATCATAGAACAAATAAATAGAGTATAGGATCACTTTCTACACTGCCACAAAATGGAAAATTTTTGAACAGTAGGTGCCTCTTCAGGAACTCTCAGGGTTTTTTTCTTCAGTCCTTCCTACTGCATTAGCTGTTATTCTCTATATTGAGAAACAGTATCATGGACTTTTAAAACTTAGAAGCATGCTTTTCTAAATTAAATTAGAGGAATGAATTGAATGGGTTTACAGATCCAGAAGATGCACAGTGAAAAAGACATAGGCTACCATCTGACTTTATTCTGCTCACTCTGTGATCCTATTTTAATGATTTAAAGTGAAAGATTGTGGTTTGGGTATTCAGATTGTACCAAAATCTCTAACCCTGTATCAAATGAACTTCAACAGAGCTGTTTTCACCAGTGTGCTGCCAACAAAGTAAATGGCCTTTCTCTGTAGGGGAGCACTAGGGAGGTCATTACCGTATTTTTATTGAGTTGCAAATTTTTATGCATGGTGATGTGCTCTTTCAATTTCTTTAGTGGTTATATCCAAGAAATCATTGTCCAGTCAAACATCAAGAAGTTTTTTCCTTATATTTTTCTCCTGTAGTTTATGGTTTCAGCTCTTACATCATTTTGAGTTGTTTCTTAATTTTATATAATATATCTAGTTTCCAACACCATTTATTGAAAGGACTGTCCTTCCCACATTGTGTTACTATCACCCTTGTCAAAGAAGAGTTGACTGTTGATGGGAAAATTTATTACTTGACTCTCTATTCATTTTCTTTCTCTCATATATCTGTTTTTATGGTCATACCATTAATTTTTATATTTTGATTTTTTAATTTGTTCTAATTAGTTTAATTACAATAGATTTGTAATGGATTTTGAAATCAGAAAGTGAAATGCCTCCAACATTTCTCTTTGCTCATGATTGCATTAACTATTTGAGGTCTTTAACAGTTCCCATGAATTTTTGGATTTTTTTATTTCTTTAAGGAATATTTTGGAATTTTAATAGCAATTGCTTTGAACCCATACACCAAGTTAGATATTGTGGACAATTTAACATCATTAATTTTTCCTATCCAATGGTTGTTTGCATTTTTCTGAGTCTTCTTCAATTTTTTTCACTAGTGGTTTATAGTTTTCGGTGCATAAATGTTTCATATTTCCAGTTTGATCTATTCCTAAGTATTTTATTTCTGTTGCTATTATCAATAGTATTGTTTTCTTCTTTTTATATAATTTATTGCTTGTGTATAGAAACATGACTAAATTTTATGCATTCAATTTTGCAAATAACCAAGGCAATCTTGAGCAAGAACAAAACAAAACAAAAACAAAAAACAAAGCCAGAATATTTCACTTCCTGACTTTAAAATATATTATAACTTAGTTCACTTATTAACTTTAATAGGTTTTATTGTTGTTGCTGTTGTTGAATACTTAGGATTTTCTATGTACTCAATTATGTCATCCACAAACATTTCATTTTTATTTTTTCCTTCCAAATTGAATGAATTTTAGTTAATTTTTTTCTTGGCTACTTTCTCTAGTACCACTGAAACGAAGTAGAGAAGTAAACTTCCATATCGTGTATCACACCTTAGAAGAAAAGTTTTCAGATATTTTTCTATTCACTATTATGCTAGCTGTGGACATTTCACATAAGAACTTCACTGTGTTCCTTCTATACCTATTTTGCTCAGAGTTTTAATCATGAGAGTATGTTGTCCTTTGTCAAATGTATTTATCTGCATTTATTAAGATAATGATGTTCTCTTTTTCTTAATATGGTGTACCACATCAACTGATTTTTGTGTGTTGAAACCTCCTTTCCATTCATCGGTAAGGGCCACTTGTTTATGATGTATTCAACATGCTGTTGAATTTAGTTTGCTAGAATTTTGTTGTAAATTTTTATATATGTGTTCACTGGGAATATTAACCTGGAGTTTTATTTTCTTGTAGTATTTGGTCTCAATATCAGGATAATTCTGGTCTCAGAAAATGGGTTTGGAAATGTTCCCTCTTCTTCAATTTTTTTTGGGGGAGTGAGATTTTTAGCAAGTATTCGCCTTAATTAATCCTTTGAGTTTTTGGTAGAATTGATATGTGCAGTCTCTGGGCCTGGGCTTTTATTTATTGGGAGATTTTTGAATATTGATTCCATGTCTTTAATTTTGATTGGTCTATGAAGGCTTTTTATTTCTTCTCAATTTAGTATTAATAAATATATTCAATGTTTCTAGGATATTATCCCTTTGCTTTATGTTATACAGTTTAGATATACACACATTTTCATAATAGTCTCATTCTTTCTGTATCTGAGGCATTCATTATGTCTCCTCCATCATTTATGATTTTATTTGTTTAGTTTTGGTCATTTTGAACTATTTTTATTTTCTATACTTTCAATAAAGCAACTCTCAGTTTTCATGATTTCTTTACAGTTTTAAACCTCAATTAGACATATTTATCTTCCATTTTTTTATTTTTATTTTTCTTCATTTTTTTAATAACTTTTGGCTCTGTGTTTTCCCCCTAGTTCTTCAAAGTATGAAGTTGAGATTTTCCTTTTTTGTTAATCCAGGAAATTATCACTGTAAATGTCTCTGCTGGCATTGCTCTTACTGAATTCGATAGATTTTCTTATGTTTTGTTTTCATTTCATTTTTATGGAGATGCTTTTTAAATTCCCTTCGACCGTCACTGAGCCCACCTGACCCTCACCCCAAGTTTGGACACCTTCGCTGAGCCCGCCCCCACACACTGGGGTCAGAGGTCAGTAGCTGAGCCTGCCAGCCTGCCCCCCTACTGCTCAGGGGCACTGCGCCTGCCTCCATGCTGACTCAGCGCACCCTTGCTGGAACTTCCCAGCTTTTTTGGAGGCTGCTGTAGGCATTTTGAATTATTCCTGAGGGCGTGGCCATCATCATTGGAAGGGCAGCTCCCTTCCTGAGACACGAGAGACTGGAGGCCCTTTGACAGGTACCTCTATTTACTCACTTATATCCTACACCCTTTCCCCATCCTATTGTTCACAACTAGAAAAACTAAATAGTAATTGAACTGATCCTGTTTATTTTTAAAATGTTAAAATCTTTATAGGGGCTATCTCATTCAGGGCTACATTTTCTTTGTATCGGGTGCTATTGGTATCGATCTCCCCTTCAAAGGAGAGGTAGTGGAAAATTGCAGGGTCATAATAAGCCTGCCGGGGGAAAACTTCAGTGTCTCTGATCTTCACTACTAGAAGGGAATATACAGAAACAATATGAAAAAACAGGGGAAGAAAGTGTCCCTAACACTTGTGATAGACTCCAATGACACCATGGCAGTAGAAATGACAGAAAAAGAGTTTAGAATCTGCATGATTAAAATGATCCATGAAGCAAAAGACGAGATAAGAGAGTAAATGCAGTAAATGCAGGCAATGCATGACCATTCCAGTAGACAGTTAAAAGACAGGAAATAATTAAAATCAGAGCTGAAATCAATGAAATTGAAACAAGAGAAACAATTCAAAAAATTGACAAAACAAAAAGTTTGTTCTTTGAAAAAGTAAAGAAAATTGATAAACCCCTAGCCACACTAACAAAGAGAAGGAGAGAAAAATCTCAAATTACTAGAACTTGTGATGAAAAAGGAAAGATCATGACAGATACCACTGAAATACATAATTAGAAGCTACTTTGAAAATTTATACTCCAACAAAATAGAAAATATCAAAGACATCGGCAAAGTTTTAGAAACATATGATCCTCCCAAACTGAATTAGGAAGACATACACAATCTAAACAGATCAATTTCAAGCACAGCACTGAGATGGAAGAAGCCATCAAAAGCCTACCAACCAAGAAAAGCCCAGGACCAGATAGATTCTCAGCCGAATTCTACAAGACCTTTAAAGAAGTACTGATACCAATACTCCTCAAAGTATATCAGGAAATAGAAAAGGAGGGAACCCTTCCAAATTCATTCTATGAGGCTAGTATCACTCTGATACCAAAAACCAGACAAAGACACATCAAGGAAAGAAAACTTTAGACCAATATCTCTGATGAACATAGATGCAAAAATCCTTAACAAAATACTGGCAAACTGCATACAAAAATATATTAAAAAGATAGTGCACCATGATCAAGTGGGGTTCATCCCAGGGATATAAGATTGGTTCAACATCCAGAAATCAATAAATGTAATTTACCACATCAATAGACCTAAAGTTAAGAATCACATGATTATTACAATTGATGCTGAGAAAGCATTTGATAAAATACAGGACACTTTCATGCTTAAAGCACTAGAAAAAAATAGGGATAGTAGGAATATACCTCAACATTGTAAAGGCTATCTACGCTAAGCCACAGCCAACATCATTCTTAATGGAGAAAAACTGAAAGCATTTCCTCTAAAAACTGAAACAAGACAGGGTTGCCCTCTTTCACCACTTCTATTCAACATTGTCCTTGAAATACTTGCCAGAGCAATTAGACAGACCAAATAAATTAAAGGGATAGAAATAGGAAAAGAAGAACTAAAGCTGTCACTATTTGTTGATGATATGATCCTATATTTAAGAGATTCAAAAAACTCCACTAGAAAACTTCTAGAACTAATAAATGAATTCAGCAAAGTAGCAGGATATAAAATCAATATGTGTAAATCTAATGCATTTCTATTCATAAGTGAGAAATCCTCTAAAAGAGAAATTAGGAAAACCTCTCCATTCACAGTAGCCTCAAAAATACAAAATACTTGGGAATTAATGTAACGAAAGAGGTGAAAGACCTCTACAATGAAAACTATAGAGCGCTAAAGAAAGAAATTGAAGAAAACCTTTGAGGATGGAAAGATCTCCCATGTTCTTGGATAGGCAGAATTAACATTGTCAAAATGGCCATTCTACCAAAGGCACTATACAGATTCAATGCAATTCCAATTAAAATCCCAATGACATTCCACACTGAAATAGAGAAATCAATCATGAAATTCATCTGCAAGAATAAGAGACCTCAAATAGCCAAAACAATCCTGAATAGAAAAAGTGAAACAGGATGTTTCACAGTACCAGACATTAAACTATACTACAGAGCAATAGTAACAAAAACAGCATGGCATTGGCACCAAAATAGACAGGCAAACCAATGGTACAGAATAGAAGACACAGAGACAAAACCACATAAATACAGTCACCTCATACTAGACAAAGGAGGCAAAAACATACAATGGAGAAAAGATAGCCTGTTCAACAAATGGTGCTGGCAAAACTGGAAATCCATATGCAGTAAAATGAAATTAAACCTCTATCTCTCATCCTGTACAAAACTCAACTGAAAATGGATCAAAGACATAGGAATTAGACCAGAGACCTTGCACCTAATAGAAGACAAAGTAGGCCTGAATCTTCATCATGTTGGCTTAGGATCGGACTTCCTCAATAAGACTCCCAAAGCACAAGAAATCAAAGCAAGAATCAATAAATGGGATGGACTCAAACTAAAAAGCTTTTTATCAGCAAAGGATACAATCAATAATGTGAAAAGAGAGCCTACAGAGTGGAATAAAATCTTTTCCACATGCACTTCAGATAGAGCACTTATATCTAAAATTTATAAAGAACTTACAAAACTTTACACCAAAAATACAAAGAACCCAATCAATAAATGGGTCAAGACACTTTACAGAAGAAGACACACAGGCAATTAATAAATATCTGAAAAAGTGTTCAACATCTCTAGTAATTAGAGAAATGCAAATTAAAACAACTCAAAGATTCATCTTACTCCAAGTAGAATGACTATTATGAAGAACACAAACAATAATAGATGTTGGTAAGGATGTGGGGAAAAAGGCATACTTTTACATTGCTGGTAGAGTTGCAACTTGGTGCAGGTACTCTGGAAAGCAGTATGGAGAATCCTCAGAAAACTTGGAATGGACCCACCTTTTGACCCAGTTATCCCACTCCTTGGTTTATACCCAAAGGACATAAAATCAGCAAACTACAGTAACACAGCCACATCAATGTTTATAGTAGCTCAGTTCACAATAGCTAGATTGTGGAACCAACCTAGATGCCCTTCAACAGATGAAAGGATAAAGAAACTCTGGTATATAGACACAATGGAATACTATTCTGCCATAAAGAAGAATAATATCATGGCATTTGCAAATAATTGATGGAATTGGAGAATATCATGCTAAGTGAAATAAGCCATGCCCAAAAAACCAAAGGCCGAATGTTTTCCCTGATAAATGGAGAATGATATATAATGAGGGTTGGGGTGGGGAATGAGAGAAGAATGAGGGAACTTTAGAATATGTAGAAGGAAATGAGAGGGAGCGGGGTATGAAAAATGGCGAAATGGGACAGACATCATTACCCTATGTACATGTATGATTACATGAATGGTATGAATCTACATTGTGTACAACCATAGAAATGTAATTATGTACCCTATTTGTGTACAATGAATCAAAATGCAGTCTGTAAAAAATTAAAAGCTAAATAAAAATAATAATAATAATAATAAAAGAATATTTGGAATGACTGATTTTCTTGAAGTTGTTAAGATTCATTTTGTGATGTAAAATGTGTCTACCATGGAGAATGTTCCGTGTGCACATCAGAAAAATGTGCATTTTTCTGCTGTTGAGTGGAAAGTAATACACATGAATGTTAGGTCCATTTAACATACAATACTGCTCAAGTCATGACTTTTCTGTCTGGTTGTTCTATCAATTATTGTAAGTAGGACATTGAAACCTCCTATAATTATATTGCTGTCAAATTCTGTCTTCAGGTATGTTAGTATTTGTTATATTTAGGAGCTCTTGTAGGTTTGTATACAATTTAAATATCTCTTCCTACTAAGTTTTTCTTATATATTCTTATTATATAATGATCTTTTTCTCAGACTTTTAATCTATTTTTTGTGATATAACAACTACTGCTGTATGTAGGCTACCATTTCCATGAAGTAATTTTTTTTCAGTCTTTGAGTGCCTTTAAAGTAGGTCTCTTATAGATAGCATAACTCTCTGGATTTTTTTCCTAAAGCTTGGGTGAGTTTGTCTTTGGATTAGTGATTTAATACACTAAAATTAAAATAATTATCAGCTCAGGACTTACTATTATCATTTTGTTGCATCACATGAATTTATAATTATTATTGCTCCCTTCCCTCTTGATATTTCCTTTGTTATTTGTTTTTTCTTTTAGTGTTTTCCTTTAATTCTTATCTCCTAATTTTTTTTTTTATATTTATAGGGTATTTTTCTTTTAGTATCTCAAGACTTTCATAAAATATCTTAAATCTTCTACTTTAAGATAGCAACAATATAACTTTAATGAAACACAAAACACTATATTTTCAATCCTTCTCACATACTTTATTGTTGTATTTAGAATTTGTTTCTTTGTATATTATGTATCCACTATATCACAGCATTATCTTTTAATATAATAGGATTAAAAGTTATTTATGCACTGTTGTCATTCTAATGGTATTGTAATCATATATGTCTGATTTTAACTTCACCAGTGAGACTTATGCATATATATGCTTTCACTCTGCTGTTTATCAAGTTTTTATTTCAATTTGAAGAACTTCTTAAGCATTTGTTGTAAGGTAAGTCTAGTAGTAATGACTCCATCAGTTTTCATTTATTTGGGAAAAATTTCTCTCTCCTTCACTTTAGAGAATATTTTTGCTGGGAATCATATTATTGAATGGCAAGATTTTTCTTTCAGTATTTTGAATATATGACTCTATTTCCCCTAGCTTGCAAATTTTTTGCTGAGAAGTTCAGAATGTTCTCTTATATGTGATGAATTGCTTCTCTTGTTGTTTTCGAAATATTCTTGATATTCTAGATATTTGATAATCTGTCTAAAAAATGTCTCAGTATAATCTCTGAAGTAATTCTTTCATGGTATTTGAGATTTGTGAATCTGAAATACATTATTTGCAAATTTTTAGCTATTATTTTCTTAAATATGTCTTCCTCCCCTTTCTGTCTTTTATTTCTTTATGAAACTTCTATACTATATACAGCAATTCCCTTTCTTTTCCTTCTCTAGTAAGATAATTTTAAATGTCCTTGTATTTGAATGTGCTGATTATTTCTTTAGTTTTTTGAATTGTCTGTTAAAATTTTCTATTACAATTTTTATTTCATTCATTTGTTCTTCAGTTTGAGATTTTGTATTTATTTCCTTTTTTAATGGTTTTCATTTTTTATACTCTTCACTTTGTTTTTCCTGTTATCATAAAGTTGTCTTCATGTATTCTCTTACAGCTCACTTAACTTCCTTAAAACATTTACTTTTAATTGTTTGTCAAAATTTTATATATCTCAATTTCTTTGGTCTTAGTGACTAGAAAATTATTTTGTTCCTTCGGTCATGTCATGTCTTTTTTTTTTTTTTAGCAGAGAGAAGCTCTGCTAACATTTTGCTACTTTTATTTTTATTTTTTTAAATTTATTTTTATTGTAAACAAATGGGATACATGTTGTTTCTGTTTGTACATGGAGTAACAGCATACCATTTGCATATTCATAAATTTACATAGAGTAATGATGTTTGATTCATTCCATTATTTTTTTCCTTCCCCCCCACCCCTCCCACCTCTCTTTTCCCTCTATACAGTCCCTCCTTCCTCCATTCTTGTCCCACTCCCACCCCCCATTAAGTGTCATCATCCACTTATCAGTGAGATCATTCCTCTTTTGGATTTTTGAGATTGGCTTATCTCACTTAGCATGATATTCTCCAATTTCATCCATTTGATATTTGCAAATGCCATAATTTTATCATTCTTTATAGCTGAGTAATATTCCATTGTATATATATATCACAGTTTATTTATCCATTCATCAATTGAAGGGCATCTAGGTTGGTTCCATAGTCTGGCTATTGTGAATTGAGATGCTATGAACATTGATGTGTCTGTATCTCTGTAGTGTGCTGATTTTAAGTCCTTTGGGTATAGGCCAAGGAGTGGGATAGCTGGGTCAAATGGTAGGTCCATTCCAAGTTTTCTAAGGAATCTCCACACTGCTTTCCAGAGTGGCTGCACTAATTTGCAGTCCCACCAGCAATGTATGAGTGTACCTTTTCCCCCACATCCTCTCCAACACCTATTGTTGCTTCTGTTCTTAATAATCGCCATTCTAATTGGGGTGAGATGGAATCTTACTGTAGTTTTGATTCCATTTCTCTTATTACTAAAGATGTTGAACATTTTTTCATATATCTGTTGATTGCTTGTACATCTTCTTCTGTGAAGTGTCTGTTCATTTCCTTAGCCCATTTGTTGACTGGGTTATTTGTATTCTTGGTGTAGAGTTTTTTGAGTTCTTTATATATTCTGGAAATTAGTGCTCTATCTGAAGTATGAGTGGCAAAGATATTCTCCCACTCTGTAGGCTCTCTCTTCGCATTGCTGATAGTTTCCTTTGCGGAGAGAAAGCTATTTAGTTTGAATCTATCCCAGTTATTGATTCTTGCTTTTATTTCTTGTGCTATGGGAGTCCTGTTAAGGAAGTCTGATCCTAAGCCAACAAGGTGAAGATTTGAACCTGCTTTTATTCTATAAGATGCAGCATCTCTGGTCTGATTTCAAGGTCCTTGATCCATTTTGAGTTGAGTTTTGTGCAGGGTGAGACATAGGGGTTTAGTTTCATTCTGTTGCATATGGATTTCCAGTTTTCTCAGCACCATTTGTAGAAGAGGCTATCTTTTCTCCATTGCATATTTTTGGCACCTTTGTCTAGTATTAGAAAATTGTATTTATTTGGGTTTGTGTCTGTGTCCTCTATTCTGTACCGTTGATCTACCTGTCTATTTTGGTGCCAGTACCATACTGTTTTTGTTACTATTGCTTTGTAGTATAGTTGAAGTTCTGGTATTGCGATACCCTCTGTTTCATTTATCCTGAGAAGGATTGCTTGAGCTATTCTGGGTTTCTTATTCTTCCAGATGAATTTCATGATTGCTTGCTCTAATTCTGTGAGGTACATCATTGGAATTTTAATTGGAATTGCATTGAATCTGTATAGCACTTTTGGTAGTATGGCCATTTTGACAATATTAATTCGGCCTATCCAAGAACATGGGAGATCTTTCCATCTTCTAAGGTCTTCCTTAATTTCTTTCTTCAGTGTTTTGTAGTTTTCATTGTAGAGATCTTTTACCTCTTTGGTTAGATTGATACCCAAGTATTTTATTTTTTTTGAGGCTATTGCAAATGGAGTTGTTTTCCTCATTTCCCTTTCAGCTGTTTCATCACATGTGTATAAAAATGCTGTGGATTTATGCTTGTTGATTTTATAGCCTGCTATTTTGCTGAATTCATTGATGAGGTCTAGAAGTTTTCTGGAGGAGGTTTTTGGATCCTCTAAATATAGAATCATGTCATCCGCAAATAGTGACAGCTTAAGTTCCTCTTTTACTATTCATATTCTTTTAATTTCTTTAGTCTGCCTAATTGCTCTGGCTAGAGTTTCGAGGACAATATTGAATAGAAGTGGTGAAAGAGGACATCCCTGTCTTATTCCCATTTTTAAAGGGAATGGTTTCAGTTTTTCTCCATTAAGAATGATGTTGAGAGATGGCGGACTAGAGGGTGGCTGTGTTTCGTGTTGCTCCAGGACTCAGGACTCAAGAAGAGGAGATATAGAGAGACTTGGGACCAACTCAAAGCAGCCGGGGGGCTGCCCAGAGGAGAAGGAGAAATACGGGCTCGGCACGTCGCTTGGAATTAGAGCAGCTGCACCAGGGCTCCGGGCGGCTATCCGGAGGAGCAGCGTGGACTCAGGACACAAGAAGAGGAGATATTGAGAGACTTGGGACCAACTCAAAGCAGCCGGGTGAGTGTTTCCCACTGGGCAGGCGTCCCGGAAGAGGCGGTAGCCCCAAAAGCAGGGAACTTTCTGAAGTAGAGCTGCCAGCGAGACGCCCCTCCCCCGCCGGAGCAGTGATCGCAGACAACTGGGAGCATTGAAGAGGTGGCTGTTAACCACAGCGCTTGGACTCGGCGCAACCCACCCGGGCTCTGGGAGGCTGCCCAAAGGAGAAGGTGCTCGGTGAGCTGTTTGGACTGAAAGCGACCATCCCTGAACACAGGGGGCTGCCCAGAGGAGAAGGAGAAATACGGGCTCGGCACGTGGCTTGGAAATGGACCAGCTACGCCAGGGCTCTGGGCGGCTATCCTGTGGAACAGCGTGGTGAGTGGTTTGGTCCCAGAGCATCCGCTCCTGAACACAGGGGGGTAGTCTGGAGAAGGAGGAGGAGCGCGGCGGGGTGCTTGGGCTCGAAGTGACTGCACCAGGGCTACGGGTGGCAGTCGGGACAAGAAGGTGCACAGTGAGTTCTTGGGACTCGTGACGCACCAGATCTCTGGGTGACTGCCTGGTGGAGAAAGAGGTGCGTGGTGGGTCACATGGACTTAGACCGACCACACGGAACAACAGGTGGCTGCTGGAGGAAAAGGCGTGTGGCGGGTCACTGGGACTCGGAGCGATTGTAAGGGGCTCCAGGTGGCTGCTCAGAGGAGGGGCCGCATAGCCAGGCGAAAAGTGCAGAGCAGGGTCCTAGACGGCTTCTTGGTGGAAGAGCCCCACAGACAAACTGAGGGGCGGAGCGAAGGCTCCAGAACTGCAGGCAGCTTCTCTGAGGAGAGGCAGCCTAAGGAGATTCGTTTGCGAAGGGTGAGGCTTCCAGGCCCAGGAGGTAGGTCCGGGTCCCTGGGAACATTGCAGAAGAAGGCTGCCCAGCCCAGGCGGTAGTTGTGAATTGAACGGAACCTCTGGGAGGAAAACTGACCAGCGAGACCTCCCCACCGGGTGACTCCTCCCTGTCGGGTGAGGTTCTCCCTAAAGGACTGTAAAATCAGAGACACAGGCCCAAACTGGTCTTGCATCAGCCCAATACTACTTCCCTTTTGGATGACCATTCATCAGCAAGTGAAGGTACCTCTGCCCACTAGCAGGGAATATACCCCACCGGAAGGCCACCACCCCTAGGGAGTCAGCTCCCTTGTGGAACACTGCATTATCAACTTCCTCCAAGACTTCAGGCTACTGAAGACTAAGAGGGGATATAATAGAAATCTTCAGGGATATTATAAGACAATAGAGGAAATCTGCAATATCACAGTGGTCAACTGATACCAGAACAATATGAGAAAACAAGGAAAAAAAATGCTGCAAACAAATCTAGATGTTACATCAATGAAACCCAACGACAGCATGGCAGAAGAAATGACAGAAAGGGAGTTCAGAATGTACATAATTAAAATGCTCAGGGAAGCAAATGACGAGATGCAAGAGCAAATGCAGGCACTGAATGATCGCACCAATCGACAGTTAAAAGAGCAAATACAGGAAGCAAAAGATCATTTCAATAAAGAGTTAGAGATATTGAAAAAAAAACCAAACAGAAATCCTTGAAATGAAGGAAACAATAAACCAAATTAAGAACTCCATAGAAAGCATAACCAGTAGAATAGAACACCTGGAAGACAGAACATCAGACATTGGAGATAAAATATTTAACCTTGAAAACAAAGTTGAACAAACAGAGAAGATGGTAAGAAATCATGAACAGAATCTCCAAGAACTATGGGATATCATGAAGAGGCCAAATTTAAGAATTATTGGAATTGAGGAAGGCTTAGAGAAACAGACCAAAGGAATGAACAATCTATTCAATGAAATACTATCAGAAAATTTCCCAAATCTGAAGAATGAAATGGAAGATCAAGTACAAGAGGCTTATAGGACTCCAAATATACAAAATTACAACAGACCCACACCAAGGCACATTATAATGAAAATGCCCAACATACAAAATAAAGACAGAATTTTAAAGTCCGCAAGGGAGAGGAATCAAATTATATTCAGGGGGAAACCAATACGGATATCAGCAGATTTTTCAATCCAGACCCTAAAAGCTAGAAGGGCCTGGAACAACATTTTTCAAGCCCTGAAAGAAAATGGATGCCAACCAAGAATCTTATACCCAGCAAAAAATACCTTCAAATTTGATGATGAAATAAAATCCTTCCATGATAAACAAAAGTTAAAAGAATTTACAAAAAGAAAGCCAGCATTACAGAACATTCTCAGCAAAATATTCCATGAGGAAGAGATGAAAAACAAAGAAACAAATCAGCAATGGGAGGAACTATCCTAAAGGAATTGTCAAATAAGGAAGAACCAAGTCGTCTCAAAATAAATAAATAAATAAATAAATAAATAAATAAATAAATAAAATGAACCAAATGACCGGGAATACTAATCATATTACAATAATAACCCTGAATATTAATGGCCTGAACTCATCAATCAAAAGACATAGACTGGCAGATTGGATCAAAAAGAAAGATCCAACAATATGTTGCCTGCAGGAGACTCACCTCGTAGAAAGAGATACCCATAGACTAAAGGTGAAAGGATGGGGGAAAACATACCATGCACATGGACTCAGCAAAAAAGCTGGGATATCAATCCTCATTTCAGATAATGTGGACTTCAAGTCAAAACTAGTCAGAAGGGATAAAGAAGGACATTACATACTGCTTAAGGGAACCATAAATCAGCAAGACATAACAATCATAAACATCTATGCCCCAAACAGTGGCTCATCCATGTATGTCAAACAAATCCTTCTCAATTTCAGAAACCAAAAGACCATAACACAATAATACTAGGTGATTTTAACACGCCTCTCTCGCCACTGGAGATCTTCCAGACAAAAATTGAACAAAGAAACCATAGATCTCAATAACACAATCAATAATTTAGACTTAACGGACATTTATAGAATATACCATCCAACCAAGAGCAAATACACTTTCTTCTCAGCAGCACATGGATCCTTCTCTAAAATAGACCATATATTATGCCACAAAGCTAATGTAAGCAAATACAAGAAGATAGAGACACTACCTTGTATTCTATCAGATCATAATGGATTGAAGTTAGAAATAAATGAAAGAGTAAAAAACAGAAGCTACTCCAACACCTGGAGATTAAACAATATGCTATTACATGATGAATGGATAACAGAAGATATTAGGAAGGAAATTAAAAAATTCTTAGAGGTAAATGAGAACAAAGAAACATCATATCAAAATCTTTGGGACACTATGAAAGCAGTACTTAGAGGAAAATTTATTTCATGGAGCACATTCAATAAAAGAAGTAAAAATCAACAAATAAACAACCTAACACTACAGCTCAAAGCCCTAGAAAAAGAAGAACAGACCAACACCAAATGTAGTAGAAGACAGGAAATAGTTAAACTCAGAGCTGAAATCAACAAAATTGAAACAAAAGAAACTATACAAAAAATTGACAAAATAAATAGTTGGTTCTTTGAAAAAATAAACAAAATTGATAAACCCTTAGCCACTCTAACAAAGAGAAGATGAGAGAAAACCCAAATCACCAAAATTCGGAATGAACAAGGAAATATCACAACAGACACGACTGAAATACAAAACATAATTAGAAGCTATTTTGAAAATCTATATTCTAACCAAATAGAAAATTTCGAAGACATCAACAGGTTTCTAGAGACATATGAATTGCCTAAATTGAACGAGGAGGACATACACAATGTAAATAGAACAATTTCAAGTAATGAAGTAGAAGAGGTCATCAAAAGCCTACCAACAAAGAAAAGCCCAGGACCAGATGGGTTCTCAGCCGAGTTCTACAAAATCTTTAAAGAAGATCTCATTCCAATACTTCTCAAAGTATTCCATGAAATAGAAGAGGAGGGTACCCTCCCAAACTCATTCTATGAAACCAATATTACCCTGATACCCAAGCCAGACAGAGACAAATCGAGGAAAGAAAATTTCAAGACCGATATCATTAATGAACATTGATGCAAAAATTCTCAATAAAATTTTAGCAAATCGCATACAAAAATATATTAAAAAGTAGTGCACCACGATCAAGTGGGTTTTATCCCAGGGATGCAAGGTTGGTTCAACATCCGGAAATCAATAAATGTAATTCACCATATCAATAGACTTAAAGTCAAGAATCACATGATTATTTCAATATATGCAGAAAAAGCATTTGATAAAACACAACACCCCTTCATGCTCAAAACACTAGAAAAAATAGGGATAGTGGGAACATTCCTTAACATTGTAAAGGCCATCTATGCTAAGCCCATGGCTAATATCATTCTAAACGGTGAAAAACTGAAAGCATTCCCCCTAAAAACTGGAACAAGACAGGGATGCCCTCTTTCACCACTCCTATTCAATATCGTTCTTGAGACTCTAGCCAGAGCAATTAGACAGACCAAGGAAATTAAAGGAATACGAATAGGAAAAGAAGAACTCAAACTATCCCTATTTGCAGATGATATGATTATATACTTAGAGGAATCAGGAAATTCCACCAGAAAACTGTTAGAACTCATAAGTGAATTCAGTAAAGTGGCAGGTTACAAGATCAATGCTCATAAATCCAATGCATTTTTATACATAAGTGATGAATCCTCAGAAAGAGAAATTATGAAAACTACCCCATTCACCATAGCATCGAAAAAAATAAAATACTTGGGAATCAATCTCACAAAAGAGGTGAAAGACCTCTACAATGAGAACTACAGAACACTAAAGAAAGATATTAAAGAAAACCTTAGAAGATGGAAAGATCTCCCATGTTCTTGGATATGCCGAATTAATATTGTCAAAATGGCCATACTACCAAAAGTGCTATACAGATTCAATGCAATCCCAATTAAAATCCCAATGACGTACCTTACAGAAATAGAGCAAGCAATCATGAAATTCATCTGGAAGAATAAGAAACCCAGAATAGCTAAAACAATCCTTCTCAGGAAAAATGAAGCAGGGGGTATCGCAATACCCGAACTTCAACATTATTACAAAGCAATAGTAACAAAGACCGCATGGTACTGGTACGAAAATAGATAGGTAGATCAATGGTACAGAATAGAGGACACGGACACAAACCCAAATAAATACAAGTTTGTAATACTAGACAAAGGCGCCAAAAATATGCAATGGAGAAAAGATAGCCTCTTCAACAAATGGTGCTGGGAGAATTGGAAATCCATATGCAACAGAATGAAACTAAACCCATATCTTTCACCCTGCACAAAACTCAACTCAAAATTGATTAAGGACCTTGGAATCATACCAGAGACTGCAGATTATAGAAGAAAAAGTAGGTCCCGATCTTCAACATGTCGGCCTAGGACCAGACTTCCTTAACAGGACTCCCATAGCACAAGAAATAAAAACAAGAATCAATAACTGGGATAGATTCAAACTAAAAAGCTTTCTCTCAGCAAAGGAAACTATCAGTAATGTGAAGAAAGAGCCTACAGAGTGGGAGAATATCTTTGCCAATCATACTTCAGATAGAGCACTAATCTCCAGAACCTATAAAGAACTCAAAAAACTCTACACCAACAATACAAATAATCCAATCGACAAATGGGCTAAGGAAATAAACAGACACTTCACAGAAGAAGATGTACAAGCAATCAATAAACATATGAAAAAATGTTCAACATCTCTAGTAATAAGAGAAATGCAAATCAAAACCACCCTAAGATTCCATCTCACCCCAATTAGAATGGCGATTATCAAAAATACAAGCAACAGGTGTTGGCGAGGATGTGGGGAGAAAGGTACACTCATACATTGCTGGTGGGGCTGCAAATTAGTGCAGCCACTCTGGAAAGCAGTGTGGAGATTCCTTAGAAAACTTGGAATGGACCCTCCATTTGACCCAGCTATCCCCCTCCTTGGCTTATACCCAAAGGACTTAAAATCAGCATACTACAGAGATACAGTCACATCAATGTTCATAGCTGCTCAATTCACAATAGCCAGACTATGGAACCAACCTAGATGCCCTTCAATTGATGAGTGGATAAAGAAACTGTGGTATATATACACAATGGAATATTACTCAGCCCTAAAGAATGACAAAATTATAGCATTTGCAGGCAAATGGATGAAATTGGAGAATATCATGCTAAGTGAGATAAGCCAATCTCAAAAAGCCAAAGGACGAATGATATTGCTAATAAGTGGAGGATGACACATAAAGGGGGGGAGGGAAGGGTTAATGTTAGGGTTAGAGTTAGGGTTAGGGAGGGGGGCAAGTATGGAGGAAGAAAGTACTGTATAGAGGGTAAAGAGGGGTGGGAGGGGTGGGGGGAAGGGAAAAAATAACAGAATGAATCAAACAACATTACTCTATGTAAATTTATGAATACACAAATGGTATGCCTTTACGCCATGTACAAACAGAGAAACAACATGTATCCCATTTGTTTACAATAAAAAATAAATAAATAAATAAAATGTCCCCTAGAAGGGACCCTAAGGAGGAAAAAAAAAAAAAGAAAAAAGAACGATGTTGGCCATGGGCTTAGCATAAATAGCCTTTACAATGTTGAGGTATGTTCCTTCCATCCTATTTTTTCTAGTGTTTTCAGCATGAAGGGGTATTGTATATTGTCAAATGCTTTTTATGCATCAATTGAAATAACCATATGATTCTTATCCTTAAGTCTATTGACATGATGAATTACGTTTATTGATTTACGGATGTTAAACCATCCTTGCATTCCAGGAATGAACCCCACTTGATCGTGGTGCACAATTTTCTTAATATGTTTTTGGATACGGTTTGCCAATATTTTGTTTAGGGTCTTAGCATCTATATTCATCAAGGATATTGGTCTAAAATTTTCTTTCCTTGATGTGTCTTTTCCTGATTTGGGTATGAGGGTGATATTAGCTTCATAGAATGAGTTCGGTAGGGTACCCTCCTTTTCTATTTCCTGAAATACTTTGGGAAGTATTGGAATGAGTTCGTCTTTGAAGGTCTTGTAGAACTCGGTTGAGAATCCGTCTGGTCCTGGACTTTTCTTGGATGGTAGATTTTTAATGGCTTCTTCTATTTCATTGCTTGATATTGATCTGTTTAAATTGTGTATGTCCTCCTGGTTCAGTTTGGGAGGAGCATATGTCTCTAGAAATTCGTGAATGTCTTCGGTACTTTCTATTTTGTTGGAATACAGATTTTCAAATTAGCTTCTTATTATGTTCTGTATCTCAGTAGTGTCTGTTGTGATATTTCCTTTTGTATCATGTATTTTAGTAATTTGAGTCTTCTCTCTCCTTCTCTTTGTTAGTGTGGCTAAGGGTTTATCAATTTTGTTTACTTTCTCAAAGAACCAACTTTTTGTTATGTCAATTTTTTGAATAGTTTCTTTTGTTTCAATTTCATTGATTTCTGCTCTGATTTTAATTA
This sequence comes from Sciurus vulgaris, assembly GCF_902686455.1. Classification (NCBI taxonomy): domain Eukaryota; kingdom Metazoa; phylum Chordata; class Mammalia; order Rodentia; family Sciuridae; genus Sciurus; species Sciurus vulgaris. Next base: position 86,247,286 of record NC_136465.1, read on the forward strand.
TTTCCTGTCTTCTACTACTTTTGCTGTTATTCTATTCTTCTTTTTCTAGGGCTTTGAGCTGTAATGTTAGGTCATTTAGTTGTTGACTTTTCATTCTTTTCTGGAATGCGCTCCATGCAATGAATTTTCCTCTTAGTACCGCTTTCATAGCGTCCCAGAGATTTTGATATGTAGTATCCTTATTCTCATTGACCACTAAGAATTTTTTAATCTCCTCCCTGATGTGTTTTGTTATCCATGTTTCATTCAATAGCATATTATTTAGTCTCCAAGTGTTGGAGTAATTTCCTTTTTTTACTTTGTCATTGAGTTCTACTCTCAGTCCATTACGATCTGATAGAACACAAGGCAGCATCTCTATTTTTTTGCATTTCCTAAGGGCTGCTTTGTGGCATAACATATGGTCTATTTTTGAGAAGGTTCCATGTGCTGTTGAGAAGAAAGTGTATCCATTTGTTGATGGATGGAATATTCTATATATGTCTATTAAGTCTAGGTTATTGATTGTGTTATTGAGTTCTATGGTTTCTTTGGTTGGATTTTGTTTGGAAGATCTATCTAGTGGTGACAGCGGTGCATTAAAGTCGCCCAGAATTATTGTGTTGTGGTCTATGTGATTCTTGAAATTGAGAAGGATTTGTTTGATGTACAGGGATGCACCATTGTTTGGGGCATAAATATTTACTATCGTTATGTCTTCCTGATTTATGGTTCCCTTAAGCAGTATGAAATGTCCTTCTTTATCCCTTCTGACTAAGTTTGGCTTGAAGTCCACTTTATCTGATATAAGAATGGAAACCCCTGCTTTTTTACTGGGTCTATGTGTGTGGTAGGTTTTTTCGAATCCTTTCACCTTCAGTATGTGGATGTCCTTTTCTATGAGATGAGTCTCTTGCAGGCAGCATATTGTTGGGTCTTTCTTTTTAATCCATTCTGCCAGTCTATGTCTTTTGATTGATGAGTTTAGGCTATTAATGTTCAGGATTATTATTGAGAAACGATTTGTATTCCCATCATTTGGCTTATTTTTGTTTTTTAAGTGGCTTGGTTTCTTCTTTGACTGGTTTTTCTCTAAGATAGTTCCTCCCTTTGCTGACCTACATTGTCGTTTTTCATTTCCTCCTCATGGATTATTTTGTTGAGAACATTCTGTAGAGCAGGCTTTCTATTGTAAATTCTTTTAACTTTTGTTCATCATGGAAGGATTTTATTTCATCTTCAAATCTGAAGGTTAGTTTTGCTTGGTATAGGATTCTTCGTTGGCAAACATGTTCTTTCAGAGCTTGAAATATGTTGGTCCAGGCCCTTCTAGATTTTAGAGTCTGGGTTGAGAAGTCGGCTGCTATCCGTTTTGGTCTCCCCCTATATGTAATCTCATGCTTTTCTCTCGCAGCCTTCAAAATCCTATCTTTATTTTGAATGTTAGGCATTTTCACTATAATGTGTCTTGGTGTGGATCTGTTGTGATTCTGTGCATTTGGTGTTCTGTAAGCCTCTTGTATTTGATTTTCCATTTCATTCTTCAGGTTTGGGAAATTTTCTGAGATTATTTCATTGAATAGGTTGTTCATTCCTTTGGTTTGTATCTCTGTGCCTTCCTCAATCCCAATAATTCTTAAATTTGGTCTTTTCATGATGTCCCATAGTTCTTGGAGATTCTGTTTATGATTTCGTACCATCTTCTCTGTTTGGGCGACTTTATTTTCAAGATTAAATATTTTGTCTTCATTGTGTGAGGTTCTGTCTTCCAAGTGGTCTAGTCTGTTGGTGATGCTTTCCATTTTTTTTTTTTTTTTGAGAATCTCTATCTCTTTGTTGAAATGATCTTTTGCTTCCTGCAGGTGCTCTTTCAGCTTATTGGTATTATCATTCATTGCCTGCATTTGCTCTCTTATCTCATCCTTTGCTTCGCGAATCATCTGAATCATGTATAATCTGAAGTCCTTTTCTGACATTTCTTCTTATATACTGTCATTTGATTCTATTACTATAGAATCTAGATTTGTTTGGATCATTTTCTTTCCTTGCTTTTTCATGTTGTTCTTGTATCCTCCCTTCTAGCGCTGCAGATCTGGGGTATTGCAGATTTCCCCCATAGGCTTATAGTGGCCCTATAGGTTTCCAAAACCCTTTCTTTAAGGGGAGATCAATATTAGCAGTGCCCAAATCAAGCACTATGCAATCCTAGAGCAAATAGCCCCTATGGGGACAATAACATCATGTAAATAAGGGAGAAAGCAATTCTGAGGGAACAGGTAAACAGAAGGAAAAGAAAGCAAGAAACGTAAAGAAATAAAAGCTTAAATATTTTTTTTAAAAAAAAGGAGAAAAAAGAAAATCTACTGTATAATAGTCATATACTAATGAAACTTCCCAGTGTTCAGTAGCCTGATGTATGAGAGGTACCTGACAATGAGCTTCAAGCCTCCAGCAGGCGTCTCAGGATGGGATTTGCCCCATCCGAAGATCGGAGCTAGGGCTTCCAGGATTATATAAGATGGCTGCTCTGGCTTCTAAATGTGTTGGCAAATGGGGAGCTGCAGCTCAGGGGTGGACGTGGTCAGCTGGAGTTCCTGGAGACAGGATGCAGTTGGTCCGGCAGTGGTCCTGGAGGTCGGGTGTGTTTGGTGTGGTTGTGGGATCCAGGAGGCCGGGTGCAATCAGTTGGTCTGGGTTCCCGGTGATAGGGCACAGTCAGTTGGTCTGGGGGTCCTGGCAGCAGGGAGCAGTCAGTTGATGTGAGGGCCCCAGAGGCAGGGAGTGATCCATTGGGCTGAGGGATCCTGGAGACGGTACTCAGTCAGTCCGGCCAAGGGTCCTATGGGGCCTGGCTGTTGTCTCAAAATGGCGGCAGCCACGTGTAATCAAATCTGCAGGTACTGTAACAGTGAACTTCCAGGCAGCAGCAGGCAGCTGATTCTCCACTGGCGGTCTGCAGTCAATCTGCTGGCAGCTGTTGGACGATCGGGAGGTGAATCTCGAGTGTTGGTTGATGGATAGGTGTAAGGCAGGCGATGGACAGGCGAGAGGCAGGCAAATGGCAGATGATAGACGCCTGACAGTGAGCAATTTGCTCTCAAAAAAGGCGTGGATATGCTGGCAGATTGCAGGTGATCACAGCAGACAAATGGGGTAAAGAGCAGGGGATCTATAAGTGGCAAAAAATTGCCTCATTGAGAAACAGATATCCTCTGCTTGAATCCGGCATTGCGGAGCGACAAGGAACGCAGCCTCCCTCTAGACCTCCATCTTGGATCTCCATGTCATGTCTTCTTGAATTTTTTTGTTAGTTTGTTTCTCATGTTGATGTCTGTGCATTTGAAGAAGCACGTACCTCTTCCAGACTTTACAGACAGAGTTTGGTGAACAAAACATTTGTATTTTGGTATGAAAAAAAAGTATAGCTGGATGGGATATGTTGATATTGACTTCAGCTCTGAGGAAAGCACAATGGCATATGTCCCCTGCAGGTCTGACAAATGAGATCAGCATTGGTAATGACTGTGGAAGTCATGGCTATTGTATCTTTAGGATTTAAATCTGTGAGTACCTGTAATAGTAGTAATGGTTGTTGGGCTCCTCGCTGGCAAAAGTTTCTTAATCTTTTTCCATGGGAAGAAGTCATGGCAAGGGGGTCTTCTTGGTACCAAGTCTAGTGTACAGGAAGGGCATGGAGGTATTGTCTTTATTGGTTAGTGCATGGGCATGTGGGGAAAGGGACCCAGGTACCAGCATCTATGAAAAAAAAAAAGTTGCAGAGTTAAGGTCTAGAGTGCATGTGCACAGAAAGTGATCACATTTCCATTTTCCAAGGTATAAGGCACATTCAGATCAACCACGACTCTGGGATCTAGTGCATAAAAGGTTGATGATAGCAGCTATGAAACTAGTGTCTGGTGTTGGTATGTGTAGAATGGCCACAAAGATAGAATCTGGATCACAGACACACTTATGGAGTACCCACAGCTCTGAGGTTTGAAGTACACATGCTATTGGAGGTGGTGGTGGCTCTAACAATAGTGAGGTACAGCAAGGGCTACTTTCCTCAAGTCATGGTAGCAGCTTCTTGAAGATATAAAAGGTATGCAGTGGTTTGGAGGCTAGACAGCTCTGAGAGCTGAGATCAGCACCAGCAGACTATAGGTATACTCAGTTGTTGAAATGTGTCTGCATGGTACTGCTGAGAGCTACCGATGATCTCAAGCTTTCCTTTCTCCATCCTGGGGTGATATTGGTAAGATATATTTATTTTGCTTTTCTATGAGAGTTCTATATGGTGATTTTTGGTTTTGATTCTTTTTCTTTCTGTGTTGTGCTAGGTGTTGCTTTCTTTCTTCTTCTTTTTCTTGGATGCTGAGATTTAACCCAGTGATGTACTACCACTGATTTACATCTCCAGCCCTTTTCTTATTTTAAGACTGAGTCTCACTATGTTGCTGAGGCTGACCTCAAACTTGTGATCATCCTGCCGTAACCTCCTGAATTGCAGGGATTACAGGTGTGTACCTCTGTGCCCCTGCCAATACTTAACAACACTCTAGAGCTCTCCCAAAGTTATTTTCATTGATATGTATCTTCTTGTCAGTTATTTTTGTAGGAGGGGTGACCATTGAGAACTTTTGATATAAATCATGGTTATAATACTCCTGTTTCTTTCCAGCTCCTGACTATTGTGATTACTGATGCAAAGAATATGGTAGTGACTTAATTTCCTTTGAATTTATATTTGGAAATTAGAAAGGTCATTTAGTAGTTCTGCTCTTAATTTTTTGAGAGCTTCCATTTTGTTTTTCATGATGGCTACAAAAATGTATATTCCTTCCCATAGTGATTCACTGTAAAAGAGTTTATTTGGTTTTTTTTCCTTTTTTTTTTTTTTTTTTGGTTGTTGTTGTTTGTTTGTTTGATAATAGCCATCGTAACAGGCATAAGATAATACCTCATTTTGATTACAATTTGCATTTCCTTGATGATTAGAGATATTGAACATCTTTTCATATTATTGTTGGCCATCTGTATGTCTAAGATCATATTTTGGATTTTCCCCCAGGTTATATGTTTATTTTTCTTTTATTATTCAGTTTTAGGACTCCCTTATTTATGTTTGATGCTAACTCCCTATCAGATGTGTGGTTTGCATATATGTTCTACCATTCTATTGATTGCCTTTTTATTCCATTGATTGTTTCCTTTGCCATGTAGATTTCACCTTATTTCACCACATTATCACTGCATATTTCATGCTATTTTTTTCAAAAATGTTGGGCATAATCATTTTGTGAAACTTTAAAAAATGTGCTGCTATTACTTGAAAATCATGTATTATTAAATTCTCTTTGGTGCAAAATTAGGATGCATGGGATACTCATGAATACATGTTAAAATGGAATAGTCCAAATCAATGCACATCATTTCTTCATGACATTTAGAAAACTTTTTTCCAATCTGAAAAAAGACAGTTAACACATTAGTTGTTATTGATTTGTGCATTATAGGCAAAATGTTACACTTGATAAAATTACAGTGTTTTGAAGTATAGACTTACATAATTTAATCTCTGTGTCTGAATAATCTATTCTGATATCATTGGTTTTGTTATCTGATGCACCACCCTCAGTACCATTTACATGAGACATATTTAGTGTTAGTACTGCAGCCCTCTAAACAAACCATGCATGTCAATTTTTGGAAATATAGGGACAGTGCACATGTACTGAGAATTCTAGGCTCTCAGCTTGCAATATGCAAGAAGACAAATGCACATCCATATGCCATTGGTTAATATATTTCTTCTCTGTTTAACTTTTAAACAGGATGAGGAACTATACCTTGCAATGATTATGTGATAAAAGGTCATAAATTTTTCTATTGCAAAATATGACTCGGCCATCATACAGTGGTAATGATTGTGCAATGAAATAAAGTAGTTTGAAATAATTCCACAAGAACACTTCTGATTTTGTTGTCTTTGCTTTTGATGTCATACCTAGTCAGTCATTGCCAGTTCAAGGTTAAGAAGATTTTTCCAAGTTTTCTTCTAAGACTGTTATTGTGGTGGTTTTTATGTGTGTATTTTTATTCTGCTTTAAATTGATATTTGTATATAGTATGTGGTAAAGATCCAATTTACTGTTCTGAATGTAAATATTCAACTTTCCAACATCATTAATCCAAGAGAGTATTCAATGACCATTGGATATTATTGGCATCTTAATTAAAAATCACTTGACTGCAGATGCAAAAATTTATTTCTGGCTTCTCTGTTCTATACCATTGACCTATACTCGTGTTTTATGGTTGTAACATACAGTATTGATTACTTTACTTTGTAAGCTATTTTAAAATACAGGAGTGTGGTACCTGCAGTTTTGTTCTTCTTGCTCAAAATTGCTTAGGCTATTTGGAGTCTTTTGTTGCTCCATCTAAATTTTACGATTATTTTTCTATATTTGTAAAACAATGTCATGGGAATTTTTATAGGCATTATGTAAACTATATGTGGATTGCTTTAGGAAGCATGAACATACTAATAATAATTCTCAAATCCATAATTATGAGTGTCCTTTGATTTATTTGCATCTCTAAAATTATTTGGTCCATTTGTAGTGTTCAATGTACAAATCTTTTACATATTATTAATTTATCCCTCAATATTTTATTCTTTTTAACTCTTTCAAAAATAGAAGGGAGAACATTTCAATACTCATTTCCTAAACAACAATAGGTGTTGGCGAGGATGTGGGGAAAAAAGGTACACTCATACATTGCTGGTGGGGCTGCAAATTAGTGCAGCCACTCTGGAAAGCAGTGTGAAGATTCCTTAGAAAACTTGGAATGGAACCCCCATTTGACCCAGCTATCCCCCTCCTTGGCCTATACCCAAAGGACTTAAAATCAGCATACTACAGAGATACAGCCACATCAATGTTCATAGCAGCTCAATTCACAATAGCCAGACTATGGAACCAACCTAGATGCCCTTCAATTGATGAATGGATAAAGAAACTGTGGTATATATATATATATATATATACAATGGAATATTACTCGGTCATAAGGAATAATAAAATTATGGCATTTGCAGGCAAATGGATGAAATTGGAGAATATCATGCTAAGTGAGATAAACCAATCTCAAAAAAACAAAGGACTAATGATGTCATTGATAAGCGGATGATGACACATAATGGGGGGGTGGGAGGGAGGCAAGAATGGAAGAAAGAGGGACTGTATAGAGGGAAAAGAGGGGTGGGAGGGGTGGGGGGGGGAAAAATAACAGAATGAAACAAACACCATTACCCTATGTAAATGTATGATCACACAAATGGTATGCCGTTACTCCATGTACAAACAGAAACAACATGTATCCCATTTGTTTACAATATAAATAAATTACAAAAAAATACTCATTTCCTGAAATCAGCATCATTCTGATGCCAATGCCAGACAAAACATTACAGAAAAAGAAAACTAAAAGTCAGTATTCACAATGAACATAGATGCAAAATTCTCAACAAAATACCAGCAAACTGAATACTACAGCACATTTAAAGAGTAATTCACCATGACTACATAAGATTTAACCATAGCACGAAAAGATCGTCCAATATATGAAAATCAGTATTATATACCACATTAACTGAATAAAGGATGCAAATCACATCATTGTATCAACAGATGTAGAAAAAGCACTGACAAAATTCAACAGTTTTTCATGGTGATGGCCCTCCGTATATTAGGTACAGAAGGAATTTATCATCACAGAATAAAGACCTTTATGTCAATCACACAGATAACATTATACTCAGTGATAGAATGATAAAAACTTTCTTTCTGAGATCCAGAACTTGGCAAGGATGGCGACTCTTCTTTCTTTTATTTCTTCTATTCAATCTGGGAAATTCAAGCTAGATCAATTATGCAAGAAAAATAAATATCATCCAAATTGGAGGAGAAGAAATGAAACTATCTTGTTTTGAAGATGACATGATATTTTATGCAGAAAATTCTCACACACACACACACACACACACACACACACAAACTGTTCAAACTAATAAAATCAATAGAGTCATGTAAAAAATCGATGAACAAAAATCAGTTGCATTACCTTGTGTATAGGGCCACATTTTCTTTATCATTCATCAGTTGATTCATATTTACATTCTTTCCTTTTGTGGTTATTACGAAGGGCAAAAAGAACGAAATATTTTCCTTTGCAACAACATTGATGGAACTGGCTATTGTTACTTTAACTACAATAAGCCAGACACAGAAAGATAAATTCCCCATTATCTTAAACATGTTTGAAATCTACAAAAGTTAATCCCACAGAAACTGAGAGTAGAATGGTGGTTACCAGAGACTGAAAAGAGCAGAAAGGAAGGAGAGTTGGGGGAAAGGTGATCAATGAATATTAAACTACAGTTAGATAAGAGTAAAAAGTTCTTGTTGCACAGTAGGGCAACTAGATAACAATAATGTACTTTACATTTCTAAAAGCTGGAAGAAAAAAATTTGAAAGTTTTCACCACAGAAAATATTAAATGTTTAAGGAGATAGATGTATTTAACCTGGTTTAAACATAAAATGATGTATACATGCATTAAACTATTTCATGGTACCCCATTAACATGTATATTTTTAATTTTTGTGTGTCAGTTAAAAATAAATATATAATAAAATAGGCAATTAAAAATAAACCAGTTGCATTTTTACATACTAAGAACAACCTATCTGAAAAGGGAATTAAGAAATCAATTCCACTTGCAATAGTATACCCACTTTTATAAATCTTCTGTCATAACTTGGGCACAATAATTCTGGTAATGCTTTTTCCAGGCTCCCAAACTGCATACCACAGGCATATCTAAGAACCCATTCCTGTGTATTAAATTCTGTGACTCTGAAGAATACCCACTTATTCAGCTGTATATTCTGCATTGCCTTGTTTCCACAGGTATATATTAGGCAGATCTTATCACTTGATTGACTCATATCTCTTTTCATTCAGTAGGAACTGAGTACTTAGTCTGGATATGACTATATTATTATAATGTAGCCACACCTATGTATGGTTTTTCATTGCTTTTTACTAAAATGGCAGGGTTAAGTAGTTGAGACAGACCACATGACTCGCATAAACCAAAATATTATTATTTAGCCCCTTTAAAGAAAAGATTGCCAGGTCATCACACAGACACTCTCCCCAAGAACACACCCCTTTCCACATTCTCCCCTCTGGCTTATGAAAAGAATGCAACCCTAAGGAAATTTGGTTTTCAAACCTTCTCAGATTCTAAACAGGGAACAGGAAAAAAAAGTTACACTATAGTATATTTTGACTTGTGACCTACAAAACTGTGTAATAAATTCTTTTCATCTGAAGTTAAAATTGTGATAATAATTTATGGCAGCTATAGAGCCCAATTAGACTAATTTCATGGAGAAACAAATTTGTGTAAAATAGTAAAGTCATAATGCAGACTGCAGAATGTCAAATAATTGTCATGTTAATGTAAACAGACCCACTTATGAATCTGTTAATGGTATGTCTTCATGTGATTTCATTTTGTCTCTCATTTCTACTCATCAAAATCCTAGAACACCTAAAGTTTATAACTAAATCCATACCATATATTTTGAAGTCTATAAGGGAATAGAAAGTTAATTCCAAGCATCATGACATCTAAATAAGGGATAGATTTTAATCAACACACTGAAGGATCCTGATATTTCTAGGAATAAGAACTTGACTTGCCAGAAATCTAATTTCAAGAGATGGATCTATGTTTTCCCTTATTCCCCCAAACCACCTTGTTATATCTATTATTTGAGCTGTTTCTTTGATCATTGTTTTGTCCCAATGTGCTTTTCTTAATACTGTAATTCTTGGGTTTGAAATGACATTAGAGATTTTTCCTCAGCTTTTGTCTGTAATTGCTACCATATTGATTGTATTGAGGAATGCCTGGGCCTCCACATTCATCATTACCATTCCTCATCAAACAACCATCTCTAGAATGCCCAGATCTAGACCCACATGTAGAATATTTTCCTGATGGCATCTTGTGATGCACTTAACATACATTTGCTGCATTGGTTAACTACCCATCAAATTGCATATGGAAACTGTGGATGCCAGGCATCTACTCACAGAACAAGATATTTAGTAAGTGTGAAGAAAATAAATATGCAAGACTTCATGGGCTATCTTCTCTTCAGCATTTGTTTTTCATTCCAAGATTCCTGCCCTTTGTATTTTAGTAGAATGTTCTACTCACTTCAAAGAACTCCTCCCCATCCTCAGTATAATGTACTCCAAGAACTCTCCACTTTTGTAATGGAGCATGAAGCTTCTCTTATGCTTGCCTATTGTCTCACTGAAGCAACCCAGTAGCCAGTACTGAGGATCTATCTTAGCAAACAAGGCAAAATCAATGAGCCTCTTTCCCGTTCCAGAAATTATCACAAATTCTTAGGAAATAGAAACAAGTAAACAAATAGAGGCTTGCAATTTAATAAATTTTATTATAGTTTCTCAATTTTGTGAATTCACAATGCCTTGTAATTATTATGTTCAACAGTCTCTAAGATGATAATTCTGCAACCGAACAGTGTAAACAATTTCTGACTTGCAATGATATTTTGAAAACTATTAGAGGTCATATCTTACCGACTCGTAATTTTTAAAAACTTAATTCCAAAAACTCTTTATGGTAAAATTATATTTCTAACTACTCATATTTTATCCACCAGGGGAATGATCTATGAGTTGTTCCCCAAAGTAACCTGCACATGATAGTCCATCTAAGTATTGGAGGAATACCAGGGGACAATTGAACAACCCCCTGACACACACATACTCTCAAATAGAAATGGAAAAAATTGAAATAGATATTGGAATTCTCTTGGCAAAAACCCAAACTGAATCAAAACAAAACATAACATACAAAAGTAAACCATATTCTTTACATAAATTATGCCATTCATTAAAATTTTAGGCTAGCTGCTCAAAATCTTTCTTCTCTCTTCTCCCTCCCTCTCTCCCTCCCTTCTCCTTGCCTTCCTCTCTTTTATATTCTTTGCACCGTAACTCAATTTTCTGTCGTTTTATTCTCTCAGTCACCTCTTTATTCTTACTAAAAGGGATACCATTCCGACTCACAAAAAACATGAAAAATACAATATATCTCAAAATACCGATACAAGGAATAAACAAAATAATGATTTTAATGTCTAGTACTCTTCCTGTAATTTTGTAAAAAATCACATAAATTTTATTTGTTTATGTAACTCATTACCAACATATATGTGTATATAGTATCACTGATTTTAAAAGCAATTTATAAATTATAATTCGATTATATATGAAATTAAAAGTAAGTAAATTAATCCTCTAATTAATAATTAGCAAAGAAATAATGTTTAAATATATCTAAATAGTTTAATAAATAATGTTTGAATATATCTCAATATTTCAATCACAGAAAAAAGATGTATACTTTTCTTCCAATCTATAATATTTACTATGTACTTATTATGCACTAAGCACTATACTGGGTATTATATATGGATGAAAAATTAAGTACCTACCCACATTGGAACTTATGGTTTACTGTGTAAAATAAATTATAAAAACTTAGAAAATGAACAAACAAGTGAAAAGTGTTGGAAAGGAAACAAACGGTACCGCAAAAGGAATTATGAACTTAGAATGCTCACATATGTCCCGCTGAGTACACAGTTTGGAAACTGACAGCCAAAAACTTGAAAAACAAATCACACGAAAAAAATCACATGTATATATACACATATGTATACATAATATAATGATTATAATATAAAGATCTTAAATTGCTGCAGGTTTTCTAATTTGATATGATAGGATTTCTTATAGTTGAAATTATAGCATAAACCAATATTACTATCACTAAACTCTTCCCTTGTTATAAAATTAAACTGTTCTTCATAATTTGTATTCATGTAACACCTTCAGTCACCAATGCTGTAATATTTCATATATAAAGTTACTTCTGCTCTAGAAAGAATTACCTCAAAAGTTGTTTTTTTCCTGGAAGTTCTGATTTTTCTGCTCCTCTAGAAAGCTGGAGATCAATGAATATTGGTTCATAAATAACACAAGTTTTATGAATCTGTTTGAGACAATTTTATTTATTACTTCAAGGACTAGCAATAATTTATCAGTTAGACTTAATTGTAAAAAAATTAATTTTGTCACATATAAATTTTTCCAAGCAGCAATTTCCACACAAATAAACATTGCTTTCTTTTCAACTTGAAAAGAAATTTAAAATTTGATTCATGTATAATGTTATATATGATTTTCTCAAAAAAATTAACACTATAGGCTTAATAATTAAGCATATTAAAAAAGTCATAACCCAGGAAGTATCTGAGTACTTATATAACATTTTTGTTAATGTCACCTATTTCTCCAATTAAAATCTGTTAATTCCTCAATTACTGGACTCATCCAATTCCCAGCTAAATTTCTCTTTCTTCTTTTTCTCTAGTTGATTGAAGAGTAACAGATACAAATTCTTCAGATATCAGTTGTTATAGGAATAAAATCAAATCATTAAATTCCTGTATATTTGACTTCTTTGGGGATACCAGAAATATGTTACCCTGTTTTCCTTTCATTGAAAAACAAGATAGGATAAACCACATGTCTAAGATACAAATTCTTATATTTCTGTGAAATTGTAGCTATAGATGTCATCATGAGTAGGGACTTTTATAGTATCATAAAAATTCAGTGTCACTATAAATTTATGCTGCTGAAAATGTCGACATTTATGACAACTTCTACAAGGACATATTTTAAAATGATGCTAAAACTAGATACTGCAACTTTTATTTTGTTAAAAAAGTAAGATTAGAGAACAAAAACATTTACTCTAATTTTTTGAAACTGTCAATATGGACGATTAATTTTCTAAATTTTCAAGTCATGTCAAGGTTCCATGGGTACTTAAAAATTGGATCAGTCAAAGTTAAATAGCATAAAAGTATGTTCATGTATTATTCAGATATAACAATTAATTGATGCATATAATTAATATTCATTTACAATGCATTTAATACAGACTTTTAATACCTGATAAAATTATTAATAATGTTAGCATATGATGATGCTTATTTAGGAATTATAGATAATCACAGGCTTATATAATCCTATTTTATAACAATCTATTTTCACTCATATCCTTGGGCAAGCACAGTTACCATTTTGATTAATGCAAAAGAAAAAAAAAAAACTCTTAATATTGATTGTCCGAATCTGCGATTTCATGCAAAAGGATTTTTCCCTTTTTAGCAATAGAACTTCCTTGGTAATGAGGAAGAATAACCTCATTAAAAGATCTAATTCTGGCAACTACTGAAGAACCAAAGAAATTTAACATTCAAACCCACTTGAATGTCAAAAAAATCTGCTGTGGACTTATTAGGCATATTTTGACAATGTTAGTGATAGAAACTGGCAAAGATTTTAAAAGTTCAAACCAGAGTGTCTCTCTCTCTCTCTCTCTCTCTCTCTCTCTCTCTCTCTCTCTCTCTCTCTTCAGCCATGGCTAAACAAATTTAAATCCACCAAAAGGCTCAGCCTTACCCTGTGAAAAATCCTGTCATCACAATTAGACATTTCAAGAGCACTAGTTCAACCCTCAGACAGAAGCTTGCTGCCCCATGAGTTCAGGCACTGTTTTACAGTTGCTCTATGTGTGATATTGCTCCCAGAGCTCTTCCTGAGTTCAGGGACTTACATTTAACTAAATTATGAGGCCTGAATAATTTCACCGTTCTTAAGTTTTAACCTAGAAAATGTGCTGTTATGATGTTTGGATAATGGTTTTGATAGATAGGATGCCTGGATCTCAAACTTACATAAAGCTGTAAATATGTTACTGATAGATTTTTACACAATTGGTTGTGATGTTGCATTTGAATGCATTCAGATGTGGTCTCTCAATAAGTACTTTGTTTATTTGGAATGGATAAATAATTGCAAGTTGAAGGATAATTTTCATGAGCTTATTAATTTGCCCAAATTTCTAGCAAGACACTGTGTGTAATAAAAACAAATTGGGAATTACCACATATGGGAAGATGGAATAGACATACATTTCTTTTTTCTGATATTAAGTATAACCAAAATCATTGGATATTACATACCAATAAAAAAAGAAAACTATGAAAGCTATAGTATAGGAAGAAGATTTGCTAAGGTCATTAGGACAGTGTGTAAGTATATGTTAATTTTGTTTCTTAACATTTTTTTAAATATTACACTTATTGAAGACAATTTCATTTTTGTAACACTCATTGCCATATATGGAAGTAAAATTAAATTTCAATTTTGCCTATTGGTCTTTGCATTGGTCAACTGGTTTATTAATTCTAGTGGTTGTTCTATATAATTTTAATATAGAATCACATTATTGTGAAAAAGGCTAAATTAATTTTTCCATTCCAATCTGAATGTCTTTTATGTATTTCTATTGCTAGAACCTATAGTACCATGACAAATAGAAATGGCAGGAGTTGAGAGCTTTGCCCCACTCTTGATCTTAGAGTCACAGTTAGCTTAGGTTATTTTGAAGATGATCATCAGGTTGAAGAAGTTCCATCTTAGTTTTAGTTTATTGATTTTTTTTTTATCATGAATAAGTGTTGCATTTTATCAGATGTTTTTTTCTTTATTTAAAACTATAGAGAGCAGGTAAGAAATATTTCTGCATAGAAGATATATTTAAACAAAAACTTCAAATATTTATATGTAAAGAGGTGAAGTTCCTTTTAAAATAGCAAATCCAAACTAATAATTGATATTAATAACTCAGATGACAGAATATGTGCTTATACCCACACAGTGATAGTATGAAATAATTATTTGAAAGGAGTGTGTTTGAAATATTGCAAACTAATGAAGACCACTTTTACTGGTCATAAGATGGTAATAACTTATCAAGAACAGACAATTGACACAATATGAAGATAGAAGCTACTCAGTTTTGGAAAAAAGGAGGTAAATGCAGATACAACAGTGAAAAAAGGGCAAAAGTCTTAATGCTCTTGGAAGGCACACAATCATACTAGGTTTAGAGCAAAGCCAGAGAACTAAAGGGAAATTAGGTAGAAAGAGTTTTGAAAATGTGTGAACCTTGGCAGAGCAGAAATACTGAAAATTTAAAAAGTAGAATATTAAATAAGCAAAATCTAATAGGAGTAAAGATATAAACAGGAATAGTTTCTACTCTGTATCTAAATGCTTGGGTTCCCAAAGTGACTTGGTAGGTCAGGTGGTAGGGAGTGGGGAGGACTGAAGAGCTAGGACCAGGATGTGTACCTTGAACTATTTCTGCCTTCTGCCCAGGCATTGGCAGTACTTATCTATACTAGGGAAGGGCTAAGCAAGCAGAGGGTCACCAGGGTGGGTGCAAACCCCAGTGAACTGACATTAGAAGCCCAAGATTTCCTAAGGTCCATAAATCACAAAGGCTGTCTGATATTTAGCTAGACTCCAAACCTCTACCTAGAGGCTAGCTGTGCTAAGGAAACAGTAAAGCTAGAACTCTGTTTCCAATTCAGAAACTAATGAGGTTGAATATTTTGGTAGCTAAGACTCCTGTTTTAGACTTAGAACTGAGTACTAATATTAAACAGAGTTTAGTAGCATGAGATGTGCATGAGTTACAGGGTTATTTGTTAATTCTCAGATTTGTTCACTCATGAAAGTTTAGTTTCTTTTTTTTTATTGCAGATATATTCAGAAAAGAAAAATTAGCAATGAGATGACTTCTCAAAATCAAAGTCACATATTGGACAGTGATTTAATTAGTCATTAATTCTGTTTCCAATCCCATCAGGTAAGATGAAAAAAACATTTGAGCATTCTTATTACACTTACATGCACATTAGGATGTATGGGACTACTTAAAAATAAAGAACTGGGGGATTCAAGATGGCGGACTAGAGGGTGGCTGCGTTTCGTGTTGCTCCAGGACTCAGGACTCAAGAAGAGGAGATATAGAGAGACTTGGGACCAACTCAAAGCAGCCGGGTGAGTGCCTCCCACTGGGCAGGCGTCCTGGACGGGGCAGGAGTCCCGGACGGGGTGGTAGCCCCGAAAGCAGGGATCTTTGAGAAGTAGAGCTGCCTGCGAGGCGCCCCTCCCTCTGCCGCAGCAGTGATCGCAGACAGCTGGGAGCATTGGAGAGGTGGCTGTTCACCACAGCGTTTGGACTCGGCGCAACCCACCCGGGCTCTGGGAGGCTGCCCAAAGGAGTAGGTGATTGGTGAGCTGTTTGGACTGAAAGCGACCACCCCTGAACACAGGGGGCTGCCCAGAGGAGAAGGAGAAATACGGGCTTGGCACGTCGCTTAGACTTGGAACAGCTGCGCCAGGGCTCCGGGCGGCTATCCGGAGGAGCAGCGTGGACTCAGGACACAAGAAGAGGAGATATTGAGAGACTTGGGACCAACTCAAAGCAGCCGGGTGAGTGTTTCCCACTGGGCAGGCGTCCCGGAAGGGGCGGTAGCCTCGAAAGCAGGGAACTTTCTGAAGTAGAGCTGCCGGTGAGATGCCCTCCCCCGCCGGAGCAGTGATCGCAGACAACTGGGAGCATTGGAGAGGTGGCTGTTCACCACAGCGTTTGGACTCAGCGCAACCCACCCGGGCTCTGGGAGGCTGCCCAAAGGAGAAGGTGCTCGGTGAGCTGTTTGGACTGAAAGCGACCATCCCTGAACACAGGGGGCTGCCCAGAGGAGAAGGAGAAATACGGACTCGGCAGGTCGCTTGGAATTGGAGCAGCTGTGCCAGGGCTCTGAGTGGCTATCCGGTGGAACAGCATGGTGAGTGGTTTGGTCCCAGAGCATCCGCTCCTGAACACAGGGGGGTTGTCTGGAGAAGGAGGTGGAGCGTGGCGGGGTGCTTGGGCTCGAAGTGACTGCACCAGGGCTACGGGTGGCAGTCGGGGCAAGAAGGTGTACAGTGAGTTCTTGGGACTCGTGACGCACCAGATCTCTGGGTGACTGCCTGGTGGAGAAAGAGGTGCGTGGTGGGTCACTTGGACTTAGAGCGACCGCACGGAACAACAGGTGGCTGCCGGAGGAAAAGGCGTGTGGCGGGTCACTGGGACTCGGAGCAATTGTAAGGGGCTCCAGGTGGCTGCTCAGAGGAGGGGCCGCATAGCCAGGCGAAAAGTGCAGAGCAGGGTCCTAGACGGCTTCTTGGTGGAAGAGCCCCACAGACAAACCGAGGGGCGGAGCGAAGGCTCCAGGACTGCAGGCAGCTTCTCTGAGGAGAGGCAGCCTAAGGAGATTCGTTTGCGAAGGGTGAGGCTTCCAGGCCCAGGAAGTAGGTCCGGGTCCCTGGGAACATTGCAGAAGAAGGCTGCCTAGCCCAGGTGGTAGTTGTGAATTGAACGGAACCTCTGGGAGGAAAACTGACCAGCGAGACCTCCCCACCGGGTGACTCCTCCCTGTCGGGTGAGGTTCTCCCAAAAGGACTGTAAAATCAGAGACACAGGCCCAAACTGGTCTTGCATCAGCCCAATACTACTTCCCTTTTGGATGACCATTCATCAGCAAGTGAAGGTACCTCTGCCCACTAGCAGGGAATATACCCCACCGGAAGGCCACCACCCCTAGGAAGTCAGCTCCCTTGTGGAACACTGCATTATCAACTTCCTCCAAGACTTCAGGCTACTGAAGACTAAGAGGGGATATAATAGAAATCTTCAGGGATATTATAAGACAATAGAGGAAATCTGCAATATCACAGCGGTCAACTGATACCTGAACCATATGAGAAAACAAGGAAAGAAAATGCTGCAAACAAATCTAGATGTTACATCAATGAAACCCAACGACAGCATGGCAGAAGAAATGACAGAAAGGGAGTTCAGAATGTACATAATTAAAATGCTCAGGGAAGCAAATGACGAGATGCAAGAGCAAATGCAGGCACTGAATGATCGCACCAATCGACAGTTAAAAGAGCAAATACAGGAAGCAAAAGATCATTTCAATAAAGAGTTAGAGATATTGAAAAAAAACCAAACAGAAATCCTTGACATGAAGGAAACAATAAACCAAATTAAGAACTCCATAGAAAGCATAACCAATAGAATAGAACACCTGGAAGACAGAACATCAGACATTGAAGATAAAATATTTAACCTTGAAAACAAAGTTGAACAAACAGAGAAGATGGTAAGAAATCATGAACAGAATCTCCAAGAACTATGGGATATCATGAAGAGGCCAAATTTAAGAATTATTGGAATTGAGGAAGGCTTAGAGAAACAGACCAAAGGAATGAACAATCTATTCAATGAAATACTATCAGAAAATTTCCCAAATCTGAAGAATGAAATGGAAGATCAAGTACAAGAGGCTTATAGGACTCCAAATATACAAAATTACAACAGACCCACACCAAGGCACATTCTAATGAAAATGCCCAACATACAAAATAAAGACAGAATTTTAAAGGCCGCAAGAGAGAGGAATCAAATTACATTCAGGGGGAAACCAATACGGATATCAGCAGATTTTTCAATCCAGACCCTAAAAGCTAGAAGGGCCTGGAACAACATTTTTCAAGCCCTGAAAGAAAATGGATGCCAACCAAGAATCTTATACCCAGCAAAACTTACCTTCAAATTTGATGATGAAATAATATCCTTCCATGATAAACAAAAGCTAAAAGAATTTACAAAAAGAAAGCCAGCATTACAGAACATTCTCAGCAAAATATTCCATGAGGAAGAGATGAAAAACAAAGAAACAAATCAGCAATGGGAGGAACTATCCTAAAGGAATTGTCAAATAAAGGAAGAACCAAGTTGTCTCACAATAAATAAATAAATAAAATGAACCAAATGACCGGGAATACTAATCATATCTCAATAATAACCCTGAATATTAGTGGCCTGAACTCATCAATCAAAAGACATAGACTGGCAGATTGGATCAAAAAGATCCAACAATATGTTGCCTGCAAGAGACTCACCTCGTAGAAAGAGATACCCATAGACTAAAGGTGAAAGGATGGGGGAAAACATACCATGCACATGGACTCAGCAAAAAAGCTGGGATATCAATCCTCATTTCAGATAATGTGGACTTCAAGTCACAGGGATAAAGAAGGACATTACATACTGCTTAAGGGAAGCATAAATCAGCAAGACATAACAATCATAAACATCTATGCCCCAAACAGTGGCTCATCCATGTATGTCAAACAAATCCTTCTCAATTTCAGAAACCAAATAGACCATAACACAATAATACTAGGTGATTTTAACACGCCTCTCTCACCACTGGACAGATCTTCCAGACAAAAATTGAACAAAGAAACCATAGATCTCAATAACACAATCAATAATTTAGACTTAACGGACATTTATAGAATATACCATCCAACCAAGAGCGAATACACTTTCTTCTCAGCAGCACATGGATCCTTCTCTAAAATAGACCATATATTATGCCACAAAGTTAATGTAAGCAAATACAAGAAGATAGAGACACTACCTTGTATTCTATCAGATCATAATGGATTGAAGTTAGAAATAAATGAAAGAGTA
This sequence comes from Sciurus vulgaris, assembly GCF_902686455.1. Classification (NCBI taxonomy): domain Eukaryota; kingdom Metazoa; phylum Chordata; class Mammalia; order Rodentia; family Sciuridae; genus Sciurus; species Sciurus vulgaris. The sequence goes on from NC_136465.1 coordinate 86,266,904, forward strand.
AAAAACAGAAGCTACTCCAACACCTGGAGATTAAACAATATGCTATTACATGATGAATGGATAACAGAAGATATTAGGAAGGAAATTAAAAAATTCTTAGAGGTAAATGAGAACAAAGAAACATCATATCAAAATCTTTGGGACACTATGAAAGCAGTACTTAGAGGAAAATTTATTTCATGGAGCGCATTCAATAAAAGAAGTAAAAATCAACAAATAAACAACCTAACACTACAGCTCAAAGCCCTAGAAAAAGAAGAACAGACCAACACCAAAAGTAGTAGAAGACAGGAAATAGTTAAACTCAGAGCTGAAATCAACGAAATTGAAACAAAAGAAACTATACAAAAAATTGACAAAATAAATAGTTGGTTCTTTGAAAAAATAAACAAAATTGATAAACCCTTAGCCACTCTAACAAAGAGAAGACGAGAGAAAACCCAAATCACCAAAATTCGGAATGAACAAGGAAATATCACAACAGACACGACTGAAATACAAAACATAATTAGAAGCTATTTTGAAAATCTATATTCTAACCAAATAGAAAATTTCGAAGACATCAACAGGTTTCTAGAGACATATGAATTGCCTAAATTGAACGAGGCGGACATAAACAATTTAAATAGAACAATTTCAAGTAATGAAGTAGAAGAGGTCATCAAAAGCCTACCAACAAAGAAAAGTCCAGGACCAGATGGGTTCTCAGCCGAGTTCTACAAAATCTTTAAAGAAGAGCTCATTCCAATACTTCTCAAAGTATTCCATGAAATAGAAGAGGAGGGTACCCTCCCAAACTCATTCTATGAAACCAATATTACCCTGATAACCAAGCCAGACAGAGACAAATCGAGGAAAGAAAATTTCAGACCGATATCATTAATGAACATTGACGCAAAAATTCTCAATAAAATTTTAGCAAATTGCATACAAAAATATATTAAAAAGATAGTGCACCACGATCAAGTGGGTTTTATCCCAGGGATGCAAGGTTGGTTCAACATCCGGAAATCAATAAATGTAATTCACCATATCAATAGACTTAAAGTCAAGAATCACATGATTATTTCAATATATGCAGAAAAAGCATTTGATAAAATACAACACCCCTTCATGCTCAAAACACTAGAAAAAATAGGGATAGTGGGAACATTCCTTAACATTGTAAAGGCCATCTATGCTAAGCCCATGGCTAATATCATTCTAAACGGTGAAAAACTGAAAGCATTCCCCCCAAAAAAACTGGAACAAGACAGGGATCCCCTCTTTCACCACTCCTATTCAATATCGTTCTTGAGACTCTAGACAGAGCAATTAGACAGACCAAGGAAATTAAAGGAATACGAATAGGAAAAGAAGAACTCAAACTATCCCTATTTGCGGATGATATGATTATATAGTTAGAGGAACAAGGAAATTCCACCAGAAAACTTTTAGAACTCATAAGTGAATTCAGTAAAGTGGCAGGTTACAAGATCAATGCTTATAAATCCAATGCATTTTTATACATAAGTGATGAATCCTCAGAAAGAGAAATTATGAAAACTACCCCATTCACCATAGCATCGAAAAAAATAAAATATTTGGGAATCAATCTCACAAAAGAGGTGAAAGACCTCTACAATGAGAACTACAGAACACTAAAGAAAGATATTAAAGAAAACCTTAGAAGATGGAAAGATCTCCCATGTTCTTGGATACGCCGAATTAATATTGTCAAAATGGCCATACTACCAAAAGTGCTATACAGATTCAATGCAATCCCAATTAAAATCCCAATGACGTACCTTACAGAAATAGAGCAAGCAATCATGAAATTCATCTGGAAGAATAAGAAACCCAGAATAGCTAAAGCAATTCTTCTCAGGAAAAATGAAGCAGGGGGTATCCCAATACCCGAACTTCAACTTTATTACAAAGCAATAGTAACAAAGACAGCATGGTACTGGTACCAAAATAGACAGGTAGATCAATGGTACAGAATAGAGGACACGGACACAAACCCAAATAAATACAACTTTCTAATAGTAGACAAAGGGGCCAAAAATATGCAATGGAGAAAAGATAGCCTCTTCAACAAATGGTGCTGGGAGAATTGGAAATCCATATGCAACAGAATGAAACTAAACCCATATCTCTCACCATGCACAAAACTCAACTCAAAATGGATTAAGGACCTTGGAATCAGACCAGAGCCTCTGCAGATTATAGAAGAAAAAGTAGGTCCCGATCTTCAACATGTCGGCCTAGGACCAGACTTCCTCAACAGGACTCCCATAGCAAAGAAATAAAAGCAAGAGTCAATAACTGGGATAGATTCAAACTAAAAAGCTTTCTCTCAGCAAAGGAAACTATCAGTAATGTGAAGAAAGAGTCTACAGAGTGGGAGAATATCTTTGCCAATCATACTTCAGATAGAGCACTAATCTCCAGAATCTATAAAGAACTCAAAAAACTCTACACCAACAATACAAATAATCCAATCGACAAATGGGCTAAGGAAATAAACAGACACTTCACAGAAGAAGATGTACAAGCAATCAATAAACATATGAAAAAATGTTCAACATCTCTAGTAATAAGAGAAATGCAAATCAAAACCACCCTAAGATTCCATCTCACCCCAATTAGAATGGCAATTATCAAAAATACATGCAACAGGTGTTGGCGAGGATGTGGGGAGAAAGGTACACTCATACATTGCTGGTGGGGCTGCAAATTAGTGCAGCCACTCTGGAAAGCAGTGTGGAGATTCCTTAGAAAACTTGGAATGGACCCTCCATTTGACCCAGCTATCCCACTCCTTGGCCTATACCCAAAGGACTTAAAATCAGCATACTACAGAGATACAGCCACTTCAATGTTCATAGCTGCTCAATTCACAATAGCCAGACTATGGAACCAACCTAGATGCCCTTCAATTGATGAGTGGATAAAGAAACTGTGGTATATATACACAATGGAATATTACTCAGCCATAAAGAATGACAAAATTATGGCATTTGCAGGCAAATGGATGAAATTGGAGAATATCATGCTAAGTGAGATAAGCCAATCTCAAAAAGCCAAAGGACGAATGATATCGCTAATAAGTGGAGGATGACACATAAAGCGGGGGAGGGAAGGGTTAATGCTAGGGTTAGAGTTAGGGTTAGTGAGGGGGGCAAGTATGGAGGAAGAAAGTACTGTATAGAGGGTAAAGAGGGGTGGGAGGGGTGGGGGGAAGGGAAAAAATAACAGAATGAATCAAACAACATTACTCTATGTAAATTTATGATTACACAAATGGTATGCCTTTACGCCATGTACAAACAGAGAAACAACATGTATCCCATTTGTTTACAATAAAAAAAAAGAAAAATAAATAAAAATAAATAAAAATAAAGAACTAAAAGTAGTCATATGACAGTACAATGACTTTAGAATTTTTAGTTTATTTTTATAAAACTTGAAAAGTAGCAGCATTATCTTATTTTCATTATATTAATTCATACAGTTATGGTTTTATGGCAAGTGATGCTGAATTTCTATGTATAATAACAATACATATTTTTGTTTTTAAATACATTTTTTGGTATATATATGAAAAGGTATGAAAATTGTAAAAGGGGTAAGTTGCCTAGTGATGGATGTAGCAGCAATTTAAAGGAAATATGTCAAATGACCTAACTTTAGGAAGTAATATATTAATGTAAGAAAACAGTTTGTGGCAGTCTTAAGAATAAATATTAAATGATGTTGATAGAAACATGATTTAAAAAAATTTTATCTGGGCCCTAAAAAATAATGTAGGTTAAAATATGTATAAATATAAAAACTAGCATACTCAATACTCTTTAATTAAAAATAAAACTTTTTAACATTTTTCTGTTTCAGCACAGAGAAGTCTGTTTCCTTCCTCAACCACAGGTGCAGGTGATTGACATATTTACACTCCTTTGTCCATGGCCTGCTATCTTCATTAGTTTGTCAAGCCTTCACATATTTTAGTTTCTCCTCTAAATCTTCAATATTTACTAAGTCACTACCACTCCTAATAACACTCTATTCTCTATATCACCTTGTCTCTAAATGTGTTCTTGAATAATCCTTTGATATATACTCATGTGAAATAGATAGCTTTATATCCAGTGTATGTTTGTCCTCATATCTGTATAACTTACCAAAAAAAAAAGCATATTTTCTATTTATATCTAATTGAACTTGGGTAGCATTTGGTCAAGTGGAGAAACACTTTTGAAAGTCTCTTTGTACCAGTTTCTCTTTGAATTCTGCTAATTTCTAGAAAACATAGTGTCTGCATGCAAATTTATGTAAAAGGAAAAATATTTACTACCCAAATTTTAAAATGGTGCTTTAAATGATTAAACCGATAACAGAAATGAATATAGGTAATAAATTTTCATTTCTTTCTTATAACTAATCTCTTAAATATATACATGTTCAATGTCTATTCCTTATTTAACAATTTGGAATAGATTTTAGAATTTTATAGTATAACATAAACAAGGGTTTTATTAACGTCATTATTTCATATAAGAAAAATTATTAGGTGAATTAGTAAGACATAGTACGTAAATACTTTTTCTTAATAAGCCACTTGTTCTAGAACCTAGACTATTCAGCATAGTTTATAAGCTTGCCTATTGCAATTTGGCCAAGTAATTTAATTGTTCCTTATCCAGTGTTTAAACTGGAAAAAGTTAATGTCTCAGTGTGCTATTCTACTGTCTAAAACTTAGGAGTAGCAATAATTCTCTTCACTGAAGTACAAAGAAGTAATAATAATGAATAACATACTATGAACACAAAAATTAATTTAATGATAATAATTGCTAAAATTATGGAATACATGAGCACGTACTTACAATGTGCAATTACTGTGTATTTTTTATATACTTCATGGTAGAGAATACAGTCAATAAAAGGCTGAATCCTTTCTTAGTTTTATGTCATCTTACACATATCTAAATGCTCTCCATTCATCTAATTCCTCTATTCTTTAATTATCTTTTAACCACCTAAGGATATTTAGTTTTAAAATTCATAGGTAGAAACACCTTTTCATTATTTTTAAGTTATAAGTTATTTTCCCAGAATTACACAATCTCAAGGTTGATGTTCATCTGAGTCAAGTGATGAAGCTAAGAAAATTATAACTTGAAGATATTCCAGATGAGAAATAACAATTATTTGAATATTTCCAATTATAATTGTACTTGTGCCTCACATTACAAATACTATCCTTTATTTGTAAACTGGATGTGTTACTTTGAATAACCATTTCCCCACGGTTTGCAAGGAATAAATATTTTAAGTAAGATAAGCTAAAGAACAAATTTCACTAATATGTACAACATCATATGAACTAGGCATGACAGCTACAATCTCTTATACTACTACTACACACAAGAGTAACTGTAGGTGTATGTGTGATTAAGAAGGATTGCAACAGTAGTCTCTGACATGAACATAAATGAGAATCTGCAATATTTATCACAGAGGTGCCATTCCCTGAGAGATGGTATTTTCCTTACCAGAAAGTGATAGCTGCATATAATAAAAGACTTCAACCACAAATTTTAAATCTGTCAAAAGTGCTTAATCAAGATACTGGTACTATTAAACACATATTTAAACAAAACCATGGTTACTATATTCTAGATAATGCACATTTTGTGTAGATGACTCAAATAAAAATATGGAATTACATGAAAAACAAAATAACTGAAATTGATAAGTGAATATATGTATTTTATAACTATTGAAAGAACTAAATAGAGAATTGGTGATTAGAATTAAATGTCCAGATTAAAATATAAGACACAAGAAAATGTACAGTGCAAAGTGCATGGGCTATATCATATGTTAGGGAGAGGTCTAAAATTACAGGTAATTTATATCTGATACTGGTAAATGGATGGAGTTAGAAAATATCATGCTCAGTGATATAAACCAGACCCCAAAATACAAAGGCTGAATGTTTTACCTGATATGCAGATACTAATTCACTATAAGATGGAGGGATAGGGGAGAATAGAGTTACTTTATATTAGGTAGAGGGGAGTAAAGGGAGGGGAAGGGGTAAGGGGATAGGAATGATAGTAAAGTGAAACAGACATTATTACCTCATGTACATATATGACTGCATGACAGATGTGATCCTACAATATGTATAATAAGAAAAATAAGAGATTACACTCCATTTATGTATGATCTATCAAAATGTATAAATGCATCCTACTGTCATGTACAACAAATTAGAACAAGTTAAAAATTAAATTAAAATAAGGAAAAAATAGGTAGAAAATTGAAACAATATTTTTAAAGATGGGGCCAAAGCTGATAAAAATATGGAAAAAAAGATTTTAAAAACTGTTAGATGGGCAGGAAATTCCACCAGAAAACTTTTAGAACTCATTAGTGGATTCAGTAAAGTAGCGGGATATAAGATCAATGCACATAAATCTAATGCATTTTTATATAAGTGATGAATCTTTGGAAAGAATAATTAGGAAAACTACCCCATTCACAATAGCCTCGAAAAAAATAAAATATTTGGGAATCAATCTCACAAAAGAGGTGAAAGACCTCTACAATGAGAACTACAGAACACTAAAGAAAGAAATTGAAGAAAACCTTAGAAGATGGAAAGATCTTCCATGTTCTTGGATAGGCAGAATAAATATTGTCAAAATGGCCATACTACCTAAAGTGCTATACAGATTCAATGCAATTCCAATTAAAATTCCAATGACATACCTTACAGAAATACAGCAAGCAATTATGAAATTCATCTGGAAGAATAAGAAACCCAGAATAGCTAAAACAATCCTTAGCAGGAAGAATGAAACAGGGGGGTATCGCAATACCAGATCTTCAACTCTACTACAAAGCAATAGTAACAAAAACGGCATGGTATGGGTACCAAAATAGACAGGTAGATCAATGGTACAGAATAGAGGACACGGACACAAACCCAAATAAATACAATTTTCTCATACTAGACAAAGGCGCCAAAAATATGCAATGGAGAAAAGATAGCCTCTTCGACAAATGGTGCTGGGAGAATTGGAAATCCATATGCCACAGAATGAAACTAAACCCATATCTCTCACCATGCATGAAACTAAACTCAAAATGGATTAAGGACCTCAGAATCAGACCAGAGACCCTGCAGATTATAGAAGAAAAAGTAGGTCCAGATCTTCAACATGTCGGCTTAGGACCAGACTTCCTCAACGGGACTCCCATAGCACAAGAAATAAAAGCAAGAATCAATAACTGGGATAGATTCAAACTAAAAAGCTTTCTCTCAGCAAAGGAAACTATCAGCAATGTGAAGAAAGAGCCTACAGAGTGGGAGAATATCTTTGCCACTCATACTTCAGATAGAGCACTAATTTCCAGAATCTAGAAAGAACTCAAAAAACTCTACACCAAGAATACAAATAATCCAATTGACAAATGGGCTAAGGAAATGAATAGACACTTCACAGAAGATAATTTACAAGCAATCAACAATCATATGGAAAAATGTTCAACATCTCTAGTAATAAGAGAAATGCAAATCAAAACCACCCTAAGATTCCATCTCACCCCAATTAGAATGGCGATTATCAAGAATACAAGCAACAACAGGTGTTGGCAAAGATGTGGGGAGAAAGGTACACTCATACATTGCTGGTGGGACTGCAAATTAGTGCAGCCACTCTGGAAAGCAGTGTGGAGATTCCTTAGAAAACTTGGAATGGAACCACCATTTGACCCAGCTATCCCACTCCTTGGCCTATACCCAAAGGACTTAAAATCAGCATACTACAGAGATACAGCCACATCAATGTTCATAGCTGCTCAATTCACAATAGCCAGACTGTGGAACCAACCTAGATGTCCTTCAATTGATGAATGGATAAAGAAACTGTGGTATGTATATACAATGGAATATTACTCAGCCATAAAGAATGATAAAATTATGGCATTTGCAGGCAAATGGATGAAATTGGAGAATATCATGCTAAGTGAGATAAGCCAATCTCAAAAAACCAAAGGACGAATGATATTGATAATAAGCGGATGATGACACATAATGGGGGGAGGGAGGGGTTAGTGTTAGGGTTAGGGAAGGGGGCAAGAATGGAGGAAGGAAAGACTGTATAGATGGTAAAGAGGGGTGGGAGAGGTGGGGGGGAAGGAAAAAAATAACAGAATGAATTGAACAAAATTACCCTATGTAAATGTATGATTACACAAATGGTATGCCTTTACGCCATGCACAAACAGAGAAACAACATGTATCCCATTTGTTTACAATAAAAAAAGATTTAAAAAAACTGTTAGAAGGTAAAAAAAAATACACGAAGACATATCACATAAGATTGATAGGAGGGTTCAAAATAGACAAATCAATAAACATCATACACCCCATTAACAGAAGAGGGACATAAGCCATATGATTATTTCGAGAGATGCAGAAAAGGCATTTAACTAAAATTCAACATTCTTTCCTGATTAAAAACTCTCACCAAATTACCTACGGAAGGAACAGAATGAAGGCCATATATGACAAGCCCAAGGCTAACATCATACACAATGATTTAAAGTTGAAAGCTCTTCCAATATAAGGAACAAGACAAAGATGCCTACTCTTGCCACTTTTATTCAGCATAGTACTAGAAGTTCTAGTCAGAGCAATGAAGCAAGAGAAAGAAATAAATGACACTCAAATCCGAAGGGAAGAAGTTACATTGTCTCAGTGTGTAAATGGCACAATTTTCAGTAAAGAAAAACATATAAAGCCTCCACCAAAATTCAGCAAAGTGGTGGGAGACAAAGTCCACCAACAAAAATTCAGTATCATTTCTATATGCTAATAATGGACTAACTGAAAAATAAAAAATAAAAAATAAAACAGGAAAATGCTGATTACAGCACTACAAATTTAGAGAAGAATAAATTTAACCAAGATGGTGAAAGATCTGTACAATGAAAACTACAAAGCATGGGTGAGATAAATGTAGAAGACATAAGTAAATGGAAAGATTGCTAAGACTCGTGACTTGAAAAAGTTGTTGGGGATTTGACTCCAAAATCACTACAAACAAAATTAATTGTAGACAAATGGAATTCCATCAGTCTGAACAACTCCTGCACAGTAAAGGCAACAATCACTGCGTGAACAGACAATCTATGAAATGGGACAAAATATTTGTAAGCCATATGTCTGATAAGAGGTTAATATTCAAACAGAATAATGAACACGAGCAACTCAATAGCTAGAAAAAATGAATTAAAATGTGCAAAGGTCCTCCAATAGATGTTTTTCCCAAAGAACACAGGTACGTGGCCAACATACATATGAAAAGATATTCAGCACTAATCATCAGGAAAATGCAGATTGAAATCATGATAAAATGTCACTTCACACTTATCAGAATGCCTATTCTCCAAAAGATATAATAACAAATATTGGGGAAGATATGAAAGAGAAAGAGTACCCTTGCATATTGCTGGTGGGAGTGAAAATTAGAACAGTGATTATGGTAAACAATGGGGAGTTTCCTCAAAAAATAAATAAATAAAACTGGAACTACCATGTGATCCATCAATCCTACTAGAGGATACATCTTCAAATAATATCAATCAGCATGTAGAAGAGACATCTGCACTCATGAGCACTGAAGCATTACTCCATAATAGTTAATGCCTGGGAGTGGAGAGATGAGGGCAATATTGGTAAAAGATATAAAATTTTACTAGACGGGGTCGTGCGGGTTGGCACACACCTGTAATTCCAGTGACTTAGGAGGCCGAGGCAGCAGCATTGAGAGTTCGAAGCCAGCCTCAGCAAAACCAAGGTGCTAAGCAACTCAGTGAGACCCTGTCTCTAAATAAAATACAAACTAGGGCTGGGGATGTGGCTCAGTGGTCAAGTGCTCAGGAATTCAATCCCTAGTAGCCATCCCCCACCAAAAAAAAAAAAAAAAAAAAATTACTAGACAGGGGAAATAATGTCAAGAGATCTATTGTACAAAAGGGTGATTATATCAATAATAGTATTTTATGTGTTTGGAAATTGGTAAAAGAGTAGTTTAAGTGTTCTTACCACACAAAATGAGACATGTTAATTAGCTTATTCTAGCCACTTCACAGTGTACATGTAAAGCATGTATACCATAAGTATGTGCAATTTCTATTTTTTAAGTAAATAAAATAAATTATTCAAGGTGTTAAAAACACATAAACCAAACAACAAAAAAAGCAGATTGTTTTGAATACAATACAGAAAAAGGGAGCACATTAGCTCTACATTAACAACAACAAAAATAGTTGACTTTTCAAAAAGCAGTAGAATTGTATTTGAAAAATGCTGGACAGAAAAATACCCATCTACAATTCTATACCCAGCAAAAAATGTTCTTAATATTCAAGGCAAAAATAAAACTATTTCCAGAGAAACAAGTTATTGATTATTTGTCCATTTTTCCTGGCCCAGTTAAAGTTTGCTAAATATTAATAATTACAGATAAAAAACAGGGTACATATTTTTGCTGGATAAAAATACATAAAGAGTAATTTATTGGAAAATGGAAATAACAAATGCTCTAGATTTTGTCTGCACAGAATAGTACTGGTGGCCAGCAGGGAGAAAATGTGCCCTGGTAGAATCTTCTTTCTTTAAACCTTTGAGTCAGAAGTAAATATTTTTTTTTTTTTTCTCTGCCCAGATAGGTCAAAACAGCCTCTGACTGGATGTGGTAGTAAAAGGTATTTTTTTGTTTGTTTGTTTCCTTCCCCAGTTCTCTACCCTGGGTTGCCTTTTTCAACTGTACCTCCACCCTTATGCACTGCTTTGCTAGCTATCTTAAACCATGGAAAGGGTCAGTGTAAAAACATATGGAAAAATAATAAAGGTAAAGGTCTCTGAGGGATGAACTTGGCAGAAGTTCTACTCTGACTCTCCCTTCTCCTGGGCTCTTTCATGAATTCTCTAGAGATTCGCTGATTTTCTTTCTTGAAGATTCCTTCTACAAAAGGACTAAAAACTTCTTTCTCATTCCCTAGAATTTCTGTTCCAGTTCTCTTCTAGTTCCTCAATGTAGTCCTTTGATATATAATCCAAAATAACTTAAAACTATTGTTCTTTTTCATGTGGGCCAAGAGGTTTATGCTTATATTTGTTGTTCCCACAGATTTAGAAAACACAGTTCTTTACAGTCATAGTGGCAGTCTTCTATCCCACAACATAAGATTTAATCTCTTGTTTCTGGAGTTCTTAGGCAGGATTCATACTCTAGTCTATTTTCCATAAATGCAGGGTAGGATACTTCCTGTTAGCAGCACATCCCAATTCCTGGGTGAGAGTTTCTCAGAAACCATCTTACTTAAAAACCCTCTTCCTCCCATAAATCTCTTTCTCTATACTTTGACCCATTTTCAGTCCTTCATATCCTTCAGGTTTCAAGAGTTCTGAAATTCCTATGCAAATCATTATGTATATTTCTTTTCTATTTAGTTTGGAATATAACTCTCTTTTTCTTGGCACCTATCAATTTTATGTACTTTTAATTCATTGGTTCTCTATATTTTTGAATGACTGGATGAATAATTATTTTAATTTTGATGCAAGAATTTCTAAACACTTTCTATATTAAACATAGATCATTTAGTATTTTTAACATTTGACAGCATGCAATTGTAATTGAATTTAAGTATGGGAAGACATTCATCTGAAATTTCAGAAAGAAAGAATTATGGCTTTTAATTTTACTTATGCCAAAAATAAACAACACTCTTTGTTAAGAATAAGAGTCTAGGAAGAGTCAGAAAGTCCTGAAAAATTATAAATCCATGTCCTATCAGTAATAAAAGAAAATCTGTTAGAGAATCTATACTTGAGGAAACAAAGAAAAAAGGAGTTTGGCGAAGTTGGATAGTCAAGACATATATCCCAACTTGTGATGCTCATCCAAAATGAAGCTATTTTGAGTTTTGTCGATCATCATAGTCAAGTAATTGTGACATAGTCTTTCCAGTAAAGAGCAACTTTAAGTATAGTAAACCCATTTTACACATCAGTGCATTAAAGAGTACACCTCTATAAAATATGATTGTCATGGTTGTCATCATATCAGAGGAAAAAAATGGGAGAAAGCTATAAAGGAAAGTTTACTGAGCATATCACAAGGGTGGAGGAAGGGGTACATGTTTCTTCACACTGAGACAATATCCATAGAGACATATCCAGGGCATACCTTGTGACCATTTCATGAACTTGCTTTATGCAATTCTTTTTACACCCACTAATTTGAAGGAAATATTTTATATTTATCAATATAGATTTTTATTTGAGAAACAAATGGAGCTCACAAGAAGTCCTTGCAATTCTGATGTGTCTATATTCACTGACATTCGTCACTCTTAAGAGAGATTTCTACTATTTCTTACAATATGGGGATTCTTGAATGGCTGGTGAAATAATGGTTTATACATTTACTGCTGCTCTTAAAAGCTAGAAATTGAATGTCCCTACAGTATATACTCACTGAAGTTTGTATTTTTAGATTACAATTCCCATCTCTTCTAAATCCCCCAACCCCTGCCCAACATTTATCTGAAGAAATGAGAGGTATATAAAACCTTTGACATTCAGAAGATTCCCCTATAATTTTCAGGTTGCATGTGTTGTCTTCAGTATGCATTATGAATTTTTTTCAAATGAGAAAGGATAGCTTGCATAATGAGGCAAAGCTTTTAAACAAGATTGTCTTGTGTACAAGGCATTCTAATTTTTTTTTTTTTGAAAGCTTAGCTCTGTTCTTAGTTACACAAAAAGGAAGATTTAGAACAACGTAAACCAATAATAGTTATTCAATCTAAGCTGTAAGGGTAACTTACTATGGGCACTGGAGGTTGAGATGGGATATTGTATTTGCATATATACAGTATGTGGAAAACTATTCTACCATTTTATGGAGAAGCAATCATATTTAGTTTAATGTCTTTTAAGTCCCATAAAATGATATTAGGAAATTTTGCTATTTGGATGGTGAGCAATCAAAGCTGTGGTGTTAACTCATCATAACACTACTAGTTTGACTCTTCAGGCCTCATTAAATTAGGGATATAAATATGCCAGATCAACCAAATGAAATTGGAATGCTTCTATTTCGGGGTTTAGAGTAGGCTGAATGAGTTTGGAACCTTTTATATTTGTGGTTAGGTACTGCGCTCACCTACCTTGTTATTACATGGCCATTTCAACAGGAATCAAGATTAATGAACATCATTAATTCTCAATTTTAGACCATGGCTCTCCTGAGGATCCTGTAAAACAGATAGGCCCCAAATCATTTCCTTCCCCTATTTTCTCATCTCTCTTTTCTAGTGTACCTAACACAAGTCCAAAAATGTCTTGCTGTTGTTCTACCCAATAGCACTCCAGGGCTAACCTGTGACAGCATTGTGGGGAGCTTCAGAATAATAGAGGGGTCATAACAGGTGAAATCAACAAGTCTTAACATTTGCCAATTGAATATCTGGAGTTTAGAAGTCCTGTCTTAGTCACTTCTCTTGGAACTTGCTAATTGATCCTCCAAATGAGAAATAATGATCTACAATAGAGTTCAGAATATTTAACTCATATAGAGATTAGAAATAAATTGTCTTTTATAATTAACAGATCTTAAAAATACTTAAATACTGTGGAGAATAATCATAAAAATAGGCAATATTTCTACTGTATTCTGAGATCTATATCTTATTTTCCTTTTAAACTTTCTGTATTTACCATAACAAGGGAAAATAAAAATCATCTTGAAACTATACTTCTTTCTTTTTTACAAAAAAGAATCTATATATCTAATGACTTGAGATTTTGATCTTATTTTTTTTCTAATAGAGCAGTCTCTCAAAGGTGACCACACAGCTTACACATGATTCTCACATATGTATAACTATGAACATTACAACTCTCTTATTGCTGTTGGCACCGGAGGACAATTTGAATGAGAGAGCTAAACACTGAAAAGCAAATTCTTATTCATTGCTGAGAATGTGGTAGGGTTCCTAGTGAATTCAGAGTCCAAAATTGAAATCTAGACAACATAAAAAACATAAATACTAGTAAATTTAGTTCTAATGTATCGTTAATGATTAAAGAAAATATAAACTTCATCAGTTTTAAGTTAAAAAATGTTAACTATATTAACATATTTTCTAGTCCAGAAATATAGTACATATTTGTATGATTTAAATAATATATTCTGAGTTCTAAATAGTAAACTCATAAATGACCATGTATGGATTACTAACCTGCTAGAATCCATTCAACAAATGGGTATGCTATTCCTAATTAATCTAAGTTGCTTTTAAACCATAAAACATTTCAATTATCTGTTAGTCCATTATCGAGTAACATGTAAAAGATATTGACTAACAGCTTTGAATAATTGTTATTTAATGTAATTAATTTTTAAAAATATTTCTGATTTCCTACAAATATTTTGAGCTTGTTTCAAGGTAACATAATTAAGAAAAAGAGATACTGAATGAAAAAAATAATTTGCTGTGTAGAAAACAATCATTATGATTTATGAACAAAAAGTTGGTTTAATTCAGTAAAAATTTTAGTAATTCTTGACTAGTTCAAAATTGTGATATAAATTTCTCAGAGTTCAAAATTCATCCTTTGGCTTGTATGATTCATGTTGGTATTATCTGAAAAATTGCTGCTTTACATTTTAAACTAAAATTCATTCAAAGTTACATGTAATTATTGAGAAATAAAACATACAATTATGCCACTTTAACAATATCAGAGTGGACCTTTTGCTGAATTATTTCTTTTACAGATAAGAATAACACATATTAAAGAATATTGTCAACTCATTCTTTAGGGTATAGGGAGTTCAAAATCATACATTGGTAGAAAATAAATCTCACCCTTATTTGCTTACTAGGAACATTGTCAGAAGACTCTTTTCACAGCTCAGAGCCATTATGTCCTGGAATGTCAATTGAAAGTTGTTTGCTTGGTTTCCAGTAGAGAGTTAGTTATTGTGTATCTGTCTGCACTATTCTCATCTTGAGTGACAATCACAGACTATTCTGCTGAATACCACCCCTGTCATTGTTGGTGTTTGCTATTTGACGATTTTGTCTTTTTTCACTTCACTCTTACAAGTAGATAGAAAAATCGGGTAATTCATCAGAAGAAATACAAAGTTAACTCAGCTTTCAAAACCCTGCCTGCTGTCATTTTCTATAGTTAAGACTTTTACCTGAAGCACTGAATGTCTCACCCTGACATCAGACTGCAGTAATTAATCATTAAATAGCAATTGAGGCAGTGGACCCCAGAAAATATCTCCATACACTACCATATGCTGGAGCCAGCTGCAAGCAAGTACTTAGAGAGAAGCAGCACAGAGGAGAACAGAGCCTGACAGTTCCCTGCTGTGAAGTCCAAGTACAGCGTGCTTCTCACTAAGGGCCAAAAACAGAACGCTTGCTTGTGTTGACCTTCATTACCTGACACTGTTTAAAAGACAAAATGTCAGTGTTAATGTACTGGAAGTTTAAACATTTAATCACATTTTAATGAGGACACCAGCATTTTTTTTTTTTCATGCTTTACATGAAAAAATAAAAACAGATCACTTTGGCAACATATCTGTTTACAATAAAGGGAATTTAAAACTGAACTACATGCATACACACAAACACACATACACACAAATATCAAGCAAAACAGATTAATATATTCCTATTTTTAAAAAATATTAAGGAAAAGATAGAGGAATACATGGATGTCGTCTTTGAATATTTAAAGGATTATTGTGTAGAAGAGAAAGGGAATATATGGTCTGATTCTGCCTGTGGAGTTAATGGAGCTCATGAGTAGAAGTTACTAACACACATATTTGAATTCAAAAGAAGATAGAATTTATTAACAATTAGGACTAATAACACAACTTTCTTCATCATGTGCAGTGAGCTTCCCACATATAGGGACTCAAATTTTATAGAAATGTGGTGATATCATAACAGGAATTCTCTGGGTGGGATGTTAGGTAATGCATTTCTATCAAGAGTATTAAATTCAAATTTACAGTCAGTCTTTACCAATTACTACTTAAACAACTATCCTCATTCCACATGTTATTGATTTAATAATTTAAAAATGCATACAAAATAAAAATATTAACCATTTATTTTTTTCAAATGTAGAAGATAGCTCATGCTAGTAATAGAGATTTTATTTTTACTGGAATAAAAACCAAAGGTTTGCTAGGCTGGCATCTGATATATTTTATATATGTTCTCTTCTAACATGTAGATAACATATTCATGGATTTTCTTTTGAACACAATCCATCAGAATTCATTGCCAACTTTCAGTTACTTGAGAAGACTTTTTAATTAGGGTTTTTAATGTAACGTTTAATCATTTTTAAAACGTAATTACTAATCTTAAGTTAGAGTTTTACAAAACAATTATATGATTCAAAATTTTGGTCTTCATTGTCATTTTATAAGGGTAAGAAATATATTTTCAATAAGTACCAAATAAGAATAATAAAGAATTTTAATACATTAAACCATAAATATCCCAGGTTTGCTTTATAGTAGTTTTATCAAGAAGCTCTTGATTTGCTTTTTCTTTACTTGATGCTAACATCAAAAATTTTGATAGAATGATAAATATATAAATTAGCATGTTTGTAACTCTCTACATAAGTGGCTACATTTCCTTCAAGGATGAAACTATGTGGCATTTAGTGATGCTTTTCATCCACATGTACATAGTTGTATTTGAGTGTCTGGTTCCTTCAAGCAAGAATTGTAGGACTTAATATGAAGGACTTATGTGAAACTATCTTTTGATTCATTGAAATTTGGTAGTTGTACTTTCTTCTATAATGGTTCACCAATGGAAACCATCTGATCAGATGTGTGAATACAACATTTTGCCAAATAGAGGTTCTAATCATGATGACCTTTAATACGTTTCTTTCCTTTTTTCTTTGGAATTCAAGTACATTAATTTCTTATGCAGAATTTTAGGTCTCTATTCTCTTTAAGATGCTATTGCTCTTTGCTCCTGTTTCTGATTTTTAAAATAACAGCTGCTGATTTAGACTGCAGTTAGTGTGGCAGCTACTGATATCTATCTTTAGTTGATAGCTTCTATGCCTTTCCTTGTGGACGGATGTGTGGCTGCTGATATCAATCTTTAGCGTATAGTTTCTATGCCTTTCTTGGTGGACAGATGTCTCCATTTTCCTTGTCATTTCCCTCCAAAATTCTATGTTAATGACCAACACCACCAAACAAAGGAATAAAAGGCTATTTCTCAAGTCTAGATTTCCTAGTGCGTAATAGTCTTTAAATATTTCTTAGATTGACCCAAACTTATATTTCATTTTTATGCATCTAATATTAGTTTACTTTTTCTCATATACCTGTAAAATATGAATATTTTTGACATAAAGCATAGAGATAAATGTCTCCTAAATTAATGGTAAAGACTGATCTGTGTTTTTATAAAGAATTAATGCCTCTGTGGAGATTAAGGATAGTATAACTACCTGATTTAGGACTGACACATCTGTTTTGTTTAAACATTCTAAACAAAATTTTCTTTAAGTTAGCATTGTCAGTAGCAACAACTTTGTTTTAAATATTATTCTTGTTTTTTGAATAACATACAGTTAGAAGTATTTGTAGATACAGAGTTTTTTAAAAAAAGAAATCTTTTAGCTATCTTCTTTTAGAAAATCTTTTAGAATTTTGCATAATCCTGGGCAAATTGGGAAGATCATACATTAGTGTTATGAATGAGGCAATATAAGAGGCAAAATCACAAAATTGGCATCTTGTTCCTATGTCGGTTTCTTTGGCAACTATTGAAATGTGTACCACTTGGTAGAAAATATAGTTTTTACATACATAGAAAATGAACCTTTTACACACATGGCCTAAAGTAATCTTAACATGCCCTTAATGGATACTCACAAACTTAAGTCCTTTGTGTAACATAAATGCAAATAAATACAAATTATAGAACTGAAAAATTCAAACGGAAATAACTGAAGCTACTTAAAAGGTACTGTATATCTAACTTAATTTCATGTGAAGAACCATTTCTTGGAAAACATTGTACATCTTTCACAGTATAAACGTGAAGCAATCAAAATCGCTTTTAATTAAAACTCTTTCTCAGATCACTAAGGAATACTGAGAGAATGCCAAACTATATTAATGTACTCCATTATGACTTTGACTGTATTTTACAACTTGAAAAATTTTCATTTTTATGGTGCCATCAGCCTGCTACTTAATAGAAAATGTTTTATTGACATTTATGTTCTTTACCTAATGATGTGTATTTAAATGATGGCTGCCATCTTCATTAGAAGCTACTGTTGAAAGAGTAATAAGAGGGAGAATAGGGAAACCTGGTCTCATTCAATGTGCAAACTGAGAATATAACCTTGAAACACTTCACCAATTTAGCCATAGGGTTTAATTAAAAATGCTAAACAGTTCCAACATTGTATGATTATTTTATTATGATGGTTTAGGTTTACTGATACATGAAATATATATGTGTGTGTGTTTTCTTTTATATTTGTTTGCAAAACTAATACATTAATTATTTAATTTAAATATTTAAAAATTTTAACCTGTTAATGCTATCAGTAATTTTCAAATATTATCAGGCTTGGTACAGTAGAAGTTATCACAAAGACAATTTGCCAGATCATATTTGTATTGGTAAGTATATGCCAGAGAAAGTCATTTACAATTAGAACAAATGCTCACAAGAATCCTATTCCTTCCAATAATTTGAATTGTAAGTTAAATTCAGCTTTGATTTAATTAATTTTTATTAACATCAAAAAAGTTAGTAAATAGTTCACTACAATCACCGTTTGTTCTTTATCACCTTACAATTAGTGATTTTGATTCTTAAATATATATTCAACACCATGTTCATAAATAAAAATTGGTCAATGAAGATTGTATGATCTAAAACACACAATCTGAAAAATAAATGAGGTAAAACTAAAGATATTACATTCAACTTTTACTTCTATAACAGGCAATGTACTATAATTTAATGTATTTTTCTAGTGAAGTATTGAATAGAAACCAAAAATATTTACCTCTAACAACTACCATTCATATACTCTATTTTGTTTTACTAAGGAAATTTGCTTTCCCAAAATAATATCTGTTTAGAGTTTCTATCTTTTCTTCAAATATAATTATAGTTTAACATTCTTCTCTAGACTATGTATTTACCTTGTTCAGAATGTTATTATTGTTGCACTAATACACCTTTTTTTTTTTTCTTTTCTAGTACTGGAGATTGAAACCAACAGTACTCCATCACTGAGCTACATCCTTAGCTCTTTTTATGTTTTTTAAATTTTTATATTTTTCTTTTTAAAATTATAATTTATTATACATGACAGTAGAATGCATCTTGACACATCATATGTACATGGAGTGTAACTTCTTCTTCTGGTTGTACGTGATGTAGAACCACACCAGTTGTGAAACCATATATGCACATAAAGTAATAATGTCTGATTCATTCTCCTCTCCTCCTTCCACCTGTACCCCCTCACCTCCCTTCACTCCCGTCTATCTAATCTATTTTTCCATAGTCACCCGCCCCTTATTGTGATTTAGCATCTGTATATCAGAGAAAACATTAAGGCTAGGATTGGCTTATTTTGGGGGATTTATTTATTTTACTTAGCATGATATTCTCCAGCTCCATCCATTTACCAGCAAATGCCATCATTTCATTCTTTTTAAAGCTGAGTAATGTTCCATTGCGTATATGTACTACATTTTCTGTATCCATCCATCTGTTGAAGGGCACATAAGTTGGTTCCATAGTTTAGCTATTGTGAAATGAGCTGCTATAAACATTAATGATTTTAAGTTAGTTGGGTATAAACCGAGGGATGAGGTTGCTGAGTCAAATGGTGGTTCCATCCCAAGTTTTCTGAGGAATCTCCATACTGCTTTCCACAATGGTTGCACCAGATTGTAGTCCCACCAGCAATGTATGAGTGTACCTTTTCCCCCCAAATCAACTTTTGTTGTTGCTTGTATTCTTGATAATTGTAGTTCTGACTGGAGTGAGGTGCAGTCAGTGTCATTTTGATTTGCATTTCTCTAATTGCTAGAGATGTTGAACATTTATTAATTTATTTGTTGGCCATTCATATTTCTTCTTCTGTGAAGTGTCTGTTCAGTTCCTTAGCCCACTATTGACTGGGTTATTTGTTTTTTTGGTGTTAAGTTTTTTAAGTACTTTATCTATCCTGGAGATGAATGCTCTATCTGAGGTGCATGTGGTAACGATTTTCTCCCATTCTGTAGGCTCTCTCTTCACATTCTTGATTGTTTCCTTTGCTGAAAGGAAGCTTTTTAGTTTGGATCCATCCCATTTCTTGATTCTTTATGTTACTTCTTGCACTTTAGGAGCCTTGTTAAGGAAGTCAGTTCCTAAATTGACATGGTAAACATTTTGGTCTATTTTTTCTTCTATTAGGTGCAGGGCCTCTGTTCTAGTGCCTAAGTCTTTCATCCAATTTGAGTTGAATTTCATGCAGGGTGAAAGATAGGGGTTTAATTTCATTTTGGTACATATAGATTTCTAGTTTTCCCAACAACATTTGTTGAAGAGAGTATCTTTTCTCCAATGTATGTTTTTGGTAGCTTTGTCTAGTATGAGATAACAGATCTGAGAGTTTATTTTTTATTTTGAGAAAGTTTCATCAATTTGCTTAGGGCCGTACTAAATTGCTAAGGCCTGTATCCAGCCTGTGATCCTCTTGCTTCTGACTCACACTTCACTGGATTACAGGCATACACTATGGCACCAGGTCTGATTTACTATTTCATATTCCTGTGGTAACCAACTTCTGAGATGGCACCAAATAGTCCTTATTTCTTGTGTCATTTGCTTCCTTATTGAGTTATATTTTGTCTTCTGGGACTAAATGAATATAAATTATCATTTTTTACTTGCTAGGCCAGATTATAAAAGAAAATGTGACTTCTATGACACTTTCTTGAATTACTTGCTCTGGAAAAAAATAAATGCCATGCCATGGAGATGCTCAAGCAGCCAAGTAGAGAGTTGAGTTGGAGAGAAACTGAAAATTCCAGGCAATACCGTCTCCAACATTCTGGTTGGTGAGTGGATCCTGTCCAGCACTCTAGCTAACATATGACTGTGACCTCATGGGAGACACCACATCAGATATACCATATATTGCCACTCATAGTTTTCCAACTCACAGAAACCATGAGATAAAATGAATGAGTGTTGCTATTTTTTAAGTCATTACATTTGGAGTTAGTTGTTAAAAAGTCATATATAACCAATAAAATTTCCTAGCCTTATAGTTAGGTTCTTGGATCTATAGGTTGTTATTATTTTTTTGAACTATGTATTGAAGATACGTAATTCAATGCTTGCCACAAAGTGAAAGCTTAACTAATGTGTGTTAAATTTAAATGAATAAATCTATAAGTGGTCCTATAGCTTATCAAAAAATGGCTTTAAAACAGTGAATACCTATTACTCGAATATGGTCAGAAAGAATGATTCAACATTAACTTGGCCAAAAAAAATTTCATTTTAGGCACTCATAGTATTAAATCATTTCATGCATTAGAACAATTCAATAAGTTACTATGAGCAAAAAGCTTAGCCAAAGAAAGCCTTATTCAGAATTAAATATTTCCTAAGAACTAGCTAAAATTCTTAGGTGGGCTAGAAATGTAATTATAATACTTACACTTCAATCTTTCCAGATTTGTATGTTTTTCTTATATTCTATGGCACAATAGTTTGGAATCTCAGCTTTCTACGAACATGAACAGAAACCAAAATGAATGAATAAAAACCATAAGGCAACCAAGACTTGAATTAATTCTGCACAACTCTCTGTTCTTCTTTTGAATCAGAACCTCAAGAAATTAGATTTAGTAGTTAGTTCCACTTATCAACAATATTTCCTTTTCATTAGTGGTAGTTTTATATTTTCTAATCTTTTATTGAAAGATGTTACAAGAATTTGTTATAGGTAGAATGTTTCTGTATCATAAATATTTTTGAATACAAAATTTATTAGAATATCTTAATTTATTGTGACTCCAAAATTAAAGATTTTTTTAAGGTTTGGATGTAAACAAGATTTTTAAAAAAGGTGTGAAGCAGGACCAGGACTAGACCTATCACATGAACATTGGTATATGAATTTTTTGAAAATTCAATCAACTAACAGAAATAATTGGAATTTAATACCAGCATGCCTAACTAGTCTTACTTATATCAATTAGTTAAAACAAAAAGTATTCTCTAATATTTCTTGGGTCTCCATGAATCACTTTTGAAATCTTCCTAACATCTCACATTGTAAAATGATTCTCATAATCTTTGAAGAGTTCCTTAACTTCACCTGTCACTGTCCTAATGCTCTAGGAAGAATAAGCCCAGATTAAACACAAGTCTTCTGTAATCAATGCTTTAACATGAAACAACCTATTTGAGTCAACTTCACATAAATACACCATTGATTAGCAGATTTACTAATTAAGTTCCTCGTTTTGAGCATGTCTGAGGCCTTTTTTGCAAATTAAATTTGATCCATTTGATGCTATAATGTAATTGTTTCATGATCAATATAAATAGGAGTAAGGAAATAAAGTAATGGTTTCTGTGAAGGAGCAATTTGCTTAATGCTACACAGAAGGAAAGACTGGTGGGGCAATAATAAAAAAACCAAAAAACTCATCAATTAATTGAACTGACTTCAAGTAGATGCAGTCATGTTAAAGTGAAGAATGGAAATATGGATAAAAAGAATACTATGTAGAGCAAAGAATTAAATTAGGGGTAAAAATATAAAAAGACTTATAACACGATTCACTTGGAGACATTCCCTAACTCTCTAAAATTGGTTTTTCAGCCTTGCGGATTTCTAAGTGGTCCATTTCTTCCTTGTCTTTTCTCATTGATCACAAAAAATGACAAATTGAAATTTTTTTATGACTAAATAGAAAGGCTATCTTAACTTTAATTATCTTTATAGTTTCCATGACAATGTACAAACTCACCACTTAGAAACTTGTTCAGTTAAAGAATTAACACACATGTCTTTCTGAAACATTTTATCAATCAAGTTCATTTTGATTATTAAAAAAGAATAATCTTTGCATTTGTACTGACTTGTCCTTTGGAAGAGTTAAATATATTACTTAAGACTTTAATTTTCTAACTTGCCACTTTCATTTTTAGGAGATATTGCTCCCTATTTTCTTTGTAGAAGAGGTACCTCAATCTAACATTTAATATCTTTCATGAGCTTTGTGAGAAAGTCACTACTTCTTACCTTTGATTAGTTAACCAGTGACTTTATAATTCAATGCTATTTATTTTATAATTATTGTGCATATTCATTTATTATTTAGTGTTTACCCATTACAATGTAAGGATTATGAAATGAGAAGCCTGATCCCAAAGAGTACCACTATGCCAACCTTGCAGTAATCACTAATAAATATTTGTCCAATAAATAAAATCATTAGTACATAGGAAAGATGGAACGAACAACACAATTTTGGGTACAGTGATTTATGTTCAAATATTGACAGTATCAATAATTTTTGTCTGACATAATGCAAAATGTCTGACATTTATATCCTTGAAAAACTAATAATGAGAATTTCAACTCATATCAAAATCACAAAAATGGTTTCCAGACCTTGAGCCCAATTCTGGGTGGTCCCAGCTTGCAGACATGTCTTGTTGGTACTATTCACAGCCTTAACTCTTTCTATTGGAAAACAAAGTAGAAATAACACATTAACTGTATGCATAACTGAATGGGTTGTCCCTGCTTTGTTTCTAAAGATCTAATCTTGCCTCAATTTTTATCTAATTTAATTTTTTAAATGGAGAACAGAGGACATAGAGGTATTCAAGAAGATAAGTGGAAGAACGGGGCTTAAGACTTGTGTGAGTCTAATGCTCTTTACACAATGGAACAGAACTTTTTCACTTAACACGGAAGATAAAGATATTTGGAAATATGGGAACTGAAAAGGTCGCACCTTCACTTGAAAAGAGTACTTATCAATGAATCATAAGAAATAAAGATCAAATTAGTGATATGGCCTTTTTATATATTTAAGATAGCAAGAAGCAGATGATACTAATTACATAATAGGCAAGAAATCATTTTAATGTAATGAAGCATAATATTTTAAAATAAAATAATTAGCATGAATTAAAGTATATATGTTAATTTACATGAAACTTTTGTATTAAGGAAATATATGTATATCTAAGGTATATATTTAATATGCTCTCATAGTGCCTGTTTAATATAACACATAAGGTATGAAAACTTCCCCTCTTTACACACACTTTTGCAATACTGCATCACATTAGATTTAATGAAGGACATAGTTTTCCCTCAATCCAAACCTTCATATTACTGATGTCTGGTATTTTATAGAAAAGAACAGCATAATTGATAATATATTTCAATGTATATAATATCTAAAAATTCATTATGCATCAATAGACTACATGAACACATATATAAATATATATTAGTAAATAACCTGATAGTTTTTTTCAGAGATCTGAGTTTAAAATAATACTTAAAATAACTTAAGTACTTAAAACATCTCTGTTCAACATCTTGAGTAGTTCAAGAATAGAAACAATCTTTTTTCTCAATTTCAAAACTAGAATATAAAAATTTTTAAGTATTTAAAATTTGAATTAAATATAATTCATATTTATGTAACTTCAAAATAATATGAAATATCTAAGACACTTGAGGGTTCATAGAATGACCCTCTGATCATATGCTTTTAGAGAAACTTGAAGGATGTTGGGGAAGATACATCTGAGGGAGCAAGTTGCTTTCTCATAGTTTCACTAAGAAACAAACAGCAAGCTAAAGTTTTGCTTTGTTGTTTTGTTTTAATTTTTCATTGGTCTTTTAATGAGACAAAAGTCTACTGAAACACTTCCCATGACTTCCAAACACATAACAGGGCAATAAACTAATAATTTACAGGAAGTGAATAATGTCAGATGTTTTCTAGCAGAAACTTAACATTTGCTGGTTCATCCCACACACAATCCAGTCATTGAATTTTCAGAGACATGATTTTAACTTAAAAGAGCATACTAGTGAGAGTGGCATGTGCACGTTTGATGGGACAAAAAGTACTCACATATAGGAGTCCAGGAGAGAGGATTCTTGATCTGAATGCCTAATTTTAACCCTTTCTGCCTTTTTCCACCCTCAGCTCTTACAACTCCATGTACCCAGCACAAGCCTGTAATCCCAGCAGCTGTGGAGGCTAAGGCTGGAGGATTACAAGTTCAAAGCCAGCCTCAGTAACTTAGTGAGACCGTGTCTCAAAATAAAAAATAAAAAGGATTAAGGATGTGGCTTAGTGGTTAAGCACCCCTGGATTAAATCCCTGGTTAAAAAAGAAAGGTAGGAAAAAGGAAGGAAAGAAGGAAGGAAGGAAGGAAGGAAGGAAGGAAGGAAGGAAGGAAGGAAGGAAGGAAGGAAGGAAGGAAGGAGGGAAGGAGGGAGGGAGGGAGGGAGGGAGGGAGGGAGGGGAAGTTGCCAAGGTTGGCATTGAAGTAAAAGACTGTCAATGGACATTTGAAGCAAAATACTCCATCATCAGTGCTGAGAAAGTGTTGGGTATGTGACTGGCTGGAGACCTTGTTTGAATGAAGGCATTCAGAAGAAGGAAGGAGAAAAGACAGGAAAGACAGGATAACTTAATTGAAATACAATTCATCTGAATAAGAACCTTTTAGGAGTTTCTGAAGTCTGGAGGTCAGGTACTAAAAGGTGGTTAACTGCCTAGTAATATTATACTTTCAGCACCTAAAGTTTGAAAGAGCTTTAAAAATTAAAATATTAGAATTCCTATTTGGTTGTGGCTCCTCTGGATGCAACATTGTTCCTAAACCAGATTACATGCATTACTTCTTTTTAAGCTGTAGACAAATGGCAAAATTATACCAAATTATTCACTAAGGATATACTAAAAGTGGTCCTTCTTTGAAAAGAAAGACAATGAAGTTAATTTAGATATTTGAACTTCAGACACTTTAGAAACATCAAAGGTAAAATAAAATATAGACTGAAAATAAAGGTTTGAGCCCAGAAAAGGTTTTTAGAGGGAGGGATAACCAACAGATTGATCAAGACTTGGGACAAAGAGAAGATCCCCCTTGCCACCCCATGGCAAAAATGGCATAATTTTCACAAAATTGACATGTAGCATACAGAATATTTAATTGGTTCCTGGATTGCACACATGTGTGTGTGTTTGTGTGTGTGTGTTTTGATGTCATCCTTAACATTCTACCTAAACTTCTGTTCAGATCTTGAAAGAACTTTAGGGGAAAAGAGGAATGAAATAATAAATTTCATTAAAAAAGTGAAAAGAAGAAAGAGGCCAGGAACTCCAGGATTCAATACAGTAATACCCAGACACAATTTAGAGGCCAAATAAATTTGTAGGAGCAATAATTATGAACATTTAAATTTTAAAAAATCTTAGGGAAAATTTGACCTTGAATTTTACGTAAACTTTAGGACTATATATCAGAGCTACCTTATTTTAACATTAAGAAAATTATAACTCAAAAAAAGATCATTTGAACCCTGTCTCTAAATAAAATACAAAGTGGCTCAATGGTTGAGTGCTCCTGAGTTCAATCCCTGGTACCAAACGAAACAAAATAACAAGAAAGATACTTTGGAGCATTTTATATACGTATTTTAAAAGAAGAAAAAGGCAATCTTTATAGAAGGGAAGGACTTCAAAAAGGTACAGAGACTGGAAGTGTGTACCACTTGGAAACCTGGGAAAAAGCTAGGTATGGTGAAAGCTTGGGTTTTGAGGTTCAAGTACAGTACTGGAACTGCAGAGAGTAACAAAAAAAATTGCCAATCCATCAATTGGAATTATTTTTCCACTAGTGGCAAATGTAATCTGCTACTCTTTAAATTCTGGGAGAGATTCTTAGTGCTTAGAATAGTAACTAGTGTTGCTTGGCACACAGTGAATACTTCTTTAATTAATATGTGGATGCATGGCTACATGGACAAACACACACACCCACAGGAATGTACCAGGACAGAGACAGAAATTAAATGCTTTCACTCTTGCTCTTTATTACTAAAGAAATTCTTAAAATGTTCAAAGGGTGCTGGCAAGGGGCAGGGAAGGCAGACACTTTGCAAGTAAGAGTAAGGAAAACCAACACATAGCAGATCGTCTTAAACAGGACAATCATTTAAATATGTTTTAGTAGCCAACAATGCACTAATAATCTTCAGAGATTTGTATATTGAAAGCAATAACTAAGCTATACACACTGACAATACTGAAAGGGTGACTGAATAAAATCCATATTCTAAAATGGCTGGTCCTGATTTGGGAATCAAGCTGCTGTCTATATTGAAGCAGAATTTGATTTTTCTCTTATCATGTCTGCCCTCTGCTGAAAACATAGGGTGCCAGTGGAGAATTAATCATATATTCTGATACATAGCATTAAAACTTTTATTTTTTAATTAAAATTCAAGTAGCTATAAGTGGATACAGCAGACAGTTGGACAGCCTATTTGGCAGAAGCTGTGTTTGAGAAAAAATTAAAGAGAGAGAAACAATTTCTCTACATGACTGCTTTGGATTTCTCTTCTCTCAGCCATTCTTGGTGCATAAAGTGAAACTTTACCCCAAATGCATACTATTTGGAAACAGAAAAAGCTTTTTTTGTTGAAGGGTACAATGGAAAATGCATAAATCAACCTTCTCAATTTGGATGACTTTGGTAATTTGCATTCATCTGTTTAAAGAGAGATGTCTTTGGAGACTTCCTATTTTTACATAAAAATTACACTCAGCATCTCTCAGCCTCTTTTGTTCACTAAAATTAGATTTGCTCACTTATACAATTCACAAGGCCTAATTTGTTCAGAGGGAAGTCACACACACTATTTACATCATGCCCTCCTCTCATTCACCTCCCTCAAAAAAAAAAAAAAAAATTAAATAATAATATGGACTGCAGTCCCCCTCGCACAACACAGAATACATGCACTAGTGATTCATGGAGTGCACTCCTGTGGGCAAAAGGCCACCTCTCTATTACAACCAGAAAAGAAAAATTGGCAAAGAGTAAGGTTTGAATATACCATGGGATTTTGTGAGAGTAATTACTCTGGCCTTCAATATTAATGAGCATTTAGAGGAACATCCATGAAGCAATCCACTGAACCTGTGACTTCAACAATTCCAGTCCTGTGGCTTTGCCATTAATGGAGTCCTAACTTTAAAGTGATGCTGAAAAGCTGAGAGGCTGTTCTGCTCATCATGGCTGGAGTGAAGTGTTCTTCCCATTGGATGTGTAACAACACTTAAATTTGGAAAACTATTAGCAGGGCAGCTGAAGAAAGAAGTGTGGCACATTACAACAGAAAGAAAGCATATCACAAGACAATGGGAAAAAAGCATGTAAACATTTAATGAGAACTTTTAGGATGGCATATATTTTTTATTTTAATTTTTGTTTATTTATTGGTGCATTATAATTACACATGATAGTGGGATTTGTTGTTACATATTTATACGTGCATGTAACTGTGCTTTTTAAATCCTTTAAAATGGACTAAGTGGTAAAATAAGTATTTTGTTTACACTGGGCTTTGTCCATCTCAAAGTGTGTAAGCCTGTGCAAAACAGATCTTACAACCATCAACTTTTTCATTATTATCTGTTGTTTTCAGGGATAATAGTATGTATTGCATTATATTCTTGAGGGTACCATTATCAAGTCAGCAGGGCTAGTTTCATGTACGTGTGACCTCTGCAATCACAAAGGATCCTGTACTTGACGATCACTGGTTTAATGATCTGTGATTGCTGTCTTGAAATTCTTGATAATTTTTAACAGAAGTTCCCTATTTTTTTTCCCACTGGATCCCACAAATTATCTATCTCATCTTGCAAATTAATTCATCTGACCCAGTGATTGCCATATGTTAATTGTTCAGTAAGTATTATTCTCCTCTTTACATTCCTTTTTCACCTCTTAACATACAAGATACATGGGAGTCCAGGTGTCTACATGCTTCACATTCTTGGGCTCTAGACAGAAGTTCATTGCATTTCCTCTTCCTGGTTGCAGTTGCTCTCTGTCATTGTGGTTATATTTCGGTACTGGCCACTCACAAACACCTCATATAATTTAGCCTTAGGAAATAATCACTTGGTTCTTACTAGTAGTGAGAGAATTGTTCTGATTACTAGATTGAAACATAAAGTTGAGGAAATAGTAATGGTGCATTGAAATATAGGTTGGTTTTGGTGTTTACCTCAAATCTATTTGGTTTGACTATTTGATGATGGTACCATCATCCTGTGCTTCAGACAATCCAATTTAAGTTTTGTCCCTGGGTTTGGTTATATTGGGAAATTTATACAATGGTATCATATAATGTAAGGTCTTTTTTGACTGGCTTCTTTCACTTAGCTTAATAATTTCAGGGTGTTTTCACGAGACATGTATCAGTACTTTATTTTTTTTATTGCATAATACTATTCTATTGCATAGGTACACCACATAATGTTTATCCTCCTGTTGGCTGATAAACATATGGCTTCTTTCACATTTTGCTATTATTAATAATGATGCTATGAACATTTCTCTACACATTTTTAATGGACATATGATTTTATTTCTCTTGAGTATATGCCTAGTAATGGAATTATTGAGTTTAAACTTTCAAAGAAATCATTTTCTAAAATTTCTACATATTTTATATTTTCTCTGTCACCATATTAGAGTTCTGTCACCACCTTATAGTCACCAACAAGTCTTGGAACGAGCTCTTCTTTAAAAGATTTGTAGAACTCCGCTGAGAACCCATCTGGTCCCAGACTTTTCTTTGTTGGTAGGCTTTAGATGACTTCTTCTATTTCATTACTTGAAATTGATCTATTTAAGTTGTGTATGTCCTCCTCGTTCAGTTTAGGTAATTCATATGTCTCTAGAAACCTGTTAATGTCTTCAAGATTTTCTGTTTTGTGGGAGAATAGATTTTCAAAATAGCTTCTAGTTATGTTCATTCGTGTCTGTAGTGATATTTCCTTGTTCATTCCGAATTTTAGTAATTTGAGTTCTCTCTCTCCTCTTCTTTGTTAGTGTGGCTAAGGATTTATCAATTTTGTTTATTTTTTCAAAGAACCAACTATTTATTTTGTCAATTTTTTCAATTGTTTCTTTTGTTTCAATTTTATTGATTTCAGCTCTGATTTTAACTATTTCCTGTTTTCTACTACTTTTGGTGTTGCTCTGTTCTTCTTTTTCTAGGGCTTTGAGCTGTAGTGTTTAGTCCTTTATTTGATGATTTTTTTCTTCTTTTGTTGAATGCGCTCCATGAAATAAATCTTCCTCTAAGTACTGCTTTCTTAGTGTCCCAGAGATTTTGATATGATGCGTTTTTTTCTGGTTTACTTCTAAGAATTGTTTAATTTCCCTCCTGATGTCTTCTGTTATTCATTCATCATGTAATAGTGTATTATTTAATCTCCAGGTGTTGGAGTAGTACTAGACAAAGGTGCCAAAAACATGCAACGGAGAAAAGATAGCCTCTTCAACAAATGGTGCTGGGAAAACTGGAAAACCATATGCAGCAGAATGAAACTAAATCCCTATCTCTCACCCTGCACAAAACTCAACTCAAAATGGATCAAGGACCTCTGAATCATTCCAGAGACCCTTCAACTTATAGAAGAAAAAGTAGGTCCAAATCTTCAACATGTCAGCCTAGGATCAAACTTCCTTAATAGGACTCCCATAGCACAAGAAATAAAAGCAAGAATCAATAACTGGGATAGATTCAAACTAAATAGCTTTCTCTCAGCAAAGGAAACTATCAGCAATGTGAAGAGAGAGCCTACAGAGTGGGAGAATATCTTTGCCAATCATACTTCAGATAGAGCACTAGTTTCCAGAATACATAAAGAACTCAAAAAACTCTACACCAAGAATACAAATAACCCAATCAACACATGGGCTAAGGAAATGAACAGACACTTCACAGAAGATCTACAAGCGATCAACAGATATATGAAAAAATGTTCAACATCTCTAGTTATAAGAGAAATGCAAATCAAAACTACCCTAAGATTCCATCTCACCCCAATTAGAATGGTGATTATCAAGAATATAAGCAACAATAGGAGTTGGCAAGGATGTGGGGAAAAAGATACACTCATACATTGCTGGTGAGACTGCAAATTAGTGCAGCCACTCTGGAAAGCAGTGTGGAGATTCCTCAGAAAGCTTGGAATGGACCCAGCTATCCCACTCCTTGGCCTATACCCAAAGGACTGAAAACCAGCATACTACAGTGATGCAGCCACATCAATGTTCATTGCTGCTCAATTCACAATAGCCAGATTGTGGAACCAACCTAGATGCTCTTCAATTGATGAATGAATAAAGAAACTGTGGTATGTATATACAATGGAATATTACTCAGCCATAAAGAATAATAAAACCATGGCATTTGTGGGCAAGTGGATGAAATTGGAGAATATTATGCTAAATGAGATAAACCAATCTCAAAAAACCAATCTCGCTAATAAGCCGATGATGACACATAATGGGGGTTTGAGGGGGCAAGAATGGAGGAAGGAGGGACTGTATAGAGGGAAAAGGGGGGTGGGAGGGGTGGGGGAGAAGAGAAAAAATAACAGAATGAATCAAACACCATTACTCTATATAAATGTATGATTACACAAATGGTATGCCATTACTCCATGTACAAACAGAGAAACAACATGTATCCCATTTGTTTACAATAAAAATAAATTTAAAAAAAAGAACAAATGTAAATCATTAGCCTAACTTTCTACCCTAATGAACTGAGAAAATAGACCAATAAGAACTCAAAAATAAATACAAGGAAAGATATTGTAAAGATTTGAGTGGAAAATAATGATATAGAAAAAGCAAATGAATATTGACTATGAATAAAATATTAATAGGTTCTTTCAACGAATAAAAGTTTTGACTAACCTTTAGTTAATCGATAAGAAAAAAGAGAAAAGTATAAATTTGACAAATAAGGAATAAAAGAGGAAAATTACTAGCAATCTTACAGAAATATAAAAGGTAGAAAAGGCAAACTCTCAACAATCAAATATATATGCATATATATACAATTATAGATATACTACATGTAATTATATATAATAGTATATGAGATACTATTACAAATAATTATATACTATATATAATTATATACAATATATAATATATAATTACACATAATTGTATATATGGATATAATATATATTATATACTATATATCATGTTATGCATTATATACAGTATACTATATTATATATTATATAATTGATATAGTTTATGATGTAATTGTATATAATTGCACACCTTATATGTATTATATATAATAGCGTATGTATGCTCTTTCTATATATGTATACACACATGCATATATAATATATATATAAACAATATAGTTATAATTTTTATTGTGGTACTGATGATTGAACTCATAGCCTTGTACAGGCAAGGCAAGCACTCTATCACTGAACTGCACTCTACCAATACTCCTGCCCTTGACAAATCATATATCTTAGATGACAGGTACAAATTCCAAGAAAGCACATTATTTAAACTCACTCAAGAACAAATAGAAATTTAAGAAAACATATAAAAAGTAAAGAAATGCCTTTAGTAATCAGAAGATCCTTCAATATGAAAATTTAAAACCTATATGGCTTCATTGGTGAATTCTCCCAAATAGAAAAGGAAAAATTGAAAGCAAGTCTTCATTAACTTTTCCAAGAACTAGAAGTTTGGGTAACCCTCACATTTGATAGTTTAAAGATAGTACTCTGACTCTAAAACCTGACAAAGAAATCACAAGTAAACTATAGACCAGTATTCTTTGACATAAAAATATTCAACAAAATAATAGCAAACTAAACACAGCAACACATACATCTGGACCTAATAGGAATGATTTTAGAAATTCAAGATTGGTTTAACTTCTAAACATTAATTAATATACTATGCTATATCAATTTAATAAAGGACAGCATCCATATAGTATTCTCTGTAGAAGCAGTAAAATCATCCAGTGAAATTCATCATTCCCTCTTAATAAAAAAAACAATCAACAAAACTTGCATAGGAGGAAACTCAAGTTTCTTTCCAGGATCCATTTCTAGAATATGTTTTTGACCATATAACATGCTTTCTATGATTTTAATCCTTTTAAATGTTTAAGGTTCTTTTGATTGCCTAGCATATATATTGGAAAATTTTACATATATATCTGAAAATAACATGTATTCTTCCGTTGGGTAGATTTTTTTTAGTTGTCTTAGATGGCTTATAATGGAATTTTTGTTCAAGTCTTCCATTCCATTTCTGATTGATGACATAGTTGTTCTATCCTTTGTTGAAAGAAATTAATAATAAATACTCTCAACAATGTATATTTTAATGGTTAATTTGAATTATTAAGTTGATCGAATTAAGAGATGTCAAAGATTAAGAGGTCTCTGGGTGTGTCAAAGAGGGTGTATCTAGGAATGATTGACATGTGGGATAGTGAAATGAAGTGAAGACCCTTTCTAGGCATGGGCAACACTGTACAAAGGTTGGAGGCTTGGATGGCATAAAAGTTGGACAAACAAGGAAGTAGCAGCAGATGCAGGCTCTATTCTTCTTAAACAGGTTCCTGATAGATGCTGCCATAGCCTGAGGATATAGACATTGCTCCTTCACTGTTCCAAAGTGGAGTCTGCCAGTGATTCTCCAGGGAGTTTCCAGAAGCCTTTGGTCTCAGACCAAGGTAACATCATTGATTCTGAGGCTTCAGCATCTCAGACTGGGCAGCTACTGTTTCCTTCAGCACTTCAGCCTGCAGTCATTGTGGAGTATTCAGCTTCTGACTGTGTAAGACAATCTAATAAATCCCATTTTTATAATCATACCTCCTGTTGGTTCTGTTCCTCTAGAGAGCCCTAATACATCTATTATATACCACAAAATTATCTTTTAAAAATGGAAGAAAATGCTGGGCGTGGTGGTACATGCCTGTAAATCTAGCAGCTGGGGAGGCTGAGGCAGGAGGATTGCAAATTCAAAGCAAGCCTCAGCAAAAGTGAGGCACTAAGCAATTCAGTGAGACCCTGTCTCTAAATAAAATATAAAATAGGGCTGCAGATATGACTCAGTGGTTGAGTACTCCTGCGTTCAATCTCCAATACAGGGGAAGAAAAAGAAAAAAAAAAAAGGAAGGGGAAAAAAATACCACACATTTGAGTTTACAGAGAGGGGGAGAGAGGGGGGAAGGGAGGAGATTTGCCAGAGATTGACTTCAAAAGAAATACTAAAGAAGATATTCAGACTTAAAAGAAGTAACTTCAGACAATAATTTGCATCCTTACAGAACATTAAAGAGCATTGGGACAGTTAAATATGTTACTACAAAAGACATTGGACATATTTTCTCCTTCTCTTAACTTATTTTAAAACTATATAAATAACCTGAGTAAAATTGTGTTGCTGGGCACCTAGCATAGAAAATGTAATAATTCTGATAATAATAGAACAAAGAGCGAGTTGGAGAAAAACTTTCTGGAAAGAATAAATGAAATCAAATGAAAGCAAAAATCCACAAAAAACAAATGACTAGAATAAGAAATGGTAAATAAGGAGAGGAAGAAAGATGGTGGATAAGTAATAGCCACCACATACTGGCTTCTCCCTATTTGAATTGGATCAACAGTTGTCTAACTGGTGGGAACAGAGTTAGATTTAAACTCAGAGAAGCAGTGATTAGCAGAAGCACAATACCTTTTGTTTAGAAAAATAAGAAAATTTGGGTAAAAACAATAGTATTCTACACCACCACGAAGCACATGGTAGCCCAGTGAGAAAAGGAAAACTCTATTCCAGAGTGCTGGGGGGGAAAAGGAGGAATCATGAAGATCTCAACAACTTCAAAGTTCAGCATCAGATAGCATCTGCAGTTTGAGCAAGGAAGACATTTAAATATAGCACAACAAACCTACATGACCTACATGACCCGATCTGCAATCTCACTGGAGATATACTTGCAGTTACAGGTGATCATCAGCTCCCCTTAAAAGGGTTGTAATATACTGATAAAAAGATTGGGAACACATTGACTGTACCTTTTAAACTGGAGATATTCCTCTGTTATGGAATACCCAGTAAGAGAAAGCAGTTTAATAAATTGTCTTCTAGACAACCATGGGAGAAAGATCCATTCCAGCAGACTGGCAAATATTAACATAGAAATATAGAAAACACATGAAGGTAAGAAAATAAAATGCCTTCAAAACTTTATAACTCCTAAACAACTGAAATCTCAAATATCGAAGTGAACAAAATGCCAGGAAAAGAATTCAAAAGACTGATGGTTAAAAAATCAAGGAACCAAAATATTTAAGGAATAAAATAGGAAGTAAAAATACAGGAGGTGAAACATCTTTTCAATAAACTGATAGCTATTCTGAAACTAGAACCAAACAGATATACTGGAAATAAAAGAATCAATAAATCAAATTAAAAATTCAATGCAAAGTATTACTAATAGAGGCCTCAAAGACAAAGTGTAGAATCTTAAAAACTCAGTCAGCAGTAAAATCAAGATGAAAAGAGACCTTGACCACAATATTCAGGAAATCTGGGACCAAATTAATGGACCAAATCTAAGGATTATTGTCATTGAGCAAGGTAGTGAGATATAAACTTAAGACATTGTGATAGTCAATTTTGCATTGTTGTGACCAAAATATCAAATAAGAACAACCTAGAGGAGGAAAAGTTGGTTTTGGCTCATGGTTTCAGAGATCTCACTCTAGAGATGGCTGAGTCCATACCTTTGGATACAAGGTGAGATAAGACATAATGGGGGAAGAGAAGGAAAGAGGAAAGCTGACACTCTCATGGCAGTAAGGAAACAAAAAGAAAAAGGATGGGGAAAGGGGCCTCAGGGAAGAATACCCTTCTAGGGCACATGTCCAGTAACCTCCTCTACATGTACCACCTACCCAGCCGCTACCTAGTCAGTTCACTCAAGTTAGGTTGAGCTGAGGAGGACAAAACTTTCTTAATCCAATTACTTTACCTCCAAACGTTCCCAAATTAACAGAGGAGATTTTGAGAGATACTGCATAGCCAAGCTATAATATTATTTTCTAGTTCCTAAAAGATCATATCTATCTTACAATGAAAAGTGCATTTAGTTCATCTCTAAGAATTCCCTAGCCTTAACAGTTCCAACATAGCTCAAAAGTCCAAGTCCAAGGTCTTATCTGAGACTGAAGCCAAACTTTTGGCTTTGAGCCTTTCTTAGAAAACAAAAAAAAGCAAGTTATATATATATTCAATATACACTTGGATAGAGTAAATATTTCTATTCCAAAAGGGAGGAATAGGGACATAAAAGAAGGGATGGTACCAAAATTAGACCAAAACTCAGCTGAGCAAACAGGTCCTGTAACTCCATCTATAATTCTACATGCAGCTTCTAGACCACATGGATATGAGATATTATTCCCAAAGGGCTTGAGCAGCCATGCTCAATTGACCTTCCTAGTTAGAATATACATGAGATGTCTTTTGGCTGAACTTTCTTTGCAACCAGCAACTTTACTTGGAAGATAGTCAATGATACTGGCATCTCGTAATTCTTGTGGAGTTCATTTTACCCTTGGCTTCATCTTCAGAGCTTTAGACATCACTCTCTCAAAGGAAACCACCTACATCCTGAACTCACTGCTATTTGCCTTAGTTCCCAGACTTTCCTCTGAAGCCTCAGTGGAAACCTCTACTATCCCCAAACTCCAGCATCCTACATTCCTGCAGAACCAGGGATAGGTGGAAGATACCAACGTTTGTTGCTAGTTCATGCAATGGCTGAGCTTTCTGGAATCCTGCTGCAGCCTCTGAGTTATAGGGTAGTTGGAGGTGCTGGAATGACTTCCCAAGTTCCCTGGGCAAGCAGAGCACTGCCATGATCACTTCTAAAAAAAATTCCCTTCTACATTCTTGAAACTCTATTGGGTATGGTCTTGAAAATTCCTGAGATGTCTTCAAGCAATTTTTCCACTTTTTCTGTGCCAAGCACTTGGCATGTCCTTAGTGGTTATAATATTTTTAACCAGTACAACATCCTTGGCCCCAGTTTCACAAGAACTTTTCAAGTCAAACTTCAAGTTTTTAAAATCTATTAACTCTGCTTTCTACTCCTGATTCTCATAGTAAACTTGACTAAATGCTGTCAACAATATTCATTCCCCAGACTGAATGCTGTGCTTCCTTGAAATTTCCTTTGCCAGATTAACTAGTCCATAACTTTTAAATTCAGCCTCACACAAAAGTCTTAGGATATGGGCAAAACATAAACAAATTTTTTGCCAGAAGGTAACATGAATGTCCTGCAGTCCAATTCCCAATAGAGTCTTCATTTTGATATAAAATCTCATAGACATGGTCTTTACTATCTGCATTTGGGTCTTCAGAGGTCCTACTAAAATTTTCCTCTAAGTTTATTTACAACATTCTAAAGCTTTCCCAGCTTCTACCTCAAAAATTTTCTAAATACCTCCAGTAAACCGGCTACAAATCTTCTGAACAACATGGTCAGTTTGACCATAACAATGACCCAATTTTTGGTACCAATTTCTATGTTAGTCAACTTTGTGTCACTGTACCCAAAATAAATGGTAAAGGAAACTTAGAGGAGAAAAATTTTATTTGAAGCTCACAATTTCAGCAGTCTCAGTCCATAGTCAGTCATGTCCATTGCTCAGGGCCTAAGGAGAGAGAGAACAACTCCAAACATTCTTGCATTAACATAGGAGCTTTTGTGGTACACTTAATATTCAAACCACAACAGCAATGGTGTAAGTTTTCCAGTGAAAAAACACAAGAAAAATTTCCAAATATTGAAAATGATATGGAAATCCAAACACAAAAGGCATTCAGAACCCCAAATAGATAATATCAAAAAGTTCATCTCTAAGATTTATTATAATTTTAATGCCTAATATAGAGAACAAAGTATTTTCAAAGCTGCAGGAGAAAAGCAGCAGGTCACAATTAAAGGTAAGCCAATATGAATTAGTACTGTTTTCATAGCTCAAACTTTCAAAGTTAGGAAGTCTTGGAATAATATATACCATGCTCCAAAAGTTAATGATTACCAACCAAAATTCTTTGTCCAACAAAGGCATTCTTCAGAATTTAAAGTGAAATAAAAATGTTCTAAGATAAGCAAAGCCTAAGAATTCATGACTACTAAGCCAGAACTAAAGAAAATACTTAAAGAAATTTTTTATACAGATGAAATGGAAAACAATCTTCAGAGTCAGCAAATGAAAGAATCTCACTAGAAGGGAAGCTATGGAAAGGAAAGTTAAGTCTGAATAAAATATTAGAAATAAATAAAAATGGCATGAAATAATAATCATCTGTCTATGCTACCGAATGTAAATGATCTCAGCTAACCAATTCAATAACATGGAGAGACAGATTGAATTAAAAACAGGACCTAACCATAATGTTTCTAAAAGACACACCTTACAAGATATTTATAGTTTGAAAGTGAAAGAATGGAAAAGACATACCATGAGAATGGAGACCAAAAACAAACATGAGTAACTACTCTCATATCTAACAAATTGGACTTCATGTAAAATTAATCAGATGAGGCAAGGGAAGTCATTTTACAGTGGTAAAATGAACTATTCAACAAGAAACTTTAATAATTATAAATATTTATGCCCCAAATGTCAGTCCAGCTACTACATAAAACAAACCCACCAGCATAAATCTCAGATAGATTCCAATAAAATTATACTGGGTGACCTTAGTCTCTCTTATCAATAGATAGGTCATCCACACATAAAATAAGTAAAGATTCTTCTGACCTAAAAAATACTATTAACCAAATGGACCTAAGAGCAATCTATAGTACATCTCATCCATTTCCTGCTGAATTTACTTTCTTCTCAGTTATACACGGAACCTTCTCCAAATCAGACATTATTCTACACACAAAGCAAGTCTTAACAAATACAAAAAAAAAAAAAGAAGAAGATAATTCTTGCATCTTATCAGATTATAATTGAATGAAGTTAGAAATCATTAACAAGTTTTTAAAAAAAGAAAGTATTTTAACATTTGGAAATTTAATAATACAGTTATGAATGAAGAATGTGTCATAAAAGAAATCAAGAGAGAGATAAAAATTCTTAGAAACAAATGAGAATAGAGATACAACATATCAAAAACTCTGCAGTAAAATGAAGCATGAAGGTAGTTCTAAGAAGAAAGTATTTTACTTTTGAGTGTTTACATTAAAAAAAATTCACAAGTTCCCAAATAAGAAATTTGTTTGAATTAACTCTTTCGTCATTGTGACCTAAAGACTCAACAAGAAAAAATTCAAGGAGGAAAAGTTTATTTAGGGCTCATGGTTTCAAAGTTCTCAGTACATAGACAGTTGACTCCACTGCTCTGTGCCCAAGATGAGGCAGAACACCATGGTAGAAAATCATGGAGGAAAAGCAGCTCAGGACATGGCAATCATGAAATAAAGAGAGAGCTCAGTCAGTCCACAATGGACAAAATATACCCCAAGGCATGTCCCAAGTGACCTATCACCTCTAGTCAGACCATACCTACCTGAAGTTACCACACAGTTAATCCATATAGGTGGATTAATCCCCTGATTATATTAAGGTCCTTATAACTCAATCATTTCACCTCTAAATTTCCTTGCATTGTTTCACACACAAGCTTTTGGGGGATATCTCATATCTAAATGATTACATTCTGCTCCTGGCATCCTAAAACTCATACAAAATGCATTTAGTCAATTTTCAAGAGTCCCCATAGTCTTAGTGGCTCCATCACTGTCAAAAGTCCAAGTCCAAATCTCCTCTGAGACTGAGAGCAAACTTGCAGTGTGAGCTCCCCTAAAAATGAAAAGCAATTTACATATATTCAAAATATAAAGGCAAAGAGTAATCATTTCCATTTCAAAATACACTAATAGTAGCATAGAAGGAAAGAATGGTACCAAAGCAAGATCAAAATCCAATGGGGCAAACAAGTTCTGTGACTCCATGTCCAACATCTGGGGCAAATAACATTGTGATGTTCTCTGCAAAAGGCTTTTATAACTCTGCCTCTATGGCCCTGCTAAGTGCAGCCTGTAGGAACACTCTCTTCACTTGTTTCTGTTAGATTTCTGCAGGTTTCTTTGGCAGATGTTACATGATAGTTGGCATCTCTTAATTTGAGAGTCTCCACTATAGTTCAGGTTTTCTTCCTACATCTTCATGCATTGTCTTCTCCGAGGTGCCTGTAAAGACTCTGACCTTGCTGCACTTTGCCTAGAGTCCCAGCTCTCCTTTGAAATCTTAAAAGAAGAATCCACAACTCACCCAGTCCAGCATCCTGGAATCCTGAAGAACCAGCACAATATGGTTGGCACCAAGTCTGCCACCATCTCAAGTAGCAGCTAAACCTCCTGAGATTCTAGCTGCAGAAG
Source organism: Sciurus vulgaris (assembly GCF_902686455.1). Taxonomy (NCBI): domain Eukaryota; kingdom Metazoa; phylum Chordata; class Mammalia; order Rodentia; family Sciuridae; genus Sciurus; species Sciurus vulgaris. Next base: position 86,307,633 of record NC_136465.1, read on the forward strand.
CCTCTGAGTGCCTGGGCAGTTGAGCATGGTGAAAAAATTTCCTAGGACATCCTATGCAAACCAAGTTCCCTCATGATCTATTCTCAAAGGAATTTTTAATTTTATACCTATGAATCTGAGATGGGTGTGGTATTCTCAATTCCTGAGATGCCCTCAAGCCATCTTTCCTATTGTTTCTGGGTAAAGTATTTAGCAGTATCTCTTTAGTGACTATAATCTTTTTTAACAATCACATCTTCCTTAGCCCCAGGTTTACTCACACTTTTCTGGCCAAACTGTAAGTTTTTCAAATCCTGCTTTGCTTGCTGCTCCTGATTATTATGGTAAATTTAGCTAAAACCCACCAGCAATAACGTGCCATTACCAGAATGCTGTACTGTCTTGAAATTTCCTCTACCAGATTAATTAGTCCTTTACCCTCACAGAAAGTCTCAATACAAGGTACAAATGTAGACAACTTATTTGCAAGAACATATCACAAATGACATCTTGTCCAATTTCCAATAGAGTTCTCCTCTGAGACTTCATGTCCCACTCTTTACTATCTATAGTCTTATCAGTATCCACAGTCTAACCAGCATTAGATGGGTTCCCATCAAATTTTTCCATTAAACTCCATTTACAGCATTCTAAAACTTTTGTAGCTTAGATCTCTTAACTTTTCAAAAGTCTTCCCCTAACAAACCAGCTCCAAAGGCTTCTGAATCACATGGTTAGGTTAATCATAGCCAGGACCTTACTTCTTTTCTATTTTCTTTTTATTTTTTTTAAATTTTTTACAGACTGCATTTTGATTCATTGTACACAAATGGGGTACATCATTTCATTGCTATGGTTGTACATGATGTAGATTCATACCATTTGTGTAATCAGACATGTACATAGGGTAATTATGTCTCTCATTCCACTATTTTTCATACCCTTCTCCCTCTCATTTCCCTCTACATAATCAGAAGTTCCTCCATTCTTCTCTCACTCCCCACCCCTGAAACCTATTATATATCATCATCCACTTATCAGGGAAAACATTTGGTCTTTGGGACCAAATGGTCTTTGGGTCTTTGGGATTGGCCAACATTTATTATTGTTTGTGTTCTTTTTTATTTTTCTTTTTTTTTCATTTTTTTTACAGATTGCATTTTGATTCATTGTACACAGATTGGGTACATCATTTCATTTCTATGGTTGTACACAATGTACATTCATACCATTCGTGTAATCAGACATGTACATAGGGTACATTTTTCATATGCCCCCACCCTTGATAATAGCCATTCTAATTGGAGTAAAATGAAATCTTAGAGTTGTTTTAATTTGCATTTCTCTAATTACTAGAGATGTTGAACACTTTTTTATATATTTATAAATTGCCTTCATGTCTTCCTCTGTAAAGTGACTGTCCAGTTCCTTGGCCCATTTATTGATTGGGTTCTTTGTATTTTTGGTGTAAAGTTTTGTAAGTTTGGGAGATAATTGCTCTATCTGAAGTACATGTGGAAAAGATTTTCTCCCATTCTGTAGGCTCTCTCTTCACATTGTTGATTGTATCCTTTGCTGATAAAAAGCTTTTTAGTTTGAGTCTATCCCATTTATTGATTCTTGCTTTGATTTCCTTGAGAGTCTTGGTAAGGAAGTCTGATCCTAAGCCAACTTGATGAAGATTCAGCCCTACTTTGTCTTCTATTTGGTACAGGGTCTCTGGTCTAATTTCTAATTCCTTGATCTATTTTGAGTTGAGTTTTGTGCAGGGTGAAAGATAGAGGTTTAATTTCCTTTTACTGCATATGGATTTCCAGTTTTCCCAGCACCATTTGTTGAACAGGCTATCTTTTCTCCATTGTATGTTTTTGGTTCCTTTGTCTAGTGTGAGTTAACTGTATTAATGTGGGTTTGTCTCTGTGTCTTCTATTCTGTACCATTGGTCTGCCTGTCTATTCTGGTGCCAATACCATGCCATTTTTGTTACTATTGCTCTGTAGTATAGTTTAAGGTTTGGTATTATGATATCTCCTGCTTCACTTTTCCTATTCAGGATTGCTTTGGCTATTCAAGTTCTCTTATTCTTCCAGATGAAGTTCATGAGGGATTTCTCCATTTCTATGAGGAATATCATTGGAATTTTAATTGGAATTGCATTGAATCTATATAGTACCTTTGGTAGAATGGACATTTTGATAATATTAGTTCTGCCTATCCAAGAACGTGGGAGATCTTTCCATCTTCTAAGGTTTTCTTCAATTTCTTTCTTTAGTGTTCTGTAGTTTTCATTGTAAAGGTCTTTCACCTCTTTGGTTGGATTGATTCTCAAGTTTGTTTGTTTGTTTGTTTCTTTCTTTCTTTCTTTCTTTCTTTCTTTTTTTTGGAGGCTATTGTGAATGGAGTGGTTTTTCCAATTTCTTTCAGAGGATTCATCACTTATGAATAGAAATGCATTAAATTTATGCATATTGATTTTATATCCCGCTACTTTGCTGAACTCATTGGTTCTAGACGTTTTCTAGTGGAGTTTCTCAGATCCTCTAAATATGGAAACATGTCATTGGCAAATAGTGATAGCTTGAGTTCTTCTTTTCTGTTTCCCTTTAATTTCTTTCATCTGTCTAATTGCTCTGGCTAGTGTGTCAAGGACCATGTTGAGTAGAATTGGTGAAAGAGGGCATCCCTGCTTGTTCCAGTTTTTAGAGGGAATGCTTTCAACTTTTCTCTGTTTAGAGTGATGTTAGCCATGGACTTTGCACAGATAGCCTTTACAATGTTGAGGTATGTTCCTACTATCCCTATTTTTTCTAGTGTTCTGAGCATGAAGATGTGCTGTATTGTATCAAAAGCTTCCTCAGCATCTATGGAATAATCCTATGATCCTTAACTTTAAGTCTGTTGATGTGATGAATTACATTTATTGATTTCTGGATGTTGAACAAAACTTGCATCCTGGGATAAACCTCAATCATGGTGCACTATCTTTTTAATATGTTTTTTCAATTAATTAATTTACTTTTTTATTGTAAACAAATGGGATACATGTTGTTTCTGTTTGTACATGGAGTAACAGCATACATTTGCATATTCATACATTTACATGGAGTAATGATGTTTGATTCATTCCGTTATTTTTTTCCTTACCCCCCACCACTCCCACGTCTCTTTTCCCTCTATACAATCCCTCCTTCCTCCATTCTTGCCCCCCTCCCACCCCCCATTACGTGTCATCATCCGCGTATCAGTGAGATCATTCATCTTTTGGATTTTTTAGATTGGCTTATCTCACTTAGCATGATATTCTCCAATTTCATCCATTTGCCCACAGATGCCATGATTTTATTATCCTTTATGGCTGAGTAATATTCCATTGTATAAATATACCACAGTTTCTTTATCCATTCATCAATTGAAGAGCATCTAGGTTGGTTCCATAGTCTGGCTATTGTGAATTGAGCAGCTATGAACATTGATGTGGCTGTATCTCTGAAGTATGCTGATTTTAAGTACTTTGGGTATAGGCCGAGGAGTGGGATAGATGGGTCAAATGGTGGTTCCATTCCAAGTTTTCTAAGGAATCTCCACACTGCTTTCCAGAATGGCTGCACTAATTTGCAGTCCCACCAGCAATGTATGAGTGTACCTTTTTCGCCACATCCTCGCCAACACCTATTGTTGCTTGTATTCTGGATAATCGCCATTCTAATTGGAGTGAGATGGAACCTTAGGGTAGTTTTGATTTGTATTTCTCTTATTACTAGAGATGTTGAACATTTTTCCATATGTTTGTTGATTGCTTGTACATCTTCTGTGAAGTGTCTGTTCATTTCCTTAGCCCATTTGTTGATTGGGTTATTTGTATTATTGGTGTAGAATCTTTTGAGTTCTTTATATATTCTGGAAATTAGTGCTCTATCTGAAGTATGAGTGGCAAAGATATTCTCCCACTCTGTAGGCTCTCTCTTCGTATTGCTGATAGTTTCCTTTGCTGAGAGAAAGCTATTTAGTTTGAATCTATCCCAGTTATTGATTCTTGCTTTTATTTCTTGTGCTATGGGAGCCCTGTTAAGGAAGTCTGATCCTAAGCCAACAAGGTGAAGATTTGGACCTACTTTTTCTTCCATAAGATGCAGGGTCTCTGGTCTCATTTCAAGGTCCTTGATCCATTGTGAGTTGAGTTTTGTGCAGGTTGAGAGATAGGGGTTTAGTTTCATTCTGTTGCATATGGATTTCCAGTTTTCCCAGCACCATATGTTGAAGAGGCTATCTTTTCTCCATTGCATATTTTTGGCACCTTTGTCTAGTATTAGAAAATTGTATTTATTTGGGTTTGTGTCCATGTCCTCTATTCTGTACCATTGATCTACCTGTCTATTTTGATGCCAATTCCATGCTGTTTTTGTTAGTATTGCTTTGTAGTGTAGTTGAAGTTCTGGTATTGCGATACCCTGTTTCATTCTTCCTGCTAAACATTGCTTTAGCTATTCTGGGTTTCTTATTCTTCCTGATGAATTTCATGACTGCTTGCTCTATTTCTGTAAGCTACGTCATTGGGATTTTAATTGGAATTGCATTGAATCTGTATAGCACTTTTGGTATTATGGCCATTTTGACAATACTAATGCTGCCTATCCAAGAACATGGGAGATCTTTCCATCTTCTAAGGTCTTTCTAATTTCTTTCTTCAGTGTTTTGTAGTTTTCATCGTAGAGATCTTTTACCTCTTTGGTTAGATGGATGCCCAAGTATTTTATTTTTTTTGAGACTATTGCAAATGGAGTTGTTTTCCTCATTTCTCTTTCTGCTGTTTCGATGCTTGCATATAAAAATGCTTTAGATTTATGCGTGTTGATTTTATAGCCTGCTATTTTGCTGAATTAATTGATGAGGTCTAGAAGTTTTCTGGAGGAGGTTTTTGGATCCACTAAATATAGAATCATGTCATCTGCAAAGAGTGACAGCTTAAGTTCCTCTTTTCCTATTCGTATCCCTTTAATTTCTTTAGTCTGCCTAATTGCTCTGGCTAGAGTTTCGAGGACAATATTGAATAGAAGTGGTGAAAGAGGACATCCCAGTCTTGTTCCTGTTTTAAAGGGAATGGTTTCAGTGTTTCTCCATTAAGAATGATGTTGGTTCCCTCCCAAACTCATTCTATGAAGCCAATATTACCCTGATACCCAAACCAGACAGAGACACATCGAGGAAATAAAATTTCAGACCAATATCATTGATGAACATTGATGCAAAAATTCTCAACAAAATGTTAGCAAATCGCATACAAATATATATTAAGAAGATAGTGCACCACGATCAAGTGGGTTTCATCCCAGGGATGCAAGGTTGGTTCAACATCTGGAAATCAATAAATGTAATTCACCATATTAATAGACTTAAAGTCAAGAATCACATGATTATTTCAATAGATGCAAAAAAGCATTTGATAAAATACAGCACTCCTTCATGCTCAAAACACTAGAAAAAATAGGGATAGTGGGAAATTTCCTTAACATTATAAAGGCAATCTATGCTAAGCCCATGGCTAATATCATACTAAATGGTGAAAAACTGAAAGCATTCCCCCTAAAAACTGGAACAAGGCAGGGATGCCCTCTTTCACCACTTCTATTCAACATCGTACTTGAAACGCTAGCCAGAGCAATTAGACAGACCAAAGAAATTAAAGGAATACGAATAGGAATAGAAGAACTCAAACTATCTCTATTTGCAGATGATATGGTTATATAATTAGAGGAACCTGGAAATTCCACCAGAAAACTCTTAGAACTTATAAGTGAATTCAGTAAAGTAGCAGGTTACAAGATCAATGCCCATAAATCCAATGCATTTTTATACATAAGTGATGAATCCTCAGAAAGAGAAATTATGGAAACTACCCCATTCACGATAGCATCGAAAAAAATAAAATACTTGGGAATCAATCTCACATAAGAGGTGAAAGACCTCTACAATGAGAACTACAGAACACTAAAGAAAGAAATTAAAGAAAACCTTAGAAGATGGAAAGATCTCCCATGTTCTTGGATAGGCAGAATTAATATTGTCAAAATGGCCATACTACCAAAAGTGCTATACAGATTAAATGCAATTCCAATTAAAATCCCACTGATGTACCTTACAGAAATAGAGCAAGCAATTATGAAATTCATCTGGAAGAATAAGAAACCCAGAATAGGAAAAGCAATCCTTCACAGGAAAAATGAAGCAGGGGGTATCGCAATACCCGAACTTCAACTTTATTACAAAGCAATAGTAACAAAGACGGCGTGGTATTGGTACCAAAATAGACAGGTAGATCAATGGTACAGAATAGAGGACACGGACACAAACCCAAATAAATACAATTTTCTCATACTAGACAAAGGTGCCAAAAATATGCAATGGAGAAAAGATAGCCTCTTCGACAAATGGTGCTGGGAGAATTGGAAATCCATATGCCACAGAATGAAATTAAACCCATATCTCACCATGCATGAAACTAAACTCAAAATGGATTAAGGACCTCAGAATCAGACCAGAGACCCTGCAGATTATAGAAGAAAAAGTAGGTCCAGATCTTCAACATGTCGGCTTAGGACCAGACTTCCTCAACGGGATTCCCATAGCACAAGAAATAAAAGCAAGAATCAATAACTGGGATAGATTCAAACTAAATAGCTTTCTCTCAGCAAAGGAAACTATCAGCAATGCGAAGAAAGAGCCTACAGAGTGGAAGAATATCTTTGTCTATCATACTTCAGATAGAGCACTAATCTCCAGAATCTATAAAGAACTCAAAAAACTCTACACCAAGAATACAAATAATCCAATCAACAAATGGGCTAAGGAAATGAACACACTTCACAGAAGAAGATGTACAAGCAATCAACAAACATATGGAAAAATGTTCAACATCTCTAGTAATAAGAGAAATGCAAATCAAAACCACCCTAAGGTTCCATCTCACCCCAATTAGAATGGCAATTATCAAAAATACAAGCAACAGATGTTGGCGAGGATGTGGGGAGAAAGGTACACTCATACATTGCTGGTGGGGCTGCAAATTAGTGCAGCCATTCTGGAAAGCAGTGTGGAGATTCCTTAGAAAACTTGGAATGGAACCACCATTGACCCAACTATCCCACTCCTTGGTCTATACCCAAAGGACTTAAAGTCAGCATACTACAGAGATAGAGCCACATCAATGTTCATAGCTGCTCAATTCACAATAGCCAGATTGTGGAACCAACCTAGATGTCCTTCAATTGATGAGTGGATAAAGAAACTGTGGTATATATATACAATGGAATATTACTCTGCCATAAAGAATGATAAAATTATGGCATTTGCAGGCAAATGGATGAAATTGGAGACCATAATGCTAAGTGAGATAAGCCAATCTCAAAAAACTGAAGGACGAATGATCTCGCTGATATGTGGATGATGACACATAAGGGGGAGGGTGGGAGGAGTTAGTGAGAGGGTTAGGGTTAGGGTTAGGGTTAGGGAGGGGCGCAAGAATGGAGGAAGAAAGGAATGTTTAGAGGGAAAAGAAAGGTGGGAGGAGTGGGGGGGAAGGGGAGAAATAATAGAATGAATCAAACAACATTACCATATGTAAATTTATGATTATACAAATGGTATGCCTTTAACCCATGTACAAACAGACAAACAACATGTATCCCATTTGCTTACAATAAAAAAAAAATAACAAAAAAAAAAAAAAAGAATGTTGTTGGCCATGGGCTTAGCATAAATATCCTTTACAATGTTCAGGTATGTTCCTTCTATCCCTATTTTTTCTAGTATTTTGAGCATGAAAGGGTGTTGTATTTTGTCGAACACTTTTTCTGCATCAATTGAAATAACCACATGTTTCTTATCCTTAAGTCTATTGACATGATGAATTACGTTTATTGATTTACAAATGTTGAACCATCCTTGCATTCCAGCAATGAACCTCACTTGATCGTGGTGCACAATTTTCTTAATATGTTTTTGAATACGGTTTGCCAATATTTTGTTAAGGATCTTTGCATCTATATTCATCAAGGATATTGGTCTAAAATTTTATTTCCTTGATATGTCTTTTCCTGATTTGGGTATGAGGGTGATATTAGCTTCATAGAATGAGTTTGGTAGGGTACCCTCCTTTTCTATTTCCTGGAATACTTTGAGAAGTATTGGAATGAGTTCTTCTTTGAAGGTCTTGTAGAACTCGGGTGAGAATCCGTCTGGTTCTGGGCTTTTCTTGGATGATAGATTTTTAATGGCTTCTTCTATTTCATTGCTTGATATTGATCTGTTTAAATTATGTATGTCCTCCTGGTTCAGGTGGGAAGGAGCATATGTCTCCAGAAATTTGTGAATGTCTTCGGTACTTTCTATTTTGTTGGAATACAGATTTTCAAATTAGCTTCTTATTATGTTCTGTATCTCAGTGGTGTTTGTCATGATATTTCCTTTTACATCATGTAGTTTAGTAATTTGAGTCTTCTCTCTCCTCCTCTTTGTTAGTGTGGCTAAGGGTTTGTCTGTTTTGTTTACTTTCTCAAAGAACCAACATTTTGTTTTGTCAATTTTTTTAGTAGTTTCTTTTGTTTTAATTTCATTGATTTCAGCTCTGATTTTAATTATTTCCGTCTTGTACTACTTTTGCTGTTATTCTGTTCTTCTTTTTCTAGGGCTTTGAGCTGTAATGTTAGGTCTTTTAGTTGTTGACTTTTCATTCTTTTCTGGAATGCGCTCCATGCAATGAATTTTCCTCTTAGTACTGCTTTCATAGTGTCCCAGAGATTTTGATATGTTGTATCGTCATTCTCATTGATCTCTAAGAATTTTTTAATCTCCTCCCTGATGCTTTCTGTTATCCATGTTTCATTCAATAGCATATTATTTAGTCTCCAAGTGTTGGAGTAATTTCCCTTTTTTATTTTGTCATTGATTTCTACTCTCAGTCCACAAGGCAGTATCTCTCTATTTTTTTTTTTTTTTTTTTTTTTTGCATTTCCTAAGGGCTGCTTTGTGGCATAACATATGGTCTATTTCTGAGAAAGTTCCATGTGCTGCTGAGAAGAAAGTGTATGCGTCCGTTGATGGATGGAATATTCTATATATGTCTATTAAGTCTAGGTTATTGATTGTGCTATTGAGTTCTAAGGTTTCTTTGGTTGGATTTTGTTTGGAAGATCTATCTAGTGCTGACAGTGGTGTGTTAAAGTCACACAGAATTATTGTGTTGTGGTCTATGTGATTCTTGAAATTGAGAAGGATTTGTTTGATGTACAGGGATGCACCATTTTTGGGGACATAAATATTACTATCATTATGTCTTCCTGATTTATGGTTCCCTTAAGCAGTATGAAATGTCCTTCTTTATCCCTTCTGACTAAGTTTGGCTTCAAGCCACTTTATCTGATATAAGGATGGAAACCCCTGCTTTTTTACTGAGTCCATGTGTGTGGTAGGTTTTTTCGAATCCTTTCACCTTTAGTGTGTGGATGTCTTTTTCTATGAGATGAGTCTCTTGCAGGCAGCATATTGTTGGGTCTTTCTTTTTAATCCATTCTGCCAATCTATGACTTTTGATTGATGAGTTTAGGCCATTAATGTTCAGGGTTATTATTGAGAAATAATTTGTATTCCCAGTCATTTGGCTTATTTTTGGTTTTTAAGTTGGCTTGGTTTCTCCTTTGAGTGGCTTTTCTCTAAGGTAGTTCCTCCCTTTGCTGACCTCCATTGTTGTTTTTCATTTCTTCCTCATGGAATATTTTGTTGAGGACATTCTGTAGAGCAGGCTTTCTATTTGTAAATTCTTTTAACTTTTGTTTATCATGGAAGGATTTTATTTCATCTTCAAATCTGAAGGTTAGTTTTGCTGGGTATAGGATTCTTGGTTGGCAACCATGTTCTTTCAGAGCTTGAAATATGTTGGTCCAGGCCCTTCTAGCTTTTAAAGTCTGGGTTGAGAAGTCGGTTGCTATCTGTATTGGTCTCCCCCTATATGTAATCTCATGCTTTTCTCTTGCAGCCTTCAAAATCCTATCTTTATTTTGAATGTTAGGCATTTTCATTATAATGTGTCTTGGTGTGGATCTGTTGTGATTCTGTGCATTTGGTGTTCTGTAAGCCTCTTGTATTTGATTTTCCATTTCATTCTTCAGGTTTGGGAAATTTTCTGATATTATTTCATTGAATAGGTTGTTCATTCCTTTGGTTTGTATTTCTGTGCCTTCCTCAATCCCAATAATTCTTAAATTTGGTCCTTTCATGTTGTCCCATAGTTCTTGATGATTCTGCTCATGATTTCTTACTATCTTCTCTGTTTGGGCGACTTCATTTTCAAGATTACATATTTTGTCTTCATTGTCTGAGATTCTTTCTTCCAAGTGGTCTAGTCTGTTGGTGATGCTTTCCATTGAGTTTTTTATTTGGCTTATTGTCTCCTTCATTTCAAGGATTTCTGTTTGTTTGTTTGTTTTTGGTTTTTTTGTTTGTTTGTTTGTTTTTAAGGATCTCTATCTCTTTGTTGAAATGATCTTTTGCTTCCTGCAGGTGCTCTTTCAGCTTATTGATATTATCATTCATTGCCTGCATTTGCTCTCTTATCTCATCCTTTGCTTCGCGAATCATCTTAATCGTGTATAATCTGAAATCCTTTTCTGACATTTCTTCTGACATACTGTCATTGGATTCTATTAATATAGAATCTAGATTTGTTTGGATCATTTTCTTCCCTTGTTTTTTCATGTTGTTCATGTATCTTCCCCTCTAGCAGTGTAGATCTGGGGTATTGCAGATTTCCCCCTATAGGCTTATAGTGGCCCTATAGGTTTCCAAAACCCTTTCTTTAAGGGGAGATCAATATTAGCAGTGCCCAAATCAGACACTATGCATTCCTAGACCAAATAGCCCCTATGGGGACAATAACAAAATTGTCATAATAAACAAAGTGAGTTCAAATATTATCTTCAGTAAAACAAAGAGGTTTGCAATAAGGTGTGCAGTTTCTAATGAAGGACAAAGAGGATGCAGAGGGATGTAGAATGTGACTGTTAGTGGGATAAGAAGAGAATATACAGAAGTTCTAGAAAATAGAAAGTGTGAGAGTGTAATCAAAAGAAATATGATGTTAGCATGCAAAAAAGGGAGAAAGAGACTCTGAGGGAACAGGTAAACAAAAGGAAAAGAGAGCAAGAAAAGTTAAGAAATAAAAACTTAAATGTTTTAAACAGAAGAAAAAAGAAAATCTACTGTATAGCAGTCATATACTAATGAAACCTCCCAGTGTTCAAGCCTAATGCATGAGAAGTACCTGATAATGAGCTTCAAACCTCCAGGAGGTGTCTCAAGATGGGATTTGCCCCACCCAAAGATTTGAGCTGTGGCTTTCAGGATTATCCAAGATGGCTGCTCTGGCTTCCAAATGTGTTGGCAAATGGGGAGCTGCAGCTCAGGGGTGGATGTGGTCAGCTGGAGGTCCTGGAGATGGGAGGCAATTGGTCCGGCAGTGGTCCTGGAGGCTCCGTGTGTTTGGTGTGGTTGTGGGATCCTGGAGGCCGGGTGCAATAAGTCTGTCTGGGGTCCTGGTGATAGGGCACAGTCAGTTGGTCTGGGGGTCCTGGCAGCAGGGAGCAATCAGTCGATGAGAGGGCCCCAGAGGCAGGGTGTGATCTTTTGGTTTGGGGGATCCTGGAGATGGGGCTCAGTCAGTCCGGCCAGGGGTCCTACGGGGCCTGGCTGTTGTCTCAAAATGGTGGCAGCCACCTGTAATCAAATCTGCAGGTACTATAACATTGAACTTCCAGGCAGCAGCAGACAGCTGGTTCTCCACTGGTGGTTGGCGATCAGTTTGCTGACTGTTGTCGGACGATTGGGAGGTGAACCTGGAGCGTTAGGTGATGGATAGGGGTAAGGCAGGCAATGGACAAGCGAGAGGCAGGCAAATGGCGGATGATAGACGCCTGACAGTGAGCAATCTGCTCTCAAAAAAGGTGTCGATATGCTGGCAGACTACAGGTCATCACAGCAGACAAATGGGTAAACACCAGGGGATCGATAAGCAGCAAAAACTGCCTCACGGAGAAACAGATATCCTCTGCTTGGATCCGGTGTTATGGAGCGACAAGGACGCAGCCTTCCTATAGTCCCCCATCTTGGATCTCAGGACCTTAATATGTTTTTGAATGTGATTTGCCAGAATTTTATTAAGGTTTTTGAATCTCTGTTCATCAGGGATGTTGATCAACACCAAAAATAGTGGAAGTCAGGAAATAATTAAAATCAGAGCAGAAATTGATGAAATTGAAACAAGAAAAGCAATTCAAAAATTGACAAAACAAAAAGTTGGTTCTTTGAAAAAGTAAACAAAATAGATAAACCCTTAGCTGAAGAGAAAGAGAGAGAAAACTCAAATTACTAGAATTCATGATAGAAAAGGAAAGATCATGGCACACACTATTGAAATACATAACATAATTAGAAGCTACTTTGAAAATCTATACTCCAAAAAAATAGAAAATATAAAAGACATTTACAAATTTGTAGAGACATATGATCCTCCCAAACCGAATCAGGAAGATGTACACAATTTAAACACATCAATTTCAAGCACCAAAATAGAAGAAGCCATTGCCATCAAAAGCCTACCAACCTAGAAAAGCCCAGGACCAGATGGATTCTCAGCCAATTTATACAAGACCTTTAAAGAAGAACTAATACCAATATTCCTCAAAGTATTCCAGGAAATAAAAAAGGAGGGAACCCTTCCAAACTCATTCTATGAAGCTAGTATCACTCTGATACCAAAATCAGACAAAGATGAAGGAAGGACCCTATTAATACCAATTTGTTTTAGTAAGCAATTTTTGTTTGTTTGTTTCTTGGCACCAGGGATTGAACACAGGGATACTTAACCACTGAGCCACATACCAAGCTCCTCCACCCTTTGTGTTTTTGAGACAAGTCTTGCTATGTTGCTTAGAGCCTTACAAAGTTGGTGTGACTGGCTTTGAACTTGTGATCCTCCTGCCATTTTCCAGGCCACTGGGAGTACAGGCATGTAATATTGTAGGTTAAATTTTTCATTGCTGTGACTAAAAGACCAAACAAGAACAACTTAAAGGAGGAAAAGTTTATTTGAGTTTCATGAGTTCAGAGATGTGTCCACAGATAGCCAACTACTTGCTCTGAGCCCAAGTGAGGCAGAACAACATGAAGGAGGAAAGTAGCTCAGGACAAGGCAATCAGGATGCAGAGAGGAAGCTCAGTCCACTAGGGACAAAATATGTAACATAAAGGCACATCACCAGTGACCTGACCTATCTCCTTCAGTCAAGCTCTACCTGACTAATGTTACCACCCAGTTAATCTGTATCAGTGAATTAACTTACTGATCAGGTTAAGGCTATCATAATTCAATAATGATTTCACCTCTATAAACTTTCTTTCATTATCTCACACATGAGCTTTTGGAGGATACTTCATATCTAAACCATTCATAACACAATTTAATATCATATGTCAAGGCCCTAGAAAAGAAGAGCAGACTAATTCCAAAAACAACAGTATATAAGAAAAATTTAATAATAGAGCAAAAATTAATAAAATTGAGAATTTTAGAAGACAATGCAAAGGATCAATGCAACAAAGTTGTTTCTTTGAAAAGATAAACAGGATTGATGAACATTTAGCCAAACAAATCAAAAGAAAGACAGTGAAGACTGAAATTAACACAATTAGATATGAAAAAGGAGATGCCACCACAGACTTTCCTGAAAATCTGGAAGAACTATTATAAAAACCTATGGTGCAATAAATGGAAAATCTAAAAGATATTGACAAATTTCTAGACAACTATGACCTACTCAAATTGAACACAGAGAAGCAGAAGGCTTAAACAAACCAATATCAAGCAACAGAATTGAAGCAGTAATAAGAAACCTCCCAATAAAAAAAGCCCAGCACCAGAGAGATTCTCACCTGAGTTCTATCAGACCTTCAAAGAAAGTAGGGTCAATACAGCAACATATTGACACAGGCACCAATTTAATTAATAAGATTTCCAAAACTCAAAAAATTAACCCCAGAATCAATAAGTGGGATGCCTTCAAATTAAAAAGCTTCTGCATAGCAAAGGAAACAAAAGTGTAGAGAGTCCACAGAATGGGAGAAAATCTTTGCCAGCTACTCTTCTGAGAGGGACTAATATCCAGAATATATAAAGAATGCAAAAAACTTACCACCCCAAAACCAAATGACCATATTATTAAATGGAAAGATAAAGGAAACAGATGATTTTCAAAAGAAACCCACGGAAGGATAACAAACATATGAAAAAGTATTCAACATTAGTAATAAGGGAAATGCAAGTCAGAACTATACTGAGATCTCATCTAACTCCAATTAGAATGGTAATCATCAAGAATACAAATAACAATAATTGCTGGCAGAGGAAAGGGTACAATTATAACGTTTTTGGTGAAACTTACATTAATACAACCAGTTTAGAAAGCAATATGATGATTCCTCAAAATCAAGGAATGGAACCACCATATTACCCTGCATTCTACTCCTTGGTGTATGTCCAAGAAAATCTAAAATCATCATACTATAGTGACACATGCATTCCAATGCTCACAGCAGCATAACTGACAATAGTGAAGCTATGGAACCAGCCTAGGTGCCTATCAGTAGATGAATGGATAAGGAAAATGTGGTATATAAATGTGGTACATGTAGTTTTACTTAGACATAAAGAAGAATGAGATTATGTCATTTGCTGGTAAGTGTATGGAACTGGAGAACATGATGATAAGTGAAATAAGCCAGACCCAAAAAGGCAAAACCTGCAGGATTAATCTCACTTGCACAAGCTAGCCAGAATTCAGAGATATAAGAGGGGAGGAAATATCATGAAAATATAAAGTTAAACAATGGAATAGAAGAGGAATGACAGGAAGGGAGGAGGGGTGAGCAAGGAGAGTAACAATAGAAATATATTGACAAACACATGTACATGTATGAATACATTCCAATAAATTCTATCTATGTATATCTATAATGTACCAATTAAATAACAATAAATAAATAGAAAGAAAACCAGTGAAGTAGAAGGATGAGATCAAGGTGATGGAGGAGGGAAGGGAAAGGGAAAATTCTTGGGATTGAGAATGAACAAACTATAAAATATGTATTTATGATTAAGTCAAAATGAGTCCCACTATTATGTATAACTGTAATCCACTAATGAAAATATATTTTAAAATGGTAAAATAAAAAGGTAAATATTAAAAGCATTATAAATGCACACATTTCCCCTTTTCAATCAAGTTCCTTCAAAGGAAAAAAAAATTATACAGAATATAATTATAACAGTATATTTTGGGATCTGTGACATATATATGAATACGTGTATAGTAATAATAGTACATGTGGGGAAAAGTGGAACTAGAGGTATATAGGAATATTAATCTATCACTGAAATTAAATTACATAAATTTGAAATAAATTCTAATGATGGAAGTATATGATAAGCCTTATGGAGAACACTAAGAAAATAAAAATGGTGGTAAAATAGTAAATCATTAAAAGAAAATGTTACATTTCCAAATATTCATTTAATAAAAAAAATAGTGAAGGAAAACTAAAAGAACAAAAAAGACATGACATATATAGAGACAAAATGCAAAATGATAAATATTTAAATGTACCAATGATAATCTTAGATTTCAAAATATGAAACAATCAACACTTAGAAATTGTCAGAATGGATATTGAAGTGGGAGAGGAATCCACAATCCAACTATATCCTGTCTATAGGAAATACTGTTGGACTCAAAGATAGAAAAGTTGCAAGTGAAAGAATGGAAAAGGATACATCCTATCATGAAAAATAGTAACTATAACTAAGTTGAAATTGCTATGCTAATATTAGACTAAATAGATTTTTAAAACAAACAAAAACCTGTTACAAGAGATAAACAGAAATAGGGTCATCCTTTGGTATCTGTGGTAGAGTTGTTCTAGGACTGCCCATATACCTAAACCTTTGGAAGTGCAAGTCTCTTATTTAAAATGGCACAGCATCTGCACATCCTCCCTGTATGTCACATCATCTCTAAATTACTCATCATACCTAATACAATGTAAGGTCTGTGTAAATAGTTGTTGTATTGTACTTTTTAGGGAACAGTGCCAAAAAAATGGTCTATACATGTGCAGTACAGATGGAAAATTTTTCTCAAATATTTTTTGTCTGAAGATATAAAACTTACATGAAGAATCAACTGCATTCTATAAAGAGGCTCAATCAACCAGGAAAATACAACAATTATAAACTACATATATGATATAAGAGCCCAATAAAATGATGAAAAATGTCAGAATTTAAGAAGAAAGATATAATGAGATAATAATTGATATAGAGTGATATTTCACTTAAAATTAAAAATATACCAAGCAGGCAGGAGATCAATGAGAAATACCTACCCACTGTCTTCTGTCCTCCTTATTTCTGAATAAGTCAGCTGTTAATCTTTTTTAGATGTCCTTTTATGTGACATTTTTTTTTTCCTGCTTTCACAATGGTCTCATTTTTGGCAGTAGTATGATGTGCTTGGGAATGAATATCTTTGTATTTATCCCAAATGGAGTTTGCTGAACTTCTTGGACATGTAAATTAAGGTTTTCTATTCACTTCGATGAATTCACAAACAGGACTTCTTTGAAATACTTCTGCCTTTTGCCTCGTTTCTCTCTTTATAATACTCCAATTGCATTACACTTCATGGCACCCTACATTTCCTCCATGGTTCTGTTTGTTTTCTTCTTTGTTTCTCTCTTTTTTCTCTCTCTCTGTTCTTTGGAATATTTAATCTCTATCAATCTATTTCCAGGTTTTCTTACTTTCTTTTCTATCTCAAATCTGTTGAGCCACTTAATGAAATTTCATTGCAGCTATTTAACTTTTTAAAAATCAAAATTTCCGTTAGTTTCCTCTTAAAATAATTTCTAATTTGTCATAATATTCCTTTTTAAGTTAAATAATGTTATCATACTTTCTTTGTCTTATATCCTTAATTCATTTAAAATTTCAATTCTTAATATCTGCTCTGAAATACAATTTCTGTTAAAAAGCTGGATCTGCTGATAAGTTCTGTTTCTGTCACAGTTTCTGTTGCTTAGTTTGTGTGCTTACTTGTTTTTTCTGTGTGTGGATTACTTTCCTCTTTTTTTTTTTTTTTTTTGCCTATCTTGTAACTTTCTATTGAAAATCGAGCATATATTGTAACAACTCTGGAAACCTCTGGAAAATACTGATCCCCCCAACCCCTCTGAAGCTTGCTTTTTGTTGTTTTTACTGTGTGCACGTTTATGTTTCTATTGAGTTAGTTGGACTCTTGTAGTCAAGTTCGCATTGCCACCTATGTCAGTCCTTGGATATTACTTTCCAGAAGATGCAGCCTTGGACATGGGAACAGCTATGGTTAGGATTACAGAGTTGCCTGACTTGTCTCTTTTCCTGATCTTTCTATTAAGCTATCTGCCTTTGCTGATAATCAGGACCAGCCTATAAGTTCCACAAATTTGCCTGATGATTGATTACTTGACTGTTTCTATCCTATCTGGGGGCATAAACGGTTCCATGGACTTATTGAAGTAAATATTAGCCTCTATAAAGAGGCCCAATCAACCAGGAAAATACAAAAATTATAAACTACATATATGATATAAGAGCCCAATAAAATGATGAAAAATGTCAGAATTTAAGAAGAAAGATATGAGATAATAATTGATATAGAGTGATATTTCACTTAAAATTAAAAATATACCAAGCAGGCAGATCAATGAGGAATACCCTACCCACTGTCTTCTGTCCTTCTTATTTCTGAATAAGTCAGCTATTAATCTTTTTTAGATGTCCTTTCATGTGACATTTTTGTACTCTTTGATTACTCTCATTTTGATTACTCTTGGTAGAGTAGTTGTTTGAAGCAGCTCTTTGGGTTATTCTAAGTGCTGGAGAAATTTTATCAGCTATCTATATCCATGGTTCTCTCTGGCTAACTAGCTGGCCTTCAGTTTATCTTATTACTTTTATGGACACTTTTCCAGATTTCTTTTAGAGTTTATAATCAAAATACCCATCTTTTGTAGAGCAGCCACTGAGTTGATCTTACGCATACTGCATTTCAAATAAAGAAAGATCCTTTAGGTGTAACTGAAGTTCTCAGTCCTTGTGGACTGCTTCTCTTCCTAGGTAAAATCTTGAGCCATTGCTTCAGAACCCAGTGCAGCAACAA